>NC_141162.1:82512063-83182897 GCF_053477565.2 Lygodium microphyllum
AAGATTTGCAAGGTTGTCATGTGTTGGCTCATAGGCTAAGCTAATCTATCCTGTAGAGAGCCTCTTCTCAACATAATGATAATGCATTTCAATGTACTTAGTATGATCATGGAACATTGGGTTCTATGCAACTCCAAGTTACTCTAATTATAAGTGGAGATGGTGGCAAATGACTATTCACCACCCAAATCAATCAAAAGACATCTGAGCCAAACCCACTCAATTGTAGGCATGAAAGTTTTCCTATACTCAGGTTCACAACTAGAAGTGCCCACAAGGTGCTACTTCTTGCCCAACCACGATGTGTATAAATTGACAAGCATGAAGTAAAAGCCACTTGTGGATATATGAATGTCATAACAGTCAACCTAGTCAAAATCTAAAAAAGCATGTAAGTCTAGCAATAATGACCCCCTTGGGATAAAACAACCCAACAAGCAAAGTACCACTCAAATAGTAAAAGATACACTAGATTGCTTGCCAACCTAGACTATATATAAACTTGCTTATCTGTGAAAGTTCAAACTAAATGTTAGGCCTCATAATGCATACATAAATCAAGCATCTAACATCTTGCTAATAGACAAATATATCAAGACAGTCTCCAACATCATGAAGGCTTAGCGTGAGACCTATCTCCATAGGAAAAACAATAGGCATGCAATCAACAAGGCCAAATCTTTGCAATAATATTTCAACATATTTTGTTTGGCAAGAAGCAATACATCTATCATCCTACTTAAATTGAATGCTCAAATAATGATGTAATAGGCCCAAGTCTTACATGTCAAAAGTTGAATTCAACTCAATCTTAAAAATTAGTAGTATGTGTCTCATTAGGATGAGTGAGCATCATATCATTGACATAAACCATAATTATTAGAGGCACATCGCTCTCACGTATGATGTATAAGGTGCTTTTAGTTGGATCATTTTCAAAACCATGTGGAGTCAAGTATGAATGTATTTCCTCGTACCAAGCCCAAGATACTCGTGCTTCAAGCCATACAATGATTCTTTCATTCTACACACTTTTTCCTCGCACCTTCTAAACAAACCCATGAGGCTAAAAAGAGAATACTCCTCATGCAAATCACCATTCGAAAGTGTAGTTCTAATGTCTAACAGATGTACATTTCAACCATTATGAGCTACTAGTGCACAAATGCTATGAATTGTTATCGTATGGCAAGTGGGAGCAAAGGTTTCATCAAAATCAATGCCCTTCTACTAAGCATAAATCTTTTGTCATAGGTCTAGCCTTACACTGATCAACACTAACATCTAGTTTATGTTCAAACTTGTAAAACCACTTAATAACAATAGCCTTTTTTCCATGAGGCAAGTCATGTAAAGACAAAGTATCATTTTTGACAATAACATCATACTCAAATTGCATAGTAACCATCTAATTGTTTGAACTTTGTGCTTCTTCAAATGAAATAGGCTCAACATCATCACATAGATTGCAAACAACCAATGCATAACAATATGACTCATAAGAGGCACTATGAGAACCAAAACAAGTATGACTAAACAAAGATGCATCCAATTTACAACCAAAATACACTTAGTTTGTGGATGATATAACTTGTAACCTTTTCTCTTAGTACTATAAGCTAGCCAAAACATACAACTGAGGGACAAATAGCTTTTTACTATGTCAAGCCTCATATGGAGTGACAACTTGCAATGGTTTGGTGGGACACCTATTTAGCATATAATTGTGCATATAATAACCTTGAGCCATAAATAATGTGGCCAAAGCTTGGAATTTGATCATGAATCATAGCATCTCCACCGTGACAGTTTTCCTCTTTTTCTTAGCCACACCATTTTCTTATGGTGTATATGGCACTATAAATTGGTGCCTTATCCCCTATTTAGCAAGAAATATATCAAACTTTTTGGACATATACTCCCCCTTGAAATGGAGAGTATCCACTTTAGATCCTAACAAATTTTTAGCAATACATACAAAACTCCTTGAAGCACAAGAATACCTTGAACTTAGCTTTCAAAAGATATACGAATGCATATAAAAATCGCAAAATTTACAAAATTTAGTAATCATCAATAAAAATCGCAAAATTTAGGTAGTTGCCAATAATATATTGCATTGATAAGTAATATGCTTAGTGGCACCACTGTCAAAGTACTACACATTTGAATCCAAAAAAAAAAACATAAAAGAATCATGTAAAGAAGGGTCACAATTGCATTGCACACTAAATTCTCACTCTATATCCTACACAATATTTGCAAATTCTTCATTAGAAGGAGAGGTGTCTACAACAACTATACTAGCATATTTCTTCTTAGCCTCTTTCATAGGTAGTTTAGAGCAATCCTTAATGATACAATATCTTCCCTTACAATACTTACAATAGATTTTACTATCATTTTGTTCTAGATCCTATTGGCCTTCTTCATTTGAACATGCATAATGGGTTTGTTTTGCTGGGAATTTTCTTCTTATAACAAAATAGAAACCAACTCATCAAATGACAATGCATTCAAATTTAATTTCATTAATAAAGAGTAGATGACAAACTTTAATAAGAAAGCAGGAAGATCATTGAGAACTATACTTTAATAAGAAATTAGGAAGACCATTAAGAACTATGTGTACAAGTAAACTATCTAGCAAAATCTCATTTGCAACAATTAATTGATCCTTAAGATCTTTGATCATTATCAAAAAATTGTCCATAGATTTACCTTCATCCATATGCTCACTCCTCTAATTTCTTACATAAGTAAGAATATGGACCTGATTTCTTTCTCTAATATAAACATGCAAGTATATCCCAAGCATCTTTAGCTATCTTATGAGTTAATGGAAGGGATCACAATATGTTTAACAAATAATGCAATCAAGGAGTGAGCCTTTGTATCTCTACCATCCTAACAAATCTACTTAGGAATAGATGGTGGTGCTGCTTTACCATTAACCACAATGGAACTAGAACTTGCAGCATCCTTACTAGCACCTTATTTTGGTTGCACTTACAGCTTCTAGAACCACATCAAGTTGTACTTCAATTCCCCCCACAATGTTCTAGAGCTCTTTTGCAACCAATACACAATGCATTATGTGAGCCCACAATGGACAATTGGCTCCCTCCAAGCTGATGCTCAAGAGCCAATGTACGGAATACATCATTGTTGTTGCGAGCCACGGCCATTGACTGCACTTGATGACAAAGTTGCATGTATAGAGGAAAATTTGCACAAAATCAACCATTTCCATATAATAGAGCACAAAGTAGACTATAAGAGCCCCTATTTATAAAAATGATCAGTGACAAGATTCTAAAAATATAAAATAGCATGTGTAATACTAGCAATAATGTAAACAAGGCCTGAAATGAGCTCATATCAATATTCTAATTATGTCTAGCCCTACGAGTTGCCTGCAATATTTGTTGACTTGAAAGTACTCATTGAATCTCATCTCGTTTAGAGGAGATAAAGTGAGGGGTATTGAGGACTCTACCCAAGAAGTCGAAACCCACTTTAATACCAATTGTTAGATTTAAGATTGCAAGAATGCACATACATATCTTAAGAATAGGGAGTTTGGGAGCACACAACACAAAGTTTATTGGGTTGTATCAATAGACAATATTTGCAAGAGTAAGTATGCCCTAGATTGAATAGGTATATATATATATAATGTTAAAGGGGGGGATGGGGGTGGGGGGAACCCTAGAGGGAAAAGAGTGCCTTGACTATCCTAAGTGTATTCACACACATCACTACCAAAATATGGTAAGTGAGAAAGATTAGTTGAACACAACATTATAGAAGAAAATAGAATGCTCGCCCCCCTCAACCTTGGTTGGGCTTGATAGTACACAAAATCAATTGCTAGTCCACAGAGGAAAACTATCATGTAAGTTTGAAGAAAATAGATGATTTCTTGCCTCCTCCAAAGTCACCTCTTATGAAGCTAAAAAGAGGAGTGGAAGGGGTTATTATCCTTTCAAGTGCTCATACATGGAGATTTGGGACCACTAGCATGTTGTTTGCTCCCTTGTCAAAAGCTTAATATTTTCCTTTGGAGGACCACGATAGAAAATTTGCCAATTGAAGATAGACAATACAAATTTAGGAGAATTTCGACAAACTACCCAAGATTCTATGATCGAAGAAAGTCTCCCTCATTTATTTTGGCAATGTAGAGAAGCTAGAGCTCTGCAAAGTAGAATGGAGTGATTTAGAGGAGCTAATCTTAATGCCTATATTAAAAATGCAAATATCTCTTTTTCATAACAAGGGATCCCTACATGAAGAAATAGGCCAAATAAGGTAGAAATGCTAGATTATTTGAAAGTTTTGAGGAGAAAGGTTCAAGTAGTTAAGGTGGCATTTAAATGCCTCTCAAGGGTTGAAGGGGGATGTGGCTTTGTCCAAACTTATATTTTGATGATTTAACTATCTTGAGAATATGTATTTAGTTTTCACATTAAAATGCATTATCATGAGCAAGTTTGTCACTCTAAATGTGGGAAGCACAGGTGGGATAGCTTTGCAAATTGGTGATTCAACCTAACAAGTGCCTTTTTATCATGATGCTTGATTTATATATCAGGTTTTGCTTTAAAAATCTTACTAGAAGTGGCCAACTTTAGGCCATACATTACGTGGCCATAATTTTTTTATTGTAACATAGTACCACATCTATACTAGTTTTTTCTTTTCATTGCATATATTGCAACTTGGAAGAAGAAAATTAACTTTATTGATTTTATGAAAAACATGGTACCTAACTAGTACACTCAAAAGCAACTCTTATACCTAATATATGCAAAATGTGTGGATTACTCTAATTTTTTGACAAAAATGGATGTAAGCATGATTGAATATTGGTTGTGTTTCCCAACTAAAGTCTTGGAACAATATCAAGTGATAACCATGTGCAGTTGTAAAGGGGATGGCAATTGAGTAACATCATTGACACCTACAAGCAAGGGTGTTGTTTTAATTGTCACTAATGATATACTTTGTCGACTTTGCAAGCGATGGACATTGCCCTCTTCTACATAAAATGTTATCCATCTATTGAGACATCTTATTCTTTGATTCTAATGGCTTTATGCCCATAATATACTCCTTCTTAGTTCAATGCAATACTAAACTATACCTCAAGATTTGCTTCATATAAAGTAGGTAATGGTCTAACCCTATCCCTTCAACCTATCAGATTGTAAATATAAACGGTATTGACCTCCCTTATTCATTTAGACTTTAATAAGAAGCATGAGTTAAATATGCTTCCTTTACTTAAAATAGTAGTTCTCATAGGTCGCCCTTGTTCTTGTCTTTAGATCACGTAATTGAGAAATAAATGAATGTCCCTAGTTTTCCATGTCACACCCTTTCTTTGTGATGACATTCTTTTGACATCCTTAAGCAAGGCCTACAAAAACTTTTGGAGTGAAATCATGAGCAGAAGAAAGGAACGAATGTCACATAGGTAAAACATTTCTTCTTGAATCTACTTGTGGTAATGTGAAGCACACCCTTGTTGACTTTGAGGTTTTATGAATCTAGAAGATTAAGCTAATGTACTAAACATCACATGTTGGTTTTAATAGATTTCAATGCTTGTAGCTAAGACTAAGCAAAGCTAAAGAAATTTCTAAAGCTCAGGATTGCTCCAAAAAAGGTTTAGTCACATCCTTGCTTATAAGGAAAGGTGCATGATAATTATTACTCTAAATATTTAATGGCTTCTTTATCAAACTTTTACATTGACACATCAACAAATATCGATAATTACAAGAGCCAATAAATTATGCATCTCTTTGATGTATCATCTCTAGGTTTGAGATGACTTTGATCTTGGTTAAATAAAAACACAAGGAGTCATCAATGAAACACTATTGTATGCTACATGTACTATTTGAATTTTGACGTTTTAAGAAACCAATTTAATCTTAAGTTATTGGAAAATGTCAGTTGTTGTTCTAACATCAAAATAAATTTTTACAATTGTTATTCTTAAAAGCTGAAAATGCCCATTGAATTGATCAAATAAACATACGTCATTAAACTTGAAGATGTTGAAATCCAACCAATACTAAATGACACATAGAGCTCTTTGTTTTATCAAACCTCGCTTTGCCATTTGCATTCTAGTGACCAAGATAAAATAAGCAAACACTAAATTGCCCATTTCATTATATTATAAGAAAAGTAGACAATCCTCCCAACTTGAACGCGTATTCATCAATCTCTATGTAATGGAGCATAAAACCCTCAATATTATCACTACATTCAATCAATGAAATTATTTTTCCATAACAAAGAATGATGTCACTCCATATCATATCCATCTTCCATCAATGCTCTTCATTCTCTTTTGCTCTGTAATTAATGCTAGTTCAATAAAATCACACAAATATGTAGATTCGTAAGAGCAAATGTTAAAGTCACGCCTAGGAAGAATTAAGTGGATTATTATGCTTGGACACTTTTTGCAAGCATGAGAATGTGAGCTCATTGAATGAGTGCGATAAAGAAAAGCTTGTAATTTAATGGCAACGAGTGATAATGGATGTACGTTGGAGAATGATAAAAAAAGCCACTCACAATGAGTGAGGTTGAGTGGAATTAAGGAAACAAAATGCAAGGGCAATTATGTAGAAAGAGAAAAGACAGGTTGGCAATTTAATCGAGTACAAAGATGAAACACGTTAGGGAAGTAGGTGAATCTTTCAAATGTTCATATTCTCTTCTATACACTATGTAAATTCTGGTGAACATGTCCTCCCAATGTTCTCTAGAACATTGTAAAATAGGCCGCTTTTATGTTGGATTAGTCTATGAAATAACTTGGAGCTCATTGGACCTCTCTAAAATAGCCACAAGGATATAAATAGTCGTAAATTTGTCATAAGAAATTAGGAGAGCCATCACATGTAGTCTTTTTTCATTTTTGCAACATTCATTATGGATACACAAAAATACATGAGAAAAGCCTTTGCTTCAAAATGTATCCACTTTTTAAAGTCTTATTACTCACACTAACCGTTGTGTCAAGGAGTAACTCTAAGACCTTGCTTTACTTTCAACCAAACTTGTCAAGAGAAATGACTCCTATTACTTTGTTTCTATGCAACAAGGCACAAGTGCACCACTCAAGACTAATTAGAATGAGGTGACATTGTTAAAAGATATACCATTTAGTAGACGAGTTAAATATATTATGGTGGACACATCTAAATAGAGAGTTTTATCTAGTTATTTCACGTAATTTAGGGAATGTGGAGAATTTGTTATGTTGATTTGAAGTCCCTAGGCTTCTCTATGAATTTCCAAATGTACCAATAATTTGGTTTACAAGTCATGGTCCATGATTTTATTATCTCAAAGCTCAGGCTAAATGAGAGAGATGACTATTTTTCAGCTAAAGTGAGAAATGCTACTAACTTATAATCTATGATGCAAAAGGGACTTTTGAAAGTAAGAAATTCCAATGGGATTAATGCTTGGAAGGGGTAACACTAGAGATATGAGTATGAATGATATTAACATCTCTAGTTTTTTTATATTAACTTCAAACAAATAGGCTTCACGAGAGAGAGAGAGAGAGAGAGAGAGAGAGAGAGAGAGAGAGAGAGAGAGAGAGAGAGAGAGAGAGAGAGAGAGAGAGAGAGAGAGAGAGAGAGAGAGAGAGAGAGAGAGAGAGAGAGAGAGAGATTATACTAAAGGTGCTTGCACATTGGGAAGCCCCCCACTTTTATTGTTTACAAAAGTTCCCAAGTGGGAAGTGGCCCTTTATACATATAGCAATAGACTCGAGTCCACATCACAAGCAAGAAAGTTTGATTGGTGTAGTGGTAATGGTGGATTGCCTATTTATGCAATAGGAAGTTCAAATCTCACCATTATTGTAACTTTTCATTGCGCCTAGGGCACATAACCTTGAAACAACTAGGGGAGGTGGTGGCTTGCAAATGTCCAAGACCATATTTTGTGCATTGGGCTCCATATTTGCATAGTGAGCACTCTTTTTTTTTGGTTGATTATGCTAATGACAATTGCAATGGATCATCATTACTTTAAATTCGAACTTATATATATAGGGTTTGAGATAAGACCATTAAAATTTCAAAAACAAAATACACCATTAAAAAGCTAGAATTTAGAAAAGAGGAATATTTACAAACAAAAACTAGTATAAAAGGGAAGCATAATATATCATTCTTTAATTTTAAATTTATCACCAATTTGTACATGGAATTCCTTTAACATTCATCCAATAAGAAATTCAAGATATCATGACTTTCTTGTTGCAAAAAAAAAGAAAATTTTCCACATTGAAAGAACTCACCAAAGAGCAAAACAAATGCAAAGGCCTACCTAGAGGGTCTCACCTATTGTGACATGACCTTAATGAGTCTTAAGAAAAGCATTGAAATGCCATTTGACACTCTTTGCATATGCTTAGATCCTCCCAAGGGAGAACACTCGGTGTTAAGAAATATCTTTAGAAGATGCTAAAGTCTTAGTGTCAAAAATGTCTAAAAGAGAATGAAGCCTAAGAATAAAAGTTGAAGACCAAGATTAGGAAAGTAGTGTGCGCCATGATGTTAAAAAATGCACTCTCTCTTTCAATACAATGGTGCAAAGTTTTTACAAGGCACGTTTGCATTCGAAAACAACATGAAAAATCGTAAAAGGTATGGCATTGGCATGGAAGCCACATGATCAAGATGCTCTTCAAATTGGAAGTGTTTGCATTTGAAAACTCCATGAAAGTCATAAAAGTTATGGCTTTTGGATGGAAGCCACATGATCGAGATGCTCTTCAAATTGAAAGCACACTCTTCTTCAAAACTTGGATAGTTAGTGTTAAAGGATGTGTTTGCTTTATAAATAATATCACACATTAGTACATTTCTTCGGTGACAAAACTCGTATCACTTGTTGAGTCTGCATTCTTGAAGTAAGGGCCATTGTAAGTCTACCAAATTGCAAGAGTTACAACTAGTTTTATAAAAGAGATGGGGGAGACAAATTTAGAAATCAACTTGTCAACTTTCATCTCGTGCTCTGAGAACAATAATTAGTTTAGAATTAGCTCTTTGTGTAAATAGATAAGCAATTATTCTCATAGCTATTCAAGTTATGTTCGTTTGCTTGTTTTTGTTTTTCTTTGGGCGTGTTTCACTTTTTCATTTGTTTACTTTCATCTCAACAACTTTGTGGCACAATTGCATATCCACATTTAGCTAGGAAAATACTCTGAAGTTTGACGGATTGTGACATGGCAAAACATTATGTTACCTCGCTTTAACCAATTCCATAAGAAACCATCTACTTAACCTTTCAAACTTGTTGTTGTATTTCACTATGTCTATTTTTATTTTTATCTTAGGGAGCATGCCCAATTTTAATCATGAGTGGTTTTTATTCATGAGGTTTCGAAACAAGTTTACCAAAGAGTTGTTCAAAACCATTGCACTCTAAACTCTTTGAAATGCAAGGTGGACCTTAGAATGTAGGAGCTCAATTGCATCAAGTAGACCATTTTTACCTAGAAGGCTTAAGAAGCCAAACTACACAATTATAAGAGACAAACTAGTTGCTCCTTGGCATGTGTGAAATTATTTATTTCACATGAAAGTTGTTTTTTAGAGAGATTCTAAATTGTGCTCTTTCATTTAAACCATATTATGAGCTACAACCATGACCTTTGCACACAAAAAAATGATGTTAGTAGTGGAGCTATAAGCAAAGGTCATGTAAGTTCTTATCAATAAATAGTGAGAGCATGTGTAATGTAGAATATTGTTGTGATTTCCTTGTGCTTGTTGTGCCTAGCATAGTTAGGGACACTTTGCAGTTTCAATGTAGTACAAGTGCCATGAATGGGATGCAAAATGACACACTTTCCTTTTTAATTAACATGGCGAACTAAACCAATATTAGAAGGACTCTGCGAAGGCCTATACATACAAATGCTTTTATATTACCACGACGACAAAAGTTCAAAAAGCCTTTGACTTGACAAAGTGGAAATAATTTTCAAAAACCCCAAGAATGCTATTGATCATTTTTGTGTTGACAATAAGAAGGTGTGGCCTATTGTGTTAGTTGACTTGATGCAAGAATATGGTGTCAAGTAGACATATATGATAAAAGAAAACAACAACCTATTTTTTCCATGTGTAACATATAATAGTCATTGCATCAACTTTCGTTTTGTCTTTAACATGGTGATTATGTTTATAACACAAAATTGTAAAATGGCATTTGTAGGAGAAGTGGTGAGATTGTGGTTGCTTCAATTTATGATAACCATAGGGTCTTTGAGCAAGTAAACTACCAACTTCTTGCATCCATCAATAGATAAAAAAACTACAATGACACTTGAAACACTGATATGATGCACAATCTCAATGGACTTGCAAGAGTTGTAGAGTCGTCACTTTGGAAGAAAGTATACAAATATTTATTATTGCTATCTTAAAAAGATCATCCCCTTGTCCCTCCTAGATTTCACTAAATTGGTCCCTTTGCTAATGTTCTAAATAGGTTTGACATGTCAAGAGACGTGTGGGCAAGGAAGGTCACGTAATTGATCAATGTTACGATTGCCTGCCATTGGTCATTTTCACCTTTTGGTTAAGGGGTACTAGTGTGTGCCACACTGAAAAATACCATGCCCTTACAATACCATATCAATTCCTAATTCACTTCCACTTTGATATCTTCAATGGCCAGTTTCACCATAAGCTGTGCTGAGAAAAAACTCTGAGTGTGGCCAAGGAAGGTCACATAATTGGTCCATGTTACTGTTGCTTGCTATTGATCGTTTTCACATTTTGGTTGAGGGGTACTAGTGTGTGCCACACTAAAAAATACAATGCCCTTACAACACCATATCAATTACTAATTCGCTTCTGCTTTGATTTCTTCAATAGTCAGTTTCACCATAAGTTGTGTAGAGAAAAAACTTTTTGTTTGGAAAGTCAACTCCTTATGCCTATTCGTAGCCCTCGACATACTAAACATTTTTTATTTTGATTATTTTTGAGGTTTTTCATATAGCATCATTCTATTGTTGCTCCACCGTTGAAGCCCCATTTGAGATAAAACTTCCTTCCATATCTCCATTACTGTACATTTGGCCCAAAAAGATGTGCAACAATGTCTCATGATTGCCATGAACAACTTGCACTTTAAGAGCGCTCTTTAAAAAAAAAGAAAGGGGAAACTCTCACCTATTGACAATGCACCCATCATCATCCTCCATATGAGAGACCCTCTCCTTAAGAGGCAACTTCAAACATTAACTTCTTTTCAGAAGATTAGAAAGTTAAGAGTTTGTTAACTCAATCTCCCATACTTTCCTTGCTTGTAACACCTCTAAAATTCCTCTTTACTTTGATAATCTTCTTATTATCTTTGTGTTGAGGCTTTGCTTATCTATTTGGTTGCTAAGTTCAATTATGCTAGCCAATCCATGCTGACCTCCAATGGCCGCTAGATTGGTAGACTTGGTTGGAATTACGTCCTATCCAAGCTTGCATCTCTTGGACAATCCTGATCTTGCACTACCTTCTTTAAAGGTGCATGCACCACCATTTAGTTGAAACAACCTACCCTACATATTCCTCATTTAGCCATAGATATCCCTTCTCTTCTAAGCACCATAGCAAATGGTGGACGAAACGCCAGTGACCAAAATACAATATTCTCAACTTCTATTATTCTAGAACTACCATCCCATTTCACACTATTTACTGTTCCAACCTTAGTTCCTTCATGTTGGCACTTCTTATTCATTAGTCACGTGCTAGAAAAATATCAGTAATATTCATTGCCATGAAATTTTAGCATTCAAAGTTCAAAGAATAAAAGGTTGGTGTACTGTTATCATGAGCCATGTTGTAAAAAGTGGCACATTTTAAACCGTTTAATGCATAAGTGAGATGATTGGTAACCATGTGGGGCGATGTAGTCGAGAGTGGTACATTGTGGTTTTGGGTTCAGAAGGAGTTGTGAACCAAAATGCCATGGAAACATGACAACTATGTTAAAACCAGTGCGGATGCGAGGTGCGGTCGGGATCCTGGTGGGAACATGTGTTCCCTATCACGCATGAACTGCCTTTCCGGGGGGGGGGGGGGGGGGGAGGCCAATGCGTGTGTAACCGTCCTTATCGAGGAAGAAGGCTTAAAAAGGAAACAGAAACCGTAGACTTCAGAATTCTTGACGCGGGAACTCGGAAAGTCATCCATAATTGAAACAGAATATCTCGGAAAGAAAATCTTATGGACAGAATTTAGAAACCAGGATTTAGATATTTTGAAAAGCCATCATACGAATTGGCATCTCAGGTGATATTAATAACAACAACATATTATATTATATATATATATATATATATATATATATATACGCGTACGTTGATTGTGATTGTTTTTACGTTTTATTAATAGTCGCATTTGAACCTCCCATATTATTTCTGATTCTGTTCAATAAAGATAGACATTGTTATCAGTACTACCTGGTATTTTATTAGATTAATTATCATCACAAGCACTGCCATGAATACTAATTTGTATCTCGTCTTGTCTTAATCTTAATAATTCAATTATTGCGGCTGTTATCAATATGTTATTTTTATTTTTATTTGTCGTACTAAATTATGACCAGCAACTGTCATAATTTTACTTGCCATTTCGACTTCATTATTTATTTGCCTTCCTAAGATAAGAAAATTTACATAGCCTTTTATTCATAATATTGATATTCTCTGCGCATTATTAAAAAAAAAAGAAAATTAGTATTGATACCAGCGATTATCACTCTCTTAAAGGATCAAAAGTTCAGAACTTCAAAGGCAAAAAAGAGTTATCGAACATTAGTATTTTTTCCGTAATAAATAATAGCTTTTTGGTATCATACATGATATCGAGAACAGCGATTGATGAGACAAATTAATCAGATACATTTCATTTCTGATATTTTAAAAAATACAAAATATCTCAGAAGAAAAGGCTAAAGGGCAGTTCTGCAGGTAGGTTTTCTGGGCAGGCCATTCCGCCTCCCCTCCCTCCCGCGGCCCGCCCCTCTCTCTGTCTCTCTCTCAGACAAGCCACAAGAGGAGGCAGCAGAACTGCAATTCCGATAAAAAGGATGAAGGGAGCAGAACAGCTGCAGAAACCCATGTAGGAAAGATATGGAAATGGGTCTCTTTTGGCTGCAGAAACCCATGTAGCCTGTAGGACTAAGGAAAGAGGAAAAGATGTTGAAATGGGTCTCTTTTGGCTGCTGGTATTGTGCATGGATTCTGCAGTTTTTTGTGCACAAATCTAGGCATTTGTCAGGGAACAGGGGACGGTAGTGGTACTCTCTCTCTCCCCGTCTGCTGTCTTGTTGGGTTGGTGTGCTTTGTTGGATCTTCAAACCCCGAGGGTAATCCTCTCACACGCACACACACACACACACACACACACACACACCACCCTCCATTTCAGGGACAAATATTAAGCCCTCAAACTCCATTCCCATCCGCCCCCTTTGTGGGTTGGCGCCTGGTGTGTTAGTAGCAGGTATCTCTCTCTCTCTCTCTCTAACCCCCTGCCTTGAGGACAACTGCCCCCGCCCTCCCATGACTGGTGCCTTGGCAGGATTAGGAGAATCGGCCAATCTTCTTTTGGGGTTCCTCTGTTTCTGCTTTTGAGCCCTTCCTTTCTCTCTGTATCTCTCTCCCCTCCCTGTCCCTCGCTCCGTCGGAGGTTATTGGCTCTGCCTATGTATGTAACAACAGGGAATCTTTGTCCCTCCCTCCCTCAGAGGTTATTGGCTCTGCTCATGTATGTAACAACAGGGAGTAGTTGGCCTCTTCTTCATGCTCGCCTGATGAGGTTTATGATTGATTCTATGCCCAGAATGTAGAGGCATTTGGTCTAATGTATCTCGAATCATAAGAACAAGGGGATCTTAAGCAGAACCTTAACTGGGTCAACTGTCTTGTACCAATTTATACTAGCAAGCAATCCACCCTCCGTTGTATCACGTTGTCTCTTGGTACTTCAAAGGCTTACATTTGAAACAGTACTTGATGACATCGGAGCAGAGGGCTTAGTGCTAAGGAAGGTCACGTAGGGCTTAAAGACATTGGAGCAGAAGGCCAATTGCGAAGAAGGGCCACACATGCGTGATGCAGGAATTGAGAACTCTGGTGGACCAATCGGTGATAACAAATGTGCAGCCAAAACAGGGTCATAGAGTCTGCTTAATACCGTCATTTTGAAGATTCTGTGTCCATGATACCTGCTCCTCCTCTTACCTTACCCTGATCGGCCTGCAACATGGGCATTACATTCGGCTGCACTCGTGTGAGGGATGTGCGAAGGGATCTTTTCTGCGCTATCCGTGAAGGCGATATTCAACAAGTCAGAGCTCTCCTTGACAGGAGGCCTAAGCTCATCAATAGTGCCCTTTCACGCAAGCGCAAGCTAACTCCTCTCCACTATGCTGCTTTTCATGGTCAGCCTGATGTAAGTGCCCATTCTTTCCAGTGATGTCTAATATGCTTACTCCCTGATTTCGTTTGGTTTGGTTGTTTTATGTCATGTTGCAAATACTGAACTTGTCAAGTGACGTCTATGGGACTGGTTGTAGTGCATGTCTATGTGCATGTTGCAAATGCTGAACATGTTAAGTCACATCTCTGGGATTGGTTGTAGTGCATGTCTAAGGTGCGTGCTGTAAATATTGAACATCTTATGTGACATCTTGGCACTAGTTGTCGTGCATGCCTATGTGCAGATTGCAATACTGAACGTGTTAAAAGTCATATCTTTGGCACTTTGCCAGTTCTCAAAGTCGAGTCAATCAAGATTTTTTTGTTACCCTGTGATGCCGTGAATTGACTTTAATAATCAAAACTAGAGTCGAGTAAATTACAATTATGGCATAACTCTGTGATGTTGTGAGTTGATTATGATAATCAGTTCTGATTATATTTTATTCAGAGTGGTAGTTTTCTTTCATGCGTTTCGATTGGATCAGTGTTTCATACATTAGAATTGTTATCACAGGTCCTAAAACTGCTTTTAGAGAAGGGTGCAATGTTGAATGCATTAAACCATTACAAGCAGGTATTTATCTGATGAAAGACAGAATCTTTAACGGGCTGAATAGTGAGCTCTCATTTTGATTTGCTGATTTCTCTGTTCTTTGAGTTCAGACGCCATTGATGTTTGCTTGCAAGAGTGGACGAGTGACTTGCATTGATCAGCTTGTGGCTTGGGGAGCAGATGTAAATATTCATTCTCTCCTCCCCTACAACATTCTCTTGAAGTCATCTGTACTGTATTCAGCCTTTTTGCAACTGTATTGAATCCTTCCTTTTCTTCAGATCCTTGTGTTTGATGCCTCTAGTGGAAGGACATGCTTGCATTATGCTGCAAAAAGTGGGCATCTTGATTGTGTTCTGAGAGTTCTAGATGCTGCCCAATCTCCTGCCGTAGCAGAAACTTGGTATGCCCTGCACTTTCTTCCAGTTTGGTGGACACCTTAGTAAACATTCAAGAAAAGCTTGAGCTTTTTCATGGACATTTTCATTTTTGATACTATTATTGATTCTGTTATAAGGCATGTTGCCCTATGCATTTTGTTTCTATGTCTGCAGGGGGTTTGCTCAATTTGTGAATGTTCGTGATGGGAGTGGTGCTACTCCTTTACATCTGGCTGCCCGATCCAGCCACCCAGCAGTAGTTCGTCTGCTTCTAAACAAGGGGGCACTTGTATGTGCGGTTACTACGAGATCGGGCGGTAGTGGGTAAGTTTTTTAAAACGCTTTTATGCTTGTGGAGTCAGTCTGATATTTCGATTCGAAATATGTTAATCTAAATGTCCATTTGGATCTGTTTTAGCTGTGCGTTTGGCAGCACACCCCTACACTTTGCAGCACGTGGTGGATCAACAGAATGTGTAAAGGAGCTTTTAGCTTGGGGTGCAGATCGAATGCAAAGAAATTCACAAGGGTGAGTCTCACTTGATTTTCCATTATTGAGCATTTAGAATGTAAATTTGCACAGAGATCTTTGCAATATCTCATTGAGACTAATCTACAGCAGCTTGCCATGGGCAGTTGTATATGCATGCTCTCTGCTTTTTTGTGCATTGGTGGCTGTGCCTTCACCAGTCTGTGGGGGTTTACACACAATGCATGTGCATGTCATGTGGGCAGTGAACCTTCAATCTGAGTCAGGGGATCTTGAATGGACTCTGTTCCTGCTGTAATTCTCATGTTCAAAGCTCGTTTGTCTGCAGCCACACTCCGTTCTTCATAGCCATGAAGTACAACAATACAGCTTGTGCAGCACTTTTGAATCCACTTTCTGCTGAGCCCTTGGTCTGGCCGTCTCCATGGAAGTTCATGAGTGACCTTGATCCAGATGCCAAACGGTTACTGGAGGCTGCTTTGGCGCAGGCCAATGATAACTGGGAAAAGAAAATATTTTCAGCTCGAGGTGACTCTGGTGCAGCTGATACTTCTGAAGAGTTGGATGGATCAGCTATTCAAGCAGAGGTTAATTTTGGATGCTATTAAAGACGTGCAGATGCCAATGGGTACTGGCAACATTACTCATAACATTTGTGTTTATGGCTGTGCTTTCAGAACGATGACGAGGAGATTGAGTTATGCTGTATTTGTTTTGAGCATGCTTGCACAATTGAAGTTCAGGACTGTGGACATCAGATGTGTGCTGGCTGCACACTTGCTCTCTGTTGTCATAACAAACCCAATCCTGCAATGCCAAATTCTCCTGCACCAGCTTGCCCATTTTGCCGCCGCAACATTGGACAACTCAAACGAGCCCAGCCCAAAGAATTAGAGGAGGTAGTGGAGGAAGAGAAGGATGGTGACAAGGATCTGGGTAGGATGCCGGCTGCTTTCAAGTCCAAGAAACTTAATGAAGGAAGCAGCAGCAATCTCATGGGATTAGTTGGTAAGGGCTCTTTTAGGCTTTTGTCTTCTGCTAGGAGCTCTGGACGAGTAGCAGATGTGGATTGGGTAAAAGAATGCTCTTCTGAACAGGAGGGATGGACGCCTTAATGTGGGCTATGAATTCACGGAATAGATGGTGTCAAAACAGAATAATGCAAGCGGTAAACAGCTTAATATGGGTTTTGTTTCCTGTTGTGCTTTGACCCTGGTGAACAGAGAAGTGCACCTAGCAATGCGATGATGGTGTATGGCAAAGGCCGACTCAAAACTGGGCCAGTCAACAAGACACTAGCTTGTTGAAGCTTTTCTAAATGTAGGAGTGGGTTAATGGCCTGCTTGGAACTAGGAGCTGCATCTGGAGGAGTAAATGCCATGTATCTGATTTGATATGGAAAATTTTTGAAGTTTTTATCATGGCTTCATCATGTCTGAAGCATTAAGATTTTGTAAAGTCTTTCTTTATCCTACATCTTGAAGGTATAGGCCAGTCATCTGCCATTTTGGGGGAGACGGAAAATTGACTACAAGCAGGGGCTCTAATCATAGTTGTATCTTCATTCCTTTATCAGGTTTTTGCAAGAAGAGATTTTGTTTTTTTGATGCAGCATTATGGATACAATTGTCACATTTTTGGCATTCAAGACAAAAATGTTATAGCAGTACAGCTATTCAAAAATTTTGGCTTTCATGACAAAAGTTCAAAATGTTAGGTTTCATGACAAAAATATGTTAAAATTAAAGCTATTCAAATGTGCTCATTCTCATGTCTCCAAATTACAAGATCGAGTCTGCAGCTTTTCTATTCACTTAAATTTAGGCTGGTTACACACCAGCGTGGACAGAAGAGGCAAAAAAGGTGTCCATCAGCCATGTGCCGCAATTTTACAGGTTGCGCATTTCATAATGGATGGAACCACATTTCTTTGGTAGTGGGTTAAATCACAACCACATTCCAGGAGTCAATCCATCTTGATAGTATGCCACTATTGTGGTTGTTTCTAGGCCATTCTATTCACATTGTTTTCGGGATCCAAGCTCTTGCAGATTGGCATCGCTGCTTGCTTCATCACCTAGTAAAAACAGTGGCTTTCACCTGTCACTGATTGTGGTCATGAAAACTTGTCCTATTTGGGAGCTGCTGATTTTTGGTAGCGGGCTCATCACAACTAGTTTATGGGAGCCAATCCATGTTGATAGTGTGTTGCTTATGTGGTTATTTCTAGGCCATTTTATGCACATTGTTGCTCAAGCTCTTACTGTTTGGCAGCAATGCTTTAAGACACAGTAAAAACAGTGGCCTTCACCTGTCAGTGCTTGTTCTTATGAAAGGGGGGCTTCATTTCTTCAGTGGTGGCCTTATCACAACTACCTTCTGGGTGCCAATCCATGTTGATAGTATGGCACTACTGTAGTTATCTAGGCCTTTTATTCACATTGTTGAGGGACCCAAGCTCTTGCAGGCTGGCGTCACTGCTTTATCACATAGTAAGAACAGTGGCCTTCATGTGTCACTGACCAATGCACCTGCTCTTGCCCCCCTTTGAGAATTCTGGCTCACACATAGCCCACAAAGGCAAAATCAGATTGATCTTGCAGTATTGCACTGATTATATGCTCAGCAGTGCCGATTCTGCCCACAAGATAGGCTTGCCATATTTGCATTGTTCATTTTGCTTGCTTGTTAGTTAAGAAAGCAATTGTGTTTGGGCACTGACGTTGTTTTTATTCAAGAGGGGCTGAAATGGCAAGGATGTGCTAGTAGAGTACATATTGTTGGGTGCTGTGTTCAGTGTGGGTGCTAAGGCCCACAGCCAGTGTGCATTTTGTTTCTGAGACTGCCATTTTGGCTGGTTGACTGCATTTATGCTGGCCGACTGGTTATTTTGTCATATTTATAGGTTGCATGTCCTCTGCTGTCATTATGTTATCACGTACTTATCATCCAGCATGTCTGCTGTCTGGTGGAGAGAGGGAGATGGCCATGCTTTGCCTTTGTAATATTCTTAAGGCGTGGTATATGGATTCCATTTCCTAGCCTTATTTTCTCTGAGTTAATGTGTTCTTGCTGTCCTCTTTTCTGTGCATTGTGTTCATTGCAGTCTATGTTAGGAGTTTCTCTTTACTTCTGTTGCTCTGCACTTTTCTGACAGGACGTGAAGTGGTGCCAGTGGTATCTAGAATGTTTTTCTGAAATTTAATGTCTAAAGATTCGTGATGTAGGGCTCTCCACTTGTATTTGCTTGTGGATGGGCCTGTTAATAGCTTTTTAACAAGTCAGGAGGTTTCTTGATTGAGAAGATTCAGAAAGTGTGCGGACACTCGGGGATTGTGTATGCATGTCAAAGTGTGGCTAGAAGTGCCGAGTATTTGTCATATTTGAGGTGACTTTGATTCTACGTTGAATTTTGTTGAAGAATTAGCATCTTTTGATCAGTGGGGTAGGGCTTCCCACTTTTCCCTTTACTTTCTCTTTGTTCTGGAGTCTGCAGGTAGCATTAGCAAATTAGGTGATTTGTAGCTTGGGAGATTCAGAGTTCGGAGTTTGCAAATGTTTCGGCTGTTTTAACTGTAAGGAATGACTAGTCACAGGATATTTATGGCTATGAACTTCAGCTTTAGGAGCTTTCCTTGGTTAACACAAGTCTTTTGGGCTGTGTGTAAGCCCATGGATCACTCCAGTCTGGAGGCTAGTTGCTGAATTTTGCGGTCTTCTAGAGGAGGCTGCAATGTTATGTTGTGGCTGGCATTTGCAGATGAGGAGTGCCAGATGCACATTTTCCCTTGAGCATCTGGGAGTGAGCTGCTTTAATTGGAGCTTAGTGAAGCTCTTTCTCAGAGGGGCAATGGCAATGGCAAATTATGTCCTTGTAGGTACCATGGTTATTTCACCTTTCATTGGGCTTTCTTTAGGTCTTACATAGTCTAGGCAGAGATTCTCATTGAGATTTTGTTTGGTTAAGAATATACGGACCCTCCACAAGGGTTGAAGTGGCTTGATTGGCCATCATTCGGCTGAGTCAGAGGGGAAGGGGGACCTTGGGGGCATTGTTGATTGATCTTTACTAGAGCAGAACATTGTGCAAACTTGCAGTCCCAGGATTTATGGCAGGTTTTGATACAAGACTAAAAGGAGTACGCGTATGTTGGGAGGGACATGGGACTTTGAGATCCCAACACTCCATGCTTTTTTACTGAGATGAGCACTCAATGTCCTGGAGGACCTTGGATTATGAGGATTGCATGACCATTAGAGTGTATCCACAGAGACTCCATTAAAGCCACTTTAGATGCATTGTAGATAAGCCAAATAGGGAAAGGGTGGTTTGACTCTTTCATTAGATTTGCATTGCCTCACTTTACCTATTACATTTTTCATCTAGTAGATATGGTAGCAAGAGCTAGACAATGTTTAGAATGCCTATTATGACTTGTTTATTGCTAGTTTTCTTCTAATATAACTGTAATGTGGCAGCAAAAGCTAGGCAATGTTTAGAATAACATGGTTGCAACCATTCCAACAATTACTAGTGGTGGATTGATGTGGCTGCAGTTTAAAAAAATATTGGAAACTTTGATTCAACAAACTTGTGACCAAGGAATGGGGCAAGGGAATAGGAATGGCTGTTTTGAGGGTTTGGGGGTTAGAAACCCGTTCTAGTTGTCTTTAAGGGTTGGAAGAGGGGTTTGTTAGCACTCCGGCTTGTTAATTCTTGTGCAAGGGAAGCATGTTTGGAAACTAGCATGGTGGAAGCCCAAGTGTTCTCTCATTAGCACCATGATAAAACAATGAACATGTGGCAAAACAGATCATGTTGGAAAAATAGAACCCTTTTCTACTGCAGAGTAATTGCCTTACAAATTTACTTTTCCAAAGAGCTATTTAGGATAATTAATTTGGTTTATAAGTTCATTGTTTAGTGGACTTGTGAGGTGTCCTATTTTTGCATAGGAAAGTGCCAACATGGCTCTGCTCCCTCTCTCGGTTAATATTTGCCGAGGAGGCACCCCCTTTGTGGGTGATTTGATGTGTCTCATCTCGTAAAAGAAAGATGTGGTCTACACTTCATGTAGTGTGTCCTCGAAACCCTTACTCAGCCATATCATGGGACAACCAATATCATTGGATTGAACTTGGATCTTGCATGAAAGATGATTGGCCTTGTCCAAAAGTCTTTGTGTAAGGCTCTAGTCTCCAAAATCATGTAGTGTGTCCTCGAAACCCTTACTCGTTGGCCATATCATGGGACAACCAATATCATTGGATTGAACTTGGATCTTGCATGATAGATGATTGGCCTTGTCCAAAAGTCTTTGTGATGTTTTGGCAACTTATGTTAAGTAAAAGCATTACCTTTGTTCCCTTTTAAAGATTGTTATTTTGTGATAAGAGAGGGTAAAGGTGGAAGCAATATGATGGAAGGTAAGTTTAAAGGTCTCGTTTGCAAATCAATGCTTGGATGTCTAAATTCAAGCGCGCGCGCGCGCGCACACACACACACACACACACACACACACACACACACACACACAGTGTGTGAGAATTACTATGGACCTACAATACAAGAGTCACAACATCCATGGTTTTTATTTTCTTTTTGATAAATGGGTTGTACATTAGAGCATACATTGTATTCATTTTGGCTACTTGTAATGAGGATGTGAGATATTTTGGAGTTGTGATATTTGTGTATACTCTAGCTAGAAGTGGAGTTATTTGTACCTTTGCAACAACTTAGTTGCGGTCCGATCTAGTGTTTGGTGTTAGAGATATTTTATCTTTGGGTGTGCTATCATAAAGAAGTTTATGAATTGTGTTCATTGTGTGATGTGTTTTTGATAGGATTGCACTGGGTGTGAGCTTTGTCTTGAACCTCAACCTTGCATTGTTATTTGAGGCATCCTTTAACCTTGCACATATCAAATGCATCATATCTTTGTGCTTTCACTTATTATTGAAAATATCTTAGGTTTTTACATATATTGCCATATTGTTATTGGTTAGGTTAGTCATGTGTTATTTGAAGAACTCTCTTTTTTCCTAGATTGGTGTGCATTTGTCTATTTGCATATTCTTTCTTGCTTGGTTATGGATCAAATTAAAGCCATTGGAACTCTTTAAGAATTTATCTTACTTGATTGTGGATCAAATAAAAATACAAGGGATTAGACCATCCTTTACTTGAGAGAGAGAGAGAGAGAGAGAGAGAGAGAGAGAGGCTTCATTTTACGGAAAAAAAAGAGAGGCCTCATGTACCTTTGAAATTGCATGACACCTTGCATTGTTCTTACTAGAGAAGTAAAATTGATATTTTAGTACAAAAGTAGGCTTGCTTGTAGGTGGGCAAATAAAATACAAGGGATTAGACCATCCTTTACTTGAGAGAGAGAGAGAGAGAGAGAGAGAGAGAGAGAGAGAGGCTTCATTTTACGAAAAAAAAGAGAGGCCTCATGTACCTTTGAAATTGCATGACACCTTGCATTGTTCTTACTAGAGAAGTAAAATTGATATTTTAGTACAAAAGTAGGCTTGCTTTTACATAGATGCATATAATCTCCATATGGCAATAATACGAAATACATTAAGACCTAAATAGTTTTCTTAATGATCTTTGCTATGTGTTGGCCCTCGCTTCATGAAAGCCACATCTAGCCCTTAAGACACATCTTTTACACTATATAAAAGCCCAAGGTTGCACTCCCATTGAGAACTCAACAATTTAGCGCAACTTATACATTAGCCCTAGCTTTCTTTGGCATCATGCTTGCTCGACTTGAGGAGATGGTCTTCCAACTGTATACCTATACTTCAAACATACACAATTTTTGAATTTTGTTAAACTCATCTCATTAAAAATAGATAGCAAATTCTCAAATGGTTTTTGCTCAAATTGTAAATTCCTTAAACATTTAGGTGAAAGAAAGGAGAACATGTATTGCCATAGTTAATAAAAGATGAAATGTTGGCTAAACCCTTAGTTTTTCTATGGTAGCATGGGATGTTGGTGCACTCTTTACTTTTGTCATAGGTGTACCGATCCCTTTAGTCATGCTTTTTCTTTTGTTTTGATTTTCGAGGGCAATTGAGCAAGTTCCATATAGGTTAACATAATTGCTAATGTTTGATTCTTGGAATTAAAATCTCATAACTTCAAGGGTTTGTCAATTTTCATAGTAATATTGTTAAACAAACTAAGTTTGTCCTTGCACCATAACACACCTTGGACTCTTGGCCTTTTCTCCATTAAATTAGTAAAGTGTATGGGATGCTTGTATATTTCAATATAAACCTACATATTCCATTATATGCATTATTTACATGCCTAGTAATGAAAGAGCGTTGGCTAGCGACTAGTTGGAGCTAGGGTAAAAATCCAATTGATTGATTGTCAGTCACCATAATCTCAAGAATGATCTTCTTTTCTAATAATTGTATAGTAAATCAACTGTACTTCTAAGGGCCATTTTAGATTTGGGGGCATAGCTTGAGTATCATTCAACATAACTACACCATGAATATAATTAATTTTATCTACAACCCTTTAGTAAAAAGCACCACATACGATGGGATGAATGCCTTGTTATAATCATATCACAAGGGGTTGGGATAAGCATAAATCTTGAAATAAAGCACTCCAATAGCCATATATATACCACAAATAGGGTTGTCATGAGGGAACTTAAGATTAATAAGGAAATATACATTTCTACTACCTATTCTATATTAGTTTACCTGGACTTGCACCTTTTTTTTTGGGGGGGGGGGGGGGGGTTTACTGCAATAGGCCACATGAAACTTCCAATCATGCTCTATAGGATACCAACATGATCATAGATCCATAAGGTAACCTAGGTTGAAATGAGTTGAAAGCACTAATGTTTCCAATTGTCACTTAGTCAGATGGAAATAACAAATGCATGAACATTGGTGTAATGCTAAACAATAAATATGAATGAGCAATAAGAGGCTTATACTTCAGTGACATAGTGAAATGATGGTCTTGAAAAACTCAGGAACTATTCACATGAGTTTGTTTTTAGAAGCCATTTTCTATATACTTTAGTGGAAACCAAAAACCACACTAGGCCACATGGGGTGGTTTTTAATTTTCAAAACAAACTTGGTTTTCAATTACAAACATGGGTTAAATGCTATCTCATTTTGAAAACCAAACCATATTGGTGGGACCAAGAAAATAAGATTGGATACGTGAGGGATCTACATGTTTTAAAAGAGTGCTTTTATAAAGCATTTTAAGAGAAAATCACAGATTTAGATATTTTGATCCAATTCATGGGATTTGGATTTGGTTAACCAAAAACCAACTTGATAACTAGTTTTTGGTTTCCAAGGCCATGAGAACATCTCCTTAGTATTTCATTTTCAGTCGACACATAAATCAAGAAATGGTCAAAAGAATATTAGAGAACAAGAAAGAACAAACATGGAAGAGTGAGCAAAACAATGGAGAAATTTGTTGCATGAGAAGGGTGAAAAGTAACCCAACATGGTGGAACTATCCTTGCCTTGCATTCATGGTAGGAAAAGAGGGGATAGGAACATTAGGAGGACATCGGTGCCACATTGAAGGCATAGAAAAAGAAAATGAGGGTTTGTAGATGGAGGTAGAATCATATGCCTTGCATGCTAAAGGAAAATGTGTGGGCTTGGAGGTTGATGCTACTTTGATTAGACATTTAGAAAATCAATGCACCTAGAAAGAAGCGACTTGCAACAATTGAGAAGAAGTCACACAAGGCCAATGTCAACTCTGGAAGCAATTTTTTCTCGCTATTTTGATTTTTCTACTTGTGGGATGTTCTTTCATTTTATTGGAAGGGTGCCCACACAAGAGGAGTTTAGTAGATGGTTTAATTGAACATATCAAGTGCATATCTCCTCTTAAATGTTTATCGATGATGGCTCCTCTTAAATGTTGTTGGATACACAACATGAAAAAGGTTGGTTGCTTTCTTGCTTTGTGGGATTCTTAACAAATTTGGTGGGTTGTTTGCCATGGTTGGAAACCTCTTCTCTCGAGGCACATGAATACTTTGAAAACTTCACATAGTTTTCGTCTCCATACTAGATACATTTACCAACTAGATTTTTCCATTTCTACGTAATTACCCTTATTTTTTGTTTCCTAAATAGTAACTCTTATTATCATTTTACAACATAAATCCCTGATAACTTCTTGTCATCAAAATCAACAACTTTTCTTGATTGAAAGCATTCAATGAGTTCACTTTCTCATGTTTGTAAAAGGTGTTGAGGCATATTAATCCAGTCCTTTATACCTAGACACTACTATAATATTTTCTCTCATGAATTGACATGCTTTTGTGATTTCTATTGAGCTAGCTTAATCACAAAGTAGAATAGATATGGTGCAATGAATGCCAAGAATGAGGTGCATTCATGGAAGATGCATATGATATAAATGAGAACATTCTCCCTTATTAAAGCACAACAATTGCATTGATTGAAAGTAGTGATAATACTGAGAGTTTTACGCTCCACTACATAGAAATTGTTGCATATACATTTGTGTTGGGAAGTTTGTGTACTTTCTTATAGCAAAATGAAATGGGAAATTAGGCTTTTTCTTATTTTGTCTTAGTCGACAAAAGACAAGTGGGGAGGGAGGTTTAAGTGCATCAAGAGGATCCTTCTTAACATAAAGCAAAGAACCCTGTATTATTTAAAATTGGTGGGATTTCATCATCTTGAAGTTTAATGATGCAAGTTAATGTAAGTAATTTGATGGGTATTTTCAACTTTTAAGAACTATTACTATATAACTTGGTGTTAGAACAACAGCTAACATTTCCAATAACTAAGATTTTATTTGCTTTTGAAAATGTTAGAATCTAAATTGTGTATGTAGCATTCAATGATGTTTTCTTGTGACTCTTTATGTTTTTCCTTATTGACGTAATCAAGATCAAAGTCATCTAAAATTTAGAGATGATACATCAAAGAGATGCATGGTTTATTAGTCCTTGTCATTATTGATATTTGTTGGCGTGTCAATGTAAGCTTTTGGTATAATAAGCTTTAAATGTTTAAAGTGATACTTGCCATACACCTTTTTTTATAAGCAAGTTACTTACTAAACCTTTTTTCACCTCCAGCAATCTTGACCTTTACAAATTTCTTAGCCTCACTTGGTTGTAACTATAGGAAACTTGATGTGCCTAAACCCATAAGAAACAACATGTGATGCTTGGTACAATGGCTTAATTTTCCACATTCATAAACACTTAAAGTGAATAAGGGCATTGCTTCACATTGTCACAATTTGATTCAATAGGAAAACCTTTACCTTTGTGACCTTTGTTCCTTTCTTAAGATATCAACAAGTTCTATTATGAAGGAGTGTGACATGGAAAACACAAGGTTTTTCTTTATTCTCTCAATTATGTGATAATAAAAAAAGAGATATGTGAGAACTATTGTTAAACAAAAACAAGCAACTTTAACTCTTATTTTCTTGCTAAAGTCTAATGAATAAGGGAAGTCAATACTGTTTATATTGACATTTGCATATTGTTTGGTGGGTGGGTATGCACATGTTTTAAAATAAACAAATAAAAAAATTACTAGATATTATTTTCTAAATGCCAATGTTTATAAAATTGATAGGTTCAGGGGTTAGGGTTAAACCATTACATGCTATATAAAATTGATAGGTTCAAGGGTTAGGGTTAAACTATTACATGCTTTATATGAAGCAAATCTTAAGGTACAATTCAATATTGGATCAAAGCAAGGAGTACTTCATCAACTTAAAGCCATTAGGATCAAAGAATAAGAGGCCTTAATAGGCATATAATGTTGTAATAGAAGAGGGCAACATTTGTTACTTGCAAAGTCCACAAAGCACGTGTTTAGTGAGATTTAAAAAAAACACACTTTGCGGTATACCTAATATTCATTTCCCAAGTTTCCATAGATGCAATGAAGAAAAATTGATGTAGGTGTGGTATTGTGTTACAATAAAAACATATTAGCCCCATAATGTAGGGCTCAACAGTGGCTACTTGTAGCAAGATTTCGAAGTGAAACAATTGCCAGGTTGAGCCACCAATGCAAAGCTATTTGACTTGTGCTCCCTACATGCAATGTGACAAAATACCTCATGAAAATGCATTTTAATGTGAAAAGTAACATAAATTATTCCGTAAATTAGAGAGGCTTCTAAAGATATAGATGCTTGTCCAATCATCATGTAATACTGCAAATACACTTATCATGAGGTAACATAGCATGCCATAAAGTTTCGCTAGTAGGACTACCACTAAGAAGTCTATAGTGCATGCTATGTAGTCATCACCTTAGCCTACTCTTAATTAGCTCTGCTATGAAGGGGCTATCTCCTTGGAGGTATTATAGGAGAGAAGAAGGGGAATAGGATTCTACCCTAAGAGAGAGTTATCATAATGTGAAGGATTTGGTAGGCTTTGATAGCCTCAATAAGCTTATTCTTTAAAAAAGTGGGCACTCACATATTAGTGCCAAGGAAGGAATTCTATGGAGCTCCCCCAAAGAGTTCTAAAAAGGTTGTTTTAGCACATGCTATAAAGTACATTTTCAATGCTCATTTGTGTGATTATACGAAATACTAATGTTTGGCTCCATGAGAGCTCAATAGTGGGACATTGGATGAAGACCCTTACTGTTTCAAGAGTTGAATACACTAAACAAATTAACTACCTCTCACTTAGTCAGTTTGTACTCTTACTCAACACCATCAAAGTGCTCTCTCTCACTCGTGAAAAAAGAAAGCTAGAGATTCAAAGGTGTAGTAGGCTCACCACTTCCCTTTGCCATGCCATAATCAAAATGCATGGAAGGCTCATTGGTGGTCTCACGATTCATGTGTTGCTCCTCAAACCACTACCTCTAGTACCTTATATTTGTACCATGTAGCTCCAATGCCAAGAGAAGAAGATAGAGAAAAAGAGGATGGAGAAGAGCTGTCCTAATTAGTTCCTCACACACTCTCACACTCCCTCACACAGTCACATTCCCTCACACTCTCTTACACTCCCTCACACATTGCTAGATGATTGTTGTTGATGAGGATTGCAATTTATTGAAGCTAATGGTTATCACGCTTCCTTTTCAATTCATCTATAAAAAATAATGTGCTCTCCTTGGAGAGTCTACTTAACTATGAAGTGGGATGGTCCATTTGCAAGTACAATTGGGAGATGGTTATAATATTGAGTTGTTGAAGCTCCTAGGTGTGTGTCC
The DNA here is from genome assembly GCF_053477565.2 of Lygodium microphyllum. NCBI lineage: Eukaryota > Viridiplantae > Streptophyta > Polypodiopsida > Schizaeales > Lygodiaceae > Lygodium > Lygodium microphyllum. Next base: position 82,540,311 of record NC_141162.1, read on the forward strand.
ACACTTGGAACATGGTGAGGTGGAATTCAAGGTGATGGGTCCATTGAGCAAGGCTAGGATATCCTACCCTTGAGGTGCCTTGGATATGGGTGCTAGGGGAAGGAATGGCTTGAGGGTTAGAGATGGAGCTAAGTGGTTAGGCCTTTGAGTGTCTCTAACTTGATTACCTCTACATGCAATCCTTATGGGTATGATTAATCTAACTTAGAGTTTTTTCTCTCTCTTTGCCTTATTTTCCTCTTTTTCTTTTGAGTCTTCTTCTTTTTTTGGGTAAATACATATATAATTTACAACTTAGGGACTAGTAACAATATTTGTGATCAACAACTTTAGTTCAAAAAGCTTTCCTTTAATGGCATGTGTAACCAAATGGATGAATCTGGAAAGAATGGGTGGATATAATGAGGGAATCTACTATGAGCCATATCCTCCACGAAAATGTTAGGCTTTTTTCTCAACATCAAGATTTTGGATGAAGCTCTCATTGTTTCAAGAGCTTCAACTATATATATTGGCTATGCTATCTCTCACCTAGCTTCCTTAGATTCTTCTCAATCCAACCATGCACTCTTTGTTCAAGAGCTTCAACTATATTAGCTATGCTATCTCTCACCTAGCTTCCTTAGAATCTTTCTTGATCCAACCACACACTCTTCTCTCCATCTAAGTAATTGAGATGTGAGACTAGATTTGAGATGTAGTAAGCTCACGTACTTACCAATCATGTTATAGTCGATACTCGATGGGCTTACACATGGATCCACAATCTAAGTGTTGCTACTTAATTTTCTCCTGCTAATCCATTGCAATCAATTTGATTTGCAAGTACTCCATCATGGAGAGGAAATTTGGAGAAGAAGGAAATGTACTCCATTGCAAGTACTCCATCATAGAGAGGAAATGCGGAGAAGAAGGAAATGTACCAACCTCAATCTCACACTCTACCTCTCACCCTCCAAGCTTTGGAAGAAGAGAAGAAAGGAAAAAAGAAAGAGAAGCTTCACTCTACAAGTTCCTTACTTGCACTCACACACTCACACTCACTCTTAGTCTTCCTCACTCTCCACATGGTGCTAAAATGGATAAGATAAAAGCAAGGGAAGAGAGTTCTCAAAGTTTGCACACACAGGAATGAGTTTCTCTATTCATTTTTTATCTTTTACACATAAGATTTAAGTTTAGGGTTTCCTCCATACGTTGGACACCCTACCCACCTTTCTGGCATTCGATTGATTCTTTTTTGGTCTATGCATACATCTTAGATTAATTGGGTCAACCATACCAAAATTGAATAGAAGGTGAGTTCACACAACCTCATCTAGCTATCGATCTTCCTATCTAACTCCATGATATTTTACAATTTGCATGGGAGGAAGCTCGGTAACCAAATTTATTTGCACATTGTGGATGATGATACCTAAAGTAAATCAATGTACCACAAAAAAAAAATCCTTCTAGAAGGTCTTTGGCATATTATACCTTTGCTAGACTTGTATCATTTTTCACCATTTGCAATTAACATTATTGCACTCCTAGACAAATGTTAGTCCTATGGCACTCACTATCATAGGTGGCATGCTCTAGCTTACATTGAAGATGTGAATACTTGGCATGTCAATGTATTGTTCTTGGAGGAGTTTTATAGTTTTTAATGATATATGTTTCTTAGTGCTTGAAAATTGGTGGTTGAAGTGATGGTGGTGGGTGACAAAGCTATTGACGGTTATGATATCCTTGTGGTGTCTTTAACTAGTGATTCCCAATGGATGATTTTTGTTGAAGGACAAGAGTATTGGATTGAGAATTATAGAACAAGGAAGATCAACATTGAAGAAGAGGTGATGGAATGAAGGCCCTTGTAATCTTTTGCACATGTAAGGAAAAATCTCTCATGCATTCCCTCCCTAAGGAAAAACATATTGTTTTTCACGCAACAAACATATTTTGGTGATTTGGGAGATGGGTCAAACTCTATTTGAGACTTGAGTGTTATCCTACACTTGAGGACCCAAACTGTGCATAGGTTGTGTAGTCATTGTGTGAGTGCACATGTGTACTTAGGTATTACTTAGAAGATGGAACAATAGGTTTTTCATAGTTATGTATGCGGTGAAGCAAGGGATCTCGATAGTTGATGCTGTAAATATTTATTGGTATTGAGAAAAACAATGCTTAGAGAAGATTATGGGGAGATGCCATTTAGACAAATCATTATACTTGAACTGAGTGATTTAAAGTATAGGGCATCTAGTGGTTGCAAATGCTTATGATAGTTGGAGAAATTGGTCTCCTCTTAGTGCCCTTCTATGTTTCTTTCATTGTTGCTATGATCTCATTGAGGTGAATGAGAGTTAGGGAGAGAAAGGGTGTAAGTGACTTAGGGAAATAGGTCTAACCATAGCCTACTTAAGCTCCCTTGATATGTCCTATGCTTCATGATCCTTGAGAAAGTATGGGGGATTGGGAGACGGGCTAGGGGGGACTAGAGACAAAGCTAACCCATTGAGGCCATCGTGTGTAGCTAACTTGAGGACAATATGCATTAAAAAAAAAGTTCTCTCTCTCTCTCTCTCTCTCTCTCTCTCTCTCTCTCTCTCTCCGCTTGAGGTAGATAGGTAGGAAGCGAGGGAGTTTGAAGAGGTATTTGCAGGTTTTTGGTTTTTTGGATTTGGAAAAGCATGTTGGAGTAGGGTAGTTATTTGCTTTGTGATTTGGGTGCATTAGGGTAGGAAAAAACAAAGAAAAAGAAGAAAAACAAGCACCAGGGTTTCTACTGTCATAACAGGGCATGAGGGTTTGATTCAGTGGCCGATTTGGATTTTGGAGTTTATTGGCTATTCCAGGTATATACAACTCTTCCCCTCCATCCATAGCTTTGATGTGGAGGTGTGTGTGATAGGCCGTAGCCTGAATCGTGTGATTCAGCGATTTATTGTTGCGCTGGCCAATGTCGCGCCGCATTCGGCTAGTCTGAGTGATGACGATTCTGGGCCGAGTCCCAGAATCGACCCTTGGACCACTACCACTTGGACCACTTGACTCGGCCCACCTGACTTGGCCCCCCTCAGCCCACTCGGCCACTCGGCCGTCAGACCATTTGGCCCACTATACTCGGACGCCTTTCACTTGGCCCGTTCGAGTGAAGTATCCGGACCAACTTTGAAATTCGGCCCTTGGCCTTGCCGAGTCGGCCCACCTGACTCGGCTCTCGGACAGCTAAACTCAAACTGGTCGAATTTGACATTCAGACCAGTTACATTTGGCCCTTTCTACTCGGCCCTCAGATGGGCCAAATCGGGGATTCGGCCCCTGAAATTCGGACTTGTTGGGCCGAATTTAGATTTTTTTTCAAATTTTAACATGAAGACAGTGAAACTAGCCAAGAGACCATATAGAGCCGAAACCATAACATAGATTGATCACTGGGCTAAAACTTAGAGCAAGTAGTTCAAAATTTGGCTATAATGGTCTTTCAAATCACGTATGGCATTTACCGTAACGCCCTTGTGGGCGGGGGGCACTGCCCCCCCCGGACCCCCGCAGAGCCCCCTCCGCACCTCCCTCGAGTAGGTTGGAGAGAAAATGCGTGCCGTGACAGGTCCTCCAAAATAGACCCTAGTGTAGTAATGGCTCTACACGAGCATGGATACTCACTTGCAAAAGAGCAACCAAAAGCCCGTACCCAAACAGAGACAAACAGAGACCCTAGAACCTTAATGGGCCAATCTAGCCAACAAGGGCAAAAAGGCCACATTGTAAAAACACATACGTGTTGCATTCGGACTGCATCTAGTCAAAGTGGAAAGCAACAACATCAAGCTACAACAGCGAGAATGACTAGATATGACCGTCCTGACGATAGATGCTCCTTGAATAGTACTGCACTGACGATCCAAGACATCAGTGGAGAATCCACATCTGGTCGTGCAGTTGGGGACCCAAGGGCACTTGTCAGAAGGCTTAAATTTACAAGCTAGGACTCGGAAGACGAAGATATAGGACCACTTGCTTATCTTAGGGTCAAACTCACTACGAAAAGAGAGCACACTATCGATGCTCTGATTGATGAAGGGGCAGATTTTAATATCTTGACCTATGAGGCATGGACCCTACTAGGCCAACCAGAGCTCACACCGACTAATGCAACTCTTAGCCCTTACGGGGGACACCCACACTCATAGGGAAGTGCAAAATCCTTGCGACAATTGAAATTGAAAGCTTGCCTATCCTATTTCATGTTCCTCCAAATAGTGCTAATTACGGAAAGGAAACCCTCCTAGGAAGACCCTTCAAAAGGGCGACCAAGTGTGAGGCTGACTATGTAGCACAGAGGATACACCTGACACTACCAGGTGTGAGGATAGTCACAACCTTTAGCAAGGGTGACCTCATCGAGCCTCAAGGGAAAGGCAAGGAAGGTGCTGACTTAACAATCAAGCCTACTAACGAGAGCAAGGACTTGTTGGAAGAGTTGATGCAAGCACATGTCGAACAATGAGAACCAGTGAGTGAGGCCATGCCTGAAACAAGAAGGTTAGGAGACAATGCCAAGGACGGCCTTTGGACTTATAAATATCGTAGAAGACCCCAAAAGAAGCCCAAGCCTTATAGACAAAGGCATCCATGAAGGGTCAGTACAACTCCGCGATGGATATCCAAAGCATTGCTACATGCTTAAGGGTATTACGTTGGTAACTGATGGATTTGGGTGCCAAAACCCCCTGTTAAACCTCCTTTGTCAATTGAAGGCCAAATCGTATCAAGAGCAAAGAAGCGTAGGAGGAGATCTAAACAAAAAACCAAGTCTCAAGTCAACAACAGTGGAGTGACCGAGCCCCTCACGATTGAAATCAAGAAACCAAACGGGACCAATCGGAGGGTAGATCCTCAGCCTGGCGTGCTTGACGAGCATATATCAGATGTAATCGTTGAGGATACACAAAAGCCACTAGTACCCAAGGAGCCTTTGATTCCCCAAGAGGATAACATGCATCATAGGCACAACATTGCTCATGGCAATGTTAAATGCTTAATAAAGCAAATGGTAAGATCATCTAACAGCCATAAGCAAATCTTCCAGCCAGTGTCAGAGCCACTTAAGAGTCCCAAGTCTCCTACACTCTCTTGCTCTAAACGGACACAAGAAGCACAACAACAGTCATCAAGTGTAGCTGCTCAATCCCAATCTCTATCTCCATCTAAGCTTCCAAATGTCCAAGATGTGGGACATGACATCATCCAAAGCTCTTGGCCCAAGGATATGCCTGTGCACCCTAATGTGACTAGATCTACTCATGCTTGATCTACATAGATGAATGCTCAAAGGGAAACCAAAGACACGATCACTTTCGATCGCCCTGGGGACTTTGACATCGCAATCCACCAAGATTAGCCAGCCCATGGACTAGCTGCTACCACTTTCAATCAGGGATCACAACAGTCACACAGCCCTTGGCCGTGACAACAACCCTTGCGGAACATGTCCCTAGCAGTTCACTTGGGGGGGAGGTGTCACAACCAGCATCCTTGACAACTCCAGTGCTTCCAAAGCCCCTAAAGCCTAGGCTTGAGGAGAAAACTCTCAAAGATGTGGCCAAGGAGATGGCGCATCTGACCAATCAACCTAGCAAGGCTGTCCAGTAGGGTGCAGCTACGTCCCATGAGGACACACCGGAGAAGGGGAAAGCTGAGGCCCAACCAAGCACATCAACGGATGTCCTAGTTCAGGTCTTGAGTCGTTAAGTTACGCACCTTCACTGACCAAGAAAAAGAGGAGAAAACAATGAAAATAACAGCAGTTACAGGTGGTTGTGGACCCCAAGAACATTGAGACCAAGAGCACTGAAAAGCTGAGGAATAAAGCATCGAGTCCATCCATTAATGAACCCACTGATGTCTCTCCTAATAGCGGTGAAACCTCAGACACATCTGTGTGCTCTGAAAAATCAAAGCAGCCATTACCATCAATGGTTGCTTTCAACACTCAATCCACCAACAATAGAACTCGCATTGACCAATCAAGAGTGGATACAACGTTGTCACAACAGGATGACAAATTTATACCAGTCACATCCAAGGAGAACCATGACGCAATAACAAAGCCTCAGGAGAAACATGGAAAACCCTAGAGCATAAGAAATCATAGCGTTGACCAATCTTGCTCATTTAGGCCTGAGCCCCCAGCTATGCTAAAGCCTAGGCAAACTCCTGGAACCTTGCATGAGATAGCAACCGAGCAAGCCCTCGTTGAACATAGAAGTGTTGCAAAATGCTGTACTGAGTTGGATGCTAAGCTCAAGGTGTTGGCACGTGTCTACGTCCTTGCGGACATGGGTGCATTACCTAAGGAGCAGCTTGGAGAATACTTGCCATTTTCCCTATCTTGGGAAGAGCAAGAACATCTGGACGAGCACTATGAGAGGCTCCTACATGAATGCATGTGACTCACCCTAACGAGGAAGCCGATGAACTACGCTTAACTGTAACATTTAATGATGTGCTCTGCCAACCAAATCTCTTAGAGATAGAGCAACTAAAGCGATAATCAAAGGGTTGAAGTCAACGTTGGTTTGAAAACCGTGTTGCAATGGCCGAACTAGGAAACCAGATTATGACAATCTCAGAGGAGCAATTGGCCAAATGGCGGTCTTAAAGAGACCCAACCTATATGGCACCAAATTCCTTTCGAGTGCTGACTGCCATTCGGGGTATGGACTTAGCTGAAACTAGCCAAGAGAACTCTCTGTCTGATAAGGTTCTCACTAAGAAGGAGTTACATGTTGCCAGTAGACTTGGACAAGGTTCCATGCTACTCGATGTTGCAAAATATCTATCGGTATTGAGTAAGCTGCCACGAGTACTAGATGCGTGTGCCACACTTTAGTACAATCTGGAGTTCTACAATTGGCTTTTATCCTCGTGAAGTGACATGGATTCGTAAATATGTATGTAAATAAACAATGACTTTTGTGACCCTCTATAGATAAGATCAACACACACAAGCAATGATAGTCAAGCGCAAGGAGAAGAGTTGGGTTTGAGAGGCTGAGCTCCTCAGGTCCTCCTCTCACCACACATTGAGAAGTTGTGTGACCATTCCCGCCTCCAGGAGGAGGGCATGCAACCCTCATTATTGCCATACGAAGCTTTGACCAACATCTCTGATAGTGTAGATGGGGCATCGTCCCTTTCTATACATCTTTCCCCTTTTTCGGTCTATCCTTCCAGGGATGAGCCTTGCTCCACTCCATGACAACCAGTCCACGCAACTTAGCATAAGCCCAAAGCTGCTAATGGCTGGAGGCAAAACGAACATCATCATGGGGTCCATCCCTCTACAACAAACACTGCATGCCTCACCTCTCCCCTCCTCATCATATGCGCTTGATAACCCACTATATAATCCCTTCCATGCGAATAGTTTTATCCTGCCTCAAGGCCTAATCCTTGGTTCACATTTTGCAGGTCTCCCTACGGTAGCTGACATGGAGCACCCAGTGTAGCTTGCTTGCAAGGATGCTATCCGCTGTCGAAGGGAGCATGTAGCACAAGCTCCTTCGCTGAACGCTATGTACCTACCCTTAAAAGGTATGCAAACAAGGCCCCACGCAACACCTCCCAGGACGCAAGCCGAAAACCCCCCAAGCCAAGAGGACGAGGACTCAAGGGAGAACATGGGGTGTGGCAATACCAGCCGTGCAGGCTCCCACCAGATGATCGGGCACCAAGTGCTTGAAAGAGGAGAGGGCAACTCGAGACAATAAGGAATTTGATGCATTGTTTAAAAACATTATGGAAACAATTGCAGCCAGGGACTACACCATTCGGGTCCCTGCCGACATTTTCCCCGCCCAGCCTCGCAGGAGCCCCTCATCAACATAGCCTTAGTCACCTGACCACCCAGACTCGCCCCACCTTGTACAAATAGAGTAACCCCATGTTGTATAAAAGGCTTATCAAATGCTACCTGGCCATGACTTTTTGTCTTTAAATGGTTAAGTGTTGACATATTTCCCAATTGTACAAACTTTTCATATTTTCGTTTAATATATTTCATGTCTTTAGCAAAAGAAAAAGCTAATCAAGCGCAGGTGATAAGTATCTAAGCCAACACCATGGAATTCAGATAAGTGATGTCTCCTTGCGTTGCGCTGGTTTATTATAGTTGCGGCATATGCCGTGCATGTACTCTCATGAAGTGACAAGTGGATGCAGGATGACGCGTCTTTGTGCAAAAGTGTTCAATGCCCAAGTCACCACAAGACCACTGACCCCACAAAGAGCCGCGACAAAGCCACGTTGCCGAAAGCAAAAATCACCCGTGCGAGTGCCCATGTTGCATGGCCCAAAGCATGATCTTAACCACTTCCTCTTTCTGGGTTACACTTTGCGCCGGGAACTCACAGTAGCTGTTACCCCAATTGTACCAACATCACACGTTCCAAAGATGGTTGCAATATCTCAAGTGTATCTCCCCATCTCAAACGACTGCTTCTCTAACAACGAGGCTAGGGCACAATCATCACTATAATATCCATTTCCTAAGTTTTCGAAGCTTGACATTTCCCAACCCATTGAAAGGCTGATAGCCTCAACATATTGCAATGGTTGTACGAAGGCAAGTCCAAAAAAAAAAAGAAAGAAAGAAAGAAAGAAAGAAAAAAGAACAAAAAAAGGAAACAAAAAAGAAAATGAAAAAGGAAAAAAAAAAAGAGAGAAAAAATGAAAAGATACGAAGCACCCATGATCCAGCACAGCACCTAGGGATTCTCAAATTAGGTACGTCCAATGACCTTGGTTGGTTGGCTCCGTCCCTAGTCCCCGAGCCCTTCAGCATCACCCACAATTGTTCAGGGCACGTCAAGGGCAGGACATACCTAGGGAGCTTGTCTCGCCTATGGTTAGACCTATCACCCTGACCCATTCTCACGATTCCCTCTTGCACTTTGCCTTAATACCATTGCAATCAATTGTGGTAAGCACCACACGAATGGCCATGAAAAGTACACCGTCCTCATCAAGCAAGTCCAATAGCTCCCAACTATCGAAAGTGCGGTGTCCTTGTGTTCAATTATGCTACGTCGTGTCGTCACAACGCAAAGGATGTCTCATACACCTTCACGTGTACTTCTTCTCAACATGGACAACTTTGCATCATCCACACATTGTTACGAGAAACCAGCCCGCGGTCTTCTAACTACGTAATATCTAAGTATGCACGAGCACTCACATAATATCTGCACCAAAATATATACACAGTTCGGGTCCTCAAGTGCAGGACAATACTCTCAGCTTGCTTAGAGTTTGACCTATCTCCCAAACTAATTGAACTATGTCTTGTGCATGATAGAGAAGACTAGCACTACCCCTAGGGAGAGACCACCTATGAGAGGTTTTCAATTGCAGGTATTGAAGACTCCAACAAAAGTATCATTCGCTCTTCATCGACTCCCAACTTTGAATTCTTATCCTTTATCATCCTGCAAGCCCGCCAAGAATCATCATGTGCAGAATCCCCAACAAACCAACACTTGTGCTGGCCATCAGTGCAATCCCCAACAAAGAACAACCCTACCACCAACTCCAACCCTACCACCATCCACCTAGGCCATCAACGTGCCCCCAACAACCTTCCTCCACACCACCGCCAATACTCCTCCATGGCAATCACCGATGTTCCTTCCACCCACGTCTTCAGTGCATGCAAAAGCCTGCTACCTACGACGGTGAGTGCCATGGGATTGGCACTCGTCTAGGTGGGGGGTAATGTTAACCGATAGATGAACAAGGTGGAAAATCTGGAAAAGCTAAAGCAGAAGACAAAGGCGCACAAGGAAAAGCACAAGTCAATACTTTTGTAAAAGAGGGCAAGTGCATCATGATTTAATTTAAGGAGCACCAGGCTCTCACCCGTACAATTTGTAAATGTAGACGGGCGGTGGAAAGGAAGCTAGGAAGATAGAAGGACAATGGGAAAAAGGGCCTAGGCCACGACCGGCCATGTAAAAAAGGAGATAAGGGGATGACCGCCCAGAATGGATTTAGGGTTTTGTATATAAAGTTGAAAAGTGAATGAGAAGCTCATTCTTGTGTGTGGCCAAAAGTGGGTCTCTTCTTCTTCTTCTTCTTCTTCTTGCTTGCTTGAGCTTGTGCTTGAGAGAGGGAGTGTGAGAGTGTGAGGGAGTGAGTGTGTGAGGGCGAGGGACCAAGGAGGAGAAGCTCTCCATCTTCTCCTCTCTTCTTCTGTTCTCTTCTGTTCTCTTCTGTTTTCTTGTCTTGCTTGCGGCAATGGAGCTTGGAGTGTGGAGCTTGAGGATGGAGCTTGCTTAAAGCTTGCACTTGGATCGTGGAGCTACCGGAGTGTGCGAGAGAGGAGGTAACTCGATTGGCATGGAGGTAAGCTCACTACACCCGTAGATATGGATGGCACATTGGCTATGTGAGAGGTAGCCATTAGTGCTCGGCTTGGAACGCTTGAAACAATAAGCGGTCCGTGGGTCTTGGCGGTTGAGTGAAAGCTCCCACAGATGTTGCACATGATTGCAAGTACTTGAAGGGAAGTGGGAACTACATATATCAGATTATTCTTAGAGTCCCATAGTTCCTATCATTCCTAAGTTAGAGCCATTAGTTGAGCTTTGAGTTTTGCAATTGAAGCTTGCATAACAAACCATTATTTGACACATATATTGGATTATTCTTGGAGTCTCATACTTCTCATCATTCCTTAGTTAGAGTCATTAGTTGACCTTCAAGTTTTGCTATGGAAACTTGCAAGGCAAACCATTCTTTGTTAAAATCACTTTGTCCTTGTGCTTTAGCTCAAGCACTTATATCCTCCATGATTTTTTGGAAAATTTCAATGTGATATGAAGGAATCAAGCAAAGGTGTTTTGTGTTGGATTTAGATATATGCTACATAAACATGATGATTGTTTGTGGGGAAGTTGCACAAATATGTTCTTGCTTGCCCCCATATAAATGGCCATTTTAGAAATTTCTTGTATTTGTCAAGTAAACAACCAATATCTGCATGTACCCTTATGAATGCCAATAATTTTATTATCATGATTAATTTCCTTGTAGCGCCCATTTATCGATAGATTCTCATTTCTGCATTCCATTTTACTATTTCCATATGAGATCTTTTTTTCTACTTAGGCTTTAAGTACATTGGGGGCTGTGATTGAGAAGAGCATTTCTTAGCATGAGCTAGGTTGATGATACTTTCAATATGAGTATTTGTATTCCGGTTTGTTGAAGCACTATGGGTTTGTTCTTCCTAAGCAGAGCTAAAGGTTATAGTCATAATTGAGGGGTGCGACTATTTGGGTTCCACTTTGGATTTACGAGTAGTAAGTGCATGATTAGTGGTTTTAACAGTGGTACAGTTGAGAACAATTGCTTAGTTGGATCTTGGATATTTCTAAAGTGCACTTGGGCTCACTGGTTTTGGATTTGACTTTGGTAATGTTTTTCATTCTTTTTTGTCGCAATCCTGCAATTGTTCCCCTTTCAAGTATATTTTTTGATGGCTTAAGCAGTATCACGGGACTATTTCTATTATGTTTCACATTTCTATTTTGGTGACGATGTCTTTGACTTAGGAGAATTTCATGGTTTAAGTAAACTAGTGATTGGGGTCAGTCCACAATTCGTTATTTCTACCATCTCCTAAGGAGAATTTGGTGGTTTAAGTAAACTAGCGATTAGGGTTAGCAATTTTTTGCCCACAATTACTTTTTCTACCATCTCCTTATTAGGGTTCTCTTGAGTGGACTGAGTGGTGCTATTGGGACTTCGGAGTTTTATCTCTATGTCTTGAGGAGATGACTTCTTGGACCTTTAAGATGAAACTTTATTAGTTGGCAGGCTCAGAGAGGGGTTGTTGGTCCATAACAGTGTACTACTTGTGTGTGTATTCTAGGTTTCCTTATGTGTTCACCCTTTTAAGGAGTTCTACACTTGTTGGTCTAGTCATGTGGTCTTTCATTTGTGTTTGGCCCTGAATCCTTAGGGCTTGCAAGAACTTCCTTGGTCTCTCTCAACTTGTTTCTCTTTTGAAGGTGTCTATCTCTCGAATGCAATATTCCCAATTTGTTAACTCAACGTCTCTCTCTTTGGGGATCTTCATATCTCAATACTTGTTGATTCCTTAGACTTTAGTGATCTAGTTCATCTTTGTAAATGCAAATGCACTTGTAATCAATTTCCTATGGCACTCCATTTCATAGTGCTTAGTTCTAGCAATTGTTCCTCTAATATGATTGGATCAATGTGCAATCAAATGTGTTTCTTAATGTTTTCTCGAGGTCGCTTAAAGGTTCTTGGAAAATGAAGTGAGTAAGCTCCCTTGAGCTTGTCTCAAAGAATACGAATGGATCTTAACAAGTCAAGCTTGTGGAATTGTAATTTGTGGCTCAAAATTTAGCTTTAAGCTCAATCTCGTTCTTATGCACTCTTGGATGTGTTCTTTAAACTTGATGTAGTAGTTCAACACAATGCTCATGGCTCATGATTGTCTACTCAATGCTCATGGCTCATGATTGTCTACTCCTTTGTAAATGTGAGTGGATAGGGTGTGTTGTGGGAGCCTATTGTGTTTTGCTAGGATGTGGTGGGAGTAAGTTGGCATCTCTAGGAAATCAATGACCTTAAGTGCTCCTAGGTATGCCATAGTGAGTCTAAGGAAATAGGTGCACATAAGATCGTAAGCGTGCAAGAATGTGTGACCTAGGAGTTCCTAAGATGTGAACTATTCTACCTACACTAAAATGTGGGTAAGTTGAAGGTTAATTGGTCCAAGTGAATATGCATGTGTACATTAGTGTGTTAGAGGCTTGGATATGAGAAAAATCCACATACATGTGGTTGTACATGGGGATGTGCCTAGAAGAGGTGGATCCCTAGCCTTATTGTCAATAGGAGTACGCAAGGGGATGTGGATCTAGGGTATGTGTGTGTGGTTAGGATGATAAATGGTGACTCGAGTTGTGCCTAAATGCTTTGAAGGGACTGTGGCTAGGATGGTAAATGGTGACTACGATTGCACCTAAATGCTATGAAGGATGTGTGTATATAGGATGTGCCCAACTTCAGGGTGCATTAATGGAGTGTCTAGTTGTGATGGTGCACCTAAATTGATTCTGAGCATGTGCATGAACCCAAAGGTTTATGTGTGGCACAAGTATGATAGGTTTAGGGCTAAGTCACCCTAAATGCTATATACCTAACCAAGACTTATCCTATGTATAACCCAAATACAGCTAAGGAATTGGGTGAAGGAAAATGCATGGGTCTTAAACCTAGGAGGTTAGGATGTGTTGGTGGATGTGGCTAAATGAGTGCTTAAGGTCTTGATGAACCCTATCTAAGGCTACTTGCAGGTGGGCTCAAAATATATTTCCTAGGTTGAAGTGTCCTTAAAGTAAGTGTACTCACTCACTAGTGTGATAAAAGCCTCGATCATCAGGAGGAGTGCCAAAAGGATATTCTATATTTGATGTGAGAGGTCTACTGGATGGAGTGCCTATGAGATGGGAATAGGATGCCTATGAGTTGGGATGTACTCCTTCGAAAATGGTGTGGACATATGGAACCTAGCTCAAGGTTGATTATGTGGTTAAGTATCTACATGATTTTAAGGTGACGGAGGTAATCCATGCCTAAGTGCTAATTGAAATGGTCTAGCAATAACTAGGGTCCAAGCTGAGTATGCATCTAAATTCCTAAGGCTTATGCATGCATCCAAAACCCGAGGCCAACTTTGTGAAAAGGGAGAATGCTTGCTTACCTGAGTTGGAGGATAAGCTTCTAAGGTGATGACCAATCTAATCCTAGTGTAGTTGACCTAAAGTTATAGATGTTGGTCACATAGTCTTTAATGAGGTGATGATACCAAAGCTCTCTTTACTTCATGCTTGGTAAAACTCCTTCCCTTGTCCCTCTCAATGCTTCTCTTGCAATGCTTTCTTTCTCATCACCTCCATTTTCTTCCATGGTCACACTCTTCTTTGTGTTCCCAAGCGACAATGGCCATGCCAAGAGCTCCCAATGCTTCCCTTTAATTCAATGACAAAGATAGGTAAGTATCACCCAAAAGAAACATGGTCTACTATTTTGCTCCATAACTTCTAAATCTTTATGCTGCTTAACCTTCCGCTCACTATCCATTGAATCCTTAAGCATTGTCTCTCAAAGAGACTCCTTTTATGCTTGTGGGCGAGTAGGAGTGTGTGAATGAGTTCTTGTGAGTGAATGGAGACCCTAAGAGTGAGTGAACTCCTATGAGTAAATCTGTGGTTGACTCTTGGGTTCATAGAGAGCCATATAGAGACATGAAAAGGCACATTTTTTGGAAAATTTTTGGATACTTTTTGAGTTTTTGTAGTTTTTTTTTCTATACATAGACATGAGAAGGCACCTTTTTTGGAAAATGTTTCAATATTTTTTGAATTTTGTTGTTTTTTCCTATTTTTTTCTTTTGATTCTATCCTATTTAGATATATTTAGTTATTTTTTCCTATTTTTTTCTTTCGATTCTATCCTATTTAGATCTATTATCAATCAAAAAACCAAACCAACAAATTGATACCTTCTTGATCTCACCTTCTGAATCTAGTCACATGGTTGATAAGACAACTATTTTGTTGCATGATAAGAGTCCGAAGACCTTTATAATTGATTCTACCCTTGGTGCTGGCAATGGAACCAAACCGTTGGCCTTCTTACTCAACATTGGGACTTTGGATAGAACTCTATTATTTCAAGAGGTTCAACCATGTTGCGGATGCTATCTCTCACCTAGCTCCTTAGAATCCTTCTCAATACAACCATGTATTCTTCTCTCCATGCAAGAAAGTGAAATGCAAGATTGGATTTGAGATGTAGTGAGCTCACCTACTTACTGGTAAATGGCTCTACGATCCACGTAATGCTCCTTGATCTACTCTTGCTACTCCATTGCTACCTATCCTATTGGCAATTGCTCCATTGTGGAGAGGAAACATAAACATAGGGAAGAAGGAAGCGTATTGACCTTAACCTCAGACTCTACCTCTTACCCTCCAAGCTATGGAAGAAGAAGTAGGAGAATAGAACAAAGAAAAAGAGAGAGGGAAAATTCACCTTCTGAGTTCCTCACTTGCACTCTCACACTCTTATTCTCTCTCACTCTCAATAAGGTACTTGAATAGATAAGATAGAAGCAAGAGAAGAGAGTTTTCAAATCTTGCACCTACGCACAAGAAAGAGTTCCTCTATTCATTGTTTAGCTTTTATGCATATGGTTTGAGTTTAGGATTTCCCCCATAAGTTGGGCACCCTACCACCTTTTTGGCTTTTGACTAGTTCTCTTTCAATCTTAGCATACATATTAAATTAATTGGGTTAATCCTATCAAAAGTGAATAGAAGTGTAGTGCCCACAACCTCGTCTAGTTATAGGTATTCCTATCTAACTCTTGGACATTTTATGATTTTCATACGAGCAATCTCATGACAAATCAAATTTATTTGCACATTATGGATGATGGTACCTAAAGTAAATTAATGAAGCCCAAAGGATTAATCCTTTCAAAATATTGTTGACGTATTACACTTTCACTAGATTTGTACCCTTTCCTTCCATTTGGGGTTAACATAGAGCTATGTAGTTCAATGGGAATAGAAATAGTTATAGTGGTGTCATGCCATTGTAACTTGGTTAATCCTAGAATTGATATCAAAGAAGAGTAACGAGAAAATTGTCCTCATAAAATGATATAAAAAAAGAGTGATGGTAAAATTATCCTCATACATAAGTTGTTTCTACTTCAATAGCCTAATTAATAGCCTTAAGTAGTTATAGGTGGTGATGAAGACTAGATCTTGAATTTCATAATGAAGATAAAAAAAGATTCCTTTAAATACTTGGCTGAAATAGGTACAATTGTGAAGTTCTAAGGCATAGATATTTGGAATCTTTGTAAAGTTATATCTCTTATATCTTTCATACTCCTATGGATTGTAGCTTTAAGTGATGCCTCCTTGGATATGAACTATCAAGTACATTGAATCTCTCTATTGGAGAAGAATAACAAAGTGCAAATCAAGCTTGTCCATCTCTCTCTATGATCATGTAGTGCAATTTGGGCTACACCTTCCATCCTTCTTGAAGCTTCGTGCTAAGGCAAGTTTTTTGGTCTCTTTAATTTTTGCATGCTCTAGGGATTGCAACTACATTTTGTTGTTCCAACCATTTCCTTTTTGTGTTGGCACCTATCGTGAGATGAGAGTTCCAATGGTGCAGATAGAGAGATCCCTTCTAAACCTTGCTCTTGTGGGAAAATTAAAGTTGAACACAACAACTATATCTAACTTATGATAGTCCTAGAATTATTAGAGTCCTTCAAGGTCTTCTCCCCATTCTTCTTTTTAGGGGAGGTCCATAGGGATCAAATTTTTGGCATCTTTTGTGTCTCGATTTTAATAAATTTTCTCATCCTTTTTTTTGTAATAATCTTGAGAATGTGGTGGATATTTCTAGTTCTTCATGCAGATCCTATGACTCTTCATCATTCCCCTCCATGGGTGAATCTATGTTCCATGAGTCTATGTAGTCAAGTGGTGGTGACATTCCTCTTGGTGCTTTTTCCATGGCTTTGGTACTCTCCTCTTTTGAAATGGGACGGGTGCTTAACATTGAAGGCATTTATGAGGATGTTTCCATCCAAAATACATTCTCTTTGAGATCCTAAGTACCTTAGCCCACATGTTTGAGATGCTCCACAAAGCTTTCTTTACCCTCTTCCTAAGTAGGTACCTTAACTTTGTGTGGCCAAAGTCATGTTATAGAGAGGACGTTACCAATGAGGGTTTGGCTTTCATCTTCTGAACATCTTTAGTGGGTATCTTTATGATGGCAAGATGATACTCTTATAGAGCTCATATTGTAGCCATAATGTGCTTACACATTGTAGATTGCTCCTTCCTATGACTTTCTTCTAAGTCCATGACAATCTTTTTGAGAAACTCATCCTTTGTTACTTTCCCTTTTCATGCCTTCACTTTTACACTCTTAGCTACCCTTGCTAAGGCCATGCTATAATGTTTTCCAACCATGTGAAGGATACCTTTAGTTGTTTGTGCATTTGGCAAGTCTTCTCTAGTTTTGTATTTAGAGTGGTTGTCTTGGCCTTTTCTTATTTCATCAACATTGTGAGTTTGTCCATTGAGTTCCTAAGTTCCTTTAATTTTCTTTTGCAACCATTTTGTCTCCTTCATATTTTTTCTTATTTATTTCATATATTTGGTTATTGACTCTACCTTTGCTTATGCTACTAGGAGTTCTTGAGTAGATACTTACTCTATTGGTGCGCTATCTTTTGTCATTTAATTAAAGCTAGAGCTCTTGCCAAGTTAATCCTTGATAGCAACAAGGAGAAATAGTAATGATAAAGGAAGACCAAGGAGGAAGCCCAACACCTAAGAGTCACTAAATGATTTTTTTGAGGATACCACCCTACCCCAACAATTAAAGATTGATTGTTGGCAATGTAATTCATTGTAAAAGTCATTTCAAGAGAGTCAAGCTCACTCTCAAGCGAATTATAAAGGGACTTTTGTAGAATTTTAGACAAGAAAATTTGTAGCCTATGAAGGCACGTTCTTAAAGGGAAACGAGCCAACTCAAGGGGCTAACTAAAGAAAGGGATGCCCAATGTAGAAGGATACAAAAGGAAGAAAGTCCATGTACATAGGTTGAAAATAAATAGAGATCATTCTTATGTATATGCCAATTTCTTCCAAGCCTTGTTGCTATCTTTCTCACATTTGTTTTATTGCATATTCATTCTAAGAGAGAGAGATCATTCTTATGTGTATGCCAATTTCTTCCAAGCCTTGTTGCTATCTTTCTCACATTTGTTTTATTGCATATTCATTCTGAGAGAGAGAGAGAGAGAGAGAGAGAGAGAGAGAGAGAGAGAGAGAGAGAGAGAGAGAGAGAGAGAGAGAGAGAGAGAGAGAGAGAGAGAGAGAGAGAGAGAGAGAGAGAGAGAGAGAGAGAGAGAGAGAGAGAGAGAGAGAGAGAGAGAGAGAGAGAGAGAGAGAGAGAGAGAGAGAGAGAGAGAGAGAGAGAGAGAGAGAGAGAGAGAGAGAGAGAGAGAGAGAGAGAGAGGACAAGGGTAAAGCATTTATCCACTTCTCTATCTCTATCATCATCATCATCATCATCTCTTGTTTTGATGGTTTGAGTGCTTGAAGCAGGCTAGATTGAGCTCTTGGACTAAAGGGGATTGCATAAGAATTGAGAGATTATCTCAAACTTTGGATTAGATCAACTACAATGGGAGAGAGCACAATACGTGTCTAATATAATGTTGGAATCATTTGGTTTACTTGCTTTCTATTGAGAGCAAACTATGATGCAATCGGGATTTTGGTGATAAGTACACGAACACTTGTAGCTTGTGCCAAGTAGAAATGATGTGGTGGTAGACATTTTGACTATTGAAATACCCTAGGAGGGTGAGACCCTAATTAATTGGATTGTATGTCCCACATAATGGACATGCTTGTTGTCCCACATAATGGACATGCAAGAAGTTTATTGAGGAGGAATCCAAGTGAAACATTATCCTTGGGTCATCCATGTTTTATCATGGGAAACATGTGTTGTGAATACTATTCTCAATATCATCTCATTCTATGATGGATGGACTTGAAAGACACGATTGAATGGCACTTTCCTTATTAGTCTGGAAATGAGATATTTGGGATTGGTCGAACCTAGAAGACTTAAGTTACAATTTTCATTCCGCTCAATATATCAGCCACATTTGGATGCATTACGGCACACATTGCACTTTGTCAAATCTAGACTTCACTATGCCTTGCTCTATACTGCGAGTGTACCATTGGACTTGCATGGCTACATAGATGTAGATTGGGATAGTAGTATTCTACATAGGAGATCTACCATTGGGTTTATGTTTTCTTTTGGGTGTGGTGTCGTTACTTGGAATAGCAAGAAGCAACCTATAATTGTACTACTTAGTTTTGAGGCAGAGCATTGAAGGGAGTGAGCCTTGAAGTGGAAGCACGGAGCAGAAGCAAGATCTATGGTGGAAGGAGCAAGAGTAAGAGAGAGAGAGATACACATAGTGTGGGAACTCCAACAGTCATAATATGTGATCAATCTTCCCTTTATTCAAACATCACTGAAAGAATAAAGAATGAAATGATAGTGATGGGTGTTTGCCACCTGCAGTGTACAAGTGTATGGGTATGTAGGTACTTTTAGTGTAGCTAATACATGGGTGGCTAGGTAGCACATGTGCCTTTACCCTCGACAACCTCCCACTTAAAGGCAATGTGTTCCTAGTGAGGAGAGAATAAGAGAAAAGTGACAAAGTACAAATGTACATAAGTATAATAAGATGAGGAAAGACATCATCTTATCCAACATCCATCAACTTCCTAAGACAAAGCGCTCCACTGAGAGACTTTTAGTGAGAAGATTTGCAAGATTTTGGCTAGTTGAGATATTGACAAGCTCAATGGACTTGTCCTCAATGATCTCTCATATAAAGTGGTAATGCACCTTAATGTGCTTCATCTTAGTATGAAAGACTGGATTCTTGGCCAACTAAATAGCATTCATAGAATCTAAATGTAGTGTAGGGACCACATCAGTAATGCCGAGGCCAGTCTCTTTGCAATCCTTAGTGATTGCAACATGCTCTACCTCTGTAGTAGATAGGGCCGTGCATTTCTACACCATGGACATCCCAGAAACAACACCTCCAGCAAAGGTGAAGATATAGCTAGAGGTGGACTTCCTATTGTTTGCATGTCTTGCATAATCAGAGTCAAAGTGTATCCCACGACTCCAATATCTTGGCCACCATATTAAATGCACATAGGTGCTGTGCCCTTCAGGTACCTCATGATACTCTTGACAACATCCCAATGCCATCTACCAGGTGTAGCCATATAGCATGCCACAAGTCCCACTGCAAATACTATGTCAAGAAGAGTGGCTATCATGGCATACATAAAATTGTCCATTCTAGATGCATAAGGGATCTTGGCCATCTCAGCCTTCTGCTCATCGGAATGTAGACAATCGACATGATTAACCTTCACATGAGAAGGTAAAGGACATGCAATAGACTTAACATTTTACATATGAAACTCCTCAAGGACCTTCTGGATGTACTCCTTCTATGACAATAAGTAGAGGAGCCCCTTAGAACAATCATACATAATGCACATTCTAAGAATATGTGAGAATTGTCCCATATCCTTCATCTCAAAGCTCTTCTTGAGGTGACCTTTCAAGGCATCCAACTCATCACTCCTAGAGCTATCAACATATCATCCACATAGAAGATCAAAATCATAAGGCTATTATCATGAGACTTCTTCTGTATAAACATGAATCCATATCACTGCAAGAATATCCCTATGACTGCATAAATGAAAATTTGGGATTTCAGGTTGACAAGAAGCTTATCATCTACTATGATAAACTTAGAAGCATTTAGCTACCAAATAATCTAATATACCATACATAGACCAAACACATAGAGGTCCATTACCATTTCATCCAAGAGTAGGTTCTACTAGGTGATATTGATTTGGTTTATGCTAGTACATAGGATCAAGTTGCAGATATTCCCAAATGCCTTTGGAGTTGAGAAGCTCCATTGCTTCAAGACTATGCTTGGAGCATACAAGCTCATGTTGAGCTTGATGTGGGGGTGTTGAGATGTTGAGCGCCATATGAGTTGGTATCCACTATATGCCTTAGTGATATGGTAGGACTTTACTCACTGGTATGTTAGGGACTACATCCACCTAGTTTACTCTTGGTTATGGAATATTCATTAAGCCACCTCATCTATTCTTAGTGGGTTCACACTTAATAACCACATGTATATATATTCTGTTACTTTTATATTAGTATTTTTTTGTGTTATAGTCTATGTTCTTTTGTGTGGAAGAGGAAAAAGGAAGAAGATGAAGATTTTAGTCCTACTTCTTTGTGTGCTCAAGTCTCCATCTTATGTGTGCACTCTTGGTTACTTCAGCTCTCTCTCCTTCTTGTCTCTATTTAGATCCCATCCTTCTTCTTATACATACATACCACTCCTTTACAAACCCAACACCCCACCATCACTTCATAAACAACAAGGATAATGTCACCTCACAAGCTATAGTATGCATGTCATATCATTGGCATCATCTAAACTATGTTACTACTCATACAAGTGGAGGGGGCATCATCACCTTCCCATGAGACATTCAATAGACCACAACACAATTGGTACTATTGGACTAGGAGTGCATATGACCAATGCACTTTGGGACAAGAACATCATTGATTATAATACTCGCACAAGCATGCCATTGATTATAATACCCACACCACTCTCATCCAAAAGTGTTGGACATGCATGTGATGTTGTTGAGCTGAGTGGGCTCTATTCAAGCTAGGATAGGTTGGGACATGGTAGATGTAATATAATTATTGGGAATAGTAGAGTGTACAATCAATCTTGGATTATACCTCTTCTTCACATAAGAGTATCAACACCATTGATGTGATTATGGTGGTTCTAGCTCTACAAATTATTGCTCTGACATTTCACTTTCTCCTTAGATGATTATGAATTGTACTCAATCAAGTACTACATGGTTGATCACCTCCTAACATTATTATTGTTCTTCTATAGCTCTTCTTTTTCTTCAATTTATTTCTATTCCACCAAACTGATCAACCCAAAATGATCCAAGTCCACCAAGGGAGCTCATACCTATAAAGGAATCCAACTCTACTTAATTGAGAAAAGGAAAAGAGGAGACAAACAAACTTAATAGCCACAAGAATGTCCATGAGGAAGCAAGAATAGTTCTTGGTAGAAAAATTGCAAGAAGGATCGCAAAGCAGAAGGTTCTAGTAGGGGGAAAGAGAAGATAATGGAGGAAGCATGCCCAATGCTTGAGCCAAATGACCTTCAAATATTGCTAGCAATAGTATAATAGCTATAGATGGAGATGACCCAAACAAAGAAGAAAACAAAATACGAAGAAAAATCACATCTCTACCTATGAAATCAACTAGTAATTCTCAAGACTAGCCTAGAAAGATAAGTTTCACTTTGGGAAATGTGACCACACTTGAAAGTCTCCAGGAATTACTCAATAGGAGGGTTGTAAAATCACTTAAAGATGCAATTGCACCATCGCTACCTCATCTATGTCTACATTCATGGCCAAAAAAAGGGTGAGAGCCCATCTTCATATGCAGCGATAGACACGAGAAGTTTCACCAACAACTATAGGTAACAATATGTGGTGATATATGATGAGTCAAGGCAGTTGAGAAAATATCCTCACAAAATCAAAGAAGGAAGGCACAAGATCCAGTGGTTAGAATACATAGGTTTTTAAAGCTCTAAGAGCATAAATGTTCTAGATCTTTGGGAAGTTGTACCTTTTGTGTTCTCCTCACTATATTGGTTGTGCCCATGGGGATAGGGCAATACAAAGGGTTAACTTGCTCATTGAGTGCATATAGTAGTAAGGGGGAGGAAATGAACTTATCCACCATCTTTAGGATGGGGTAGCACTATCCTTGGTATCTCGACATCATATGCATCCCTAAGATTCATTTCAAGGCAACTTCTCCCAGTATCCACATGGTGATAGCTCTATCAAACAGCCTCCACATCTCACTAATCAAGCCATTTTTGTGCTGTGTTCTCCCCCTCTCGATGAGAAACCTAAGCTTGGGGTGTCCATGCACCCTTGAAATCAAATATTATTGCAATGTTAGACTAGTATCCCTCTTGATATTGATGTAGGGCTTCATTAGGGGCACCCTCTTCCTATGGCACTTGTGACATATTTAGTGGGAGGTCTATCACTTTCTACACATGAACTTTTACTAAATTTATCATTCATTCATATATCTCCCACTATCCTTGTGACATCTCTTCCACCTCCTATGTCTCCCTTACCCCTTCATTTTTATAATCTAGAAGTTTGGAAAGCCCATTCTAGGACCCATGTGCTTAGGATTATCATCATCAAATGGATTTCCAACTTCCTTTGGTTGGCTCATAATTAATTACTTCCCCTATTAAAATGTCGGATTTGAGAATGGCAGAAGCTATGATGGATAGAAGATAAAGGTTAGATTCATGTTTACATAGATAATGAGTAGGCAATTGTTACACAAGTGAATTAGGTTCCGAGATGGAAGCTTGGACTCACAAACACAATCTTGTCTAGTGAGATGATAATGATACTAATTGAAAGAGGAAAGCATCATGATATATCATTAAAAAGGAGTGCAAGTACAATGCTTTATAGGAATAGACTAGGCTATACTTTCCACCACTGTGCATATGGGATTCTGTATCTTGAGCCCACACTGCTCCATACAAAGATGCTAAGCTAGGTGTGATTGCCAATATCTCAACACCCCTTCTCAATCACAACTAGAGAAGTACAAAGTGTGTAGAGGCTTTAGTGAGCAACCACCTATAAAGTAAGTGTGGGCACACCACAAACATGGTAAACACTAGAGACTGTCGCAGAAAAGGCTAAGTGTGGGTACAAAAGACATGGTGGCATCCAGAGGCTATAAGAAGGGCCTCACAAAGTGTACATATTTTTTTGTAGTACAAGGTTACATGAGGAGTTTACAAGCTTATGTCATCAGAAGCTTTAGGGCTAGGCAATACAAGGCTAAAAAAGTCTATCAGAATAGAAGGATTGATAAGGCTTGTCCTTCTCCTAGTGGTCTTCTTCTTCTTCTTCTTCTTTTTCTTTTGCTCCATAGTCTTCTTCTTCTTTATAGGCCTTTTGAGGCCTCTTCCTGGCATGATAGAATTTTTTTGTGTGCCTAATTTTTTTGTAGAAGTTACAACAGCTAGATAGGCCTTTTGAGGCCTCTTCCTGGCATGACAGAATTTTTGTGTGTGCCTAATCTTTTTGTAGAAGTTACATACAGTTGAACTTTCTTGCCCTTGTACCTGGTACGTACACATAACATTTGTTCATCTTTAGAGGTGCTCGGTTTGATTTTATCTTATTTTCTTCTTCTAGCAGCGAGGCCTTAATGTCAACTAGTTTAGGACTAGGCATGTTGGTCAATGTAATTGACACATTATTATGGTCACGAGGCAAGCTTTTTAACAACACACGAGTACAAATATCTTCATCCATCTTGAGATCAATTCTTGCAAGCCAAGTTAAGAGAATTTCTATGTAGTTTAAATGAGTTGCAGGAGATGTGTTTGATTTTATATCGAGTTTGGAAAATTCAATCAATAATCCATACTTAGATGACTTTGATTGTGCACCAAACAAAGTATCTAATCTCTTCCATGTATCATTAGAGGTTTCACAGGTATCCACATGGTGGATGTAGATGTCATCCAATTCCAGCTTAATGATGGCATGCACTTTGTCATCATTCTTTTGCCAAGTAGCTATAAGGTCCGCATCCCGAGGCTTCTTCTCTTTGCCATTTGTAATGACCCAAAGACCCTTCTTCATTAGGATGAGCTTGATGAGGGTTTACCAGGTGTGAAACTCGACCCCTTTGAGCCAAACAGTTGGAGAGTCTTTGCCCATGATGGAACAATAAATCAGCACCAAAACTCTCAATTTTGAGCAAAAAAAGATTTAATTGTGTCAAGAGACACAAGGAATGTAGTGTCAAATAACACTAGATAAGTATAAATAGATACTATGCTTTCAAGCACTTGAGTTTGATGCTTTGATGCTTGGATTTCTCCCTTTCTTGATGATTTCATAGAAAATTCTCATTGGAAACTTGAATTCTCAGTGGATCAGAGTGGTAGAGGTCTAGTTTGAATGCTAGGAGAGAGAAAATGAAGGAAATGTGAAACTTCAAGTGAGTTGGCTATGGAGTTTTAGGGTCTCTAGGAACAGGGGCCTAGTTTTTCTCTCTGTGTGTCCTCTATACTCAATCATTTCCAAAAATTTTCTTATGGAAATGAAGCTTGGCTAATGGGCTTCCAAAGCCTTATGATCATGGTCAACATTGCGTTGCGTGCATAGATAATTAATGTACGAACCGTAGGCAGTGCAAAAAGGGACATCGAATAGGGGAAATCACAATGCTGAGCTGTGCGATCAACGATGTCGAACTATAATGTGATAGGATGGTGTGTCTTGAGTAGAGGGAAAGATCTATAGAAGAAATTGTGCGGGGATATTGATTGTGGAGAGAGATCTAGGAGCTACAACATACTGCTATCCATGGTAGCCATGAAAGTTCTAATGAAGGTGAAGGTGAAGCTGGAGTAGGAAATGAAGTCTTGAGACGAGAAAGTAGTAGCAGCCCTAGAAGAGGAACAAAAGCAATTAGAAGGGCGCTAGAGAGCATGATCGCCTATAACCACGAGTAGAAGACTAGGAGACTCCAACAAGACGTGGATATGTACGAGGCCCGTTGCGTGCTAGCCCTGGCTCGAGTAGCAAAGGCAGCCAAATGCGGAGAGAGAGCGGGCAGTGGAGGCTGACTTGTCATTAAGTGAACTTGTAGCTAGGTGACTCATGGACAACACGTCTGCTAAGCAGGGCGCGGCAGCCTTAGCCACAGCCTTACTCTCAGGATTGGGGGTCACACAAGGGGCAAAGGGGCAATGTAGGATCCCTATAGTGGCAAAACAACTGGACAAGTACGAACCTAGCAACAACCCATATAGCTTTGTGGAGTAGTTCGAACAAGTTTGTGAAGCAAACGGCCTCACAGACCCTGCACAATGCTCCCAAGCTTTTGGGCTATGCTTGGGTGATAAAGGGAGGGTGTGGTACACCATCCTGGATGCAATCGAGTGCTGGAACTTTGCCCATCTTAAGGACCACTTTATCAAGAGGTTCTCTGAGGCAGGATACTCCGACAACCTCATCGTCCACTTGATGAATGTCAGCCAGAGAGAAAAGGAGGATATAAGAGACTACGTCACACATGTACGTAGCCTCTTCAAGAGGATCCCGGCCAATGAGCGACCTAACGAAAAGGCTATGTCTATAGTATTCATAAATGGAATCCGTAGCGAGAAACTCTACAAGGCCTTGACTAGTAACTCCACACTACACAGAGATGTGTTGGCTAGGGTTTTTGATGAAGCAATAAGAGTAGACAACCAGCTAAGGGAGCGAAGCATGAGGAACACCAGTCGGGATGGTGCAGGTGAGAGGGCTTCAGAGTGATCAACGACGTTGGGTGAGAGAGAGAGATCTAGCACGCAGGATAAGGGAAACGGAGTCGACCAAGGCCAGCAGGACACCTGGCGGAGGTGAGAATGGAGCTTGCGCATTTGCAATTACAAATAAGGAAGCCTACGCAAGCCCACGTGCAGTGCATACACTGTGGTGGAAACCACCTTCTAGCTGAGTGTCAAGATCCTAGATCTAGACCGTGTTCAAACTGTGGTAGGTTCGGACACGATGCGTTGCACTGCAGATTGCCCAGGAGGTTTCCATAGACTCAGCAATACAACCCTCCGTACCTAGGCAACATGCCATCTAACTTCCTTGGCAAGGGAGCCCAACTGGCCCTCCCAGCACCAAATAACACGAGACTAGCCATCCCTAGGCTAGAGATGAACCCGACAGGCATACCCAGACCACCAGGACCCTACGTGACCCAACCACTGAGTGACGCTCTTGTTCATTATGTGGAGGAACCTAGCGAAGAAGAGAGCTATGTAAACCCATACATCTCCTATGACGAGGAGGGCAATCCGGTCCTGATGGACTATCGACCGGTGCCGGTGATGGCGCTGGGTAGAGGAAGAGGTAGAGGCTTTGGAGGACCAAGCCAGGACCCAATCTCATGTTGGACCTGCGGTCATCCAGGCCATATATCATCACGCTGCCCAGAAAGGGAATAGGCAAATCAGGACAAGGCAGACCTTAGGTGCACCGAATGTGGGATCACGCACCTGTTCCCTCACTGCCCTAGGCGGAAGCCATCAGCCAGTCCAGCCAATGTGCTCTCCGTGCCCTTGGGGCTGTTTGGCGTAGATACCTTTGGCAGAGAGGACACACCCATCCCACTGCATGTCATGATGTGAGCGCAAACAAGATGAACAGGCATCTCACTGCATGGGCCAAGTAACCTGGATGCTGCCTCACTGGGAAAGAAAAGCCAGAGGAGAAGGAGAAAGAGAGCAGACGCAAGGATCACTCTTAAGACTGAGGAAGCTACAACCTTAGCGGCGGGAAGAGGGGTCACAGATGCCGAGGCAGAGACCTCTGCCCCCAAGACGGCGGAACTAGGTAGTGCCAAGGTGGGGGAATACCCTCATCCCAGGCGGCAACTCGAGGCTATTGCCAAGGTAAAGGAGTGGGTCAAGGATGCCCAAGAACGCCTTAAAGATGTGGAACCCATATTGGAGGATCCGATGGAGGACCTCTCTAGTGCAAGCACACCCGATTTGCCATCGCAACCTCAATCAGGGAGGGCAAGACCAGGAAGAAGCTTATCAACAAGCTGGCCACGACATGTGGCCGAAGAGTGGTGACCGAGGAGAAAGCCAACTACCCAGCAATCTCCTCACCACCGTAGTAACCACCCCAGTGACCATTAATTTGGGAGACCTGCTTCGATAGCACCCTCCATTGTGGCGAGAATTGAGGCACTGGGTGGAGGGAAAAGGGGAGCATGCTGCCGCCGCTGACTTGCACGAGCAAAACGCAGTCATGCAAATTCCAAGCCTAACGCTGCACTCGGCTCCAAGATCACTGCACATCAACGCTTTCTGGGAAGGCACGGAGATGCATGCAGTCCTACCTGTCCTAGCCTTAGGGGACACAACACGGAAAGGAATTGTGGACATTGGCACAAGGGTCAGTGTCTTGAGCCACGCAGTTCTACAGGCCTGGGGAAACCCACTTGTGGAAGCGGCTAGGTTCAATGTTACATTGGCCAACGGAATGAAGGTTAGACCATTCGGGGTCTTAAGAAACTGGCCAGTAAAGATCGCAGGAGTGCAATTATCCATAAATTTCATTGTCATGAAAGGGGTGGACTACGACATACTACTAGGCCGGCCATGGATGAGGAATGCATGAGTGGTTGAAGACTGGGGAAACAACCTCATATTCTTGGGGAATAGGACGAAAGTGGTAAGGGTTGAGATGGACACATGGAAAACTACCCCAGTCGACCTTGATGCTATCTTGACCATGCTAAAAGGTGATGCCCAGGCGCGCAAGCCTTATGGGATGCTGACCAAGTACATTCCCTGCCCTGAGGACGAGAGGGATTGGATGCATGTCTTGGCAACCATTGACCTGCCATTCTCGGATGAGGAAAAGTTGTATAAGCAAGTGGCTAAGTCACCAAGCATGCCAGCAGAGGAACCCACGGTGCCGCTCTGCATGATGGCGGGGAGCTCGTGGGAACCAGGGAGACCGGTCTCGTTCCACACCCCCACGAACAAGCTCGAGCTTCAGGGAATCGTAGGGTACCTAACCAATAAACTGAAAGGCAGCGAGGCGGCTAATCTAAATCCCCTAAGCGATCTCTTGGCTCGGCCTGAATGGGAATGGACCAAAGTGCACGATCTCAACCTATCATACAACTGGGCTTTAATCACCAATGAGGCGGAGATCGGAGAGGAGAACCAAGGGGATGACGAGCAGCCGGAGGGGCAAGATTCCAATGATAAGGAGTATGAGCACTGTCGCTCTGAGACGGACGAGAGCGAGGAAGGGTTTAACACGATAGATTATGACACTGAAGGGAGAGTAATCAAGCAGATTGAGGCAGACTCTAGGTTGAAACGGAAAAGGGATGGAAAAGGAGTCATGCAGATGGAATGCGATAGAACCTAGCTAGAGCAGGTGGGAGCTATGGATTATGAGTAGGCAGGGGTGGCACAATCGCTGGTAGTCCCAATACTGAAGACAGAATCACCTACTACTGAACTACGACCCCCGGGCAAAACCCCTTCCTCAAGCGAGGGATGCCAGTTTAACTCAAAGTCTGAAGTCAGTAATAGAGAGTGATCCTGAAATACCCCAACCCTCTAATGTTAGACGCACTAAAGGGGACTTGCCAGTCCACTTAAGGTGCAACCAGATTAAGGAGGGGACCAGGAAGCAAACTAAAGACTCAGAAGGAGAGAGGCAAAGGAAACCATAGGACCTACCCAAACGCTTCACAAAGTTTAAGAAGGGTGATAGAATGGTGGTTCTGATAAGAGCAAACAGACAAGGGCAAGACAGGGAACCAATTGAGGGACCCACCAAGGTCAAGGAAGTCGACCTGGCAGAGGAGGGCAAGAAACCACAACCCATGTTCATTGCTGACGACCTGACCAAGGAGGAGGAGGCTAGGCTGGTGGCCCTCCTGCGGGAGTATGTCGATGTGTTCGCCTGGTCCTTGGAGGAGCTAAGAGAAGTCGATCCTAGGGTCGTGACCTATAACATTCCCATGTTCCCAGAAGCAGTGCCAACGAAGCAGCGACCTTACCCTATGAATCCCAAACACACTCATGCAGTGAAGGAAGAGATCAATAAGCTTATGAAGGCGATATTTATATATGAGATCGAGCACACAGATTGGGTATCGCCCATAGTGATAGTTATGAAAAAGAACGACAAGATTCGAGTGTGCGTAAATTACAAGAAGGTGAATGCTGCTACGAAGAGAGACAATTATCCTTTGCCATATATCGAGCACATGCTGGAGAGAGTAGTAGGCAAAGAAGCTTACAGCTTGCTGGATGGATTCTCAGGCTACAATCAAGTGCAAGTGCATCCTGATGACGGCCTTTGCACGAAGTGGGGCATCCTTGCCTACATTGTTATGCCCTTTGGGCTAATGAATGCTCCTGCAACCTTCCAACGATTAATGTGCATGATCTTCAAGGATATGCTGCGACGCGAGCTGGAGGTGTTTGTGGATGACCTATGCATACACTCCAGTTGGGTCGAACACTTAGAGAGGCTGGGAGCTGTCTTTGAACGATGCCGACTATACAAACTCTCACTGAACTCCTTGAAGTGCCAGTTCTGGGTGAAGCACGGATGCATCCTAGGGCATGTAGTGTCACGGAATGGCATTGCCACTGACTTTTCAAAAGTCAGGGCCATTACTAACCTCCCACCGCCCACCAATTACAAGGGCGTCCAGTGTTTCTTAGGCCACATAGGATACTACTGACGCTTTGTACTAAACTACGCGCTGATTGCTAGACCATTGTATAAGCTACTGATTGTATTCAAGTGGACTGAGGAATGCCAACGCGCGTATGAGCAATTAAAGAAGGACCTCACCACTACACCCATCTTACGAGCCCCAGATTGGAGTGTAGCATTCCATGTACACATAGATGCCTCCAAATTTGCCATCGAAGCCATTCTCTGCCAACCTGGTGAACATAGCCTTGATTACCCCATGAGCTTTGCCTAGCAGGCAACTCATCGAAACAGAAATGAACTACTCGACTACAGAAAGGGAAGGGCTAGCCATAGTGTTCGCCGTGAAGAAATTTAGGCATTACCTATTGGCCACACCCTTCGTCTTTTAAGTGGACCATCAAGCCTTGCTGTATCTCGTAAACAAGCCATGTGCCACAGGCTGTATAGCCAAGTGGTTACTTCTCCTGCTGGGGTTTGATTTCTCAGTGATTGCGCGCAAAGGGAAGCAACACTACATGGCGGATCACATGTCCCGCATACCCACCGGGGAAGCTGCTGGCCAAGGCATCCCTAACGATTTACCAGATGCGCACCTCTTTGGCCTGTCTAGCGAAGGGGACTTATTTAGAGCTGATTTGACACCCTACTGGGAAAACGATGTTATCCAAGTGTTAGAAAAGGCTTGCTAGAGAGAACTATTGAGAAAGCTAGGCTAAGGAGACTCATCTTAAAAATTCAGCCATACTAATTAATTTCTGGCCAACTCTATAGGTTGGGACAGGACGGGCTATTACGTAGATGTGTGTGCGAGCACGAGATGCACGATGTATTGAGAGAGGCACATGACGGGATAGCTGGCGGGCGTTTTAGTGGGGACATGACTACCCGTAAGGTATTACAATCCCAACTCTGGTGGCCTACCCTATTTCGCGATGCCGCTAGGTTCGTCAAACACTACAACGAATGCCAGAGGACTAAGATACCTATGAGCAAAGATAAGATGGAGTTAACCCCCATAGTAGCTCGACAGCCCTTCGAGAAATGGGGCATTGACTTCATCGGACCTATTAGTCCAGCCGCTCAATACTCCTAGGCGCGCTACATCATTGTGGCAAGGGACTACTTGACGAAGTGGGCGGAGGTGCGAGCCACCAGAAGCAACGACGCTAGGACTACTGTGAAGTTCCTGTGGGAACAGGTCTTTTCACGGTTTGGGTGTCCAATCGAACTTGTGAGTGATCAAGGTGCACATTTCATTAATGAAGTAATATCCTACCTGCTCTCAACCTTTTTGATCATTCATAGACGGTCTTTCCCCTACTACCCTAAGGCAAATGGTCAAGCGGAGTCCACAAATAAAATCTTGGTCAGCATGCTTACTAAGGTAGTATCCACATCATGAAGAGACTAGGATAATAAGCTAATGGCTGCCTTGTGGAAGTATTGGACAACTTATAAGACGGCTGTCAGGCAAACACCCTTTAGGCTGACCTACAGGACGGAGGCCATTCTACCTCTAGAATTTTTTATCCCTAGCTTAAGAATAGCAATGCAGGAGCGTTGGGAGGGGAGAGAGGCTTGGACTAATCGCTTAGAGGAACTAGAGCGTCTCACAGAAACTCGGCTTTTAGCCACCCACGCTCTAATCTGCGAAAAGGCACGACGAAAGTTGTGGTATGACAAGCACATCAACCAATGTAACTTTGATCACACGGGGACCTCGTGTTACTCTACTCGGTGAAAGGGCACAAACAGAAAATGAAATTTCGAGGGCTGGGGCCTTTCCGGGTGCGTGCAATTAGTAGAACGGGCAATGTCGAGTTGGAGATGCTCGAAGGGGAAGGAATAGGCTTCTTCAATGGCAGTCGCATGAAAAAGTACTATCCCCCTTTCCATCCGCTGCACGAACCACCGATGCGGAAACCCCCTATCGCTGTCTGCATGGCCACAATCACCGAACTAACTGATCATGATGAAGAAGCAATGGCACCCGCCTACCTTCGAATCACGATCACCCTAGAGCGAACATATTCTTTTGATGCTACGATTAACGAAGGGGCCGACTAGAACGTCTTGACACATGACTATTGGACACGCATTGGTCAGCCCAAATTATAGCCCATGAATGCGAAACTTAGCCCATTTGGGGGCAACACTTACCCTCTCTTAGGGAAATGCCAAGCGGCTGTCTCCGTCAAGTCTGGGAGTATCCTAGTCATCTTTTATGTGTTATCAAACACTAAAGGGGCCGGTGATAAATCACTACTAGGGCGCACTTTCAAAAAGCAGACAAGCTGCAATGTGGACTACAACCTAAACCGCATTCACTTGACCATGGGCAGTGTGCGTATAGTAACTACTTTCGGCAAGGGCCATCTTGCGCCTTCTACAACTATAGAGCTGTCGATGGAGACCCCCACAGCCTAGCCTAAGGAAAAGGGTAGGAATGCCGTACCTCGTAGCCCAACCGCCAGAGGCAAACCCACCCGAGCCGTCCACATGGCTAGGGAACCCATGCACATATGGATGCCGAAACGGCGAGTGCCGCCTCCTGCTAGACCACAGAAACACGCTTCTAAATGCAAAAATTATCAGTCACGGCCTAAGAGGCAGCCCAGGTGCCATTGACATGGGTGCACCGCCACGCCACAATGGATGCCGAAAGATCTCCCGCGAGCGCAGGGAAACTATGAGGGCAACCCCTGGATATGGGTGCCTAAGGTTAGACACTCGAAAGTGTCAACTTTGGGCAGCTCTACTCCAGCTGGACAGACCGGCAGCACAGGCACATCACAAGTCGCATGGAATGTCAAACCATCAACGGTGATGGTTAAGGCCACCCAGCACCTTCAGTGCCCCAAACCGGATGATCCAGCACCATCCAGGTCAAACAAGGTGCACACCCCCATGCCCGCTCAAATGAATTGCAGCATGCTCCCTAGGGCACGGGAGTTCGCCGCAGCGTTTCCAAATGATCCAAAGTGCACAATTCCATTAACGACCCCTGCAAGGAAGTCACTACTGTCTAGCCCAACTGCTCCATCGCCACCCGCGGGTTTGAAATCTTCGTACGAAAGATGATCATTCCTGTCAACGGCCAAGGATCTTTGGGAGGACTACGAGTTCATGACCATCAAGTTTCCCAAAATTGCGGCCGAGCTAATCGCTAATGGAGAGATCTCGAAGGAACAAGCCATTCTCAAACGACTAGTCACCTCATACTGCAAGCCCACTCGCTCTATGCCGGAATGTGAACTGGAGGAGCTTGTGCAGCTTGCCAGCTTTGCTTCTCCATTCCTGCAACTATGGTACACCTTACGACTCCAATGGGAGAAAAAAGGCCGTCGGATCATGACTAATGCTGAGCAACGGAGGGCAATCAAAGCAATTGAACGCAACCCTACGTACGTGGTACCTCTTTCATTCAGAGTTCTGGCCATTACATGCAACTTACACTTAGATGATCAGCTCTACTGGCCCACCCGTACATTGACCAATTCCTCACAGAGGAGGAGTTGCACATTGCTAGTTGCCTCAACTCGGGAGACATATTCCATGACGTCTTAACTTACATCACTCAAGCTTCCCTGCAACTAGGAAAACTTGATCACCATGCCTAGTTTGAGTACAACCCTAACCTGCATACTTGGATTATGGCCAAGTAGCCCACCCCACACAGCCCATGCAAGCCTTCCCTTCCCCGTGCCACTTACAAAAGAGGGTAGAAGAGCCAGTGACGACCGAGTGAGGTAACAAAAGGGTGAAGACTAACAACGCTCTACTAAACTCAAAAGAGGAAAGGAAGCAAGGAGGAAAAGATGTTGGTTGTTAATTGTTTCTAAAAAAGTTTCATCTCCTTAAGTCTGCCCAGTAAACTAGCGCACATGTTTTTTTGGTATATGCTAGGAATGAAGCAAATCATAACTCTAACGTTGACTGGGGTAATGATAGCCACATGCCATGGCAGGACAAGGCAGACTTCCATTTACGAAAACAGAAATGATGAAATATGGAATCAGCATCGAAACACAAGGCTTCATCCAATTTACTTTCAAGCATACCATGAACGTGGATGAGGCTATCTCGGAGGAGCTGGCCGTAAGAGAGCTGGTGAACAAATGCAGCCTCCAAAAGTACATCGAGAAAGTCGGGCAGGCTGTCGACTACAGCTTGTGCGCAGAGTTCTTGAGAAATTTCAATGAAGAACGAAGCTGTAGCACAGTCACGGTAAGGGAAGGTAATCAAGAAAGACGGGTACAGGTACCTCTTGACATCGCCACTGTCGAAAGAGCCCTAGGACTTGTGCCCAAAAAGAAAATATGCCCAAAAAGGGACGTATACGCCATGCTGGGAGTAAAAAATGAAGTTGTACACACAGTCGATGGAATTAGTCTAGTCGACATTCTAGACCTGGCGACAAGGATGCAGGCTAAAATGATCCATTCTCTCTTCTCCAGCCACAGGTACAATGCCCTGATGAACAAGATCAACGTACCACTGCTGGAAAGCATTGCGGCAGGGGTCCCAAAAGAGGTGGATTGGAATGGGTTTGTCCAGAAAATTATAAAGAGTTCCGTTGCCCTTCTAGCTCCAGCCGCAATGCCAGCCACCAGCGGGGACTCCTCAACCTCCACCGTGCGATCCATGAGGAAAAAACCTGCCATCAAGGCCTCCACGATCAGGTATGGAGGCATACTTACAGTAATCATTGACGAGGCCATCAAGGGTGCTGGAGTGGAAGGAGAGCAGATTGAGCACCAAGACTCACCACGTCAAGAGGAGGAAGTCTCGAGTGAAAGGATGGCTAGCGATGTAGGGGACCTTGAAGTACCACCCCCACAAAAGGCCAGGCCTCAAACGCAAACGAAGGACAACAAGGGCCAAAAGATGGCGAAGACACTGAGCAAAAGGGAGGGAGCCGAGGTGAAGAGGGCTTGAAAAGAGTCATGTGGGTTGGAAGAACAACTACAGAAAGAGGAGGAGGAAGAACTCGCAAGAGTTAAAGAGGAATCAAAAAGGGTAGAAGAGGAACGACAGAGAAGGGCGGAAGAGGAAGCCTACGAACAGAGCATGAAGGAACTGGCCGAGTTGGCTGAAGCCACTCTCGCAGGTCTATTGAAGAAGCTCATAGACCAGAAGAAATCCACCCCTATGGTCCTCACTATGAAGCCGAAGCGAGTGTCAGCGCGAGGGAAGCCCCGATAACCGCCAACAAGGGAAAGTCACCGCTCCATCCCCGGCCTCCCCCCTTCGTGCTGATGCCCACAGACACCCCAAATGCCCCACATCCCATGCCTTCTTCGGACACCGCCTAACTGATGAGCATGATGCAAATGCTCATTAGTAAGGTGGCAGAGATTGTCCCAGAACCCGGCACGAAAAGACCTGCCACTGCTGATGCTGAATCCAGAAAAGACCCTAAACGGCAAAAACTCGAAGCATCTACCACCACAGCCCCTATCACCTTGTCACCGGGAGCAGACTACGATGCCTAGGTGGCCGAGCTCTTAGCGCAGCTAGAGGCGGCAAAGGAGGAAAAGAAGGTGGCCACACTGGAGTTGGAGAAAGAAAGGGAAACCTTGGCGGCCCTAAAGCTTGGAGTTTCAAAGCAAGAGGCTAACCGGCGAAGGGAGGTCAAGGTGTTACAAGACTAGCTCAAGGGAGGTCAAGGACAATGAGAACCACCTATGCCAGAGGCTGGAGGATGGGGAACAGAACCTGGTGGCCGAGCAATGAAGTTTAAAGTTGCTGCTGCAGTAGTATGCCGACCTAGAGCAAAGAACGGCCAGACTAGAGGGGTACGGCCTATTGGCAACTCAAGAAGGTGAACCGAGCGAGGGGCAGGGGGATGCCATGGCACAGCTTCAGTATGCGCTCGAGGAGCAAAATAGGCTAGAAAGAGAGATAGAATTCCTGGCGCAGGGCCGGTCCACAACCCTCGCAACAGAAGTGCAAGAACAACAACAGGAGGTACAACAGCTGCAAGGGGCATTAGAAGTTGCCAATGAAGATACGGAGGTCCTCATGGCCATGGCTTTCATGCAACGGAGAATGCACCTTGCAGAAATCCAAAGCCATGAGCAGCTGGCATAGGAGAGGTCAGAACGAATTAATGAGGCAGAGCATAAATTCAGCATCGCAACTCAAGTGAAGGAAATCGCCGAAGCGCAGCT
Organism: Lygodium microphyllum; assembly: GCF_053477565.2. NCBI lineage: Eukaryota > Viridiplantae > Streptophyta > Polypodiopsida > Schizaeales > Lygodiaceae > Lygodium > Lygodium microphyllum. The sequence continues at coordinate 82,576,663 of NC_141162.1, forward strand.
AGCTCAAAAGTGCAAGGAGTGGCATCAACTCTGGGCTTTAACGAATGAACAACAATAGATGATGACCACACTGGTGAGTACGATGGAAGAGGAAAGACAAAAGATGGATGAAAAGGCAAACGCTGGGAAGCAAATAACTTTGACAGAATCAGGCAATTAATGGAATGCTTGGCGGCGGCAGAGTGCGAGAGAGTGCTTGCCCAATCTAGAGCTGAAGCAACCAATGTATGCACCCACGCCCAAAGGCAAGCCTTCCTCAGCACCGTGCTCCATGTCACGCAAGCACATGGCAATGATTCAGTGGAGAGGGTGAGAAGAAAATTGGAATTGACTACCCGGGCGCTAAGGTACGGTCTTTAGGAATAGGAGCTCCCCGGCAGCATGGGACTCACCAAGGAACAACAATTCAGCTACCTACGCAGTGCCGACCTCTTCACTATTGAGCTCAAGGACCTGGGATTCGAAGAGCAAGAGCCGCCCGCACCACCACCCCAAACAATCCTAGCCATGGCCGAACAAGATACCGAGGAAGGCACGGATTCGGACCAAGAGGCCGACGAAGAACTACAGAAAGCGCCCAATCCCCCTCTACCCAACCTCTCAACCAGACGACACTGAAGAGGCACACATGCCGGAGCGCATTGAGGCAGCCACACAAGAAGGAGACAGGAGCTGACAGAGGATGCACAACGCAGAGCCCGATCACTGCCAAGACAATTCTTTGACGAGCCAATACCACTATGAAGGGACCCCAACCCCATTGATTGGCCGCAGGAATTGGTCATCTGGCGTGATCGGAAGTTTTAGACGAGGCCTTTTGAGATGTCCTTCTCCTACCCACACTCGCTAGACAGGGCGCTACCGCTCAATGTGCTATCCAAAATCAAGGAGCTAGAAAATGACCTAGCGAACCATTGGGTGGAGGCAGGAGTCTGCAGACTACTGGCAGGACAAGGTGAACCGGATTCCCAAATCCGTCCAAGGCTACAAGGCACAGCCAAAGTGGCAGCGGAGGATTTGGGACACCAATTTTGACGCTTGGACAGCCTTCTACAGCTCACTCCCCGAGGAGCGAAATGACCCCTCCCACATGCCCTACCCCCGCCGACATGGAGTGGACTATGACCATGCCATTCTCACGGGGATTTTGACTTCCCTAAAATATATAATGTAAATGCCCAAACTCTCGAGGAATGCTTAGTCTTTAGACAACAGGATATTCTTCCATCCATCACCCTTCTTCCTTGCGGACTTCTCCTCCTGCCCCGATCCTACCTTCCTAACCACTTGCAACTATCTTAGGTTACTCAAATTCCTATTACAACAAAAGCCTACCACTGAAGAAGCTCACCTTCCCCCCCCTTTTTTGACATCAACCTAGGCATTGATAGTAGAGCCATGACTCGATTAATGATGAGGGCATCTCTCCTCCCCTCCTTTTCCTTGGAGCTCTTAGAAAACATGAATGACACTCGATTTACAAGATGTAACCACCCTTTTTTGTCATCCACTCCTCTGAAGGCCCGAGATGCAATTAAAGAATATCTCCAAAGCCGTGCCTTCCTATCCCAATACCTGCGACCTCCCCGCGTTTCAACTGATGGCGATCAGCATTAGCCAAACGCCTTTCCAAAAAAAAAGAAAAAAGAAAAAAGAGAAGAGAGAGAAGCACACACTTTGCTCATGGCACCTAGGGATCACACCTAGCCCCTCCCCCCACTCCACGCTTAGGGCACATCAAGGGCAGAACTCTCAGACCTGTCACCCGAAGCTCTGCACTGCACTACACCTCCAACCACGCACGAACTGGGTCCTCAAGTGTGAGACATTACCAAGGGCTTGACCCACCTCCCAGTTCCACTGCACATGCACTTACACCTCATCGTGAGACAGATACCCCCTTAGGGAGTGCACAACTTTCTCTTGCAGAGGCTGTTCGTAACTCAGTTGAGCCACCATTGGCTATATGTGTTCTTCAACGGATAACGGATTCCGGTTTTGGCAGTCATCGTCGATGACAAATTCCAACTGTGCCAACAAGGCCGAGCATCTTCATGCAGATCAAAGCAAGCCAGACTCTCTCCAAATCACTAGGCACCGACACCCCACCATCTCTCATCGCAGCGCCGCCTTTTTGACAAGTGGTCATCTACCCGCCTTTTTCACTTAGCACCAATCCCAACTACCCTGCTGCTTCCCACCCTAGTGCCATGGGACTGGCACTCTGCTAGGAGGGGGGTAATGTTTACCGCAGCATAGAGGAACGAAAAATGGAGCAGAAGTGTGGGAGAAATGGAAGAAGGAGACAAACAAGAAGGCACAGGACAAAGAAAGGAAAAGGCATCCTGGAGGGAGATCAGACTCTGAAAATCTGAACAACGGTGTCACCTCGAGAAAAGAAAAGAGTACGAAAAATGGAGCAGAAGTGTGGGAGAAATGGAAGAAGGAGACAAACAAGAAGGCACAGGACAAAGAAAGGAAAAGGCATCCTGGAGGGAGATCAGACTCTGAAAATCTGAACAACGGTGTCACCTCGAGAAAAGAAAAGAGTAAAAGCGCGCCATTAAATAGGAAGGCGCTCCCGAATCCTTGTAAAAAGAGCGCCGAGCTCACTCCTGTGCCAATTGTATGCATCAGTGGGAACGGGATAAGTTAGAATGGTGGAAAATAGGAAAAGAGGGCCTAGGCTAATGGCCGGCCATGTAAAAAGTGGGGATGACCACCCAAAAAGTAGGGCATGTATATAAAGTTCAAAAGTGAATGAGAAGCGCATTCTTGGGTGTGGCTAAAGCTTCTTCTTATTCTTCTATTGCCTCTTACCTTCTTGCTTGTGCTTGAGTGAGGGATTGAGGGAGTGAGGGAGTGAGTGTGTGTGAGTGAGGGATCAAGGAGAAGAAGCTCCCCATCTTCTCTCTTCATCTTCCCTTCTCTTCTTCTCACCTCTCGTCTCCCGTGGCTATGGAGGATGGAGCTTGACGGAGAGGGATTGAGGTTGCTTGAGCTTGCCACAAGGATCGTGGAGCTATCGAAGTGTGAGAGAGAGGAGGGAACTCGATCGAGCATCAAGGTAAGCTCACTACACCCACAAGGTAGGCATTGCACGCCGACTATGTGAGAGCTAGCCATGGCCGCTCGGCTTGAAACGCTTGATCAATAAGCGGTTCGTAGGTCTCGGGGTGGAGCTCTGTAGCTCCCCTACAGCGCCGCTCAGCACTCCCAAGAAATGTTCTGGGATTTGTCGCCTAGGGTTTTCTGAGTCCATCTTGCAACGGAACATTCACGGCCAAACCCACTAGGATTGACTTGAAATCGGGGTTCCTAGGGCCAAGGTCTCCTAACAATATTCTAGTGTCAGGTTTTGGACATCCTACTTTACACAAAGATACCCAATCCGAAGTAGATCCATACCACACTTGGTTCAAAGAGAATGGGAAATGAGAGGGATGCACGCTCAACCTCTCTGCCTATAGTAGGGCATAGTCCCATTATGGTCCCCTAAAACGGCATGAATCGGGTTCTAACTTAACAATACCAAAAGCCGATTGGTGATAAATCCTTGTAAGAAGCCTCCCAGTTATCTGGGACCACCCTGCCATAGGACAGACCCGTTGGGGATTCTGTCCACTCGCTTCCCTTGATAGCTTTAGTTTTCTAATTAGGTCCTACCACATTTATGTGCAACATTTAAAATTAGCTTTATTAATTAAGCCTTTTAGGGCATAGGGTTCGTTCGTGTAATTTACAGTACAAACACGAAAAAAAAACAAGCAATCCTTTTGTCAAACAATTTCCTTAACTTATCTTCAAGTTAATCTAATTAGAAAGGACACTTTGTGGGAGAAGCGACAACTAGGAAGGCATTGCTCGTAGGATATGGGTGGGGCCAACCCTCTACAAGGATGCCTATGACTATTGCAAACGTTGTGATATTTGTCAAAGCATGGGAAAGCTAACCAAATCTAGCACTATGCCACTACAACCCATCCTTCCCCTAAAGCCATTCAAGAAGTGGAAAATTGACTTTGTTGGTTCCATTGATCCACTAACCAATAGGAGACAGAACATATACATCTTGGTCTGTACAGACTATGTGACAAAGTGGTGTGAAGCCAAAGCTCTTAAGCAGGATAATAGAAACTATGTGGCCATGTTCTTGCACGAGAACATCCCCACCCATTTTGGTAGTCCCCTAGAGCTCACAAGTGATAGAAGTATGCACTTTATCAACAATATTATGGAAGAATTGACAGAGATGTACCATATACACCATTGTAAGTCCACATCCTATTATCCTAGAGTGAATAGCCAAGTCGACCAATCACATCCTTTTCTCAATTCTAATAAGACAATTACCACACATCATCATGATTAGGACGATCAACTTACAGAGGCTCTCTGGGCGTACAGAACCTCTTAGAAGGCTGCTATAGGATAGTCCCCTTTCCAATTAGTGTATGGTACACAAGCCGTCATCCCTGTTAAGTTAGAGCTACCCTCTTTGTGTGTGGCTATCAAAGAGTACTTGGGAGATGACGAGTCCCTGCAACGCCATCTCTTGAACTTGGAATGTCTAGATGAGACTTGTAGGATGGTCCTATGGTGTATGGAAGTCACGCAAGCTTGCCAAAAGGCCTATCATGATAACTTCATCAAGAAAAAAGAGTTCAAGGTAGATAACTTAGTCCTTGTTTATGATTCAAGGTTTGGCAAGTTTTAGGAAAGCTTCAACAATGATGGATGGGTCCCTATAAGGTACTTAACGTCAACCTTAATGTCTCTGTCTAAGTACAAAAAATTGATGCTTTTGATGATCCCTTCTTGATTAATGGATATCGCCTCAAGATGTATTATCCTCCCTGGGGATCCTATCAATCACCACTGATAGCTCCTTCATTCTTTGCATCTCGATTGGAACGGCTTTACCTATTGCTCCTGATAGCCCACCTGTTGATCCTCATGAGGTGGCCTCATTCTATTAGCCCCTCCCAACCACCTTCCACCCCTCCTTGGCTTCCTTTCCATCGATCTAGTGGAGGTGGTGAGGATGGTTCTGATACATGATGTTCCTGCCATTCTTCTCTTTCAAAAGAAAAAAAGAAAGAAAAAAAAACCCTATATCGGTCATGGAAGAAAAGGACTTCGGTCCCTGTCATGCCAACCTATTCAAGAAAAGATGGGAACACGGGCAAAAGTTAAAAAAAACAAACACAATTAAAATCAAAACTGTTATGGGAGAAAAAGAAGAAATTCCTTGTCATAACAGGCCCTGTTCCAAGAAAAGGTGACACACACCCTTGGCCAGGAAGTTGGCTATAGAAAAGGTGGTAACACCCCACAATCCAAGATCTTTGAACCATCCGTCAATCTTCCAAAAGAAGTTCTAGAGCCGCCTCCCATGGTGAGTTGAATCTTGCAACCCCATCAATGCTTTTGATTCCTACAAGAGATGATGTTTTCAACATGCAATTCAAGTACTAAACTTATTGACTACCTTCGTGGGTATGCCTCTTCATCAACGGATCCAAGTTGGCATCATTAACTTGACAAAGCTGATCGTCATCGACAAACCTTGAGCGATGAGAGCTATCATCCTAACCGAATGGGGATGTAAGTATGGGTTGCCCTGTGTATTTATCAATAGAGCATGAGACAGAGGGTGGGTTGAGTGACCAGTCCTTGCTCTTTATATCTAACAAGAGAGGTGATATGTGTGAATGGAGTGTTGCGCGCATAGGATGGACCTCTCAATACACAAAGCACAAGATGTTCCTGTGCACGGCACTATAAGGCTCCCTAGCCTTCCTTCCTGCACTGTATGCCGACACAGGGAAGGTTGCACTATTGCACCATGAATTGCCACAAGGCATATAACTTTCGCACAAGTGGCAATGAGGCTTACATCAATGGGATGCACACGTTGCCCTCCTGTATTCATTAAAAGCACGTGAGATAGAGGGTGGGCTAAGTGTGATTGATTTCACTTTCATCAACTGAGAGGTGAGGATTGAGGGACATTCCAACAATTGGAGACATGTATGTTCTTGTTCCCCTATGCACACACGGGACGGGCCCCCTCCACCATTACTATACACCTCATTTTGTTTGGTGCATTGTATAATGAAGCTCCCTGGCCTTCCTTCTTGCACCTATGCCAAATGGGTTGGGATGCATTGTTGCACTATCCACTGTGCCCATTGGCATACTTTCTCTAGATAATCCCCCTTGTCGATTTCTAAATCGGATGTGAGCTTTGGGTTTCCATCATTATTCTTCAAGAGATGTGAGTCATGGGGCAAGTGTTTGATCTATCATTTCAACATGAGGGACTGTTGAGATCGAGTGATGGATACCTCACCACACCCATTGAAAATCTAATCAACGCTTCATAAAAAATGCTACCTCCCTAAGTGCTATTGCGTGGTCCCCATCATGATGGGCGAGTGTGATGCGGCAAGCCATGGTACCTCTTATTGCTGATAACGACTACGATCCTTTATGTGACAGCAACGATCTCCCTCGACCATCTGCAAATCAGGCCAAGTTTTTCTAATCCTACCCCTTTTGATTGCAAGAGTCAATCATGTTTTAAATGTGGGGATGTAGTGCATGGGTAGTGATTAAGGTTTAGGCCCTTGTTGATTAGTCAATCCGATCTATTAAGATTTCAAGTGTGGGGATGCGTCCTTGTACGTCCGCTTTGCATACCCTCTTGGAAACCTCCCTATGAGATGATTTGAGCATACCATGCTTTGATTTTTCCCTAATGAGGTCCCTTCCCCACCCACCCGTCTTCTTTTCACCACTTCTTGGTGTCATTCATGAACTATTTGCCTTTGTCCTTTATTTTGTTGTATTTCCCTAAGCACGCACCCTGTGTTCACAAAAATCCAATTTGACCTTATAGCCCTGTTCATCCCTTTGACTTGGCCACTTTTCCTTTTTATTGCCCACAGTAATGTGATGTGATAGCCTTGACCTATACCCTCTTCTTGACATTTTTCCTTTTTACTCCCCATAATTTCAATGTACAATTTATCTATTATTAATTTTTTCGTATTTTCACGTCTTCTTGTGTGTGGATTTTACCTTTTTTTTCATCCAAACTGTCCTGAATACCTCAGAATTGAATTCTGATTAGATGCCCTTGTCTGGCTTGCTCCCCTTCCCAATTTTCATTTTTTCCCATCTAGTTCGGGCCTATCAATTTGATGATATTAAAATTTTCATTAGTTTTCATACTCGTTTTTCTATTTTTTTCCATGCGAACGCCCCTTAACGCCATCAGAACTACGTTCTAACCCAACAAACCTATCTCGCAAGTTTCCTCTAACATTTTTTATTTTTGTGGCACTTTGTTTCAATTCACAAATTTTCTTATATTAATTTTTGACTCCATTTTTATTTGTGTTTTTGCCCTTTTACCATGCGCACGTGCCCTACCACCCTCGGAGCCACATTCTACCTTACCCATCTTGTCTATTACTTCCCTTCGAACATTTTTCATTTTCATTCTTCCTTGTTTTACCCATTGGATTTTTTTGTATTGATTTTTATTCTCATTTCGGATGCATTTTTTTCCTTTTTCCCAATGCGAACGGGTCTTATCCCTTTCAAACCTGCAATCTAAAGTGACAAGCATGTCCATCACATCATCTTAGATATTTTTCCTTTTGACTGCCCTTTGTTTTGACATACAAATTTGTTGGTATTAATTTTCGTGTGTGTTTGTAGGCTTGGTTTTCTCCCTTTTCCTATGTGAACACCCCCAATTGTCCCCAGATATCTCGTTTCACTTTTTCCCCTTCTTGCTCTCTTCCTCCGACATATTTTTTCTTTTTTTTGTTCGTTCATCTGGTGCTTGATTTCATTGTTATTAATTTTTATATAATTTTTTTTCACGTTTCGCGTGTTGCCATGCAAACGCCCACGTTTTCACAATTTTCCATGGGTTGATGCATTCATGTTGTCATCTTTCTCCTATGCGTACTTTCGGCCATTGTGTTAAACTCGTCATTGTAAATTAAAAAAAATTTACTCCCCTATCGCGTTCATGCACGACGTAGAGGGGGGTTTCTCCATTTTTCAATTTAACAAAAAAAAGAGAACCCAAAATTTTTTGATTAAAAAACCCACACAAAAACAAAACACCAACCCCCCAATCAAACCTTAAAAAAAAAAAACCAAACACAAAAACTAAACAACTAATATTAAAAAAAAACACACACAACACCCCACACCACGACACACCCACACACACCCTTCCCTCCCTCTCCAACCGTCCTTCTCCCTTGACCTATGCCCTCCCACCATTCTCCCTTCCCTCCCCACCCCCTTCTCTCTCTCTCCCTTACCCCCACCTGCATCCTCTTTCTCCCTCCCCTTCATCCTCTCCCTCCTTCCTCTCCTCCTCCACCATATATTCCTCCTTCCATCTCCTCCTCCTTCCCCTCCACCCTCGTGTCGCACCGTCCGAGGCACCATTGACACGCCATTGACACCTGTCGTTTGCCACCCCGTTCGAGGCACTAGTAGCGGTTGCTTGTTGTTTGCCACCTTAGACGCAACCATCGTCACCGCCTAACGCCCCATCCCCCACGATCTTGCCACTCGCGGCCCTGGCTTCTGTGTCTATGTTTGATGCACCTGCACTCGTTATGCACTCAACACATCACAGAAAGGTAACACGATATGTGAGCTTAAGGTATACTCTTGTATTATTCAATCCAAAAAGCGGGACAACATAGACACATCCCAGGACTACACCCTTGTGACTACATCCCAGGACTACACCCTTGTGACGCCGCACATAAGAGGGTTCACCACTGGGTATAGGGAATCACGCATAGTGTGGAAACAAGGCAGGGCTTTGAGTCACTACTACTCCCTATATAGGTGCTTCCGGTGATAACGGCATGGTATAGCTACGAAGTTCTTACACTCACCCCCGCTTATTAGATTGCTGTCCTCAGCAATCTAAGGGTAGCACTTTATTTGACTCATCCGAGGTCTTAACACAGCTTTTCCTATAAAGCTGGTCAGTGTCTGCCAGTCTATGTGACCGCGGGGTCTTAACACAGTCTATACTATCAGATTGGTCAGTGTCTGCCGCACTAGGACTTGGGGGTCTTAACACAGCCTTTTCTAGCAAGCTGGTTAGTGTTTGTATATCTAGACTTGTTTGAGGGCTTTTGTTGGATTTATTGATGTTGGGATTACCATGCGGGTCCACCCTCGACTCAATTACATTTGAGGAGTGGAGGCATATTTGGGTCTATGATTGAGAACCGCTTTGTTTGTTTAGAGAGGCTCAAGGGTCATTGGAAGGAGTAATGGGGTTCTCCTCGAGCCAAAGGGTGAAGGCATCTTTGCCACGTTCACGAGCCTCCACTTCTGAGATCTAAGTGGCCTCCTTGAGTGGGTGCTCGCGCCACTTGGTGAGGTATTCAGGGAATCCTCTTTGTTCTTGGCGTCGGAGGAATGCTTCTACTTTTCGAAGGGACAGTTGGAATGGAGCATTGGTACGTGATGTCCCCATTGGTTGTCGAGATAGAACCTGGGCAGAAGACGAGCATGAAAAGCATTATGGACACATACACTGTCTGGCAAGTCGAGTTTGTAGGTAACTTCATTCAGCACTTGAGTGATTCGGTAGGGTCCACAATAGCGGTGATTGAACTTGGGAGTCATGTTTTTGGGAAGTGACATATTCTTAGATCTGACTAGGACCATGTCTCCTTTGGTGAATAGTACGGCCTTCCTCTTTTTGTTGGCTTGCTCAGTCATAGTGATTTTGCTTTGTTCTAGGCTCTGCTTGGCCGCTGCATTTCGATCTCTGCATTTCTTCAGGAACTCCTTTGCATCTTGATCTTCCGCTTTGGCCGCTTAGGATGCCAAGGCCAGCCGGGTGATGACTTCTTTGCTGGTGGCTAATTCAAAGGGGGTGTACCCCATTGCCGAGTGGATGGAGCTATTGTAGTGGAATTCCAAGACATCCAGATACAAGGCCCAATCTTTTTGGTCCACTCAGGCATAGCTTCGGAGATAGTCTTCAATGCCTTGGTTGACTCGTTCTGTTTGTCCATCTGTCTCAGGGTGGAAGGATGAGGAGAATCTCAATTGTGTTTCCAGGGACTTGAAGGGTTCCTTCCACATATCCCGTATGAATCTTCCATCTCTATCTGATACTATCACCAGTTGGTAAGCCATGGAGTTTGAATACATGTGTGACGAAGAGGCGTGCTACCTCCTTAGCATTCATTGGTGGCTTGGCCAGGATGAAGTGGGCTTGCTTGGAGAAATAGTCCACCACAACAAAGATGATTGTGTACCCATGGGACTTGGGTAGTTCCACAATCAAATCTATGCTAATGACATCCCATGGGTGGTTGGGTATGGGTAATGGCTGTAGTAATCCTGCTGGCTTTGAGCGTGGTTTTGCTTTGCCCTTTATGTCCTCCAAGTTGGACTGAAGCCTCCAAGGTTTTGCTTTGCCCTTTATGTCCTCCAAGTTTTCCTTCATGTATCTCATGAAGGATGAGTTTCTTCAACTCCAAATTTTTGGGGATATACAATCTCTTGCCTAAAAATAGGATACCCTCCTCAAGGGTGTACATTCCATGCAGGGTCTTCTCTACTTCCACATCTTGGATTATTTTGTGCATCTCTTGGTCCTATTCTAAGGCCTCCTTGACTAATTCCATAAAATTACTGCTGAACACACTGATAGCTTTCAGGTCAGCTTTCCAGCTCAAGGCATCTGCTATTTTGTTAGTGGATCCAGGCTTGTGTTTAATCTCAAGGTCGAGTTCTGTTAGGAAGTCTAGCCAGTGGGCTTGCTTTACCGATAGTTTGGGTTGTGATCGGAAGTATTTGAGGGAGATATTGTTGGTGAAGACTATTGTGTGCTTGTCTTGAACATAGTGCTTCCATTTCTTGAGATAGTGGATGATTACCAACATTTCTTTCTCATGTGTATTCCACCTTGTTTCAGCATCTGTAAATTTCTTGGACTCATAAGCTATGGGGTGGCCTTCTTGCACCAGTACACCTCCTATGCCATAATCAGATGCGTTTGTAGATATTTCGAAGGGCTTGGTAAAATTCGGCACCTTCAAGACGAGAGTTTGACTCATGCATTTCTTCATCTGCTCAAAAGCTTCCCGTTGTGCATTCCCCCATGTAAAAGAGTGATATTCTTTGGTGAGGTGGGAGAGGGGGGCTGTGATGAGGTTGTAATCCTTGATGAACCTTCGGCAAAATACTGTGAAGCCGAGGAATTCCCGCACTTCTCTTACAGTTTTTAGTACAGGCCATCTTTGGACAGCTTCCACTTTCTTAGGATCCACTTTGATACCAGCTGCTCCTACAATAAAGCCTAAGAATTCCAACTCTTTCACTGCAAACTCACATTTTTCAGGTTTGGCATATAACAAATGTTGCCCCAAAAACCCGGCGTAAATGTTGCTTGTGCTCATCTAAGGTTTTGCTATAGACTAGGAGATCATCAATGTAGATAATGACAAAGACATCTATCTCGAGCCTTAAGACTTCATCCATGAGGTCGCAAAATGTGCCTGGCCCATTATGACCAAGACAAAAAGAGAAAATCCCAAAGAAACTAATTACATTGACATGACATTGGAATTGTTAACCACCATCAATGACAAAAGACACTAGACAAGACTCCACTGTTACCCATCCCCATGAATCGCATTTATTAAAAAGGGAATGTGCAGTGTAGGGAAAATAAATATAATGAAGGATTCATTTTAATAAAGTTATTAATAATGGCTGAGATTTTCTTAGATTATAAACCTTTAAAAGAAAATGGTGATTCCTTATTATCCTTTAGTTAAAAATTATTAGGTGTGAAATGGTTCTTGTTATCGTAACTCAGACTTCAAACCTTGACTAGGATCTCTAAATGCAAATTAATTTCTTAAAAATGAATAGTGTGTTTAGCACTTTTTTTTATAGTGCGTGCAGTTACGGTGAGTTCATTTTTAAATAAACTTAGATGTGTTTATATGTAATGTGTCCCTCTGTCTACTTGTAGGACACGTCTTAGCAGCCCATCGGGAAGAGTGTCTAGAAAGTGCCACCCGACACTCCCAAGGAATGTCACGGGGTTTGCGATCTAGGTCTTCCCGAGTTTGCCACAAAGCAGAAGCATTCTGGCCGTTCCTACTTAGGACCGACCTGAATCAGGGTTTTCCTAATAATCAAGTTCCTAGAAGGTAACTAATGTCGAGCCCCAGACGAACTACTTTATGCAGAAACATAAGGGTCGAAGCGGATTTATACTGCACTTAGTTCAAGAAGAATGGGAAACGAGAGGGATGCGAAGCTCGACCTCTTTGCCCGTAAGGCATAGTCCCATTTCGTTCCCCTAAAACAGTATAAATCGGGACTCTAGCTTTCTAGATTCTAGGTCATTGTTACCTTGCTATCAATTCCTTTGAGAAAAGTTCCCAGCCAATCGGGACCACCCTTCCATAGGACTAACCCAGGGTCACATCCACTGCACTTTCCTCAGGTTGCTTTAGTTATCTAATTATCTATCACATTTAGTTTGACAAGCAAAAACAGCTTCCTTAATTAACCAATTAATCACTGGTTCCTTCACATAACTTAGTCACTGACATAGAAAAACAATGTCAAGCAAGTTCCTTTTCAACATTTGATCTTTATTTATCAATCTTTGGAATACATCATATAATCCATCGAAGGCTATTCCAGCAATCCTCAGGGATCGCTATTCCAAGTTTCGCCTGTTGACTAGTATGCGGGCCTGAAGATCCCATCTTGAGTCATGTCGGCCTCTTCTGCAGGATCCGGACGCAAGGGATTTATGGCCAGAGCCTCCCCTGGCACCCAGGCGTCCTCCTGCTCCAAGTAGCACCCATGGAGAGACCTCTTGCGGCGGATTTGGTCCACATATCCGGCACGGCTAACAACCCCCTTGGATAGGGTCAAGTGGATAGTCGAAGGTTACTGAAAATGCCTCTCTCTCCAGGCTCTCAACTTGAAGCATTAGATGTATTTTTCCTGAATTAGTTCCTTGAGAAAAGAAGTACAAACAGTGCACCTATATGTACAATCAAGAACATTCCAGTGGTCATTTGTACGGCCAACTGCTAAGGTATAATTCCTTCTCCTCGAATGCTTGCAACATTCGATCCTAGATCAATTGTGACTTGGCAAGATCCCAAGGGTTTCGTAAGCTGAGTTGCTTGTTTACCCTTTTTCCTTGGGTTAGGGTTTATACCTTGTTGACCCAAATTGTAAATACCTTAGGTTTCCTTATAATAAGGTCAAAAAATCCTGGGCAACCTCGTCGCCCTAACTTAGTTGGTCAATTACTTTCTTGGCAATTCATTATTACCCTGGCTTCACAATTCAGTCTTCAAGGAAGAGTATCAAAGTAGGACGACTACTCAATTTCTAAAAAAATTAGACTTGTAATTTGAACTCATCAAACTTGGACTAAGGAGTGGCAATACTATTTTGTGATTTAGATACAAGATCGTACGGCGTTGCAACTTGTTGCATGAGATAGGTGTCAACACCTAACACAAGGTGTTCCTTGATCAAGAATACCTTTGACCAAGATAAGGGCTTGGGAGTCTTCTTAACCCAACCCAACCCTAACCCTACTAGGCCGATAACGCCTTGGCCCTAGGGTTCCTAAATTCATATGGAAGTCTAGTATTTGGACAATTTATCCTTAGGGTGAGAACCCTAGATCATTCTTGCATGGGCGTTTAGCTAACCCTAACATTCCGTGAATGTGGGTAGGACCTTTAAGATTGGAAGTATTAAGTCGGCAGCCCAAGTGCGATACTAGGCAGAATTTTATCATAGCTTAACCCTACCTAGCACATTGAGGTGATTGTCATATGCTAACTAATCATACCCTTACAATTCTCATGTAAGCTATTTACTTAGTTGATCCAACCAACCCACGATTTAAGATGATCTTTTCTTTTAAAGATGCAAATACTTTCTTCTAAAAGATGTAAGTAACTACAAGATAGGTGAGATGCATCATTCCATGCAAATATGCAATTTCGAGACCATAGACCTTTCCTTCTATGCAGCTATAAGATCTACAATGATCTTTCTTTGCCTGAACTACTTCTTGTAAATCCCACATATATGCATCAAATTGCATCCTTTTCCAATTTCACACTTTGATAAAAGAGCTTCTATGCATGGATGCATCATTCATTCGTGACGACATGCTAATGAATGCATGGTTGATTTAATCCTTCTTCTACTTCTTATCGCAACCTAAATTATAACTAACTTTGCATGCGAATTGCATAATATTAAGTTCATAAATCTTTTCCTTTGGGAGATGCACAATTTCGTCTTTTAACTTATGCATCATACGTTTAGAATTTCAGCTATCCTTGACCATGGAAGTGTAAGCAATTGCAAATACACGTCATGCAACTAACTTATAGATTGAATAAATTTCCCAAGGTGTTTAACTTGCCTATGAGAATTAAACATATGCTTAATGCATCCTTTTCATGCGAAAAATTTATCGGAACCTGGGTATTAAGAATCGGAGCGTGGTCCACTCGCATTCTCGGGTTGGAAGCTCCCGTGTGTGCTCCTCTCACCTTTTGCTTAGGAGCCATTGGCGCAGTGGACTTGGACTCCGCGAACTCTCCTTGCCCTTTTTCCGATTTCCAAAATTACCTACTAGGCCAAGATTTCTCCTCTGCACAGAAATTGGCCTTGCAAGACATGGTTTTTTTAGAAACCGGGGAAGGCACGGGTGAACAAGACTTATGGAAGCCTTAATGGAAGCTTCCAAGCTTCTGAAGTACAGGAAAATGACATGGAGGTGGGGAGATGATTGGGAGGATGATGACGATGCTGAAGAAGGAGAAGATGATGATGGTAATGATGATGAAGATGATGGTGATGATGATAACAGGGGTGGTATATCAGCATGGCGACGGCGGCTACTCTCAGGCGGTGGCAACAGCTTCACGTCATGATCCTCCTCTCTCCTCCCTCAAGCTTGGGGAGGGGGGGTTCATATAGGTAGGAAAGGGGGGGGGGGTAGCCACACACGTGGCAGGCAACATGTTCCCCTCCCCATGCTCCTCCCTACTCCACACATACTCGTACTCATATTCCCTCTCCCTGCCATGCAACAGTTGAAGGGGAGGGAGTTAATAGAAAAAAATTTACAAAAATTATCCTTTTTTTTGTTCCTTGAAGGGGTGTTCCCGCGTGGAACTACGGCTTATGAGCCACGGCTTTCTATACGCGACACGGAGCCGGTGCTTATTGATGCGCGAGGGTGGAGCACTTAGCCCAAGGTCTTTTTGTCGCGGGAGGTCACTTTGAATAGCTTTTGCGCGAGATCTAGGGTCTTCAATATTTCGTTGCGAAAATATTACATTCTCTCCCCCTTAGAGGAATCGAGATGTCCTCATCTCGAGAAGATCTAGGGGTATTGTTGGTTGAGAGTACTTTCATCCATCGAAGTGGTGTCCCCTTTGGGGTAATCTTTCTAGTGGATGAGGTATTCTCTCAAGGTCTTGGATCTCAAATGCCTCTTTCTAACATCTAAGATCCTATCAGGCCGTAGCTCAAGGACTCCTTGGCTTGGGATTACAACTTGTTGATCATCAAGCACATGACTAGGGTTAGATACATACTTTTTCAATAGACTGATATGGAACACATTATGAACTTTTAGGTTCTCAGGGAGTTGCAGTCTATAAGCATTAGGCCCTAGGCACTTGAGAATCTTGTAGGGTCCACAATACCTTGGACTTAGCTTTTTGCATTCACCCAAGGATAGGGAACTCTTCTTTGGGCGTACGCAAATGAAGACCATATCACCTTCAACGACGGATCTATCTTGACGTTTCAGGTTTGTGTAACCCTTCTGTCTATCCTTGGCGGCTTGGATGTCTTGTCTTATTGACTTGATTTGGTCATCCATGCCTTCCACCATCTGCTTTAAAGCTTCAACCCTCAAGGTTGGATCCAAAAAGTTTAAAGGAGTATGACAATCGGTGCCCAAAGGGGCCATCTGAATACTTTGTTGGTAAGAAGCATTGTAGGCAAACTCAACTAGTGGTAAATATTGAATCAACTTTTTGGGATCGCGACGATAGCAATGTACCCTGAGCATATCTTCAATGACTTGGTTGACTCGTTCTATTTGACCATCAGTTTGGGAATGATAAGCTGTACTGAAACAGAGTTGAGTCCCAATGGCCTCAAAGATAGCCCTCCAGAAGTGTGATATGAAGAGAGAGTCACGATCACTAATGATTCTTCTGGGTAACCCATGTAGTTTGAAAATCTCCTTGATGAATAACCTTGCGATGTTTGAGGCTTTATAGTTTGTCTTAATAGGGATAAGATGTGCAACCTTGGTGAGTATATCCACCACGACCATAATGGAGTTGTATCCTCCCTGAACTTGGGGCAGGCCAACAATAAAGTCCATACTAATGAATTCCCATTTCAATTGGGGAATGTCAAGTGGTTGCAATTTCCCTGGCATTTTGACATGTTCGGCCTTAATGCGTTGACAATGCAAACATTCCGTGACATACTTGAGAACGTCACCTTTGAGCCTATCCAAATAATAGCTCCTCCCTCTTGACTGCATTAAGGGTCTTGGCATAGCCAGGATGTCTTGAGAAAGGGGAGTCATGGGCTTCCCAAAGTATCTTCTGCTTGAGTGACTGGCTTGTCGGGATACATAATCTTGTCCTAAAGTAGACAAGTCCGCTATGGATAGAGAATTCATGATACTTCGTTTGTAGCTTCGGGTCTTGATCTTTGATGGGGATCTCCCTTAGCAATTTCTGATAGGTTGGGTCATGGCATGCCTCTTCTTTAGCTAGCTCAAGAATTGGGTTGTTTGGCATGGATACCTTTGTGGCTAGAGATCTTTCTGTTGATGGATCTTGCAAAATCAGAGAATTCAGAAATGCCTTGCGACTGAGTGCATCAGCAACTACATTCTCCTTTTCAGGCCGATATTTGATTTCAAAATCATATTCTTCCAGCACTTCAATCCATCGACGTTGCCTCATTTGAGCTCATTCTAGGTGAAAATCCATTTAAGACTCTTGTGGTCTGTTACTAAGGTAAATTTGTTACCCAGCAAGTAGTGCCTCCAAAGTTTGAGAGCATGGATGATAGCCAACAGCTCTAGATCGTGGGTAGCATAGTTCCTTTCATGGCTCTTCAATTTCCTTGAAGAGTATGCTACGGAATGACCTTCTTGCATGAGCACACATCCTAAGGCAAGTGCGCTGGCATCAGTTATTACTTCAAACTTCTTACTAAGATCAGGAAGTTTCAGGATGGGTGTTGATACCAAGCTTTGCTTTAGTTTGCCGAAGCTAGACTGTTCAGTACTGACCATGCAATGGATACTTTCTTCTTTAGTAGATCAGTCAGAGGTGCTGCAATCAAAGCATAATTTTTGATAAAGACCTTGTACCATCTTGTCAATCCAAGAAAACTACATATTTCTTTGACAGAAGTTGGTGTTGGCCATTCTTGAACATCTCTGACCTTGGCCGGATCTACTAAAATTCCTTCCGCTGATAGAATGAATCCCAAATATTCAATTTGTCGCTTGAAAAATGCACACTTCTTCTTCTTGGCATAAAGCTTGTGTGCCCTCATTGTTTCAAGAACAATGCGAAGCTGGGGTTCATGATTTTCTTCCTGTTTGGAGTAGAATAGGGTATCATCAAAGAAGATGAGTACGAAGTCATCAAGATAGGCCCTAAAGATATCCTGCATTAACCTGTTGAAGGTAGTAAGAGCATTTGTTAGCCCGAATGACATGACTAGGAATTCAAAGTGCCCATACCTTGTGCTGAATGCCGTCTTTGGGATATCTTCTTTCTTGATCTTTATCTGATAATATCCAGACTTGAGGTCTATCTTAGAGAAGATCTTCGCACCTTGAAGACGGTCAAGAAGTTCATCTATTCTTGGAATGGGGTATTTGCTTTTAATGGTCGATTGATTCAATCCTCTGTAGTCAATGCATAGCCAAGCATTCCATCTTTCTTCTTCTGGAATAGCACTGGAGCTCCCCATGGCGAACTGCTAGGACAGATTTAGCCTTGGTCTAACAGTTGCTTGAGTTGCTCCTTCAGCTCAATCGCTTCCGGGATGGACATCCTATATGGTCTCTTTGCGATTGGTGCAGCTCTTGGCGCTAGCTTGATTTCATGATCGACTTCCCTTTGAGGAGGAAGTTCAGTTAGCTCTTCAGGAAATACATATGCGTACTCCTTTAACCATGAAGGTTCTTTCCTAGATTCTTGATTCTGACCTAGCTTATTTAGCTTAATCAAATAGACAGGTAGCCCCTTTCTAACACCTTTTATTATCCGTGTTGCTTTGGCCAGTTGAATTTTTGGCTTGCCAACCTCTCCTTGAGTTGTAACTAGTTCCCCTTCAGAATTTTGAAAGGAAACTTGGCCCTTTCCACAGTGAATGTGGGCATCATTGGGTATTAGCCAATCCAAAAAAGCAAACATTCGTGGACACCTAGGTTCATTGGGTATTAGCCAATCCAAAAAAGCAAACATTCGTGGACACCTACGTTCATTACCCTGAATCTGACCGAAGTCGACTTTCCACCCAGTAGGAATCTCACCTTAGCAGTTTGCCTGGTACAAGAGATTTCACGACCATTTGCTAATTCCACAAGTAAGGTAGGTGCATCTTTTGTGGCTATTCCTAATCTTCTTGCACAAACTGGTGAAATGAAGGAATGTGTACTGCCACAATCAATCAAGGTTTTGAAGCTTTTACCTTGATAATCCGATGGAGTTTGAATCACTGAGAATTGGCGATTCAGGCCTTTCTTGTGAAGGGTGGCGTGAACCGTTTTCCTCTCAATGTCAGCTTCCATGGATGGATCTTCTTCATCACACAGCTCCTTGTTGGCAACACTGGAGGTTCTCCCTCTGGCCATGACAGTGGCTCCTTGGTCATGGACGGCTCCTTGGGATGGCCCTTGACGTTGTCCTCTGATAAGCTTGGGGCACTGTCTTTTAAAGTGACCAGGCTCGTTGCAATGGAAAAAACGGAGATCGCGGCCATTACCTTGGGTAGGAATGAAGTTATTGACAGTGTTGGCCCTAGTTTTCTTCCTTTGTCTGAGATTTTGGTCCTGTGCTCTCTTGGCCTGAGACTTATACATTCCCTTGTTCTGATCCTTATAATACCAAGTCCTGTTATTTCTTGGCTTGGTCTGCACCTCCTCTATTATCGGTGCAGCTCAAATGAGCATGTCCTGAAGGTTTGTTGGGCGCATTGATTCCAGGCGGGTGTTAATGGGTGGATTTAACCCAGCACAAAACTTTGACACTTGTTGTGTCATATCCATTTGTGGCGTGTACTTTAAGAGAGAGACGAACTTTGAATAGTAAGTATCCAGGGATAGTCCAAGCTGCTTTAATTCATAGAATTTGTTCATCTTCTGTGTGCGATAGGCAGGTGGTAGATATCTCCCTCGCACAACTCTTTTAAGCTTCTCCCAAGTAACTGACCCTTTCGAGATCCCTTGGTCTCTGCACCATTGCTTCCACCAAAGTATTGCTTCGCCGGTAAGCTTCAGTTTGGCGAGCATCGCTTGGTTAGCAGGTGCAGTTCCTGCTGCTTCGAAGTAATCCTCCATGGATTCGATCTAGACCTTAGTGTTTATTTGGACGGTCCTTCCCTTACTATCGAATTCATGTGGCTTGATTTGTTTGAGAAGAAACTTCTTCTCTTGAATTACAGCCATACTTAGTGTAAAGGTCGGACTAGGAATCTGCACTTGAGGTTGCACCTGGGCTATAAGATTCTTTACGTTACTTACTTTTTAAATGTTTCTCACATTACATTAATAAGCCCAATTCAGCTTTTAGACAAGTGACCTAATCACTTAACTCCCTTACCAACACTTACAGCCCGGATAGATAGTGATAAAAATCTTATTCATTCATGTGGGCATAGCCCTTTCAAGTACATTTATTTTTAGGAAGATAGAACAAGCTGATACATTAATTTGGGGAAAATAAGATTGTGTTACATTCGGCCGCAGGGACTGAGTAATAATATGGAGTGGGGTCATGAATTTTCAGGAATCGATAGGTCATAGGAAGCTTGGGGTATCCCTTCCTTTGATACCCATTTCTCTCATAGCGTCCCAATACCTTGATTCTGTTGGCAATGATTATTCGAGTCACTTCCTTATACACATACTTGTTCTGCTTGACCTTCCGACCGCCGATATGTAGGGTTGCATTTGCGTGAGCCTCGACATAGATGAACAGCTTCACGATCTTTAAGTCCTCCATCCTTGCAATATACCAACAATGGATTGTTGGCTTAGTTGGTGGCATATTAGATATCCATGTTGGAGGCGACACTTTGTCAGGATAAGACTAGTTTGTAATAGTAGAATATGATGTGTGGTGCATTTGTTTTCTCACGCTCCATACCTTCTCGTGCAGTGTTTTTGTCCAGGTGTGGTGGAGGGCATTACTCATATGCCAACCACAAGTAGAGCTAATGCATGCAAGTTGGCTGGTAGGGGAGAGATTCAAGGGATCTATCAGCTTGTATGATGCATGTGTCCAATGCTCTACTACAGAGAGCACAAAACGACATGCATTCATGGGTGGAAAGTTCCATGGTGCATGACCGAGTGCAGAGAAGTTTTTGAGTCAACTACAACAAGGAATTATCCCCACACCTCAAGCAACAACAAGGATGGTTCATGAGGTGGCATCATGGAGTGGTCTAGGATGGTTCACAGGTGGCATCATGGGAAAAATGCCAAAAACTATAAAAAATATGACATATGGGGTGCCTGCACCTTCATTTTGGGGCATCATGGAGTGGTATATCTCAAGAGGAGAAGCTAGCAATCAACATGGAATGTGGTGCTAGTTTATGTGGTTTTGTAATGATAATGTGAACCATACATGGAACATTTATTCTTCCATTCATCATGCACCGCCCAAGGTTCCACAAGTATGGCCAGTGGCACGAGGCACAAATTTGAATGCAGAAGAAATGCACATATTGGAGATTGGTGGGTTTTACAAAAGGCAACACAAGAGGTGGATGCTAATGAGGGCTTGTGTAGATATCAAAGAGTTGTTTTATAGGTTGCAGAGAAAAAGATAGACTTAGCTTTAGCTCTAGATGCAATTGTGAAGGGCCACATAGTGGTAAAGCCCTTGAAGCATGAGGTTTTCAAAATAGAGACACCTAACTCAAGTGTCATGCAGGAGTGTTATGATGTGCACATTGCAAAGAATCCAACATGTAATTGTTGGGATTTCATGGACCATGTTGCATAAGGAAAAGCTTATTTGGCATGCAAGCACCTATACTATGTGTACCTCTGAGTGTTTGGAATAGATACAAATGCCAACATGTTTATACACCAATCCATACTCAATGAGCAAAACTTGCACATTGTATTTGGAAGCAAAAGAACTTTTCCAACACCGCCTATATTGTGACTAGCAATGCAATGCCAACACTACCTCTTAGCACAAGCGCATTTTATTTTGCCGAGAAAGTACTGTTATACAATCCAGTTGGATGGCTTGTGTAAAAAATTTGAGATGACTTTGGTGACCTTGTCTCTCTTAATTTTTCAAGCAAAAGCACTTTTTTGAAAGTGAACACAATATAAATGTACATTTGGATTGCTTATATGAATTGTCTTGTATCAAATTTGTTGGGGGGAGGGGGGAAGGGAGAGAGGGGGGAGGAGAGGGAGCTATCAATCCATTGCAATTAAAGTTCTAAAAACATAGAGTGGCCGCACAAGCATTCACATTATGAGAGAGAGAGAGAGAGAGAGAGAGAGAGAGAGAGAGAGAGAGAGAGAGAGAGAGAGAGAGAGAGAGAGAGAGAGAGAGAGAGAGAGAGAGAGAGAGAGAGAGAGGTGTTTGTTATAACATGTGCCATAATTTGATATGAGGCATTGTCACACAATGTGGACTGATTGCATACATGAGAGAGAGAAAGTAAGAGAGAGAGAGAGATAAATATGGAGAGTGAGTGAGTGACTTATATATATGAGGCATAATTTGATATGAGGCATTGTCACACAATGTGGACTGATTGCATACATGAGAGAGAGAAAGTGAGAGAGAGAGAGAGATAAATATGGAGAGTGAGTTAGTGACTTATATATATATGTATGTATGTATGTATGTATGTGTGTATGTATGTATGAGAGAGAGAGAGAGAGAGAGAGAGAGAGAGAGAGAGAGAGAGAGAGAGAGAGAGAGAGAGAGAGAGTGTAGAGTGAGAGGGAGAAATCGCATGTACAACTCCAAACTAAGAGAGAGTAAAGACATGGAGCAATTTGAGAGAGAGAGAGAGAGAGAGAGAGAGAGAGAGAGAGAGAGAGAGAGAGAGAGAGAGAGAGAGAGAGAGAGAGAGAGAGAGAGAGAGAGAGATGTGTGGGCCATGGTGTTCCATTCCGGAGCGGTTGTATGAATGAATCCACATTACATGCTAGAGGGAGAGTAAGTGTTTACACGAGATGGAGTGCTATTTGATCGAGTGTGCTAGAAAGAGAATATACATGTAGAGAGAGAAATTGAGAAACTAAGAATGAGATATGAGAGAGAGAGAGAAAAGAGGTACACAAAGTGAAGATAGTGGTGGTGATCGTGGAGGTGGTGAGGGTAATAGTAGTGGTGGTGGAGGTAGCCGTGGTGGTGGTGGCCGCAATGGCAATAATGATGGTAGTGGTGGTGGTGGTGGTGGAGAAAGCCGTGGTGGTGGTGGTGTTGATGGTGGAAGACATGGTGGTGGTGGTGGTGGAGGTAAAAAAAATCTTAGGGTGGAATAAGTGGACTATGTGGAACAAGAAATGGAGCTTGCCTAGAAAATATCGCTCTTGCCCTTCCCCATATGCCAATTTCTTTTATGTTGTATCTTATCTATACTTTTTGTGCATTGTAAAGTGTACAAAAGAAAAAAGGAAAACCACAAGAAAATATTATGGCCTCCATCTCCCTTCTTGTATCTTGAGTGAGTTTCTCTTTGCATGTATTGTGTGTGTTTGATACAAAAATTTGGGCAAGTCCCCCACATCATGCAATTCGTAATAGTATTAGAGTTGCACCATTATTGAAGTATGTTGTGGAGGACTAAAGTGAAGAAGAAGTAAAGATTCAAGCAAGCAAGCAATGGGTAAGAAGCTCTCCCATTCTCTCACACTCTCTTGAATAGTGCTTGTGGAGGCACCAAAAGTACGGCAATGAAAAAATCTTAGATTGTGGTGAGTTCTAGTGTGTTTTGGTGTGTAAACAGAATGGTGTGTGTTTTGCAAATCTACCCTTTAGAACATTCTTGCCTCATTTTAGCTATGTGAGGTAGGGGATAATAATTTCAAAGTATAGCATAATTTTGGTTGTGTCTCAAGTACATGGGTTGAAAACTTTAAATTTGTATGTTATGAGGTGTTTGCTAGAATTCAACACATGGTTTATCTATAGACACATTGCATATCATATATATGGTTGAGTAGTCAATAAAAAGAGTTCTTGGTTTATTGTTGTATACTTCTTATGAAAGATTGCAAAAGACTTGATTTTGCTGTCTAATAGTTTTGTCACAATATCTAAAAACAATAGAAAAACCCCTTACTACAAAGCTGCACAAGGATAACTACCAATCATATAAGTTTTATATGACAAACTTTCTTATCAAAAAATGTATACATGGGTCTATTTTAGGTGAAGAAAATGATCTAAAACTAATTGAGCATCTAACTATAGAAGAACTAAAGGCATGGAAAGAATGGAATGCCAAGGTTGAAACACTGACCTATTACGTATGTGCAGTTATTGATAACATTATGCTAGGATATATAGGATATGTGGAGAATTCCCATACAATTTGCTCAAGCAAGAGTTGAATACCTTGACGAAAGAGAAGATGTTTGTAAATGACTATTTCAAGTGCATCTAATAGTATTGTAGGTAATGAAAAAGGGAGGAAGAAAGTGTTATATGTAACAATGCATCTAGTAGTCATTCAATTCTTAATGGAGACTTTGGTGGGACAAAGAGTTTGGATGATGAGCTTGGTATTCCTTTAGTCAAGACACCACATGTACAGAAAGCACATGGTAATATAAAGGCTCCATTGACTGATTTGCTGGTATGCAAGTCCAATAGAGTGAGATACCTACTTAACAGATTTGGTTTTGAGGGTTACAACACTCACCATTATGCTTATATAGTGAAAGTACTTGAGGATATTGAACCCACTTGTTTGGTCATTCCCATTGGGATGTAGCAATGGATAAGGAGATGGTTGTATTAGAGGCCAACAAGACTTTGCATCTAGTACCATTACTTAAGGGCAAAAAAGCTATTGGCTATAAGCATAATACATATGATTTTGTAGGTATAAGGTTAGGTTGGTTTTTGCTGGGTGAGTTGAGGTACTTTCTTGGCATTGAGGTGATCAGATGTGCTAATGCTACTTCTCCCAATGCATTTGCACATAGCTCTTGTACAGTCAAGTACCTCAAGTTGCCTTTCACTACTTCCCAATGCTTCTTGCCAGGATTTGATATATACTTTCTTACTACTCCCATTGCAAATGCATATGCCCGATGCTTTCCAATATTTCCCAATACTTCTTGCTAGGATTGCTCACTATTCCCGTTGTGAATGCAATGTCCAAGCAAGTGGCAATCATAGCATACATGAGATTTCCCACACATGATGAATATAGAACCTTGGCCATTTCAAACTTCTCCTCATCATATTTGGGACAATCATTAATACGAAGTTTCACTTATGGAGGCAATGGAGTACTAATTTCCTTCCCCCTTTCATATTGAAATGTTGCAATACTTTGTTGATATAATCTTTTTGGGACAGATGGAGAAATCTCTTTGTCTAATCCCTGAATATGTGCATGCCAAGAATGTGATTTGCATGCCCTAAATCCTTCATTTTTGTCATCGCTCTCGTGAGCACACTGGCAAGACCCATGGACCGCTTATTGCTTCAAGCGTTTTGAGTTGAGAGCTATGGCTACCTCTCATATAACCATGTGCACTCTCCCACACACACAAATGTAGTGATGTTACCTTTGAATTTGATTGAGTTGCCTCCTCCCAAGAATCTGTTAGTAGCTCCACAATCCAAGATTTTCCTTCAAGCAAGCTCCATCTCCAAGCTCCAAGCTTCAACCTTTGTAGCCATGCGCATGAGGAAGGAGAAGAGAAGAAGGTGAAAATTAAGAGAGGAGAAGAAGAGATTCTCCAAGGTTCCTCACTCTCTCTCACACACATTCTCCCTCCCTCACACTCCCTCTCTCATACACAAGAATGAAGCAAGTGCAAGAAGCTGGAAGAGAGCCAGTTTGGCCTCACACCAAGAATGAGCTTCTTCATTCACTTTTTGACTTTTATACCTATCTTCTCCTTGGGTGGCCATCACTCTTTTTGGTATGTCCATTGCCCCACTCTTTTTCCTCCTCCATTTATATTAGCACGGCCTTAACTCGTGCATCTCATTCTTTAAAACTTACACAGAAGAGATCTTGACACTCTTTTATAAGATAAATTACAAGGTGCCTAATGCTATTTTTGCAAAAATATTAAGGTGCACTTATTATTGTGCCCCTTCCTCTTATATTTGGACTTTTTCGTGCACTTTGTGTCTTCAAAATTTCCTTATTGCGCCCTTGTCCTCCATCTTTCTCTAGCCTTGGGACTATCTTCCACTTCTGATGTTCCAAAGTCTTTGGATTTTTCCGACTTGGTCTTCCAAGGATTAACATTACCCCCCTCCTAGTAGCCAAGTGCCAATCCCATGGCACTTGATGGTATAGGCTAAGGATGTTGAGGGTTGGTGTGGAATGATTCTTGGGTCCTTTGGGGAGATAGGTCATGTTAGAGACGCTCTATGAAGTAGGTTTTGAAGATTGTCAATGTTGAACATAGATGGGCAGTTGAATGAGGCTTCTGTAGTTGTTGGCTTGTCGTGCCACTGCACAATGTTCTTGAAAAGAAGAAGAGTGCACTTCCTAGGAGGTGTGACTACTTACCATGCAATGCACTATGCAAGTGATGGTGAAACTGGGAGATGGGTCACAAGCCTAAGGTGTTGTTCCACACTTGAGGACCTTGTTCATGTAAAGGAAAGTGCTATGAGTGACTTAGGGAGATAGGTCTATCAAAATGTTCTATCCTATGCCCTAAGTTGTGAAGTGATGAAGGGGCTAGGGTGGTCCCTAGGTGTAATCGTTGTGACACTCATAAAGTGCAAATGGAGGGGTTTCATTTTTCTTTCCTTTCCTTTTTCACGTCTTTCACTTCTTTGCTTTGCTTTTCTTTTTCTTTTTCTTTTTTTTTTTTTGATTTACAGGGGAGCACGTTAAGTTGCATCCCATTCACGAGTAGGGGTCAAGCTACAGGGAGGCTTGAGGGATTTGGTTAAGAAAGCTCTACTTTGCATATAGCCCTTCAAGTTGATTATTACATTGAGGGGAGTGGAGAATAAAAATGGGTGGTTGCACCCAGTGAACCTACTATCCCTTATATCTTCTAATAAACTCATACAAAATGCTAGCAAGAGGGTGGCTCTCATCATGAGACAGGAAATTGCGCAGCTATCTATCCTCGCATTAATGTCAAAAAAGGGGGGGGATAGTCGCTCTTCCTTTGCAATAGACTTTTGTTTTAGTAGTATTCGCAAAAGGCAGAGATAATTACAGTTGGTGATGAAGGCATGATTTGGGCAAGAGGGCAATCATTTCCTTGTTTAATATGGTCATCACCCTCATTTTTTCTAGCTGGTAGGTTGCCGAGTCATTCTTTTCTTCTTCTAGCTTGGCAAGTGCAGCCTTTTTTTTTCCAATTGTCTTGTCAAGTTGGCTCTGAAGTTCTTTTACTAGCTCATCATACTCTTCTGTGTTGTACATTGCCGAGGGCACCGGAATAGTAGATACTGCAAGATGGGGTACCTTCAACCCTTGGCATGATTCCACATTAGCTGCTATTGGCCTTTTCATTCTTGCAAGTGGGGCTCCTTCACTTAATGTAGGTGTAAGCCATGGCATTACTTTCATTGATAGCTCCTTCCATGGTTTCTTGTGTTGGGGTCATTTTTGGGGTGATAATGACTAGTGGAATTGCATGCAAAGGAGCCTTTCCCTTGCCTTCCACCACTAGTCTTTGTCTTGTCTTTTCTGTACCAGCACTTGTGCTTGGCACGTCCTCCCGTTGGGGCTCATCATAGCTAACTCCTGAATTGGGAGGGTTGCTCCACTGAACTTCTAATGACCAAAGCTATATGCTCCTCCTCCTCTTGTTTCAGTCTTTCTTCCTCTTCCTCTTCCTCTTGTTTCTTCTTGTACTCCTCTTTAAGTTTCCCGGATTCCTCTTACACCCTTTTCAGTTCTCTGTTTTCTTCTATGGTGGACCTAGTTCTCTTGATAGAAAATTTTAGTGTGATTCTTCTTCTTTCTCCTTGGATTGACGGCTTTGAGTTCAAGTGAAGTGCAGACCATAGAATATGACATGGATGGAAGAGTAATTGAGCAAATTAGAGCAGCCTCTAAACCTTGAGAACTCAATGCTTTTAGAGTGAACAAAGGAGCGGCCAAGGTACATTGTGATCAAACTTGGCTAGAATGCCTAGAGGTAATATATTATGAGCAAGTGAGATTAGTCTAGCCTAGCACCACATCATTATTTAGAGTGGAGCCTCATAACTACAACCACTAAGGGAGATAGCCTCTTTGAGTGAGGATTATGAGTAAAAATTTGAGTTAGAGGTAAAAGATTTGATATAGCAATCTCAAAATGCCTCAACCACCTAGGACCAAATGCACCAACAAGGGGGACCTCTTAGTCCACCTAAGGTGCAAGAGGTTAAAGGAAGAGAGAAGGAAATAATCGAAGTCTTTAGAAGCTAATCGATAGAAGATACCCTTGGATTTTCCCAAGCACTTCATGAGGTTTAAGATGGGTGATTGAATAGTGGTGTTAGCAGGAGGGGTAGGTAAATGAACCCATTGAAGGACTAGCCAAAGTTAAGGAAGTAAACTTGGTAAGGAAAAGGACAAGCCTTAGCCTGTGTACAAGTAGACAACCTAACTAAGGAGGAAGAGACTAATCTCATAAATCTCTTAAGGTAAATCTTCAATGCATTTGCATGGTCCTTAGATAAGCTAAAAGGAATAGATCAGAGTATCATGACTCATTATATTTCCATGACCCTTGATGTAGTACCAGTTAAGCAACGACCATACACAATGAATCCCAAGCATGCACATGCAATAAAGGAAGAGATTGATAAGCCACTAAATGCAGGATTCATTTATGAATTCATTTATGAGATAGAGAACATGGACTGGGTATCACCCATAGTGACAGTCATGAAAAAGAATGGAAAGATTCGAGTGTGTATAAACTATAAAAAGGTCAATGCAATTACAAAGAGAGACAACTACCCATTATACAATACATTGAGCACATGTTAGAGACAGTAGCAAGAAAGGAAGCCTACAATTTCCTGGATGGCTTCTCAAGCTATAATCAAGTGCAAGTCCATCTAGATGACATGCACAAGATGGCATTCGCCACCGAATGGGGGATGTTTGCGTACATAGTCATGCCATTTGGGTTGATCAATGTCTTTGCTACCTTTCTGTGCCTCATACATGCCATCTTCAAGGACATGCTTAGAAAATGGCTGGAAATATTCGTCGATGACTTGTGTGTCCAGACCAACTGAGAATAGCACTTAGAAAAGCTATGAATAGTCTTTGAAGATGTAGGCAATACAATCTATCACTGAACCCCTTAAAGTGCTAGTTTTGGATGAAGCACACGTGCATTTGGGGGCATGTTGTGTTAAGGAATGGGATAGCCATAGGCTCCTTGAAAGCCAAGATAATTGTAGACCTTTTCCCTTTGACTAACTTCAAGGGAGTTTCGTGCTTCTTAGGCTACACATGGTACTATCAACGGTTTGTATTGAACTATGCATTGATTGCTAAACCTTTGTACAAGCTATTGATAGTATTTGAGTGGACCGAAGAATGTTTGCAAGCCTATGAAAGGCTTAAATAGTCTCTAACTTCAGTTCCTATCTTGAGAGCCCTAGATTGGTCCATTACCTTCCATGTGCATATTGATGTATCATAGTTTGTGGGGGCAGTGTTGTGCTAACCTGGTGAGCATAACCTTGATTATCCAATGAGCCTTAGTAGCGTACAACTCACTGATATGGAAATGGACTATTCCACAATGGAAAGGGAGGGTTAGCCATGGTCTTTCCTATAAAGAAGTTTAGATTATCTTCTAGCGACACCCTTCACCTTCTTTATAGATCATTGAGCATTGCTTCATCTTGTGAATAAACCCTATGCAACAAGATGCATTACTCGATTGTTGCTTTTTCTTTTGGCATTTGACTTCTTTATGGTAGTACGGAAGGGTAAATGACACTATATGGTAGATCATATGTCTCACATACCCATAGGTGGAGTGGCTGGATAGGGAATCATTGATGACTTACCAGATACACATCTTTTTAGAATGTTCAATGAATGAGATTTGTTTAGATCATACCTCACACCATATTGGGTAGATGATATAGTCCACATTTTAGAGAATGGATTACTTAAATGACCATTGGAAAAAGCAAGGTTAAAGAGAGTAATTTTGAAGATCCAATCCTATCAGTTGATTGCCGATCAATTATATTAGTTAGGATGGGATGGACTTTTGAGGAGATGTGTCTATGAATATGAAATGTACAATGTGCTCATGGAAGCACATGGCGAGATCACTGGAGGACATTTCAATGGAGACACCATAGCACACAAGGTGCTCCAGTGTCAATTGTGGTGGCCTATGCTATTCTGCAAAAAGTAGCTAAGTTTGTGAAGCAATGTGATGAGTGCCAATGGAACAAAGTCCCTATTTTTAAGGACAAAATGGACTCGACCCTAGTGATGCCATGCCAACCATTTAAAAAATAGGAAATTGACTTCATTGGTCCAATCAGCCTTGTGACACAGGATTCACAAGCCAAGTACATCATTGTTGACACCGACTATCTCACCAGGTGGATGAAAGCTCGTGCAATGAATAAAAATGATGCTAAGACCATGGCCAATTTCTTTTGGGAGCAAGTAATCTCACGGTTCGATTATCCTATAGAGTTGATTAGTGACCAAGGCACACACTTTATCATGAAGTGATTGCTCACTTGCAATTCACCTTCTTGATAATCTACAAAAAATCCTCACCATATTATCCTCAAGCTAATGATCAAGCTCATTCCACGAACAAGATCTTGGTGAATTCCCTAATGAAGGTAGTCTTTTCTTCATGCGCAATGACTAGGTTAACAAGCTCATGGCAGCTTTATAGACATATAAGATGGCCTACAAAACAACCATAGAACAAACCCCATTCAAGTTGACCTACAAAATTGAAGTGATTATACCAGTAGATTTCTTTGTTACAAGCTGGAGAATAATAGTCCAGATGAGATGGGAGGGCAAGGAAGCATAGACAAATCGATTGGTAGAGCTAGAACACTTATCTGA
The DNA here is from genome assembly GCF_053477565.2 of Lygodium microphyllum. Taxonomy (NCBI): domain Eukaryota; kingdom Viridiplantae; phylum Streptophyta; class Polypodiopsida; order Schizaeales; family Lygodiaceae; genus Lygodium; species Lygodium microphyllum. The sequence continues at coordinate 82,607,287 of NC_141162.1, forward strand.
GACTTGTCTCATTACAACTTGTGCCCTAATCTATGAGAAGGCACGATGCAAGAGTTGGTTTGATAAAGCACATATCAAACATTCAGACTTCGAGCAAGGAGACCTAGTCTTGCTGTACACTATTAAGGGACACAAGAAAAAGATGAAATTCAAGGGATTGGGACCTTTCAAGGTTCACAATATCAGTAGAACAGGCAATGTCGAACTTGAAACCCTAGAGGGGGAAGGAATGAGCTTTTTCAACGAAAGTCACATAAAAAAGTATTACCCTCCATCATATCCACTCCACGGACCTCCAATGATAAAACCACTAATGAATGTGAGAGTTGCAACCATAACTAAAATAGAGGATGAGGATGAGGAAGCAATAGCACCAGCATATCCACTCCACGAACCTCCAATGATAAAACCACTAATGAATGTGAGAGTTGCAACCATAACTGAAATAGAGGATGAGGATGAGGATGAGGAAGCAATAGCACCAGCATACCTGTGTATAATAGTGATAGCTCAAAAGGTATACACCTTTGACATGCTAATTGATGAGGGAGCTGACTCTAACATCTTAATGTATGATCACTGGAGCACCATGGGTTGGCCCTCATTGGGGCCTAATTGTAATCAACCAATGCAAAAATCAACCCATTTGGGGGACAGTCCTATTCACTCTTGGGGAAATGTAGAGCATACCCATCATCTTTTATATGCTACCTAACAAACAAAGTGTTGGTAAGGAATCACTGTTGGGTTACGTGTTCAAAAAAAAAAGTTCATTATAATGTTGACTACGACTCACGACGCATCCACCTTGCCATACGCAATGTTAGAATAGTAATAGCTTGCAACACCACAATCATTCAAAAGCCTGTAGTGCCATCGGTATAGTTAAACCAAGTGTCAATCCCAAGGAGGGGGTAGTGCACCACATTGTACACCCACTACGAAGTCCCACTAGCATCTAGAGACTATAAGCAAAGCTACGATCTAAATAATCAAGTGGATCCTCAAGCATAGACCACAAACTCACAAACACCAATCATTTGGAACTCATAGTTTTCATGCTCCACACTCTAGACCTAAATGGAGGAGTTGGCCCTCCTATGTTTCATAGGACTAGGCCGCGCTAGGTCTCAAAAGCCTTATTGCATGCCCAAGGTTACTATGAAGGTAACACCTTGGTATGGCTACCTAAACTCACAAGTGGCATGTATAATTCTCAATCTCATGATCCAAAAATTAAGGCCTAGAAATGTAAATCAAAATAGGGTAGGAGAAAACCCAAGAGGAGGGGTGCTCAATCCATGAGTGCTCAAGTTTTTTCTCACTTGTAACGAGAGCTTAGTTGTAGCTTCGTTGGGTTTGCTAGTTGAGTCAACAACTTGCCTATATTCATCCCTCATCATTCGTAAATAGGAGATCAATGGTTGCCAACACATGCATCTAGTCCGCTCATCCTCCCTAGGACAATGAATGTACTTACTTGCCCTTTAGCATGGCGGAGATGGCATTTAGGCTCACTGGTGAGATATTCCAAGTGTCCATATTTACTCAAATTTCTTTTATTCTATTGCCTAAGAATATTAGGCCATTACCCCAATCCTCTATTACTCGGGCATTCCTCATCCAAGATTTGCCTACCAAGTTATCATAATCCACTCCCTTCATGACTATGAAGTTCAATGAGAATTGAATTCCTACTATCTTTAAAGGCCAATCCTTCAGGACTCCGAAGGGTCTAACCTTCATCCCATTTTCTAGAGTGACATTGAACCATGCAGTTTCTACTAGTGGGTTTCCCCAAGCTTGGAGGACTGCATGGCTAAGTACACTAACTCTTGCTCTTGTGTCTACTATCCCCTTCTACATTGTATCTCCGAGAGCAATGACAAGTAAGGATGTGTCATCTGAGTACCTTCCCAAAAGGAATTCACTTGTGGGACTTAGACATTGGATTCATCATTAGGCTTGGTGTGTGCATCACAGTGTTGTGGTTGGGTAAGTCTTGCGGTTCATGTCTATCAATTTGTTCTACCCATTGCTTCAACCCTTGCCATAATGCAAGGTTTTGCCTAAGCAATTCTCCAAATGGCAATGTTACAGGAGTTGATATAAGTGTGGTTAGAGAATTTAAAATTGTCTTTCCCTCCTCTGGTTCATGGGCTTCCTACCAATGCTCTTGGGCAGTTCATCTATTCATGGCATCCATGTTTTGCCTATGTGGCTGTGCATGTGATGATGTTTCCTCTCTTGCTCTCATGTACATGGGAGAGATTGGTGGGCTCATGGTTGAGAGTTTGTTAATCTCGTCCTCAATAATAGGTGCAATATCTTGCAAGTGAGCATGTGCTTCCTTTATCCATTCTTTGACCTTATCCACAGCCTTTAGTTGCTGGTTGGGGTCAAGGTACTCTCCAACAAAATTAGAACTTCCTTTCTCTCTCATCTTAGGAGCAGATGTTTCTGCTTCTACATTAGTAACTTGCCTTCCCTTTGTTAAAGTGGTCTCTCTCTCTTTGTGTCTTGAGTGTTATTTTTGCATTAGTCCCCTTTCTTCTCCTTCACCACCTCTTCTTCCCTATAGAGGATGCATCTAGGTTGCTAGGTCCAGGTAGTAAATGAAATACCGGCCTGCTTCATTTGGACTCGTATCATGACATTTATGGGGATGGGTGTGGCATTGTTGTTTAGTGACTCAACACAAAAGAGTTAAAGGAGAACAAATGGTATGCTTACCAAACTAGTGGAGGGTTTTTGCCTAGGGTAATTGGCAAATAGGTGTGTGGCTTTGCATTTGGGACATCTCAACTTGGCCTTCTCTCTATTTTCTTGCTCCTTTTGAGGTCAGCATATGAGATATGCCCTAGATGGGCCACACATCCAACATACTATAGATTCATGGTTTTGACCTCCTCCTAGGCCTCTCTACCTCTCCTCTACCTAAAGCCATGACTGGCATAGGCCTAACATCCATAAGTATAGGATTTCCCTCCTTGTCATAATAAGAGGTAAGGGTTCACCTATGAGTCTTCCTCCAGTGGTTGCTCTACAAAGTGGACTGGAGCATCTCTTGGTGGATGTATTACTATAGGTTCTAGCGGTTTAAGGGTTCTTGTTGGGTTGATGTCGAGATCCTTGGAGTGGCTAGCTTTGAATCATTAGGTGCAGGTAGAGCCAAAGAGGCTCCCCTTCCAAAGTAAGACTGCCCAACTCTTGGATAGCATGGCTGAGCATAAGTTTGCTGATATGGCAACCGTCATGGCAATTGACAATGCATAGTGTCATACCCAAGTCTTTCACAGTTGGCACAAGGCTAGGATCTAGGATCAAGACACTCAAATGGAAGGTGGTTCCCTCCACAATGCACACACTGCACATGAGGTTGCACTGGCCTTCGTATTGACTCCTATAGTCTAGTTAGCTCTGATCAAATATCACTTGGGTTTGGTCAACATCCTTTCCTTTATCTTGCTTGCTAGGGGCTGATCATTCACTAAGTGTTGCAGTTCTCTTAGTATTTGTAAATGTGTTGTTCCCTTGCTACATAACCCTATAGCTTTTCTCTTTGAGCAAGTCATCCACTCATATAGCCTCCTTGAAGACTCTTGCTAGCACATCCCTCACTGTAGGTTCGAGTTACTTGCTAAGGCCTTATATAGTTCTTCTTTGATGAATATGGTAGAGATTGTTCTCTCATTGGGTTATTCACCTACTATGCACGTATCCTCTTGTAGAAACTCCTCATGTGAGTGACATAGTCTCATATGCCCTCTTTGTCTTTTTGGCTAATATTCATCAGCTTAACAATGAGGTTGTTGGAGTATCCTACCTCTAAGAATCTCTTGATGAAGAGATCATTCAGATCGTTGAAATTATTGCATTTGGCATTATCTAAGCTAGTAAACCAAGTTTGTCCCTTATCTCCTAAGCAAAGATCAAATGGTTGTTCCCATTGAGCAGGGTCCATGAGGTTGTTAGCATCGCACACCTGCTCAAACTAATTGACGAAGCTATAAGGGTCATTACCTACTTGATATTTATTAAGTTGCTTGGCAACTATGGGTATCTTTGTTTGGCTCTTGGAATTTGGGGTGACTCCTAGTCTAGCTAGCAATGATGCTGTGAAGGCTGCCCCACTTTGTTCAGCACTATTATTGTCTAGCAAGCCCTTTGTGAGCATCTTGCTCATTGTAAGATATGCTTCTAAGGCTCTCTCCCTATTGACATTTCCTCCCATTTTGTTTCTCCTTGAGATGGCTAGGATCTTGTGAACCTCGTTGAGCTCTCTCTCCTTGCATAACCTCTGAGCCTGTTACTTCTGGCTATACCTTGCTATGCACTGCAGTGCTATGCTTCCTACCCTCCTCTCCTCCTCAAGATCGGCTATGATATCAGTTGCAGTACTCTCATGATGTGTTATCTTCATTTATAGGTCATATTGTGTGATAAGTCATCGAATGTCATTCGAGTACCCTACTATGTTAAGGTCAAGGTCAAGGTTGAGGTCATTCTTGTTTAAGCTTGTACCTGCCATGGTGGTTGTCTCCTGATCCACTAGTATTTCTATGAGGTTGACTAGGCTAGCTAAACATGTGTCTCTAATCTTGGCTATTCCTTCCTTCCCTTAGTAGTCTGCTTGTTTTGTCTTCCCTAGATCTTTATTTTTGGTGTCTTGGGTTACCTCGTCTAGTTTATAGGGTTGCACTCCTATTGGTGGGTTTGTTTCTTAGTTTAATCTCCTTTGTGTTCCTTTTTAAACCAATCAGTCTGCAAATACACACACACTTATATGCTTGAGCAGTGGGACTCGATGTGATTTGCATGAAATTAGGCTTTTTAGTTTTTACATGTGCTTAAGTGTCTATGATCCAAGGTGTAATCTTTGATGGAGTTAATCACATCCAATCAGTTTTATGTAGTTGCAGCTCTTTTGTGCGGATTATTGTGATTACTCCAAACCGTTGAATTTGGATTCCTCATAGATTTTGATGTCTGATAGGTGATCAGCCCAGCTAGTCAAATTAGGTCTCTACCAAGGTTACACGATTGGTGAGATCAGTAATTTCATTCACTCTTGGACTATTAGGTCAAAGTTTTGGAGACAATCAGCCCTATGGTCTCATCTATGGGTTTGGGTTCCAACTTGAAGTGTTGGGCAATCGGGTGTTGGCCTTAGCAAGTCCTAGAATGGCAAAAAATGGTCAAATTTTGTGTTTTGGACAACTCATCCAAGTCCTAGAGTTGGCCATTTGAGTGCCAGATTTAGCCGGTCTTCGAATAAGCTCTTAAAATAAAGTGATGATCTGAGTGTCAAAGACTTGGACTCGGACGAGGGGTGCTTGTCCGAGTGTCTGAGTTGGCTTTCCAAGGCCTGAGAGTTGACTATTTAAGCCTTGAAAAATGGTGCAAGTCTAAGTGGACTTAGGTTGCTTGGACATTTGAGTCCGAGTAGAATCTTGTCAGAATCAGATGTTTGAGTGGACCAAAGGTACTTGACCATCCAAGTTTGAGAAGAATTCGACCATCTCAAGCTTGTGGGTCATCATATGAGTGGCACAAGAAAAATGCCAAATGGCAAAAAATGGACAAAACTAATCCAATGCACTACCTATTAATGCCACCTCTCACATAGTCGTGCTCACTCTCCTAACATAAATATAATGAGCTTATCTTTGAATCCGATCGAGTTGCCTCCCCTTACGAATTCATCAGTAGCTCTACGATCCAAGATGTGCTTCCAAGAAAGCTCCATCTCCAAGCTTCAAGATTTGACCTCCATAGGCATGCGTATGAGGAAGGAGAAGAGAAGAAGAAGAATATGAACAGAGGAGAAGAAGAGCTTCTCCAAGGTTTGTCACTCTCTCAGACACATACTCTCCCTCCCTCACACTCCCTCTCTCCCTCTCATACACAAGAATAAAGCAAGAGCAAGAAGCAAGAAGAGAGCGAGTTTGGCCGCCATACACCAAGAATGAGCTTCTTCATTTACTTTTTGACTTTTATACATGCCCTAATCTCCTCCTTGGGCAGCCATCCCCCTTTTTGGTCCGTGGCCTTTGTCCATTCCCCCACTCTTTTTTTTCCTCCTTTCTTTATGGCCTTAACTTGTGCTTCTCATTCTTTACAACTTGTACAAGAGAGAGCTTGGTGCTCATTTACAAGATAAATTACCAGGCACATGGAGCTCTTTTTGCAAAAATATTAAGGTGCACTTATTCTTGTGCACTTTTCTCTTACATTTAAACTTTTTTGTGTGCTTTGTGTCTTTAAATTTTCTTGATTGCGCCATTGTCCTCTATCATCCTCTTACCTTGGGCTAACTTTTGCTTTTAATTTTCTCAAATTTTTGGATTTTTTCCATATTGGTCTTCTAAGGGGGTTAACAATTTCAAACATTTGCATCAACCTTTTCTTCAAGAAATGTCATACTTGTTTTTTCTAGCAATTAGCATATTATCCACATGAAGAATCAACACTATCAACTTGCCATATTCAACCTTTCTAGTGTGTAAGCAATGATATTTCTCATTCCCCTTATAGCCATGAGACTACATAAATGCATCAAACTTATTTTACTATTCATGTGGGGATTGCTTTAACCCATAGATGCTCTTTTTTAGCTTGTAGACAAGCTTTTCTTTGCAATGATGGCCCATCTTATAATGAGGGGCATGCTTCTGCCTTCCTTTTGTATGGCCATCCTCAAAGATATGAACGATAGCTACTTCACCAAGTACAGCCACCCCTTCCTATCAACAACATCCCTAAATGTATGCATTAATATAAAATGCTACTTGTAGAGTAGGCCCTTTCTTACCAAGTCTCTTAGGCCCCCTCACAATGTAGCTCTTGAAGAGCATAGGGATGATGTCTAGCATATTCCCTCCCAATGTATTAAATCAAAAGAAAAAAAAAACAAACAAACAAGCAAAAAAGAGAAGAGAAAAAGAAAGAAAGAAGGCAAAGAAATGACAAACAATTAAGCACAAGAAAAGAAAGAAATGGAATTCTCATATACCATTAGAGTGCCACTAACACTGCATCTAGGGACAATTATATCCATGCCCCCTTCTCCCTCTTTACACTTAGGGCACATCAAGGGTAGGTCACACTTAGGGAGTTTACACTGGACTAAGGTTAAAGACCTATCTCCCTAAGTCACATCCACATCACCTCCCCTTGTATTCAAACTTAGTCCTCAAGTGTGGAACAACACCACAGTATTGACCTAGCTCCTAGCTCCATTGGCATGTACACCATGCAGTCCATGATGAGGTATACACATCCCCAAGTAGTGCACATACTTTTTCTTTTCATGTACATTCAACAACCCACAATCAACCACTAACCTCGGAGGCCCCCATGACCCACTCAATCTATCCTCGGCTTTGCCACAACCTCTCATCCATTTTGTCATGCTTCTTCTCCATGACCAATCTCCCCCAAGCCCCATCATCGACCCACATGGAAACCCTTCAATCACCCAAGCCCTCACCAACAAGTGCCATGGGACTAGCACTCGACTAGGAGGGGGTAATGTTAACCTCGGTGCAAAGAAAGTGAAAAGAAAGAAAAAGAAAATAAAAAAGATGTAGGGCAAAGCAAAAAAGGCAGCCCAATGGAAAAATAGGAGGAAAAGGGCCAAAAGTGCAAGAAGCAAATTTCAAAGTCTAGGGCAAGTGCAAAAGGGGGAAGGCACATCTTAAATATAAAAGTGCATCATAAATCCTTGTAAAAGAGCACCAAGCTCCCTCCTGTGCAATTTGTAAATGTAGACAGGCATTGGTGTAGGAACAATATAAATAGGAAGAGAATAGGGAAGAAAAAGGACCTAGACAAATATGGCGGTCATGTTAAAAAGAGATGGGCATCCAAAGAGGAGTAGGGCATGTATAAATGGCAAAAAATGAATGAAGAAACTCACTCTTGTGTGTGGTCAACCCTAGATCTCCTCTTCTTCTTGTTTTTACTTGTGCTTGTTCTTGAGAGAGGGAGTGTGAGGGAGTGAGAGAGTGAGTGTGTGAGGGTGAGGGATCATGGTGGAGAAGCTCTCCATCTTCTCCTCCCTTATTATTCTCTTCTTTTCTCTTCTCTTGCCTCGCGCATGGAAATGGAGCTTGGAGCTTGAGGATCGATGTTGCTTGAGCTTGCACCTTGGCTCATGGAACTATCGGAGAGCTCATGGGAGGAGGCAACTTGATTAGGCATGAAGGTAAGCTCACTACACTCATAGGTGTGAGAGTGCACACGGATATGTGAGAGGTAGCCATTGCACTTGTCTTGAAATGTTTGAAACAATAAGCAGTCCGTGTGTCTTGGTGGTTGAGCGAGAGCTCCCACACTTATGAATGCATGTCATATACTACAATTGAAGAATATTTTGATAAGGACTAGATAGTTGGATGATTGTAATTAGAGTATAATCTTTGGTGATCATGTTTGGAAGATATAGAAAGGGTCCCTTATAGTTGTCAAAGGCCCATATACATCACCACGTATCAATTCCAAAAGTTTGGATCTTCTAGTACCAAATGCTTGAGGATTGATAATGGTGGGGAGCATATCTCTTGTGCATCTTAGAACTTTGTGATACGTATGGTATGAATAGTTAATTTCTCCAAAAAGGTTGAAGTTGTTAAGATAATTGTTTATTTGATTGATTGGCCACGTAGAAAGACATTCGATGGAAAATTTCCAAAAGAGGTGTGATTTGGCAAGAAACTCTTTTATGATCACTTATAGGTATTTGGCTATGAGGCTTAAATATCTCTAAGGACAAGTGGAACATACTTGAAACTAAATCCAAGAAATGCCTTCTTCTTGGGTATGGATATTCTAATGAGATGGTTTAATATCTTTGGGATCTTGAAGCTAAGAAGATAGTGCATATCCATGATGCTATCTTTAATGAGGATATGATGCATGAACATCCCATCAAGACATTTAAGATATTCATGGTAATATTCGAGGATGATGGACATCCACCATATGAGTAATTTGATGACCTCCCACATGGTGCAAGGCTTGGACAACAAATAAATATTGAGATGGAAGTGCCATAGATAGGTGGGCAATCTCAAATTAAGGAGCATAGATAGTTATGATAGATAAGGGCTTAGATTAAGCTGATATTAAGATGTTCTATAAGATTTTTAGACCTTTAGAGACATATACACAATCTTTTGACTATATGTGGAGCGTTTATGCTATGTTGATGCTATGACAAGGATGATAGTTATAAATGGAAGAAGGTTATGGAGTCAAAGATGGACTCTTTATTAAAAACTACTACTTGGGAGTTGGTTTGTTTGCATGCTAAGCACAAGCATGCCTTAGCATGTAAAAAGGATCTATAAGCTTATGTCTCCATTTGATGCATTTCTTAGGTGTAGGGAAAGTTTGGTAGTTGAGGTATTCAAGAAAGAGAAAGGGATAGACTTTGATGAGATATTATCACTAGTAATCCAAATCATTAAAGGATAGTCATGGGGCCCTATTCTTTCATAGCATGTGATCCCAGATCTTTAACTTTATGAGGTGCATTACCATTTTGTTGGGGGCATCCCTCCACCTGCTAATCAACCAAAGGCATTGGCCTAACTATTAGAACTTGATCATGCACAAAATGGGATAGTTCAAAAGTGTAGGCATTGGGCTAATTGATGTAAGAAACTTATTAGAAGACATATCCACATTACTATGACTGCAAACCCTCCAAAATATGGCTTTCAACTCAAGGATGTAGAGGGTGCTTTGTTATAGAAGAAGTGAATAGGAATAATGTTGATATAGCCTATACTTCCCATGCACTTACAGTGAGAGATAGACATGGTGGTAATGGGAATAATAATTGTGGTAGAGACTCACAACCTAATAAGGATAAGTCTAAATCTCATGGATAATCATGCAATAAGTCCCATCTATGGGTTTTGTATCAGTGCCACACTACTAGTTGAGGCTTGGTCGTGTTGTGTATGAGATGAGTATTAAACCGTAATCAATGATGCTAGCCATGCAAAAATTATCTTTGGTGAAGTCCATCACAATATTATTTGCATGAAAATTAGTGTGCATAATTCCAACATTATGGACAACTTTTATCCCATTACATACACTTAAAAAATGAAACACCATATAAAAACTTTCAACAGGCGTTTAATGTGGTAATTAGATTTTCAACGAGGATCCATGGATGTGGTATAAAATGTGTAGGCTTAGATTTGGGTTTCTTTTTGTATTTCTAGTTTGTTTGTTTATTTTTTTAATGTTAAAAATTTTTACTTAATTTTTTAAAAATAATTTTTAGTTAATGTGGTTGATGTAGGCATATTTGTGTGGAAGTTGGAAGTTTTTCATTTGTTCGAATAAGAAAAAGTGTGGTAAAAAAAAAAAAAAGATCCACTTGATTTTTCATAATTTCCAAGAATTTTCCAACTATTTTTCAGATTGTTAAAAGATTATTTTCTTAAAGGACTCATTTAGGAGTTTATTTCTTATGGAAATAATAATCTTTTAATGTGTTTTGAAGGTTTCAGCTCATGTCAATTGACCATAATAAAAGAGGGAACTTTTTAGAATTCTTGGGAATTTCTTGGGTTTTTTTGCTAGTTTTTAGGATTTTATTTTTAAGGATTTTATGAAATTTTATGGTTTAATGGGATTTATTTATGTTTTTCTATTTTTTAATGGCATTATCAATTGCTAGAAATTATATAAAAACTTTAAAACATTTTCGAGATTTTTCACCTATTTTTTGAAATTTTCTCACTTATTTTTTATTTTTAAATTTTCTATATGTTTGTAATAGTCCAAAACATGAAGGAAATTGTGATTTTTTTGGATTTTGTTGTTTTTTAAATTTTTTGATATTTTAATGAAAATTTTAATTGAATTTTACACATTTTGTTAAAATTTAAAATGAATTTCGCGAGTTTTTTGATTTATGGCAATGGGAATGGAGGGCCTGCAAGGGGGTAGGGAATTATGGGGGGTGGTTCTCTGGAGGGTGGGGAAGGCGGGGATGGGGTGTGAGGAGGTGGTGGAGGGGAGTGGTGGAGAAGAGTGTGGAGGGAGGTGGGGTAGGAGGTAAAGAAGGTGGAGGTGGGAGAGGGCGGAGGTGAAGGAGGTCGTGGTGGGGGCAGCTGGTGGAGGAGGTCAATGAAGGACTGGAGGAGGTGGCAAAAGATCACAGGCGGTGGGTGGCATTATGCAGGGCCGCGGGCATGGAGGCGGTGAATAGGGTGGACAGGGCAGCGTGTGGCGGACAAGGCGGCCACAGGGCGGCAATGTGGAAAGCACAGGCAACGGCCAGAGATCGTCAGGGTGGTGTCGTGGAGCACAGGTAGTGGCATGGCGGACAGGGCGGAGGCGTGGCACTGCAAGTGGCCTGGGAAACATAGGCGGGCGGTTGAAATGCAAGCAAGCGGCGAAAGTGCAGGGCCATGCAGGCAACGGTAGCAGGTTGTGAGGTAGGGAGGGAGAAGGGGAAGGACGAGGAGGAGGACAAGGACAAGGACGAGGCAGGGAGAAAGAGAAGGGGAGGGAGGAGGAGGAGGAGTAGTACGAGGAGGAAAGAGGGAAGGGGAAAGAGAAGGAGGAAGCAGAACAGAAGCAGGTGGAGGAGGGAGGGGAAGGAGGAGGGGAGAGAGAGAGAGGGGTTAGGGAGAGAGAAAGAAAAGGAGAGATGAGGAAAATGCGGGGTGAGGGGAAGCGGGAGGGGTAGTTAGGGGGGGAAGGGAATTTTAATTGTTTAAAATAATAATAATTAACATGGATTTTGGTTTTTAATAGATTTTTGTTTTCAAAAAAAGAATAATAATAAGAAAAGACAAATGTCCCCCCGTCCCATGCGCGTGCGCAGGCGGGGGTAAAAAAATTTGTGTTGTCAGGAATGAGAGAGGGTGCGGGCATGTGCAGGGATGGAGGAAAATGAGGGCGTTCGCGTGCAAACTCGTGCGACGTCGAGATGCAAAATTAGACGAAAATTATTTTTGGAAAATCCATCCATTAGAATGAAGTGCAAAAGAAGGAAAATTAGGCAGGACAACATGTCGGACAGGCCTATCACATCAGAATGCCATTCTGACAAAGATAGGACCCATTCATGCGAAAAAACCATAAAAACATATTCGAAACATGAAATAAAAATTAATACGGAAAGATCCAAAGATTGAAACCTAACAAAGTGAACACAGAAAATGTCCGAAGGAATAGGTTGGACAGGATGAGTAAGGTCGGATGCGGTTTTGGGGATGGTAAGGCATGTTCGCATGGAAAAATGTAAAAAATGTCAACGAAAACAGTCGAAAATTAATACTGAGAAATCCGTGCATCAAAATGGAGGGAAACAAAAAGAAAAAATGTCACCAAAAGTGAGCGAAACAGGTTTTTCTAGTCAAAATGCAGTTCTGATGGTGTTAGGGGGCGATCACATGGAAAAATGAAGAAAAAAGAACATAAAACCCAATGAAAAAATTAACAACATAAAATCGGTAGGCCAGATCACGATGGGAAAATAGGAAAATCATGCAAGGGACCAAACTGGACATGGCTATTCAATAAAAATTAAAAAGTGAGGTGATTAACGTAGGTTCACATGGAAAAACAGTCAAAAACGCACACGAAAATACCCGAAATTGCAAAAAATTTAATAACGGACAAACCATACATCAAAATAAGAAGCAATAAAAAGAAAAAATATCCAAGGAAAGGTATAGGTCAGGGTTGTCACATCAGATTGCAGTTTCGATGCAAAAAAGGCATATTCACATGGAAACATGTGAAAGGGGCATAAAATTATTCAAAAACTAATAACTCATGATCCGAGGCTTGGAATAGGGGGCTGTAAAAAGGAAAAATGGCCACTTCAAAGGAAAAAATAGGACTATAATGTTGGATGAGGGTTCTTGTGAAGAGAGGATGCGTTCACATGAAAAAACACCAAAACAAGGAATAAAGGGAAACAGAAAAGGAACGAGGGGGTGAAGGAGGGCGGGTGGGTGGGGAAGGAACCCCATCAAAGTAAAATTAGGACCTGACATACATGCATGATCAGATCATGGTAGATGCATAAGGGTATGCAACATAGATGCGCAGGGACACCTCCCCACACTTAAAACCTTAACGGGAAGAGTGAACTGAGCAACAAGGACCTAGGACCACACATTAGACCAACCATTGACATCACGACACGTAAAACATGACCTTCACTGAGAAACAAAAGGTGTAAGGTTAGAAAAACTTGGCCCATGTTGCCAAGAATTGACGTTGATTTGTCGATGTCACGTGCTATATCACAGTTGGCTACAAGAGGTATCAAAGTGCCTTCACAGCACACTTCCAGCGTGGCAGGGACAATGTAGTAGCACCCAGGGAGGTAGCTTTGCTGAGAAAATCATGGGAAATCATCGACAAGGTGACGTGTCTAGTGGTGATGGTAGAGACCCATCCCGTGTGTGCATAAGAAAATGAGAACATACCTATGCAAAGTATCGTAACGTCCCTTAATCCACATCTCTCAATAATTGTTTGAGAAAACATCATTTAGGCTCACCCCTCCCTCTATCTCACACTTTATTGATAGATACAGGAGGGTATCCCATTCCTGAAACGCATTGATGTTATCCTCACTGTCACTTATGCAGAGGGTGTATGCCTTGTGCGCAATTGATGGTGCAACTATGCATCCCACCATGTGCCGGCATACGATGCAAGAAGGAAGGCCAAGGAGCCTTATAGTGTCGTGCACAGGAACAATTTTGTGCTTTGTGCATTGAGAAGCCCATCCCATGTGTGCAACTCTCCATTCACACATCTCACCTTTCTGTGGATATAACGGGCAAGGATTTGTCACTCGCCCCACCCTTTGTCTCACGCTCCGTTGATGAATACAGAGGGAAGTCCATACTCACATCCCCATCCTGTTAGGATGAAAGCTCACATCGCTCAAGGTTTGTCGATAAAGATCGGTGTCAGTAAGTTGATAATGTCACTTGGATCAGTCAATGAAGAGGCATACCCAGGGAAGTAGGCAACAAGGTCGGTACTTGAATTGCATGTTGGAAACTTAGTCTATTGTAAGAATGAGAAGCATTGATGAGGTTACAGGATCCAACGCACCAAGGGGCAGCTCAGAAACTTCTTCTACAAGTGTTCTGCTAGAGATGCAGTTGTCCTAAACTGCGGAGTGTTACCACCTTTTCCACAACTAGCTTCTCATCCAAGAGTGTGTGCTACCTTTTCTTGGAACAAGGCCTATTATGACAGGGAATTTCTTCCTTTTCTCCCATAACAGTTTTTTTAATTTTTTTAATTTTTTATCTTTTCTGTTCTTTTCTTTTACCCTACTCCCAAGGGTGTTTCCACCTTTTCTCGAAAAATAGGTCAACATGATAGGGACTGAAGTCCTTTTATCCAATGACCAATATATTTATTTATTTATTCCTTTTTTTTTGTTGGAAGAGGAGAATGGCATGGACGCTACGTATTAGAACTATCCTTGCCACCTCTCTGCATCATCAGACGGAAAGGAAGCCAAGGAGGAGGGGAAGGTGGCTGTGAGGTGCTAATAGAATGAAGCCACATCATCAGGAACAACAAGAAGACTATCAAGAGCATTAAATAAAGACATATCGACCATCGTGTAAGGCATAAGGAAGCTATCGACGGTGATTGTCAAAATCCCCAGGGAGAGTAATACATCTTGAGGTGATAGCCATTAATTAGGAAAGGATCATCAGAAGCATCGACTGTCTAGACTTTGATAGAGCCATTAGGGTTGACGGAAAGTACATTATAGGGGCCCATCCATCTTTGCTGAAGCTTGCCTGGAAACTTGCCAAATAGGTGATCATAGGCTAGGACTAAGTCACCTTCCTTGAACTCCTTCTACTTGATGAAGCTGCCATGATAGGCCTTTCTGCGAGCTTGCGTGGTTTCCATCTCCCAAGCATTCTTTGATAGCCACGTGTAGAGAGGGTAGCTCGAGTTCAATAGAAAATATGGCTTTTGTTCCATACGCCAATTGGAAAGGGGTTTGTCCTGTACCAACCTTATGGGAGGTTCTGTACACCTAGAGGTCCTATGTAAGTCGATTGTCCCAATCACGACGATGTGCAGCAATCATCCTTCTCAGAATCGGGCAGAGGATGCGATTCATAACTTCGACTTGGCCGTTGGCTCTAGGGTAATAGGGGTGGACTTACGATGGCGAATCTTGTATAGTATTGTCAATTCTTCCTTGATCTTGTTAAGAAGTGAGTATCTCTGTCACTTACGAGCTCTAGAGGACTGCCAAAACAGGTGACGATGTTCTCATGCAAGAATAGGGCCACATTGTTGCCATCTTCCTGCTTCTGAGCTTTAGCTTCACACCACTTGGTTACGTAGTCTGTACAAACCAAGATGTGTCTATTTTGTTTCCTTCTGGTTGGCAAATCAATGGGACCAATGAAGTCAATTTCCCACTTCTCGAATGGCTTTAAGGGAAGAAGAGGTTGTAGTGGCATGGCGCATGATTTGGTAGGCTTTCACATTCACTGTGATGGACATCATAACATTTGTAGTAGTCATAGGCAACCTTGTGGAGGGTCAGCCACCAATATCCTATAAGTAAGGCCATTCTTGCTATTGCTTCTTCCGGGAAGTGTCTGCCATAGGGCTCGTCATGGCATGCTTTCAATACTATGCCAATATTGTCTCTTGCAACATATCTTCACAAGATCTCATCCTTGCCTTTCTTATACAGAGCACCTCCTGACATAGTATAGGGTGTTGATTCCAACAAAAGCTTCTTCTTCTCACGGCTCAAGATGCTAGGGGGATACTATTGGGTTGCTAGGAGGTTGGCTATGTTTGTGTATCATGGGGTAACTATTTTGACAAGAAACAAGCATCACGAAAATGTGGATCACCTTGCTCTTCTTCATCATCGCTTTGAGGGATTCACAACAAATGATCAGCTAGAACATGAGAGCGACCAGTTTTGGCAACCACTTCAAAGTCAAACTCTTGAAACAGAAGGAGCCATCTCATCATTCTTCCCTTCACATCGGCCTTGTTCATCAGGATGGACGGGGCTTCATGGTCTACGTAAAATTTGAAGTGCGTCGACAGTAGATAGTGTCGGAACTTCTCCAAGGCAAACATCATTGCTAGACACTCAAGCTCTGTCATAGTATAGTTTCTTTCTTGATCGATTACTTTTTGACTTGCATAATAGATAGGTTGATCTAACTTCGAGGAGCCGTTTTGGCATAAGACTGCACCTAGGCCTTCAACTAATGCATCAGTGTACACATGGAACTCCTTTGTCTAATCAGGATGCTGCATGATGGGTGCTTCAATCAAACATTGCTTCTTCTTCAGGGTGTTGAATGCCTCATCATAATCATTGGTCCACGTGAACTTTGCATTATTTCTTAGGAGTTTATGAAAAGGGATTGCCTTTGTCGTAAAGTGAAAAATGAATCTTTTGTAATAGCCTACATGGCCAAGAAATCCCCTCAATTATTTAAGGTTAATTTTGGGGCTATTAAGGTAACAATCTTCTCAATCTTGGCAGGATCTATTGTTATCCCTTGTGCAGAGACAATGTGGCCTAAAAGAACTCCTAATGACTAAACTCCAAAGACACATTTGTTGGAGTTGAGAGAGAAATCCCATACTCTTGACATCTGTCAAAGCACTGCTCTAAGTGTCCCCAATGCTCACGGATTAGGCTATAGGCACAAAAGTCATTGAGGTACACCTCAATGAAGTCATGCAGATGGTTTTGGAAGGCAGCCATCATCACTCATTGGAAAGTAGCACGGTCGTTACAGAGCACAAATGGCATCACTCTGTAAGCATAGGTTCCCCATTCTATTGTGAAGGTCATTTTGGATTGATCTTCTTCTGAGATTTGGACTTGATTGTATCTGTTGAATCCATCCAAGAGGGAATAGAGCTCATGGCCTGCCACTGTGTCCAATAATTGGTCTTTGAAAGGGATAGGGAAATGATTCTTTTCATCTTGGAATTCAGCTTTCGGAAGTCCATACATATTCGCAACTTTCCATTCTTCTTGGGTACTACCACAATGGGCAAAACCCATTCACTATTAGCCACTGGATAAATAAACTCAGCTTCAAGGAGCTTCACTAATTCTGCCTTCACTAGGGCAGAGTAATTTGGATTCATATGCCTCTATCTCTGCCTCACAGGCTTGGTATCAGGCTCTAGGTTGATGTGATGTTGGCATAGTGTCGGATCAATCCCCTTCAAATCTTTGTGACCATGCGATCACATCTAAGTTCCCCTTTAGTAGGTCATGCAAGTTCAATAGTTCTTCTTTTGGAAGATTTAGACCCACCTTCAGGTGACGTTCAGTCCCTTCAACATCCGCAAACATTAGCTTCTTTTCACATTCCACTTCGCAGCGGATGAATGTCCCATGGACTACTTCTGGGTAGAGATCCGGCTCCTTCAAGGAAGTAGTCTCCTCTTCTGATGATTTATTAGAACTGATGTCCTCTTTTAATGGAGGCTTAGCTCGCTTTTTGGGAAGATGAAAGGGTATCATTGTGATTTCAGGTTTGGTTTGAGGATGAGTTAATTCTTGGCTCAAGGACTCATCTTCTGAGGATGCATCCAAGAATGCCACATAACAAGAACCTTCTATGTTTTGTTTGAGTTGCCGAACTAATGTGTATGATAGTAGGAAGGACCAAAACAACTCCTAGCATGCACTACCAAGTGTCTGCAAACAAGCTAGAGGTTGTTGGCAATGTGCATCATCTTCATCTTCTCTTAGGAAGGGTAACTTTGGGCAACAAGAACCACTGCTAAAGGAAGGCATGTTCTTCTTAATCCATTTCTTTTAGAGACTTTGCTTATGACGTGACTCATTAATAAGTCCAAAGGGTACCAAACTCATTCTGTCAAGCAAGAAGGGATCTTTTGCTTCTGAGGCTTCTTGAACTTCTGGCATTTCTTCCTCTTCTCTGCCTTTTGCGAGGAGGATAAACTCTTTTAGCTTGCTTTCATAGTCTTTCTCTACATTATCATTTTTATCCTCTTTAGATTCTGTTTCTACCCCTGTTGTGGGGGCTCTGTAAGAGAAGAACAAACTCTCTATTATGTCCTCTGCTTCTGCTTCTATCTTTATCTCTATCTCTGCTACTATCATGTACCAGGGAGAACATTATATCCATGCTTCTATCTCACTGTTAGAGGTAATTTCAAAAGTCAATTCGGGTTTAGGCAGGATGTATTCACTTAGTGACAAGGAATTGGCTTCCTTTGGTAGTGGGCTTACAGTGCCCACTGTCAAGGACTGTGCCTTTGTTTTCTTGGAAAAGATCTGTTTGACGGCCTCTTCATCTCCTGATGTATCATCTGTTACCTCATTGGAGGAGTCTGTTACGACTTCGATGGATGTGGATCCATTACCTTTTTGCGATCCATACAGCTTCAGCACTACCTTGTTGGATCCTCTGCCTAGGATTAGGGTTCCTTTGAACCAGTCTGTCCTTGCTCTTGCTTCAAAGAGCTAAGGTCTTCCCAGTAGTAGAGGGTATGAGGTCCCGTAGGAATTTGGTTTGACCACGAGATATATCAGCCAATAATCTCTTCTTACGAGGGTTGTCTTCACATATGGGAGAATGCCCAAAGTTTTGATTCTGCTTTGGTCTGCCAATCTGATAAGCCACTACATAGGATGCATTCCTTGCAAGCCTAGATCCTTCATTGTCACATCCATCATTATATGTATTGATGAGCCTCCATCAATCAATGCATCTTCTATAAAGCATCCTTTAATCCACACACCAATCTCTAGGGTTTCGGGATCCAGGAAGGTATTAGCCACATCCACTTCCTTGATAGGTTTTGGAGCTCTGTTGGACTTTGTTGCCACACAGGGAGCAATTCTTAGGCATCTTCTTCTTGTCAATATGCTTTTGAATTTCTTTTGATAGCTAGGAGACAACATCAGCAACTGTCGAAATGTTAAGTTTGGTTTAAAAGTATCTAGATCCTTGACTAAGTCATATCCTTTGATAGGATCCACAAGCTTCTCGAATCGGCTAGGGAATGGGGCAACACCCACTTTTATCTTCCCTTTTTCTTCTATGAACGGAAACATTTGTGCTTCTTCTCCTTGAGGAGGTACTTCGACATTCTCTATCTCTTGAACCTTTGGTCCTGTCTCTACAAAACTATCTCTATGGCTCTCTGTGGCTCTATAAGTAAGGCTTTGTACTACATTATTCTATGATGCACTGTTTTGTTTCTCCCTAAGAAGGTTGAACTTCTCGGTCTTGGCAAAGGGAACGTTCTCTTTTGGAACTATAAGTTCTCCTTTATTTGCACGCATTACTGTAGCAACTTCCAATTCCACCAAATTGGAAGCATGTTCTTGAGTCTTCTATTGGTTATTGGGAGTAGCTTTCAGAGGAGCTGGACTTGGAAAATCTTTTGCAATGTGGCCTTCTCCTTTGCATCGACTACATAAGGGCTTGTAGTCCATAGACCTTCTAAGATTTGGATAGTTCAGTGAGATATGACCATTTTCTCCACATCTGTAACACTCCACCTCTCATCTCTGGCCACTGCCAGACTATAATCCTTTATAACTTTGAGAGGGAAACCTCCTTGGACTAGAATTACGACCAATCTCCCTAGCTTTTGGTCAAATGTCCCACATTGTCATTTTGGATTCCAACAAGTTGAATCTTATGTCTTCATCTTTCTTTCTTCTTTCGTGCATCTCTTTTAGAGAGCAGATATCCTCTGTATGGTTTTTCCCCAAATAGTATGAACAGAAGGCCCCAGGAATGGTTGGTTTTCGAGTACAATTAGTAGCTAAATGTCTCGCTTGATGGCATTTTCCACACCATGTATTAGAACACATCACATTTCTCCCACCTCCCCCGCAAGAGTGGATATATTAGTGGTATTCACCTTCAGCGTTTGTAGTTGTTATGTAATCACATCCATAAGCTCTTTCTTAATGCTTGTGACTAAATTAGACAGATAGTCCTTTAGATTTTCACCTCCTAGAGTACTCGTAGTAGGATTTTGAGAAGCTTCTATAGAATCACTGCCATACACTAGTTGGGTTGATCCAGAGGGTCCTTTGTTATGGTTCTGATTTTAGAGCTCTTGTTGAGAATTGGAGTTGTTGATTCGAGTGGGTCAGATTCCACTATTGTTGAGTTGCCATTGGGGGAATTGTTTAAGGCCACTATTATTGTGGTTGAACCATCATTTGAGGCACTGTCATCTCTATGGCCATTGTGGATTCGGTACACTGTACTGTGGCACTATTTGCATTTGGGGGTAGGGGTAGGGAATTGTCCCTGGGACTGCATTTGGTGGATATACCATTCCTGGAATGGAAGGAGGTAGGACTCCTCTTCTTGAGGTCATTGACAATCTTGCTTCAACTTCATCGTACAGTCTTGCACCTTCCACTG
Organism: Lygodium microphyllum; assembly: GCF_053477565.2. Taxonomy (NCBI): domain Eukaryota; kingdom Viridiplantae; phylum Streptophyta; class Polypodiopsida; order Schizaeales; family Lygodiaceae; genus Lygodium; species Lygodium microphyllum. The sequence goes on from NC_141162.1 coordinate 82,627,740, forward strand.
CAGCTTGCAGATTGACTGGTCTTCTCAATTCCACAAACTTGTGAACTTCTGGTTTTAGGCCTCTAAGTAAAGCTCCCTTCTAGATGCCTTCATCCAAATCATGGTTGGTCTATCTCTTTAGTATGGATTCCATTCGTGAGACATAGGCTTCTACTCCTTCACTAGAGGACTGCTAACTTAGGTTCATGAACTCCTCTCGCATCCGCTCTTCAAAACCTTCACTCCTGAATTTAGTGAGGAAGGCCAACTTCAAGGTGGTCCCATGTGCCAAAAGTTACTGCTACTTGTCTCTCATACCATTGAAATGTTGTGCCTTTGAAAGTGGTGGGGAATATTTCTAACTAATGCTCGAGGATTCTGGCATTGTTAGCCACACATGCTACCATAAACTCTGCTACATAAAGATTAGGGTCTTCATTACACTCTCCCTTAAAAATGGGAAATGGGACATTCGTTGGCATGCCATCAATATTTCCAAGACAGATCTAACTAGGAAGGGGACCTTGAGTCGCCATAGGGACATCTGGAAAGAGTGTTGCTACGGCATCAAATGAGGCTTCTACTGCAAGCTCATTCTTGGCCTTGATTTTTTCCTTCTCTCTTCTCACATATCTATGGACCTGTTCTAGTGCTTGCCTCTTAATTGCAACATTCATCAGGGAGTTGGCTCCACCCAGTTGGTCTGTACTCAACAGAATAGAATCAGAGGGGGCTTCAATCTCTAGAGGACTCTCTGGCCAACATTTCTTCTACTTCTTGCTTTTCTATATGTCTGAATTCAACTTTCAAACTGCTTTAGAGGGGCAGGTATTCCATTCTGAGGGTATCAAAACTCATTCTTCTGAGAATCGTTGTGGTGCCATCATCATAGTAATGCCAACTTCTGATGGTTTCAATAGTGTATGGTGTGAAGAATGCTTTGTCTATCAACTTCCAATGGGTTGCTAATTGGACAAACAGGAGATTGTCAATACACCATGCATCCCACGAGTCCTGTTGTTGAGCATTTATGAACAAATTCCAACTCTTTTCTTTCGTGTTTTTGTGAACTTCCATTGACCACAACTCCTAAAACTTTTCTTTCGTGTTTTTGTGAACTTCCATTGACCACGACCCCTAAAACTTTTTCACAATCTCCCACTTGATAAGGTCTGGAAACTTCTCAATGAATGCAAATCTTCCATGGATAGTCATTCTCTCTATTTCTGCACTTCAGTTTGTTCCCAAACAATTTGCCACTAAGATGCATGTCTTTGTTGCTTCAGCAAAGGAGAGTAAATAATCCACCATATAGAGCATGCATCAAGATGGGGATATGTTTCCACCATTGTGGAATGAAAGTCTTGTGGAAAGTGGCTTTGACAATGAGAATCTCCAAATTTTTAGTGGTAGAAGGAACTTTGCAAGCATCCATCAAATTCTTCTCCTCTTGGCAATGCCATTTCCTTCATTTTCATCATCTTCTAATGCTTGTTGATGGCAGTTTTCCCTAGCTGCGCACAAAAAACATGAAGCCCCAAAAGGAATACCAAGGAAATAGGGTTTCTACTACAAGAAAATCTACTTGTATCATCAAAAACCATATCTTTCATCTTTTATATGTCCACAATAAAGAAAAGAACACCAAGAACAAGAAATCTTCACGCAACTTCATAAAAACAATTCTCCCGTGGCTTTAACTTTAACAAAATACATAATTCCCTTCATATTCTTCATAGAATTCATTGATATTCATGAAAAACCCAAAATAATACTCCACTTTGAATGGAAAAATATCACATATGATTCATCTTCAAAGATTCCATAGCTTTCTCTCACAATCTTGCATAGGTAGATACATTGTTTGGCATAGAATTGGCTATCTCTAACTCTCTCTCTTTCTCTCGCTATCAATAGTACATCATATCCTCACTTAAATACTCAATAATACCTCATAATAACCCTTCTTTGGTCGTGGATGCCCCTCCCAATAGGTGTGTCTGATATGAAAGGTCACCAAAGCCACTACAATGACTCTTTACAATTCATCACTATCACTTCACTCTAGTCTTCTCTTGAGTCTTCAATAGCTACTTCTTCCACTTTATTGAGCTCTTTTGAACTTACATTCACCTCTTTCTAAGACTAGAAAAAATTTCCAAAGTCTCTCATACATTCCACAGAACACTTACAGAGGCATACAAAACAGAACAAGAACAGAGGCTCTACAGAAGTTCAACAGAGAGTTATAGAATGTCAATAGAAAGCATCAAAACCACATAACTCATACTAAAACCATACAATGAGATTTCAAAAAACCTCAAACTTAATCAATCATTACTCCATCATTTATACATAAGAAAAACAAAACAACACAAAATCTAAACAGAAGCTATCATAACTAATCAGAACCTCAACAGAACCTATCAGGACATCATAGAGCCTCATTTCTCTATTGAAAAACACCATGAGATTCCAAAACATAACTAGCCTCATCTAAAACACTCTTAAACGCTTCCAAAACAACTAAACATCATTCAACATCCATAAAAAATCAACCATCCAGGCCTCAAAAACAACAAAAATCGACCAAAAAATCAAGCCATTTCAGCATTTAACACCCACGTCAACATCGATTGCATTCCCTGGTGCTATTCACAAAAGAAAACGTGTCAGAGAACTAGAGTGTCCCAATAGAAATTTTGTTGGTAGGTCGATTTTTTGTTCCCCAAACAAGGTGGCATCGACATGTACAAGATTCTTCATTCGCTCCACTATCATTAAAATGATTGCAGAGTCGCATGGCATGGTTCTAGTACCCTATTGCAAGTAAATCATACTAATCAAGTCCTAATACATGCCATGCAGATAAACTCAATACCATTATATCAGGTAAAATCATACTAATCAAGAAACCACCAAAAGTAGAGGTGGATGCTAACAAGGGCTTGTTTAAACATCAAAGAGGTATTTTACAAGCTACAAGGAAAAGGATAGCATTGAATCTAGATGCAATTGTGAAGGATCACAGAGTGGTGAAGCCCTTGAAGCATGAGGTTTTTAAAATAGAGACACCTAACTCAAGTGTCATGCAGGATTGTTATGATGTGCATATTTCAAAGAATCCAACATGTGCATCATCACAAAAGGAAAAGTGTATTTAGCATGCAAGCACCTATACTATGTGTTCCTTTGAGTGTTTGGAATGGATACAAATGCCAACATGTTTAGACACCAACCCATGCTCACTCAAGAAAACTTTCACATTGTATTTGGAAGCAGGAGAACTTATCCAACACTGCCTATATTGTGACTAGCAATGCAACACCAACACTACCTCTTAACACAACCACATTTTATTTTGCTGAGAAAGTATTGTTATACAATCCAATTGGATGGCTTGTGTTAAAATTTTGACAAGCCTTTGGTAACCTTGTCTCTCTTAATTTGTCAAGAAAAGCACTTTTCCAAAGTTAACACAATATAAATGTACATTTGGATTGCTTGTATGAATTGTCTTGTATCAATTTGTTGGGGGGAGGGGAGGGAGCTATCAATCCATTGCAGTTAAAGTTCTAAAAACACAAAGTGGCCACACAAGCATTCACATTATAAGAGAGAGAGAGACACACACATAAAGAGGAGAGAGAGAGAGAGAGAGAGAGAGAGAGAGAGAGAGAGAGAGAGAGAGAGAGAGAGAGAGAGAGAGAGAGAGAGAGAGAGAGAGAGAGAGAGGATTTAAGAGAAGTGTTTGTTATAACATGTGCCATAATTTGATGTGAGGCATTGTTATACAATGTGGATTGATTGCATGTATGAGAGAGATAAAATGAGAGAGTGAGGGAGATAAACATGGAGAGTGAGTGACTGACTGAGATTTACAAAAAAAAAAACACACACACACACACACACACATACACAGATGTGCGAGAGAGAGAGAGAATGTAGAGTGAGGGAGAAATTACATGTACAACCCTAAACTAAGAGAGTAAAGACATGGATAAATTTGAGAGAGAGAGAGAGAGAGAGAGAGAGAGAGAGAGAGAGAGAGAGAGAGAGAGAGAGAGAGAGAGAGAGAGAGAGAGAGAGAGAGGTGTGGGCTGTGGTGTTCTATTCCAAGGTGATCGCATGAATGAATGCACATTACGTGCTAGAGAGAGAGAAGGTGTTTATACAAGATGGAGTGTTATTTGAGTGAGAGAATATATACATAGAGAGAGAAACTGAGAAAGAGAGGTACACAGAGTGAAGGTAGTGGTGGTGACCATGGAGGTGGTGAGGGTAATAGTAGTGGTGGTGACGATGGTGGTAGAAAATATGATGGTAGTGGTGGTGGAGGTAGCTGTGGTGGTGGTGGTGGCAATGGTAACAACAGCGGTGGTGGCGACGGTGGTGGTGGTGGTGGTAGTGGTGATGGTAGTGGTGGTGGCGGAGGTCAAAAAATCAAAGGGTGGAATAATTGGACTATGTGGAACAAGAAATGGAGCTTTCTTAGAAAAGTTTGCTCAAAAAGCTCACTTCTTGCCCTTCCCCATATGCCAGTTTTTTTAATGTTGTATCTTATCTATACTTTTTGTGCACTGTAAAGTGCAAGGAAGAAGAAAGAAAAACCATAAGAAAATATTTTGGCCTCCATCTCTCTTCTTGTATCTTGAGTGAGTTTCTCCTTGCGCATGTATTGTGTGTGTTTGATACAACAATTTGGGCAAGTCCCCCGCATCACACAATTCATAGTAGTATCAGAGTTGCACCATTATTGAAGTATATTTTGGAGGTCTAAAGTGAAGAAGAATTAAAGATTCAAGAAAGCAAGCAATGGATAAGAAGCTCTCCCATTCTCTCACCCTTTCTTGAATAGTGCTTGTGGAAGCACCAAAAGTAAAGACTAAAGTAACAATGACAGTGGTGAGCTCTCAAGGGACACTGTAGTGGTCCTAGTGACCTTTCATATCAAGCATACCACTTGGGAGGGATATCCACGACCAAAGAGGGGTTATGAAGGTTTATTCTTGATTATCTCATTGTACCTTTGAGAGAGAGCATGTATGAGAGAGAGAGAGAGAGAGTGAGTGAGAGTGAGAGATAGCCAAATTTATGCAAAACAATGTATTTATGAGTGAGAGATTGTGAGAGAAAGCTATGGAACTTTTGAAGAAGGATACTACATGATTATTTCCATTCAAACTGGTGTATTCTCTTGTGTCTCTATGGTTTCTTGATGAATTCTATGAAGAATATGAAGAGCATAATCAATTTGGTTCAAGTTAAAGCCGTAGGAGAATTATTTCTACTATGAAGCTATGTGAAGTTTTCCTATTCATAGTGTTCTTTTCCTTGTTGTGGTCATACCAAATATGAAAAAGATGTTTGTTGATGATACAAGGTAGATTTTCTTGCAGTAGATTCCCTGTTTTCTTGGTGTTTTTCTTGGAGCTCCAGGTTGGACTAGAAGAGGTAGCATAGGGGGTCAATCTGGATCTAGATGTGGATAGTTTAGGCAACTAGAGCCTACGACAACCCTCATAATAGTCTTGTGCTTCTAGGAGAATTTTAGAAATTCAATATTATGTGATAAATAGGTTGGAGCACACTGACAGTGTTGGTGTGAGGGTAGGTGCTTGTGTTTCCAAGGTGTGCGGGTTGTGGAGGCTTAGAATTATTGGAAGAGAGACAAACAGAGAGTGGAGCGGAACCATGAGCTTCAGCTCATCTTCATTATCTTCTTGTTATTCATTACTTGACTACTAACTTAAAAAAAAAGACTACAAATAGGTTTTACACAAACCATCATGTAACTATGGTTAGATTAAGTCTACACCAACTTATTCAATGTTACACACAAATAGGTTACAAATAGGTTTTACACTAACCATCATGTAACTATGGTTAGATCAAGTCTACACCAACTTATTCAATGTTACACACATGTATAGCTATATCCAGCTGGTGTCGATTAGTCACACAAACATAAAGAGATACGGGCGGGGCTTGATTTCTAGCACTCCCTCTCAAGCTCAAACCATCTGCAATACTCCAAGTAGCTGCCTAAAATAGATGAACTTTTCTTTACCAAGTGATTTGGTAAATCTCAAGTCAGGTCGAGTAGTAGTTAGGTAGATCAAGTGCCCACCATCTGTCTATACATGGTAATATTCTCTATCTCAGTCCCAACATCAATCTGCAGCTTGACATTTTGGTCTAGGGGTGTATCCATAGCCTTACATTCAACCATACCATACTTCTATAACATGTCATAAGCATACTACTTCTGCAATAATCATATGCCTTGAGGCGTAGACACTACCTCTATTCCCATAAAATATTTCAGCTCACCAAGATCTTTGACTTTGAATTTAGCCTGCAACAATGAATTTATTTCAGCAATCCCGCTCTCATCATCTCCAATAATTATTAAAACATCGACATAGACAACCAGAAACACATAGCCATGTCTTCTTCACAAATAAACTGTGATTTGCATCACCCAATCTAAATCCATGCTACTGTAAATAATTGCTAATTTGAGCATTCAAAGATCCGAGTGCCTATTTCAGCCCATATAATGCCTTTTTTAGCTTGCATACATATGTTGGAAAATCCGAATGCACATAGCCTTAGGGTTGCTCCATATAAACTTCTTCTTGTAAGTCACCATTCAGAAATGCATTAATTACATCCCTTTTCCATAACTTCCAGCCTTTAGTTGCTACCAATGCAATGATTGTTCTGACTGTTGCCATTTTAGCTACAAGGCTGAAAGTCTCCTCATAGTCAAGGCCATACTGATGTGCATACCCTTTTGCGACCAGCTTGGCCTTATAACATTCCAATTACCCATCCGACTTGCATTTATCCTTGTACACCCATTTGCAACCAATGGGGACTTTGCTTTCAAGCAACTGAACCAAATCCCATGTTCCATTTTCATCCAAAGTTCAATACTCTTCGTCCATGGCAGCACACCAGTTCTCATCTGCAACAACTGCCTCATCAAACTTAATGGGTTCTTTGAAACCTATCACCTTAGTCACATAAGCATAATGACAGGCTGAATATCCAGTGTGTGTGTACTTGTCAACTGGTCTTCTGACCCTTTTTGACCTCCTCAACTATGGCTCACTCTGAGCTTGCCTCTCATGAGGCGGTACATACCGATTCTGCCTTATACCAGGCATCATAATAGATGGAATCCCCAACTCACTATCCAAGCTATCATTGTTGGATGAATCATAACCTACAGTAAGTGGACCTGTTACATCCTCAAACATATTTTCTTTTCCCTTATCCAATCTCCCTCTCATTGACATGTCTCTGTTAGTGGACGTAGGAGTGCGATTCCGCAACCATCCTGACCAAGGACTCACTGTAGATGATACATCACCTGTCGGACCACTCATAGATGTACTAACTACAGGGGTATTTTCAGCATTACTTCTATTGGCTGATCCATTAGTAGCCACTGCAATTGGATTCCCATACCAAGAGGCCAACTCTTCAAAGACAACATCTCTACTTATCAATGTCTCATGAGTAGATGGCACATAGCATTTATAGGCCTTCCTATCCTGTGCATAACCCAAAAACACGCTCTTGATAGCCTTAGGATCCAATTTCTTCCTCTTTTCATTAGGAATATGCAGGTATGTAATGTAGCCAAACACCTTTAAGTGCCTAATGTCAAGCTTATGACCATACAGCCTCTCATAAGGTGTTACATCATGAATCCCTAATGTAGGGATTCTATTCAGCACATATACAGCAATCACCACTGATTTAGCCCAGTAAGCATTAGGCAACCACTTTTCATTCAGCATAGCTCTAGCTGACTCCATCAGTACCCTACTTTTCCTCTCTGCTACACCATTTTGATGCAGTGTATAGCTGCAAGTAAGCTATCTTCTGATCCCGTACTTTGCAAGATATTTGTTAAACTCTTTAGAGACATATTCTCGGCCTGCATCTGACCTAAGACAAGAGATATAGCAGCCCAACTCATTTTCAACATACTTCTTGAAATCTATGAATGCATCAAATACTTCATCTTTATGTTTCAATATGTACATCGCCAATTGAAATCATCAATGAAAGATGCATAGTAACGAGCATATCCAAACGAAGCATTATGAGATGGACCCCAAATATCAGAGTGTATCAATTGCGAGGGTCTCAATCTAGCATTCACATGTCTCATAAATGGAAATCGTGCCTGCTTTCCAAACTAACATGCAAGACATACATGGCTAAAGTCATTATACTTGAATTTGGGCAATCCAAGTACCACTTCCTTTAGCTGCATAGATTTCAGCTTTTGTACGTTAACATGTACAATCTTCTTATGCCAAATCTCAACATCCCGAATAGCACCCTCATCATGTGCAAACATGGCTGCCTTAAGTCCTGAAATGGTTGCATCCAATGTAAAAATCCTGCCATCCCTTCTACCTCGAGCAATTAATTTGCAACCATTACCATATTTTTCAATAAAGAAACCATCTTTATTGAATCTAACCTGCAGATTTTGTTCTACCATCTATCCCACTGACAAGAGATTCTTAGTTATTGATGGTATATGCAATACATCATGCATGCTCTTTTTTTTGCCATCAGGCATCATCAACAGAACAACTCATGTGTGCTGAATGTCGTGCTAGGTGTCATCCCCAGTACAAACATAACTATGTGAACCTGGAACAACTCATCAAACCACTCTCCATGGGGTATCATATGGTTGGAAGCCCCAAAGTCAATGTACAATCTCTCATCTATGTTCTGCCTAGGTGCATTCTTGGACACATGCTACATGGCAAACAACCTGTCACCCTACTCATCATGAGCACCCCTAGAAGACGCATACTTCCCATGTTGTTTGCCCTTAGCATTCCTATATGTCTGCTTCTTATGACAATCCTTTGGAATGTGCCCATATCTGCCATAATAATGATAGTCCTTGTCCTTGTTGGACTGATCATTCGACCACCAATATCCACCACCTCTGCCTCGAGGTGATCTCCCCTTGCCTCTAAAGCCGCCAATGTTGGCTATGTGTATTTGTGCCATGCCAATTACTTTGTTGCTGCTGTCCGTAGGTGTTTTGAGTGTCTCCACGACCTCAAAAAGAGCCACGACCTCTGTCGCCTCTGCCACATTGGCTAGAATAAAGGACATCGTCTCTGTTTTGAGACATATTAGAACTTGTGTTCAATCCAAGCTTTACTTCCTCATGCAACAACAAGGCAAGCAACTCATCCCAGTCAGGGGGTTCAAATCTAATAGCAATAGATGTATCAAATGTTTTATATTCCTTGCTAAGTCCATTCAGAGTGATAACAATCATATCATTCTCAAATACATGTGATCCAATAGTGGCAAGCTGATCCGCTATGGTCTTTATCTCTATCGTATAATCTTGGATGCTTCTGCCATTCCTAGACATGTTGTTGAATTGATGTTTCAGCTGAATCTTACGTGCATGTGTTACATTTCCATAGTTCTTCATGAGTATGTCCCAAGCATCCTTCAGGGAATCACATCCAATGATTTGTATTGCCATAGCATTAGATATACATAAGGAAAATCAATGCAACACTTTGCAAGCTCTCACTGTCCACTGTTTATGAGCCCTTTTTTGTTCATTAGTTAGATTCTTCTCAGACACTTCAGGTTCAGCCTCATCACCTGTATTGGGGCCCCAAGAGAGACACCAAGGAAAAAGGGATTCTACTGCAGGAAAATCTATCTTGTAACATCAACAAGCTTTTATTTTATTCTTTTGATGACCAAAACAAGAAAAATAGCAAATCTTCACGCAGCATCATAGTAGATATCTCCCACAAATTTGATAGAATCAACCATAATCTTCAACATCTTCAAAGAATCCATCAATAGAATAAGGAACATAAAAGAATACACCATTTTTGAATGGAAATCATTCACATAGTATTCATCTTCAATGTCTTCATAGTTTTCTCTCTCAATCTCTCATAGAAAGATACATTGTCTTCATAGATTTGACTATCTCTTGCATATGATCTCTCACACACTCATAGACTCTCAATAATACATCATATCCTTACTACAATACTCAATAATGGAACTTAATAATCCCTCTTAGGTCGTGGATGCACCTCCCAAGAGGTATGGGAGGTATGAAAGGGCACCAGAGCTACTACAGTGTCTCTTCGTAGCAGCTCAGTACTGTCACTATCACTTCAGTCTTCTCATCAGCCTTCAACAGGCTGCTTCTTCCATTTATTTTAGCTCTTTTGAACTTAGATTTATCATTTCCAAAAGTTATAAATTTTTTTCAAAGTCACACATACATTCTACAAAACACTTACAGAAGATCTACAGAATAGAACAGAACAGAAAAGAGGCAGAGATAGAACATAGACAGAAGCTCTACAGAAGGTCTACAGAGGGTTATAGAAGGTCATCAGAGAACAACAAATCCTTATAACTCATACTAAAACCATTCCAAACTATTAAAAACTATTCAATAAGCTTTCAAACGTTCTCAACCTTCATCAATCATTAATCCATGCTTCATAAGAAGAAAATCAGAACAAAACAAAAGCTATACAGAAGATATTAGAACCAATTACAACCTTAACAGAACCTATCACAATATCATAGAGCCTCATATTTCCACTAAGAATCATCATGAGCTTCGAAAACATAATCAATATCATCCAAAACACTCTCAAACACTTCGAAAAACAACTAAACATCACTCAAAATCCATCAAAAATCAACCATTCAGACCTAAAAAACAACAAAAATCAATAAAAAATTCAGTCTTTTTCCACTCTCAACATATCCCCACACTTAGAAAGGAAGCATCCTCGCGTCCTAAGAAAAAGAAGAATATAAGTTCAGTAAAGAGCTCAATTTGATCTTCTTTAGTATCTTCAATAATCACCCTAAACCACAACCCCAACTTATCACCTATATCTAGGAATACTACTAAAGGAAAACTTCGTTATCATTAACACATCTTATAAACAATAAAAAGTCATGACAAATTCGTAAAGGATATAAGAGGTTCTTCAGCTTTACATCGTAGACTTGCCATTCACCATCAACATCAATAGTTGAAAAGAGAGCTCTCGAACAAATTATTCAACCAACACGAACTCATCACATACAAATTAATACGGCATAAACACAAACACAAACACAACCATCTGAATGGCACCTCCAAAAAATATATCATTAAGAAGCATAGAAGTTACTTTCAGGGGTATCACTGAAGATGATCCCTCTTGAAGGCTTGATGATTACGAAAGCGATCCAGGGATAAAGACTCGTCTACAAAAGATTTTGGAGGATTCTGAAAGAATTGAAGGCAGCACATTCTTTCTAGCAAAACAAGGTATTTGCTAGGTAGACAAAGGGCATGAAAATATAGGACATCCAACTGTTGGGAATCAATGTTCACATTGACATTCATACAAAGCTTTGGAATGGCCTTTTGATCGTTATGGGAATGCCTATGCATATACGCTAGATACCAAGCAAAATGGGATGTCAATCTCACTGAAGGATCTAGAGATTGTGAATATTATTGGGAAAAATGGAGATAATTTTGGTACACTTGACTAGTAGTTGTCCAGTCCCTTGGAATTAATGGCCAATTAATCTGTGATCCCGTACGAGAATCAATTGAGCTCCATCCTCTTCTTCTCGGAATCTGCTGATCAAATCCTTAGACCCCACTAACCAACTAAGGGGGTTGAGAAATAGAAGTGGTAGGAGATGGAAGAGGAATGAATAAAAGAGGATGAAGAGATGGGTAGGAAAAATCATAAAATGAGGAATAAGCTAAAGAAGGAGTAGCTGAAAATTTAAGCGAATCAGCTAGGAAAGGTGTCAATTGATAAGCAGGAAAAGTAGAAGGTATATGAATAGATAGGGAAGGACAAGGGAGAGAAGGGGAAAAGACTCGATCTTCAATGAAAGAACAATAGGTAAAGATTGGAATTTGAGGAAAACCCTGAGGTTGGAAAAGGAGAGGTAAGATAGCTGCTGAGTTGGATTGATAAAGGGAAAAATAAGCATCATAGTGATGGGCCATTTGTTGATAATACAATAAGCTAGGAATAGAGGGACCTAACACAGATCGTCGATGGTAGGCATCAAAGAAGGATGAATCAAATGGATGGTTCTTGGAAAGATAAGCTCGGAGATCCATCCTCAGTTGGTTAGTGCTCTGCACATGAGTAGAAGCTGTATTCTAGCGTTGGTTCAGGACTACAAAATCAATCATTGAATGACTTAAAGTGTTAAGGAAAGTAGCCACTTTAGAAGAATAGCATTGGAACATTTCATCTATCCTCACTCAACATCATCTGAAATTAACAAATCACCTCGTAGATACATATAAGACAGCAACATGGTATCCATCGTCACAGAATCTTCAAAGACCATATGGACAACTTTTGTTAGCAAATCAGAAGACCAAGCCCCACTCCAACCATCCCCTCTGGAAGAGGGAGATCCATCATTGAGAGCTTAATATAGAATGCCAACTTCTGCAACTGATAGTGGGCAAAAAGGGAATGGTTAGGAGGAACATACTCTTGAAATTGCTCAAATTTAGACCATAATAAATCCATCCTGGACTGCAATCTTTCCACTTTATCTTGAAACAACGGACATAATGTGGCATGTCTCTAGAGAACTGCCAAGTCCTGTTGAGATATAGAAGGAATCATGGGGACACTAGGACTTGGAGGGATGGACCGTGACTGCACCAGTTGGTTCTTCAACTATTTAATTTGGGAAGCTTGGGATTCCACTGTATTGTGAGCAGTCTGCAAAGCTAATAGTTTCGTATCCAAAAGAGTCTTAAACTCTTGAGCTTCTTTAGATATTTTCTCATTCTCTTCCGAAACTCTAGTGACCTCTAACTGAGCTTCTGCTAACTGAGTTTTCAAAGAAGATATTTCTTCTCTCTGGGTCTCAATCACTTGTGGTTGTTGCTCCATTTGCTTAAACAGATCGGTAAGAGTGTCTTTAGCATAGGCTAACTCTGTGGTTTCCTTGTGCATCTGGTCTTTGGATTGCATCAATTCTTCATAAAAAGAAGCATATAACTGTTGAGCACAAGCTGTCATTGAGAGTTCAATAGAACTCTGGATGTCATTACAAAGGAAAGGAATAGCATCTCCTATACTCAGCTGTTCAGCAAAGGAATTGATATTTCCAAAGAACCCTCTCGATGTGCCCTAAATAAGTTGTTGCATGTGAGGTAGGCAGGGATGTCACTTCCAGAGATAGTAGAAACTGACATTGAAGGAATAATTGGTGGAATTTTCTCTGTTACATGCTTCAAGTGCTTCCACTGAATGACCAATGGACGAGGGGAGTCAATACCCTCTATGTCAATGGGCTCCGAATCTTCTGAAGGTGGAGGGAGAGGGACTGGATTAGATGGAGGAGAAGGTCCTTCTTAAGGCCTAAATATGTCAAGAAAGCATATAAATATGAACCATAGGTTACATTGGTAGCACTCCCTCTAGTCACTTTAACAAAATACTGGTCCATCTTCGTAAGAAGGTAAGTACTCCAATCAATGGCAACCCTTTTTAAAACCATCCTAGAAGCTGTAAAGAGCTCCTTGGACAAATAGTGAGATGCTGACTTGGCAGGCATGAACCTGTCCTGAAGAAATTGGCAGACTAGCTTCCAGAGAGGATCAGCGATGATAATTGAAAAAGATACTCTTGAAGTGTTAATCACCTTCTTGACATCGAAGACCTCTTTAGTCTGCTTCTGCAACAACTTGAGGATCTCTTCATTTGAGAATAACCGTCTAGCTATGAGAAAGGGTTCTCCTTGATAGGGAAGAGACAAAGCCTTCCCTAACCCTCTAGGTGTCAGGACCATGGAAGTACCACGAACAAAGCCCGATTTCTCACTATATGATGCAAAAAACTCATCACAAAGGCATGGATCATCTGGAATAAGAGGGAATGAAGCAGCCACAAAAGATGCAAGGCCAGCTTTTACAATAGGCTCAAAAGTTAGTAGGGAAGAATAATCCCTACTGATCAATAGGACATACTGAATAGGAGGAGGAGCTTGAGGCGCCATTCAGATGGAATATACACACACACCACAAACACAGATAATCACAATGAATGCCTGCAAAGCAATAAAATAGCTATAAAAAATAAATCGATCAAAATAAACACATACAAACGTAGCTAACCAACTGACCACCCCAACAATCCACATCCTAGAAAAAATTTGTCATGACCCCTACACATATGTGACCGAAAGCTTCATGCTATGCAACAAACAGGCACCCAAGACCCCGTATTAGACAGAAAAGAAAACTACAGACCACACCCTGTAATGTATCTGCTCGTCCGCTCGAGGGACACGTCTTAGCAGCCCATCGGGAGGAGGGTCTAGAAAGCTCCGCCTGGCACTCGCAAGGATTGACACAGGGTTTGCGATCTAGGTCTTCTCGAGTCTACCCTGAGCGGAAGTGTCTGACCGTTCCCACAAAATAATAGGATGATCATGTGTCAAGGCTTTTTCAGCTTATAAAATATTCCAAAAGCAGTCAAATGCATTGATGGAATTTTTTGTTATTTTTTGAATTTAAATCTGATTTTCAAGGATTTTTAATGAAATTTTCTCAAATTTTAGTGATTTTAAAAAAAATTATAAATATTGTTAATTTTTTGCAATTAATTCTCTGTATTATAATTAGCAAGATAGACTAGAAAATTACCCAATTTAGTAATGAATTTTTCAAGATTTTTTTTTGTTTTTAAATTGAATTTTTAAATGTTTTTAAGTGTTTTTAGGTATTTTTCGCGGATTTGTGGAAAATCAAAGAAGATACTCGAGCTACGTGTGAACAACTATGTGTGCTCGGGGATGGCACGCACGCACCACCGCATGAATAAGACCAAACGTGCGTCCTTGCGGCGCGGGAACACCTGCTGGCAGTTGACGTATGCACATGCACATCTCGACGCCCGCGCGAACATACGAGCACAAGGGACCACATGCAAAAAAGGGCCTACGTGTGGGGGCGTGGTGTGGTGGGGTGAAGTTGGTTTTTTTGTTGTTTGGGTGTTTGGGTGTGGGAGTGCGGGTGGAGGTGGTGGGAACGGGGGCTAGAAGGAGGGTAATTAGGGTTAGGGGGGTGAAAGGGGGCTAGGGTGGGGGTAATTGGGGTTAGGGGTGTGGTTAGGTTAGGGGGTGTGGTTAGGTTAAGGGGGTGGTTAGGTTTGGGGGGTGTGGTTACGTTAGGGGGGTGGGAGCGGCCGACGGGAGGGGGGGGTGGTGGGAGGGTGCAGAGGGAGGGAGAGAGAATGAAGGAGGAGGAGGAGGAGAAGCGGCGGGCGGCGAAGGGGGGAGGAGAAGGGAGGCGACAAGGCCACGGGCGACGGAGGGGGAGGAAGAGGGAGGCGATCGGGCGGCGGAGGGCGGTGACGGCGTGGCGTAGGAGGAAGAAGGAGGACTCGACGACGGGGAAGGTGGAGACCACGGTAGCAGGAGGAGACAGAGATCACGGGCGCTAGAGGAGGCAGAGATCACGAGCACAGGAGGAAGGGAGATCACGGGCACAAGAGGAGGCGGAGATCAGGGGTGCAAGAGGAAGGGAGAAAGAGGGAGGGGAGGAGACGGCCGTGTGACATGTAGGGTTTTTTCTTCTTGTACTTATTTCTTTCTTTGCGTTTCTTTTTCTTGTTGGTTCGTGTTTGTTGGTTTTGTTTTTTATTTGGTTTTTTTTTGTGTTGCCATTTTTTTAATTGTTTCGTTTTTGTGTTTTTCTTTTTCATTTTTTTCATTTTTTGGTTTTTTCTGTTGTGGTTTTTTCTTTTTTTCTTTTTTTTGGTTTTTTGTATTCTATTATTTAGTTTTTTCTTTTTTTATTTGTTTGTTTTTTTGTTTTTTCTTTTCTTTTGTTTTTTTGTTTATTATTATTGTGTGTGTGTGTGTTTTGTTTTTGCTTGTTTTTATTTTTTTTATTTTTTTTAATGTTATAAAAACTATTAGTATTTGGGTTGTGTTGGTGGATGTGTGTGTGTGTGCTTTTTTCTTTTTTTGGGTGTTGTGTGTTGGGTTTGTTTGGTTGTTTTTTTTGGGGGATAATTAATTATTTGTTGTGTTTTGGTGCTTTAAAAAAAAAGAATGTAAAAGGCCAGTGCTATAACAACACAATTAAGATAAAGAGAAATACATTGAAAGAACACCAAAAATATCAAAAACATACAATCAAAATGGTTCTGCGTAGGGCTTTACCCTCGTGACCCACATTTCTCACTCATTAGCCTGACCGAACCATTAAAGGTGCCCATCCACCTGAGCAACACCATGGAGTGCCCCGGGGGACCCCTATTGGGATCCCCCCTTCTTTAATTGGTGTGGATAAATAATGCATCTACATTAACCGGTGAAAGAAGGCTTAAAACAATTACCATAGCAACAGATCCGACATAAACATGTAAGGTATGTGTTCGTGATGGCCTCGCACCCCGAGCCAAAGATTCATATCCATTACAACAAGATCGATTCACAAGCACATATTCCCATGCTCTCCGCTTTGTCAGTACACAAGTGATAACTTCATGGTAATGAGACACCCGTTGAGTTACATAGTGAAGGGAGTATTTCGTCTGCCGTCATTGGAGGGAGAGGTTATACTTGGGATTCCTTGTGAAAGACAAAACCCTATCTTTTGGAGACTATATGGTGAGTATAAGGCGTCACGAGCACATCAGCAATGCGTAAGCAAACAGGGTGTGCAATCGCATAAACCCATTGTACGGGCATACAACGTCGTATGCAGTCATATTGTAGGTGGTGCAAAAACATACATGCAAGTTTATGAACCACTATAACCTAATTCGAAGGATCCAACTAAAATCAATGTGGCTTAATTGCACTACCATAGCAAACAAAGCGCCCAGCCCTTTGCCACCATTGCGAGAACCACACCTTGTAGGAAAGGCATGAACAATAAAGCGTAAAATTGTGGTGTCCCTTAGGACTTGACAGCACCACAACCAAAAGCCGGACCACCACGTGTTAACTAATTAACCAACCCCTATACACAAGACCAACAAGTGAGACATAAGATTTGAGAGCCATATATGGCAAGTAAGGCAAAATGCAAAATCTATGAAAGGACGGCATGTGTGGTAGCATGTAGAAGAGAACTAACAATGAGTAGGGAAGGTGACATCGGGGGTTGAGGCCAAACCCATGGACAACCAAGGCGTAGAGGTGGATAGGTGGCCACCCTCAAGCTTAAAGCCCGCAAAATGACTCATGATAGGGGGTGCGAGCCCAATGAACGAGGGCTCCCACTATGCATAGTAGTGGGTATGTGCGTGTCTATCAAGGTATGTGCAAATTGAAGAAAATTGTCAAAGGGGCACTGGGGATGTGGATCTGCACTTCTTGAGTCCCACATGGCTAGTCAAAACTCATGTCGTACGCTTTGGAGCAATGCCACTAAACCTTATTTGCACCCCTGGGCCACGAGGACTGGCGTTCGACTGGACATCTGATCGCCAATTCTATAAGGATAAAAGTGTCAGGGTCTTGGATATGAGATGTCCAACGAGAACGTTCGTTGTGAGGGGTTTGCGTGAAAACTCGGGTGGTTCATTTGGTCTTTGGGCCAAGGTGGTGGTAGGGGGCTGGTGGGAGCTAGCGGTTCGAGGGGCACGTTTTAAAGTAATTCCCTAACAAGTGTCGAGCAATGTTGTCAATTTGAAAGAAAATCTGGTCGCCCTACTCAATGGGTGAAACCAGGAGTTAGGAAAAGACAGGGCCACTTGGACCGAGCACTTGTTCATCGGGAAAGATTCCCTCACGAGGTGTGAAAGAAGGAAATAAATCTTACGCGTAGTTCACAAAAGAGAAGGAGAAAGGGCAAAGGAAGCCAATCTAGTGTGACAACACTTGTGAGCGTGAAGCAATCAACCACCGCATGGGACTAATCTGCTGTGTCATGCCATCATGGAGCCCAACAGAAGGGCAACGTATCCCAAGTGTGTCAATACAAATGTGTTCACATGGAAAACCGTCCAATGTACAGAAAATGCTTCAAAAATTAATAACCCAAGAACTGGCAGTCAAAACAAGGGTTAGTAAAAAGGAAAAGTGTACAATTTGAAAGGACAAGCAGGGCTAGAAGGTTGGATGGGGGTTTCGATGAACGTAGGAGGTGTTCACATGGAAAAACATCACAACAAGCGAAAAAGGGAAAAAAAAAGAGAAGGAACAGTCCCAAGGGTGGGGTGAACATGGACGGGTGGGTGGGGAAGGGACCCCATCAGGGTAAATCAGGCCATGGCATATATGTAGGATTAAAGTGAGGCATATGCAGGGGGTATGCATCATAGACGCGTAGGGACTCGTCCCCACACTAACAACCTTAACGGATAGGGTTAGATGCAGCAACACAACCTAGGACTCGTCAACCGACTGGACTCTGGCATCCCCACACTTAAAACATAATGTATACTTGCAATCATAAGGATAGGGTTAGAAAAACTTGGCCTATTTTGCGTATGGTCGAAGGAATCGTCACTGCTACAGAAGGATTGGAGTCACTTGCAGGAGGTACCACGGCTCATTCTAGCGTTTAGCCAACATGGCAGGGACCATGCAGAAGCACCCAAGGAGGTAGCTGGTTAATGAAGCCCGTCGGAGTAGGTGTCGTTGACGAAGGAGAGTCACACGACTCACCGGCACTCAAATGGGATGAGAGAACAGTCGCTTGCCCCATAACTTGCATCACACGAGTGAATATTGATGGAAACCCAGATCTCACACCCAGCTTAGGAATCGACAAGGGAATGGTGCAGAGGGAGTATGCTAGGGTGTACAGTTGATGGTGCATTAGTATGTCCAACCCGTCTGGCATAGGTGCAAGGAGGAAGGCCAGGGAGCCTTGAGGTGCAGTGCACAGAACAGAGTGGCGTGCCTATGACGATGGCAAAGACACATCCCGTGGATGCATAGGGAAACAGAAATGTACCTGATGCCAATTGTTGTAACATCCCTTAATCCTCACCTCTCAATAATTGATTGAAGAAACATCAGTCACACTCAACCCACCCTTTGTCTCACTCTCTGTTGAAAGATAGAAGAGGGCAACCCATTCTTGAAACCCATTAATGTAATCTTCACTGTCACTTGTGCAGAGGTTATATGCCTTGTGCGCATTTGATGGTGCAACTGTGCATCCTACCCTGTGTCGGCATATAGTGCAAGAAGGAAGGCTAGGGATCCTTATGGTGCAGTGCACAAGAACAGATCGTGTGTTGTGCATTGAGAGGCCCATCCCATGCATGCAACACTCCAGACACACATCTCACCTCTCATTTGATTTGAAGGGAAAGACTGGTCACTCAGCCCACCCTCTGTCTCACTCTCTGTTGAAAGATACAGAGGGCAGCCCATACTCACATCCCCATCCTGTTAGGATGAAAGCTCGCGTCACTCAAGGGGTTGGTGATGAAGATCGCTTTGTTTGTTGTTGTCATCAGAGTATTGAAGATGATGAGTACCCAGGGAGGTAATTGACACATATGGTACTTCAATGATCTATATTAAAGGTCGTTTGTGAAGGAGGGCAGACAGACTGATATTGCAGAGACAATGCAGCAAGGGAGGTAGCTTCAACTTGCTTGCGGAAAGGTTCAGCTGGTGAGTCAGCTATCTTGAACTGTGGGGTGTTACCACCTTTTCCACAGTCAGCTTCCCACCCAAGGGTGTTTCCACCTTTTCTTGGAACGAGGCCTGTTATGCAAGGGAATTTCTTCCTTTTCTCCCATAACAGTTTTTTTTCTTTCTTTCTTTTATCTTTTTTTTCTTTTTTCTTTTTTCTTTAATAAAGAGAATGGTAGAAATACCATGTGTCAGGACCAACCTCGCCACCGTTGTTGGACCAGACGAGAAGAAAACAAGGTAGGGTTGGGAGGTATATGTGAGGGGCTAGCAGAATGAGACTGCTTCATGAGGAAGATCATAAGGGCTATTAGAAGCACGAAGAGAATGACAATGCGATGCCCAAAAGGAAAAAGGTGAGTCGATTGTGATTGTCAAGATCCCCAGGGAGGGAAGTACTTCTTTAGACGATAGCCATTTATCAGAAAGGGATCCTCAAAAGCGTCAATAGCTTGCACTTGGATAGAGTCATTAGGATTGATAGTAAGTACCTTGTAAGGGCCCATCCACCGTTGTTGAAGCTTGCCAGGAAACTTGCCAAATCTCAAATCATAGGCCAGGACAAGATCACCTTCTTTGAACTCCTTGTGCTTGATGAAATTGTCATGATAGGCCTTGCGTTGTGCTTGAGTGGTTTCCATACATTGTAGGGCCATCCACCGAATCTCATCCAAACATTCCAAGTGTCAGAGACAGTATTGCAGTGACTCATAATCTCCCAAGCAGTCTTTAACTGCCACTCGTAAAGAGGGCAATTCCAGTTCAATAGGGAAGACAGCTTTTGTACCATACACTAGCTAGAAAGGGGTTTGTCCTATAGCTGCCTTATGGAAGGTTCTGTATGCCCAGAGGGCCTCTGTAAGTCGATCGTCCCAGTCATGACGATGTGCGGCAATCATTCTTGTTAGGATCGAGCAAAGGATACGATTGGTGACTTCAACTTTTCCATTGGCTCTGGGGTAGTAAAGAGTGGACTTGCGATGGCGGATCTTATACAGCTCCGTCAGCTCCTCCATGATTTTGTTAAGGAAATGAGTACCTCTGTCACTTATCAACTCAAGGGGACTGCCAAAACGGGTGATAATATTCTCGTACATGAATAGGGATACGTTGTTACCATCGTCCCGCTTCAGAGCTTTAGCTTCACACCACTTTGTGACATAATCCATACATACTAAGATGTATCGGTTCTGCTTCCGTCTGGTGGGTAGATCAATGGGTCCCACGAAATCTATCCCCCACTTCTCAAACGGCTTTAGGGGAACAATAGGTTGCAGTGGCATGGCACTTATTTTGGTGGGTTTTCCCATTTGTTGACAAGCATCGCATCTCTTCAGTAGTCATATGCATCCTTGTGGAGGGTCGACAACCAGTATCCTGCTAACAGAGCCGTTCTGGCTGCCGCTTCTCCTGTGAAGTGTCCATCACATGGTTCGTCATGGCATGCTTTCAATACTATGCCAATTTCGTCCCTTGTGACACATCTTCTTAGCACTTCATTTTTGCCTGTCTTATACAGTGCACCTCCTAGCAAGGTGTAGGGAGCTAATTCTAAAAGAAGCTCCTTCTTCTCACGGCTTGAGATGCTAGGAGGATACTGTTGAGTTGCCAGGAGGTTGGCTATGTTTGCATACCAGGAAGTAGCTGTTTCAACTGGAAACAAGGAAGCATCAGGAAGATCTGGATCATCATGTTCCTCTTTTGCAGTTTGAGGGATCCGTGATAGACGATCGGCTAGAACATGGGAACAACCAGTCTTAGTGATCACTTCAAAATTGAACTCCTGCTGACATCTACTTTTTTCATCAGGAAGGACAGGGCTTCATGATCCACGTAGAACTTGAAATGCGTTGACAATAAATAGTGTTGAAACTTCTCTAGTGCAAACACCATTGCCAAGCACTTAAGCTCTATCACTGTGTAGTTCCATTCTCTATCAGTGACCTTTCAACTTGCAAACACCATTGCCAAGCACTCAAGCTCTATCACTGTGTAGTTCCATTCTCTATTAGTGACCTTTCAACTTTCATAATATATTGGTTGATCTAATTTAGAGGGGGCCTTTTGACATAGGATAGTACCTAGCCCTTCAACAAATGCATCTGTGTGCACATGGAACTCCTTCATCTAGTCAGGAGGTTGCAAAATAGGTGCTTGGATAAGGCATTGTTTTAGGGTATTAAAGGCTCTTTCACAGTCATTGGTCCAAAGGAAATCTGCATCTTTCCTTAGGAGCTTGTGCAGAGACACAGCCTTGGTTGCAAAATGTGCAATAAATTTTTTGTAGTAGCCCACATGACCAAGAAATCCTCTCAATTGCTTGAGGTTTGTTGGTGCTATCAAGGCGACAATCTTCTCAATCTTCGCCGGGTCTGTTGCAATCCCTTGTGCAGAGACAATATGGCCCAGAAGAACTCCTGATGAGACGCCAAAGACACATTTGTCGGGGTTGAGAGAAATCCCATACTCTCGACATCTATCAAAACACTGCTCTAGGTGTCCCCAATGCTCACGGATTAAGCTATAGACACACAAGTTATCAAGATACACCTCAATGAAATCATGCAAATGATTCTGGAAGGTAGCCATCATTACTCGTTGGATGGAAGGTGGCAGGAGCATTACAAAGCCCAAATGGCATCACTCCATATGCATAAGTCCCCCATTCTGTGGTGAAGGTTGTATTGGATTGGTCCTTTTCTGCGATTTGAACTTGGTTATATCTGCTGAATCCATCCAAGAGGGAATACAGCTCATGGCCTGCCACTAAGTCCAACAATTGGTATGTAAAAGGGATAGGGAAATTATCATTCTTCGTCTTCGAGTTCAGCTTTCAAAAGTCTACACATATTCAAAGTTTCCCATTCTTCTTGGGTACTACCACAATAGGAGAAACCCATTCATTGTTAGCCATGGGATAAATGAAATCACTTCGAGAAGCTTCAATAATTCAGCCTTCACCAGAGATGAATAATTAGGATTCATACGCCTTTGTCTTTGCATTACAGGTTTGGCATCAGGCTCTAGGTCAATGTGATGTTGGCATACTGTGGGACCAATCCCCTTTAGATCTTTATATGACCAAGCAAACACGTCTAAGTTCTCCTTCAGTAGGTTTCACAGGATCACTAGTTCTTCTTCTGAAAGATTGAGACCCACTTTAAGGTGGCGTTCGATACCGTCAGTATCCAAGAATGTCACTTACCTTTTACCTTCCACTTCGCGGATAAATGTCCCACGGATTGCTTATGGATAGAGGTCTGACTCTTTCAAGGGAATAGTGTCATCATCTGATGTTCCACCAGAACCAATGTCCTCCTTCTGAATAGATGACTCATTTGTCTGTTGAGATTGCTGGAAGGTTATTAGAGCTTTGTTTGCTTTTGTGTGAGTGATGATTTCTTTTGGACTTAGGGATTCATATTCAAAGGATGCATCTAGGAATGTCATATAGCATGGACTTTCTATAAGCCATGACTCTGATGGCTCTGGCTTCTGTTGACAAGGGGCATCATCATCATCTTTTCTCCAGAATGAATGGTCAGGGCAACATGAGCCACTGGTGAACTTAATTTTTATGCCTTTGATCCATTGCTTATGCAGATTCTGCATAGTTTATGGTCCATTGGTCAACCCAAATGGAACCATGGTCATTCTCTCCAACACCCCGAGATCTTCGGTCTCTGAGGTCTCTCTAGGGACATCAACAAGATCATCTGCTATCAGAGGATCTTCTTCAATGGCACTTTCATAACCTACTTCGTTTTCTTTCTCATCATTTTTATCCTCTTTCTTTGGAGGCTCCATCTCTACTTCTGTAGAGGCTCTGTAAGAGAAGAACAAATATTCCACCTCTGCGCCTGCTTCTGCTTCTGTCTCTGGCTCTATCTCTACTACTGTCTTTGCTACTGTCATGTAATAGGGAGAACAGTACATCTATGCTTCTAGGTGATTTCAGAAGTCAATTCAAGTTGAGGCAGGAGGTATTCTCCCATGGACAAAGACTTTGCTTCCATTAGGGGAGTTTTGAGGTCTCGAAAATGCCTTTTAGGATATGGAGAGAGAGTGCTCTAGACCAATAAGAGCAAAGCCTCCGTAACGGAACTTGTATTTTAAAAAAATAAAAAATCATTTTATAAAAATATATAAATATAATAATATTACAAATTTTTATTTTTATTATCTATTTTTAGTCTCTTATATTCGTGATATGTGTGGCCATGTATTGACCTCGACACGCTGAAGCAAATGTATGAAGTGATTTGAAAACATTTTGGAGCTGGATAAAATTTATTTTGTTGTATATTTTTTTACTGTAACCTATAGCAAGATATTTGACACTTGTACTTGCTGTGTATGCACTGATCTATGCTGCCGAATGATCATGCATGGAACCCTATATGCACTAGCAAATATCATGGAGGTTTTGGAGCATGAAAAACATGTATACATCTTAGTTTTAGTTGTGAATTAGCTACTGATCATAGACAGTTTACAGATTTTAGACTGCATGTATGTACCCTGGCAGTAAGGTTGCATGATAGAGAGTTACAACAACAACATGGTATATGTATTGACCGATGTACCTACGGGTTATGCCACATGTTGGTGGGTGTTTTTGACATGTTGATGGGCTGAAATACCCTGGTTTTAACAGTGAATATGTTGCAGAAAACTATCATAAACAGTCAAGGATTGTAGTTGGTCAGTGAGACTTGTTGGCTTGTAGGTAATCATGCATTGATCAAATATAGTCTGTTACAACATGGCAAATGCACAGGGCACTGACAACATTACTCAGCTTGTTGGTAAGAAGTTGGATAATAAGATTTTTGCCTTGTCTAAATTCGGAATGAAGAACTTTTTGGTTGGCAGAGGATATTGGGACCTATGTACATGTTGAGAGTGGAAAAAGACTGAATTTTTGATTGATTTTTGTTGTTTTTGAGGTCTAAATGGTTGATTTTTGATGAATTTTGAGTGATTTTTAGTTATTTTTGGAAGTGTTGGAGAGTTTTTTGGATGGTGTTGATTATTTTTTGGAAGCTCATGATGATTCTTAGTGGAAATATGAGGCTCTATGATATTCTAATAGGTTCTGTTGAGGTTCTGATTGGTTCTGATATCTTCTGTATAACTTCTGTTTTATTCTAATTTTATTCTGTATGAAGTATGGATTAATGATTGATGAAGGTTGAGATATTTTGAAAGCTTATTGAATAGTTTTTGATAGTTTTGAATGGTTTTAGAATGAGTTATAAGGATCTGTTGTTCTTTGATGACCTTCTGTAATCCTCTGTAGACCTTTTGTTTCTGTTCTGTCTTTGCTCTGTTTCTATTCTGTTCTATTCTGTAGATCTTCTGTAAGTGTTTTGTAGAATGTATGTGTGACTTTGGGAAAGTTTTCTAACTTTTGGAAATGATGAATCTAAGTTCAAAAGAGCTTTAAAAATGGAAGAAGCAGCTGTTGAAGATTGAAGAGAAGACTGAAGTGACAGTGACAGTAGTGAGCTATGAAGAGACATTGTAGTGGCTCAGGTGCCCTTTCATACCTCCCATACCTCTTGGGAGGTGCATCCACGACCTAAGAGGGATTATTAAGTGCCATTATTGAGTATTGTAGTAAGTATATGATGTATTATTAAGAGTGTATGAGTGTGTGTGAGATCATATGCAAGAGATAGTCAAATCTATGAAGACAATGTATCTTTATATGAGAGATTGAGAGAGAAAACTATGAAGACATTGAAGATGAATACTATGTGAATTATTTCCATTCAAAAATGGTGTATTATTTTATGTTCCTTGTTCTATTGATGGATTCTTTGAAGATGTTGAAGATTATGGTTGATTCTAGCAAATCCGTGGGAGATATCTACTATGATGTTGCATGAAGATTTATTGTTTTCCTTGTTTTGGTCATCAAAAGAATAAAATAAAAGCTTGTTGATATTACAAGATAGATTTTCTTACAGTAGAATCCCCTTTTCCTTGAGGTCTCTCTTGGGACTCCATGTTTTTGGTGTGCAGTCGGGGAAACTTGCCATCAACAAGCATCAGAAGAGGTTGAAAATGAAGGAAATGGCATTACCAAGAAGAGGAGAATTCAATGGATGCTTGCAAAGTTCCTTCTTCCATTGAAGAGTTGGAGATTCTTATTACCGAATCCACTTTCCACAAGAAGTTCATCCCACAATGGTGGAAACATATTACCATCATGATGCAAGCTCTATGTGGTGGACTATTTCCTCTTCCTGTTGAAGCAACAAAAACTTGCATCTTGGTGGCAAATTGTTTGGGAACAAACTGAAGAGTAGAAACAGAGAGAATGACCATCCATGGAAGACTTGGCATTCATTGAGAAGTTTCTAGACATCATTAAGTGGGAGATGGTGAAGAAGCTTCAGGAGTCGTGGTCAGTGGAGGTTCACAAAAACAAGAAGGAAAAGAGTTGGAATTTGTTCGTGGATGCTCAACAGCAAGATACGTGGGATGCTTGGTGCACTGACAATCTTCTATTTGTCCAATTAGCAACCCACTGGAAGTTGGTAGATATAGTATTTTTCACAACAGACACTATTGAAACCATCAGAAGCTAGCATTATTATAATGATGGCACAACAAGGATCCTAAAAAGAATGAGTTTTGATACTTTTAGAATGGAATATCTCCCCCTCTATAGTGGTTTGAAAGCCGAATTCAAAGATGTTGAAAAGAAGGAAGTAGAAGAGATTTTGGCCAGAGAATCCCCCAGAGACTGAAGCCTTCTCTTATTCTATTCTGTTGAGTATAGACCAACTGGTTGGAGCCAACCCCCTGATGAATGATGCAATCAAGAGGCAAGCATTAGAACGAGTCCAGAGGTACGTGAGAAGAGAGAAGGCAAGAATCAAGGCTGAGAACGAGCTCGCAGCAAAAGCCTCCTTTGACGCCTTGAAACCACTCTTTACAGAAGTCCCCAAGGTCCCCTTCCTAGTCACATTCGTCCTGAAAATATTGATGATAGGCCAGCAAATGTAGTCTCATTGCCAATCTTTAAGGGAGAGTACAATGAAGACCCTGATCTTCATGTAGCAGAGTTTATGCTAGCACGTGTGGTTAACAATGCCAAAACCCTTGAGCATTGGTTAGCAATCTTCCCTGCCACTTTCAAAGGCGCGGTGTTTTAGTGGTATGAGAGACAAGTAGCATGAGATTTTGGCACATGGGATGACTTGAAGTTGGCCTTCCTCACTAAATTCAGGCGTGAAGGTTTTGAAGAGCGGATGTGAGAGGAGTTCATGGACCTAAGTTAGTCCTCTGGAGAAAGAGTAGAAGCTTATGTCTCGCAAATGGAATCCATCCTGAAGAGATGGACTAACTATCATTTGGATGAAGGTATCTAGAAAGGAGTGTTTCTTAGAGACCTATAACCAAAAGTTTGCAAGTTCGTGGAATTGAGAAGACTGGTCAATCTGCAAGCTGAAGTGGAAGGTGCAAGATTGTATGACAAAGTTGAAGCAAGGTTGTCAATAACTTCACGAAGAGGAGTCTTACCTCCTCCCATGCCAGGAATGGTATATCCACCAAATGCAATCCCAGGGACAATTTCCTACCCCTATCCCCAGATGCAAACAATGGTGTAGTATAGTGCACTTAATCCATTGTGGTTGCCACAGACGACAATGCCTCAAATGATGGTTCAACCACAACAACAGTGGCCTCAAACAGTTCCTCCAATGGCGACTCAACAATATTGGAACCCTACCAACAACTGGAATCAACAACCCCAAGTCTCAATAGGAGCTCTAAAGCAGAACCAAAACAAAGGACTCTCTGGATCAACCCAACCAGTATATGCAGTAATTGGCTTCTCAAAACCCTACTATAAGTACTTCAGGAGGTGAAAATCTGAAGGACTACTTATCCAACTCAGTTGCAAGTATCAAGAAAGAGCTTATGGATGTGATTATAGAGCAGTTACAAACGCTAAAGGTGAATACCACAATATATCCACCCTTGCGAGAGCTGGGAGAGATGTGATGCATTCTACTACATGGTGTGGAAAGTGTCATCAAGCGAGGCATTTAGCTACTTAATGTACCTAAAAACTAGCCATTCTTGGAGCCTTTTGTTCCTACTGTTTGCGAAAGAACCATACAGAGGATATTTGCTCTCTAAAGAAAGAGATGCATGAATGAAGACAAAAAGATGAAAATGCAAGATTCAACTTGCTAGAATCCAAAATGACAACACAAGATATTGGACCAAAGCCTAGGGAGTTTGGTCCTAATTTCGGTCCAAGGAGGTTTCCCTCTCAAAGTTACAGAGGACGACAGTCTAGCGATGGTCAGAGATCCGAGGTGGAATGTTACAGATATGGAGAAAATGGTCATATCTCACCGAATTGTCCAAACCCTAGAAGATTTGTGGATTACAAGCCCTTATGCAATTGATGCAAAGGAGAAGGCCACACTGCAAAGGATTGTCCAAGTCTAGCCCCTGTCAAGGCCAATGCCACTGATAGCCAGCAAAAGGCATAAGAGCATGCCTCGAATTTGGTAGAGTTGGAAGTCGCCGCTATCACACGCGCCAAGATGAAGGAACCAATTGTCCAGAAAGAGAACAACTCCTCTGCCAAGACTGTGAAGTTCAATCTGCCCAACAGAGGGACATAGCAGTACAGGACAGAACAGCGCAGTACAGAGCACTGCAGTGCCATCGAGAGTCACGAAGACAGTCCCAGAAATAGGACCAGAGGTGTAGGAGATAGACAATATAGAAGCACCTCTAGAAATAGAGGAAGTGCCGATGCTGCCATTGCTAGAAGAAAAAGAAAATATGAAAATGGGTGTAGCCCCATTCCCCAGCAGGCTGGAGAAGCCTTTAGATCCTATCAAAGAATATGACTTGGTAAAAGACCTAAACACTTTTAAACCAAACTTAACATTCCGACAGTTACTGATGCTGTCTCCCAGCTGTTTGCTGAAAGAAATTCAAAAGTATGTTGACTCGAAGACGTGGATTAAGGATTGCTCCTTCAACAACAACCAAGACCAATAAGGCCCCAGAGCCTGTAAAGGAAGTAGATGTGGCTAACGCCTTCCTAGATCCTGGAACCCCAGAGATTAGTGTATGGATAGAAGGATGCTTTATTTCAGATGCCTTGGTTGATGGAGGCTCATCAGTAAACATAATGACGGATGTGACAATGAAGGACTTAGGTTTACAAGGAATTCAACCTACGTAGTGGCTTATCAGATTGGCAGACTAAAGCAGAATTAAATTGTTGGGCATCCTCTCATACGTAAAAACAACCCTTGCGGGAAGAGACTATTGACTGACATATTTAGTGGTCAAACCAAATTCTTACGGGACCTCATACCCTCTGTTGTTAGGAAGACCTTAGCTTTTTGAAGCAAGAGCCAAGATGAACTGGTTCAAAGGAACCCTAACCCTAGGCAGAGGACCGAACAAAGTGGTGTTGAAATTGTATGAATCGCAAAAAGGCAATGGATCCACATCCATTGAAGTCATAACTGACTCCTCCAACGAAGTAACAGATGGTACATCAGGAGATGAAGAGGCTGTTAAACAGATCTTTCCCAAGAAAATAGAGGCACAGTCCCTAATAGTGGGCACTATAAGCCAACTACCAAAGCATTAGGGGAGTTTTGAGGTCTCGAAAATGCCCTGTAAGAGATCCTAGAGAGAGAAAAAAATTTAAGGAATAAAATCATTTTATAGGATTTTTAAAAGGTTTATATTTTGGTAAGTTAAAATATCAAAATTCATTAATAAGTCATTGTCATGATATTCTCGTGATCACATCAAACCTAGAAATCTAGGTCGCCATAAAGTTGGCAAGGTTGTCATAATGAAGATCTTACCTCTCCTCATTAAAGTGAAAAGTAATATTCAATTTGAATTTTGGTGGATACTCGATTGCCTCCCTCCATCATTTCTCTCTTCTTTTTTTCTCCTCCTTAGTAGTCTCTTCTTAGTTTTCGTTCTTGCTTCTAATCATATCCTTAGCTATGGATCAATTACCCAATGATCTCTGTAACTAAGCTATGGATCAATCATCCAATGATCTTTGTAGCTCTAATAAAAGACCTCTCTATCATCTTCATATTGAGTTGGATAGTGAGTATGAACCAATAAGAAAGAGAACAAAATCTATCACGGTTACAGAGTCTATGAAACATATACTAAGGTTTGAAGGAAAGAAGAATATTGATATTTGGTTAGATGAAAAGCTATATCCCAAAGATCCTAGCAGAAATAGCACTTCTCCTTTCTATAATAGCTCATCATTAATGAGCTTTATTGGTGATGGCTACAATGGATTTTTAGGTTATACACTTAACCTTATTACAGAAAAGGATATCCTTGGACTAGAGAATCATCTTTTGATGAAACACAATATAGAGTTGTTGCAGAAGCTAGAGGATTGTCAACAAAAAATTCATTCATTGGAAAAGCATATAAAAGCTTATCAACGAAAGCAAACTTTATTAGGCCTTCGAAATCGACAAAGAGCTCTTAAAAATATTGAGAATCTCAAACGAGGAGGAGGAGGCTCTGGTAAAAGAATCCAAGCAGCAAGATAAATATTTTTTTACTTGAAAAATCTTAAATATGGCTTTATTTAAATTACTTGCATTGATTTGTGATGTTAATTTTGCTTAGATCTCTTCTACAACCAAATGCAAGTGAAAGAGATTATTTAAAAACAACTCAGTTTTATTATCATCTTCTTCCTTCAGTACTTTCAAAGGATATTTTGGAGAAGAAGAAATTTAAAAAGGCAAAGAAACAATGCTTGGAGTCATTTGTAAAGGATCATTCTTTGGATTCTGAGTTAGTACAGAAGACACTAGATAGTATTGGTATCAGTCAAGATGCTTATATGCAACTTTTTCAACTTTTACAATCAAATATGAAGCAAGGACAGGTACGCAATTGCATACTTCCGAAGCCATTTATGGTTAGGACTATCAGATAGAGAGTTAATAACAAAGTGATGGGGATTCTAGGTGAGCCTTTTCATATCAAGGCTACCTTCAAGGTTAAGAAAAAGGAGGTTACATTCAATGAATTTAACAATATTTTCCTTGACTTGCCCACCCTACAATGCTTAATGATCAAATTTTATGACTTGTCGGTAGGCAGAGGCACAAGGAGTGGCTAGATTTGTGATTAAACTTGATGAAAGTGAGATTCTGAAATGTAAAAAATTGGAGAGAATCTCTATCACCTTGATGAATAGAGCACTTTCGTCAGATCATTGCAATCATTCAACATCATTTAGTGTTCAATCTGAATATAACATCTGGTGGCTAGGAGCATTTGAGGTAGATACTGTGAATTTTGATATATTATATTGGGTTTTTCATCAAACATCAATACCTAATGTTATTCAAAGGCAACAAGTAGGAGAAGAGCTATTTGTTGAAGGATTTGGAAACTACAGGATTGAGTGGCAAATAGCTGGTGACCTAAAGACACTCAAATGTATGTATAATGTATCAAAGGGAGCCAACTCGCGATCTCCTTACTTATACTGCATGTCACCAGCTGTAGAGTTAAACTCAAGCAATTGGAATAGAGATCCCTCTAGGCACAATAAGGATCCACAATTTAAACCAGTCTTGGACATTCCTTTAGCGAATACCCATATTTGTACACTTCATGCACTTTGCAGGATAATTGAAAAGCTTGTTCATCTCTATATAGGATTTGCATGGAAGCTGAAGCCATTATCAACTAGAATAGATGCTATAACAAAGGTTGAAAAAGCTCTCTTTGCAATTGGTTTGCATGGTGGCAATGTTGTTATTGAACCAAATCTTTAGAAGCCTAAGGATGGTAATTGTGTCCCAAAAAAACCATCTATTGGTGGAGTGAAGGCTAGAAGGTTTCTAGGCTTTCATGGGATACTTGGCAAGATAAACTCGAGAAATGGTGGCTCAGCTATTAAATTTAATCAATGGAAATCCCTACAAAATGCAGTTAAGGATCACACTGATAATGTACAAGCTCGAAATAGAAAAGCTAAAGTTTGGGAAACACTAGACAAAGTGTTCTTTTATTGTGATAAGACTGAATGGAATGATGATGATCTCAAAAACTTTAAAAACCAATTGAACCTTTTCAAAAAGGTGATGACAGAAGCTTGGGGTGATCAACACTTACTCACTATATGGTAAGAAGTTTGTATATGTTTGTTTCTTCATTGTCAAACTCATATAATGTTTTTTAATAACTTTCTTTATTTGTTGACTATGCAACATATTCTATACAACCATGCTCCATACTTAATATACAATAGGGATCTCTATCTATCTGGTCAACCCAAGGTATGGAAAAATCACATTATCAAGCAAGAACAAAATATTTCAGACACACAAGACGTGGAGGTGGAAGACACAAAGCCAACAGTTTATTAGAGGTCTTTCAATGGTTCTATCGACAAATCTGGCATAAATTCAAGCTTAAAGATACAACCACATCAAGCAATACATCATCTTTAGCAAGGACTATACAAATTGTTACCCAAAGAAGAAAAGATAGATATTTAAATTCTTGCGCAAAGCAAAGATTTACAGAATGGTTACAAACCAAACAAAGAGTTGGGAAAAGATGGGTTTCAAGAAACCCTTGATCTTTGGCATCTTCTAGTCTGATTGTGTTGCAGAAGAGTCCTTAGTTTCAGGCACCTCGACAGGGCCTCCAGAGGAGTCCTTAGTTTTAGGCACCTCAACAGGGCCTTCAGAGGAGTCCTTGGTTTCAAGTAGCTCGACAGGGCCTCTACAGGAATCTTTTGTTTCATCCCACTCAATAAGATCTCTGTATTTCAAAAACTCCTGTTTCCGATAGCCTAGAAGAAGCCTCAAATTCTTACTATCTCCTACATAAGAGAGCAAATAGGAGCCAAGAACTCCAAAATATCCAGCTCTAGATCCATTGTATCCAGGCATGAAGCCAAAAACTCTTATGGCTTCTTCCTTCTCCACTAAAATGATCTTGTCCAAACCTCTGCTGAAAACTTGAGATCCAATTACCTTTGAGATAGCTCTCAAAGCCATCATTGGTAGACTTGGAGAGCTTGACAATCTACTATGTTATATTATAATTTTTTTATTGTTTAAATTTCCAATATAATGGCCAAGGCTTTGATTTTTCCCAAGCTTCATTGGCCTAGAGCCCTTGGCCCTTCCAAGAAATTTGTCCAGATCTTCAATCTCAATCTACACAACAAACCACAAGAGTATAAGATATAAGATATTTATCTACAATGCATAATAAATTCTAACATAAACTCAATGGGTAACTTCGAATTATATTTCATACCTTAGGGTGTTCGTCTTCTTCGAGAAGACTATCATCATAAAGATTTATTGAACTCTTGGGTTTCTCATCTGATAGAGACTTCAATCTCTCTTCATACCCTACATCATCAATATGAAGTTTCTTCTGGACCTGCAAGAACTCTTCTTTTGTAGGTATCCCCCCCTTTTCGTATTCTACGATCTAATTAATACATGTATGTAAGGCTATAGAGCTGTCTTGGAAATTCTCTCCCTCAACATCAAGACTTGCTAGTGGTTCTTGTTCATAACCTATAAAATTCATGTTATTTTGGTCCCAACCTGCAAGGATTTCTAAGCAATAATCTTCTCTAAGATCAAAAAGATGTTGAATATCATTTAGCAACACATATCTCTTCTTGTTGATAAGATAAGTGGGAAATGTTGGAACACATGCAAGAGGACCTTCTTCATCAACCTGTGCACTTGGCTCGATCTCCTTTTCTTCCACCATTGTGATATTGTCACTCTTGAACAAACCTACATCAAAACCTTGGACAAGTTGATTCTCAATATATTCTTGGAACATCTCCTCCTTCTCTTCGACCTCCTTATCCATACTCGCAATATCCTCTAGCTTTCCCTGTTGTTCTATATCTGGAGAAGAATTTTCCATGTACTGAAGATACACAATAAATCCAACGTCCTTGTGGATTAGAAGGCATTGGTATTGATACATGTGGAAAGGGAAACATGTTTCATCACTATAATGAAGAAATCCATTGACTTCTAAACCTTGTACATGTCTATCATAAAAATATCTGTATTCCTTAAGTTTATCTTTAAGATCCTCGAATAACTCCTTCAAATCAAAAGGAACATTGAAAATTTCCCTGATATAGCTAAACTTGAAAGAATTTCCAATTGTGTGTAAGAAATCAAAGAGCCTATCATCAGAAGTCTCCATTAGCTTCTCCTCATCCATTCCTTCCAGAGATAGCTTTCTCTTTGTCATCTTGACCAACAAAAGATTTATCCCTGAAAACAAAGCAGAATGGCAACAATGTCCAATAAAACAAGATGGAACCATGGAAAGAGGCCCCAAAATTGCATTTTTCAAGATAAAAAATCAAAAAAGGAGAAATTTTTTTAAGTGACTGGTGAAACGCAAAAACAAGGTGTCCAGAGGCAAAATCTGGTGAAGAAATCGCATTTCACCAGACACTACTTGAAAACGAAAGTTATTTGAAAATTTCACCGGTGAAACGCGATAGTTAGCAAAATACCACTAACCAGAGACATTATTTTGCGTTTCACCGGTCAAAAGATGCAGAACAAGAAGAGAAACATGAACTATGAATTAATTCTATTAAAACACAAAAATTTATGATAAAATCCTTTTTGGAAGTGCCATGCTCCTTTTAAAAGACACAAAGCACATGACATCTGTGATTTTTCAAGTGTTATTAAAAATTCTTTCTATACTAATCAACGAGATTTTGTTCAAATACTTGTAATAACAAAATTTTGTTACCTATCAGAAATTGTTGAACTGCTCTTCAAACAGGAAGCAAGGACCTTGAAGGGAAATCGAAACTAAATTTCGGGAGAAAGAAAGACAATATCGAAGAGGATGACTTCGAAAAGCTTTTATATTGATTGTCAAACGTGTGTTGATAGTTCCAACAAAAAAGTTTGCGTAATGATGGAAAAATAAATGTGACCGCAAATTTGGATGAAATTTCCAATATTTTTGCATGCACGAAATACCTCAGAATACGTGCGCATGTGTCTCACTTAACACACCGTATCAAATTTCTCAGAAGACGTGCACACTCCCTTTTTTCGAGAATACATTGCGTTTTACTTAACACTTCGCCAAGTAATGCATGTACCATCGATTTTAAAAAAAATCCCCCGATAAAGGGAAACAACGGCCAAATTCGTTTCATATTTTTATGGTCATGGAGCACATTTTCGTGGTCATGCAATAGGGTCTTTGAGCTATGGTTGTGAAGAACGTATTCGCGTTTCACTAGAGCTATTGACAAAATTGGTTCTAAACAGATTTTTCCCAGCAAAGCGCCAAAGAAGGTATGGTTTTCTACATCCGTCCTTCTCAATGCCCAGGCATCCATTCAATGCATTTTTTTGATACTTTTCCTTAATTTTTTATATTATTATGAGCTTATGAGCACTATAAATGAACTTTTTCCATAGTGTGAGCATTCCTTAATGTTGTGGAGATTTTAGGTAATTGTAATATTGTGGAGATTTTAGGCAATCCTTCGAACTTTTTCCTTAATTTTGTGGAGATTTTAGGTAATTGTAATAGCATTCCTTAGATTAACGTTTTGTTTTTCTTCATTTTGTTGATTCTTTTGCTATTTATGTGTTGTCCGGTGAAACGCGAAAACAACATGCTGCAAGGAGGTCTCTTATCTGAAACTCGTGTTTCACTAGACACACTGAACAAGAAGTAACATGTCTTTTTTTGGCAAATGGCTAGGACTAAAGCAACAGCAAGGAAGGAGAAGATTGATCCTAGGGGTTTAACATCAAAGATTCATCAATCTTCAAAGCCTCAAAAGCTCTCTAGAAAGTCAACGCCAAAGAGAAAGTTTTCTCAAAATGTCAGGTGCCTAAGGGAGATTAGG
Organism: Lygodium microphyllum; assembly: GCF_053477565.2. Classification (NCBI taxonomy): domain Eukaryota; kingdom Viridiplantae; phylum Streptophyta; class Polypodiopsida; order Schizaeales; family Lygodiaceae; genus Lygodium; species Lygodium microphyllum. The sequence goes on from NC_141162.1 coordinate 82,663,375, forward strand.
AAGGCAATAAAGGCTCTTGACAATGCAATTCCAAAGTTGTCTTTTCAAAGGCTTGTCAGGGAGATTTGTGACAAATATAGTTTGGATAGTTTCAGATGGACAAGAGCAGCCCTTAATTGTATACAAGAAGCCACAGAGGATTTTTTAGTTGAGTTTTTTCAAAATGCCTATATTTGTGCTGCTCATGCTCATAGGCTCACACTCATGGACAAGGACATGGTAATTCTTAGGAGGCTAAGATATAGATTTTCAAAGGTCCTTGAGCCAATTCCCCTCACTGATGAGAAGACATTTAATATCCTTAATGTGCCCCCAACTAGGAGAAAGAAAGATGATTCTGGTCCCAAGGTTGAGGATGTCACCCACATGAGAGGGATACAAGGCAACATGAAAATGAGGAGAAAGCTAAAGAGGAACATGCAGATAAATGGAGAGAGTATAGAAGGCAAAGGGCTGAAGAAAGGGAAGTAGAGCAACTAGAGTCCTTTGAAAATGAGCTGGCCACCCTTCTTGAAGTAGCTAATCCAAAAGGATTCAATGTGTTTTGTTTCTTACCTGGTGACTTAGGCAAAAGAACTGAGATTATCTCCTTTAATGCTGCATGTATTCAGATTCTTAAGGATAAAAGAAGAGAAATAAATGACAATATTATTCTTGCTAGCCTAAGGTATATCCACCCATAATTACTTCTACTTTTTGATATTTTTTTAACAATAAGATTTTTCTTGTTTATACTCACTATTTCTATGCCTTTTCTAGGTGTGTAATGCATGAGTTTCCTTTGGATATGCAACAAAAAATTGAGGTTCTTGATCCATCTATCTCATTCTTTATGAGGAACGAGCTTGATACAAGTTTTGTTGAGCAATCTGATTGACTTCGATACTTTGGAGCTCCTTATAATTCCATATAATGAAAAGTAAGTGATTCAATATTCTATTAGAGTTTTTGAGATTTTATCCTACTAATTTATTGAGATATGATTGCTTTCAGTTCTCATTGGAGCTTGATTGCAATAGATTGTGTGGATAAGTAATGTTTTTTAATCAACTCTATGAAAGGAAGCCATGGAAATGCTAAATTGTAAGTTATATTATCCAAGGGCTCCTTGATATTTCAATTCTTTTTTTTTTGTAAGTACTCTAAATTTCAATATATTTTATATATAGAGGTGCAAAAAGATTAATTGAAGAGATAGAGAAAAGGCCCCCTATGCCGTCTGATTTGCTTGCAACAATGCAATATAGACAAGTTGCGGTAAGTTATTGATTAAAATAATTGAAACATAAGTTTATTCTATGAACTATCATCCGTAAATTTTATAGTTTTACTTTGTGTTGGTGGTTGCAGTGTCCTCATCAGGATGATAGCCATTCTTGTGGCTGGAGGGTGATTGCAAATGCTAGAAGAATGGTTAACTTTGTTTATCTTAATGATGATAAACATGTAAAGGTAATATGAAAGATGCTAAACTTTAAGATAGATATTCATTGCAAATAGTCCATTGATGATAAAAATATAGTCTATTGTAAGAACAATAATGAACTAAAACTCTTTTTTCTATAAATGTGTGCCAGTTTTCGAAGGATTGCTATGCTTCTAACTCATGTTTGGTACGTCAGAGCAAAGCTCTTGAAGTATATAATGGTCAATTGTATACAACCAACAACAGAGATTGGTGGGGATTTGCACCATGAAGGAGATGTGGTGCCTATAACCACGGAAGGTGAAGCCACAACTTCAACACCTTTACCCACACCTTCTATACCCAAGACATCAAAGAAAGGCAAAAGGACTCCTAGAAAGGATAGTTCTCCAAAAAAGAAATAGCTTTGCGATATCGCCTTGTAAGCCTTCATATATAGAAATTTGCCCTTTAGCCCTTGTAAATCTCATAGAGATGGCAAATAGACATCTGCTACAAAATTTGTACATATATTTTATATTGATAGTAAAGATATCTTTTCTTGAATGTCCTTGCAGTGTATATTATTTTCTCTCCTTTTCGATATCTGCAAAAAATAAATTACAAATGTTTGAATACAAAGGAGCATGGTAGTTCAATGTCTTGATTTTGTAAATCCATCCTCACTTGATGTAGCGTACATGATTTTTTTATCTTTAAGATTGCAATAATATCCTCGTTGAACCAAATATCAAGATCCACTATAGGATCTTTGTTGAAATTATTAAGATTCTGGTCTAAAGCAACTAGACTACTACCAACAAAATGCCATCGACTATAGTAAAAGCTAAGGATAAAATTTTGAGTAGCAAATATATATTTACAAGCTATAGAGTCTTGATCTATCTTACATATATCCCATCCTTCATCAACAAATTGTATGATATGATCATATGTTAGTCTCTTCACTGAAAGCATGGTTTTTGTTATTCTTAGAAATCAATAAATATATTAATAGGCATAAACAAAGTAACTTTGCTTAGCCTACTTGAGATATTAGATTTTAGTGCTTTTTGGATCTCAGAAAATGTCTTATATCTATAGCTCTCACTAATAGCTGGACTTCGCAAAGGCCACTCAAAGCTTGAAAATTTTGGCAAAGGAAGGATGTTTATTGATCCCCATTGGCACCGCCGCATAGGAATAACATAAGAATGGTCATAAAAGAATATTCCAGTGTCTGCAAGCTCTGTCTTCTTTCTGCCTCTATACATTTCTTCTCCAATTGAACCATGTATAACATCAATAACATCAATAATAGACTCCACTGGTTGCCATTCCTCAAGATTAGAGGGATAGACATCTACAAGACAAACAAATATTATAATGGAAAAACCTAAACCATGTTTAAGAAAGGAAAAACTTTAAGAATCAAATTCTTACAATTTGGTCTATGCATTGGAAGCTTTGAAGATCTAGGTTTCAAACACAGCTCCCTATGCATGAATACATGTTGCACTAGTACCTCTTTGATGTTATTCTTATTTGCTCCAAGCTTAAAATCTCGGATTTTGCCCTTCCAAGTAAAGATAAACGAGCTCTCATGTCTTTTCCTTTTTCCACGTTTTGCTTGTTGCATGGTGATCCAACTACCTTTGCTAATGATGGTAGGAATCCATCTTCCATCAGTTTGGAATGAGTTAAACACTAATATGGATGTGATTTGGGAGCTTAGACGCCTTGTTGAAGGTCGAATTTCTGTGTCCATGGTAGAAGAGAGAGAGACATGCACAGAGAGAGAGAGAGAGAGGGGACTAGGCTACCATAATGGAGGGAAAAACAATAGAGGAATAAAAGAAAGGAGGGAAAAAATTGAGCGCCATGCTTTTCACTAATTTGTATTTCGATTACATCAATCATTATCATTAATCTAGATACATCATTAAATAAAAGTAGCCGAGACTCTATGCCATTAATGCAAAATATGTCACGTGTATATCTACTTCAATGAGTGTTCCTATGTATGTTAGAGAGCTTCAACCTCTAACCAAAGCCACGTATGTGTTGTATGTTGTCTATGTACAGTAGTTCAAGTATTTTCCTAGATTTGTATACATGTATTTCAGTTTATATCTCTTCCCTCAACCAAGCATTGGCATGACAAGCCTTCAAAGTACCATCTAATGTATGCATATAAGCATTAGATCACACCATAATCACTTTATGTGATGGATTGCAATCAATAGAGATAGCCTGATAAAAAAGGACAATCACGTTGACAGGTCCAGAGGTTGCTGCTACTGTTGTTCATGTAGTTGATGATGACAAATGCATCATAACAATTGCTCAAGGAAGCCTTAGCAAGCTCCCAAACAAGCTATAGCAACCACTTGAGAAATGAGACACAAGAAGAACCAATGCCTACTTTTCCAATGTATAATGGCAGTGTGCCTGTCTTCAGGGAACCTAGATCTTCACTTTCTCTAGGTCTTCTTCACTGCTCCTGCTCCAGAGAGCCCACCTAGCATGGCTCTGATACCATATTGGAAGAGAGGAAGAGACAAAGAGTGGAGCGAAACCATGAGATTCAGCTCATCTTCATTATCTTCTCATTATTCATTACTTGACTACTAATTGGGGAAAAAAAAAGACTACAAATAGATTTTATACTAACCATCATGTAACTATGGTTAGATCAAGTCTATGCCGACTTATTCAATGTCACACACATGTACAGTTGTATCTAGCTGGTGTCGATTAGTCACAAAGACATAAAGAGATATGGGTGGAGCTTGATTTCTAACAAGAATGAGCTCTTAGGTCGCCACTGCCATTGTGGTGGTGTGCTAATAGGGACCTATTTGCACTTGTAGTCCTCTAGGATCTGGGTTAAGAAGGTAGTGGTTTGGGGTGATTGGCTAAGTTGAGGAGTACATTCAATTTGAGAAGTTTCAAGCCATACCTCCTTGGAGGAAAAGGTGGTGATAACACGAGCATCAACTAATTAGAGATGAATGCACTTGTCAACATAATTGATGTTAGAATTGGTTAAGTACTTGAAGGTGCAACCTAAGAGAATTTTAGTATCTACTCCTTTGGTTCTCAAGAGAACATAGAAGAGAAGTAGAATACTTTTTATCTCAATCGTGATCATCAATTTACAAAAACCAAATAATGTGTAAGGTCATCCTCCATAGCGATTCAACTTTGATTGGTTGGCTATAACAATAATTGCCCTAGTTTGCTCGAATAGTAGTATAGCAAAGTATTGTAGTCTAATCCCTCATCAATGAGAGCATCATCCATCACTAAGCAAGTGGAGGTGAGGTGAATGCAAAGGTATGTGGAAAAGATCAGAGGCTCGTCAACGATCTCTATGTTGCTAATGGTGATAGCTCTAACATTTACGATGGTGGAGTTAGGAGTGGAAGGCTATAAGATCACGTGTTGGCATTGCTCAAACTATTCATAGAACATTTATTCCACACATAACACATGACTCTTTGCATTTTTCATGGGTGGTTCATACGATGGATATCCAAGTGGATAGTACTTCTTAATTCGGTTGCCATTAAAATGGCCAATGGTTTGGCCATCTAGGGTTTCTAGCTCAACATTTATTGTCTTACTGATCATATGAACATGAAAAAGTCTAAGGCCTTGTAATTTTAATTTCTGCTTATGGCCTTTAATCGAGTATAGCAAGACTAGATCATCCTTATCGCAGGATCTTTGTTTCACATGTTTGTCAAATCAAGGTTTACATCAAGTCTTCTCAGTAAGCAAGTCATGATTTGCAAGAAGTGAGCCAAATGCTCAAGTTCCTTCAAGTGTTGTTGCCAGGCCTTCGTACCTTCCCATTACTCCTAGATAGCAATTCACAACCTAAAAATCAAGAACTCTACAGGAATAGTGACATTAGTGCCATATGTAAGGCAAAAAGGAGTTTGACTTACAGTAATCTTATAGGCCATATGATGGGCCCAAAGTGTTGCAATGAGTTTGTGATCCCAATGTGATCTTGATGTTGAAACTATTTTTGTCAAAACATTAATGAGGATTTTATTTGTCACTTTTGCCTAGACGTTTACCTAAGGGTAGTAGACGGACTGGACTTTTGATGGATAATCAAGAATGTGTATAAGAGATTATGAATCACCTCATTGAGAAAGGGCATCCCTTGATCACTGACAATCTCAATGGGGCATTTGAAATGTGAAATAGCCTGCACCTAGAGGAATCGAGTAGTAGTTCTAGCATCATTTTATGGGTGACCGTAGCCTTTGCCCATTTTGTCATATAATCTGTTGCCACAATAATGTATCGGGCCTATGAGTATTGAGCAGTTATGCTGATAGGTCCCATGAAGTCTATAGCCCACTTCTCAAAGGGTTGGCATGTGATTACTAGTGCAAGTTCCATTTTATCCTTCTTGATAGGAAATTTTATCCATCGGCAATCATCTAGTGATAAGCAAATTGGGTAGCATCTTTATAAAGAGTAGGCCACCATAACTACAGTTGAAGCACTTTTCTGGCTATGGAGGCTGCATCAAAGTGTCCTAAGGTAATGTGACCATGAGCTTCTTCCCACATGGTCTCAATCTCCTGTTTATAGATGCATCTCCTAAGAAGACCATCCAATCCTAGGTGATACAATTGACCAATGATCAATTGGTAAGGTTGAGTTTTAATTAAGAGATACGTGAGTCATGATCTCTCGATCGGTCATTCTAGTAGACCTTTTTCAAGGATTTGCACTGTCTTCAATCCACTAAGGTGTTAAATCAACCTTGAAGAGTTGAGCTTCTTGATGAATATGGAATATGTGAGTGTTGGGAAGTTGAACATGATTTGGTAGGCATTGAAAAATTGGGTGGAAATCATAAACCTTGCAAACCCTACCCGATCACTCTATACATCGCCACTCAAAATTAGTGTCCCTCCAACTCTCAATGCCTTGGGGGCTAACACTTGTGCTGGGAGGGAGTTGAGTGAAATGTTGTGCTTCCTATAGAAACCCTTCAAGATGCTACACTACAAGGAATAGTGGACACTGGAGCTAGTGTAAGTATTGTCAATTTAGAGTGTACTCCAAGCCTAGGGAAATCCACCGATTGAACCAATGCACTTTAATTTGATCATGTCTGATGGATTTAAAGTCATACCCTTGGGAGTCTTTTGGGATTGATTGGGAAAAATTGTTGGGGTATAAGTCAAAGTAAATTTTGTTGTCATGAACGATGTAGACTATGGCCTATTCCTTGATCAACCTTAGATGCACAATACACACCTCATTGAAGACTAGGGCAATAGTTTAGTCTTTCTTGGAAATCAAAAGGAGATCGTCAACATTGAGATGGAGTCTTAGAAAACATCCCTTGTTGACTTGGGCACTATCTTTGTGCTACTACAAGGTGACTTGACTCTATTGACCCTCTGATTATGCACCTAATGAACAGATACATTCCCTCCCTTGACGATGAGCAAGATTGGATGCATATACTTGCAACACTTGAATTGCCATTCAATGAGGAATTGGAATAGCTCTTGCCATGAAACCTTCAATAGAATCCATTTTAGTGCCTCTTTTTATGATGACCCCTAACTTCACCACCACCACTTTCAAGGGCTATCCAACCCCAATAGATAAGCTTGCCTTGCAAAATCCGTAGCCAATGGTGGTTGTGCTTCCAAAATTGAATAGATATTAATTTGATTATCTTTAAAGAACTCGTGACCAAGCCCACTTGGCAATGGACTAAGTTGCACCAAGTCTTGTTTGACTTCCGCAATGACCTTTTTATCTCTCCAATGCAAGACCAAGGTGTCGATACTATGAGGAGCCGAGTGACTCCGAGGATGACCTATCAATTCAAGACAATGGAGATTTCAATTCTAACCTCGTAGATTATGACATTAATGGTTGTACCATTGATTAGGTTTTCCTAGATCCCTAACCCTCTTAGCTTGAGACATTGCTCATTGATACTAGGATCATCAAGGTAACAACTGAATTGGAATGGCTTTAATATCTTAAGGTTCTAGACTACGCACAAGCAGGACACCAAAGCAACAATCCATGTCCAAACCTTGAGATATTGCTTGCAAAAAATAGCAAAACAAAAAGTCCATGAGACCACCAAAGCAGCCTTTGACTTTGATACAGAGGGCAATAGCAATTCTGACCAAGAAATTTCCCAATCTACCCAGTTCATGTAGTCTAAAACCAAACTTCTAGTCCATTTGCAAAGAAAATACTTAGAGAATAAGACACATGACACTACATCAGAATATTGCAATTAGAAAAAACTTAATGATTTACCTCCATGCTTCACAAAATTTAGGAAAAGCAATTAAATAATTGTATTCCTTAGAGATAAGCATGAAGAAACATCCAATGAACCTATTTAGGGACCCAAAAGAGGTGAATATTAGAGAGCTTGGAGAATTCCCTAAACTTGTATATGTAGTTAAAGACCTTAGTGAAGAGGATGAAGCACAGCTTGTAGAATTGTTGAAAGAATATCGAGATGCTTTCATGTGGAGCTACTCTAACCTTCAGGGAGTCCCACCACAAGTCTTTAGTCACACCATTCTACTTAAGCCTAATGCCAAGCTTGTCAAGCAAAGACTATATCCCATGAATCCTCACTATGCCCAATCATGTCAAGGAAGAGATTAAGAAACTACAAACAACAAGATTTATCTATGAAATGGAACATACTGACTTGGTATCACTGATTGTTGTGGTATTCAAGAAAATTGGAAAATTTTGAGTAGGTATTAATTATAAGAAATTGAATACCACAACACTATGAGACCATTATCCCCTCCCCTACATAGATCATATGATTGAGTGAGTGGAAGGGAAGGAAGCTTACAACTTCTTAGATGCATTTTTAGGATATAATTACGTCCAAGTCCACCCAAGTGACACACCAAAAACTACCTTTGCCACACTAAGTGGTAATGTTTGCATATATCATCATGCCTTTTGCACTCACTAATGCCCCCATGACCTTCCAATGACTCATGTACACTATCTTTAATGACATGCTATGGGAATGGCTCGAGGTGTTCATGGATAACCTTTGTGTACATTCTATTTAGGAGAAGCACCTTGAGAAGCTCTAGCTCATCTTTGAGAGATGTCAATAGTACCACTTATCCGTGAATCCCCTAAAATACCAATTTTGGATAAAACATGGCAGCATCCATGCTATATCCAAAAATGGAATTACCACTAAGACAGCTAAGATCAAAGTTATTATGAACGCCTCTTTACCTACCAATCCAAAGGGGGTCCAATGTTTTCTTTTCTATACTGGCTACTATCATTGTTTTCTACTCAATTATGCCACAATCACTCAACCACTTTATAAGATACTAGTCATTTGGGCATGGATCAAGCCACCTACAAAGCATTGAAGAAGGCTCTCATTGACAACACTTATTTTATGATCCTTGGATTGGACAATCACATTTCATGTACACATTAACACCTCCAAGATTGCAATTAGTATAGTGTTGTGCTAGCCCGGTGGACACAACATGGATTTTCCTGTGAGCTTTGCCACTCAGTAGCTCGTCGAGACTAAGATGAACCATTTGACCATAGAATGCAAAGTCTTAGTAATGGTTTATGTTATAAAGAAGTTTTGTCATTATCTTCTTGCTATGCCTTTCACTTTCTTTGTGGACCATTAAGCATTGCTTTATCTTGCGAATAAACCCTATCTTACAAGTCGCATTTCTCATTGGCTTCTCTTATTATTAGAATTTGATTTTTTTTTTGTACATAAAGGAAAATAGTACTTCATGGTGGACCATTATCACAAGTGACCAATAGCAAAAAAGGCCATAGGAGTTTATGAGGGACTACCTTTGAGCAAAGTTCTGAGTGGAATGGAAATGTTAGTTGATGCAAGAGTGTTGCAATAATGGTGGGTGTGGCATTCTTATAGCTATATGCAAGCAACTTGCAGTAGGGGCAAGAGAAATCTCTTGTTCCTAGGACTGCAGATCAATTGGTGGCTCCGTGGATATTTCATTAGGCTATTGTGGCTTTATTGAAATAGAAGCATGGGATAGTGGTGGGGACAATCTAGGAATGTTGAGGATTTCATCAACGTGATCAATATGCAATTTTTATTGTGTTTCCCTTACCCATTCCTTAACCTTGTCAATTGCAGTGAGTTGTTAGACGGGGTTAGGGTAGGAGTTATCCTTTGTGAGGGATTCTTTAGTGGTTTGAGGTGCAATTCTAGCATTTTCTGCACTTGAAATAGTAGTTTTTTGGGGTGGGGATATAATCCATTTACTCTTCATATTAAGTTTAGCCCTTTCTCTTCATTTTTTTGCATTCTTATTCTTGATTGTCATTCCATTCATAATTGTGGGTCCCTCAAGATTGACTCCCCCCAATTTTCTTTAAGCATGAGTGATCATGTGCATTGGGATGGGGATGCTTTCCTCATCATGTAGCATTTGCCTTTGTTGCCACAGCTCCAACATGCGATGGGTTCTCGAGTTAGAGGCGTGCCTCAACCATGGCCACATCCCAACATCTAGCATGGATCAATAGTCCATCAAGATGGAATGCCCTTCATCGTCATAATAGATGAAAGAATTCATATATTTTTCCTCTTCCCGAGTTCTTCAATGAAATGGACTAGGGTATTGCTAGGCGGGTGTCTAATAATGGGCATCGGGGGCTTAATAATACCAAAGGGATTTATCTCAACTTGTGGAGTGGCTACTTTATGATCTAGAGGAGATGGTGAAGCCAATTGTGGAGTGAATGGGGATTGCCAAGGATAAGCAACACCATGATTATAATGTTGATAGGCAAAATTAGGATCATGGAATCTTCATGGCCCTCTACAATAGGTGGCTTTGTGTCTAAAACATCCGCAATTTATGCACATTCTTGGTGGTCTAGATCATTTCAAAGGGAGATTGTCTCCTCCTCGGTGTACGCATTGCACAATTTGGCAATGTAGTTTTGAGATTTTTAGGGACTTTGCCATCTTAAGAAACTCTTGATGTTTTCTTTTTGACATTGGCCATTAATTCTAGCATCTCTTTATTCTCTGTCTATATTTGTCTGACATGACTTTCTAGATTGGATCTCATTGTTTGTTTGTCCCTATTGTACTCTTTGTGTAGTTTTTCCCTATGAATAGCCTCGTCAAAGAACATTGTTGATGATGGAGCAATTTAGCTCAGAGTTTTTGACCAAGGTCTAATAAATTCTTTCATCATGGATGCCTTTGATAAAGGATTTTGTGACTACCTTAGGTGTGGGTCTCTTTTGCTAGGGGTATGCATTTAAATAGGCTCTTAACCTTAGAGATATAATCTCTCATGCTCTTCCCTTCCTACTATTTTGCATTCATCAACTAGACAATGAGGTTATCTCCATAACTAGCTTCAGCAAAACACTTGATAAACGAGTCTTTTACTATTAAGAAGGAGGCCTTCTCTATGACATCTAGACTCGTGAACCAAGTGCCCCCTTTTTCACCTAGGCAAAGCTCGAATGCTTGAGTCTGCTTAGCATCACCCATAAGGTGATTTGCCTCTCAAACTTGCTCAAATTGTTCTATGAAACTATAAGAGTCATCATTGGCTCGATATTTGTCTTATTGTTTGGCCACAGTAAAGGGATTTTAGCTTGGTCTCTATGGGTTGGCATGCTTCCTATTCCAATCAGAAAGATTTTTTATATGTTCCGACTTGGAGAATCTCTAATGGGTAAAATAGTCTTTGTTGTACCATGCACTCTTGCACGGATCCTAGTCTACAGGTTAAGAATGTGTAGTAGTTATTGTCTATATCGAAATGTACGAGTGCTCTATCAATTTGTTATATCATTTTGTTGTTGGTTTTGTGGCTCTTTTATTTTTTCCTAGTTGTGTTTGTTTTGAAGAAAATTAAAACAAAGCTTCCTTTTAGAACACTCCCCAATTGTGTCGTGCAACTTCCAAGTGTACCTATGGGTGTCATACAAAAGGCAGTTGTGGGTCAATGGTGTTATGTGTGTTCCTAGGTTTATTGTGAGTTTAGAATGATCATTCATGGTTGTGCATGCGTGCACACATGGTCCACAAAGGTATTCCCAAGTAAGCATAGATGCTTACAAGAATATACAAATAACATATGTGACCATGAGTATATACTAATGCTCACTCATATTTACTTAGTACTTATGAATGCATCTAATTGCTCGTATGTGTGTAAGGTGCTAGGTGAATGTGTAATTGCATGCCCTAAAACTCTAGTTATGCAAGGTGTATACCATGTTTGTGGGTACTTAATGAGTACACAAGCATCAACAATGTTCACAAGCACCTACTAGTGTCCACAAGTAGGCATTGACGCATAGTAGCATGCATAGTCGTAGATCCATGGGTTCTAGTGATTTCTGGCATTCAAAGGTGCACCTTGAATGTACAATGCATCTAGGTGTACGTGTATTTTTTATGTGTCTCCTAATGTGTGTGCCGGCTAAAGGGCACATCTATGTGTGTTAAAGGAGGGTCTCTATCGTGATGCAATGTGGATGTCTTTTGCATGCCTACGTGTGAGTGTAGATGTCACTATGTGAGGTATTATGGATGCGTTGTGCATTGTTTTGTGCACTAGGTGTTCTAGGCTATGGCTCGATTTGAGTGTGCTTGGGGGCTTATGTCTAGCCTACATGTGCTAAAGTGTGAAATGCACGATGGGCACATGGCCCAAGTATGAGGTGTTTGAGCATATGTGCACAAGTTCAACCTAGGAGGGCATGGAGGGTACTAGTGTAGTAGGTGCGATGCATGTACGTGGTATGACTACATGGTGGTGGGCTAGATGCACTAAGTGAAGGTGTGTTTTAAGGTGAGTGGAATGTGCTAGGTGTGAGTCTAGGTATTGTGAAGTGGTTGTTAGGGTGTGTGAGTGAGGTGAGCAACATGGCACAGAAACTTGGGTGTGGCCTAGATGCAAGGAGTTACACTAGTGAATTGATGTATTTTACATATGTTAATGTACTTATGTGTGCACTAGGGTGGTGTGAATGCACCTGTGTGTGCTACTTTATGTTTGAATCTAGGGTGTGTAAGGTGTGTGCAAAAATGTGTGTATATACATGTTTCACTGTGTGTGTGTGTGTGTGTGTGTGTGTGTGTGTGTGTGTGTGTGTGTGTGTGTGTGTGTGTGTGTGTGTGTGTGTGTGTGTGTGTGTGTGTGTGTGTGTGTGTGTGTGTGTGTGTGTGTGTGTGTGTGTGTGTGTGTGTGTGTGTGTGTGTGTGTGTGTGTGTGTGTGTGTGTGTGTGTGTGTGTGTGTGTGTGTGTGTGTGTGTGTGTGTGTGTGTGTGTGTGTGTGTGTGTGTGTGTGTGTGTGTGTGTGTGTGTGTGTGTGTGTGTGTGTGTGTGTGTGTGTGTGTGTGTGTGTGTGTGTGTGTGTGTGTGTGTGTGTGTGTGTGTGTGTGTGTGTGTGTGTGTGTGTGTGTGTGTGTGTGTGTGTGTGTGTGTGTGAAGCAATTGCATGCATTTGTAACGGTCCACATGCATGTTTTGCACAAGATGTGCAAGCATGTGTGCACATGCACGTGTTTGTGTGTATCTACGAGGGTCTACATGTGAGGGTATTGTGTGTGTGCTTGTGTGCAAGGGAGTCACATATAAGTGCATATGTGCAAGGGTATTGTGCCATATAAGTGCATATGTGCAAGGGTATTGTGCAAGGTCCTAAATGCTAGTACCTACTTCTATACATGCACATAGCCCTTTTGTGTAAATGCATGTGTGCAAGGTCCTAAATGCTAGTACCTACTTCTATCCATGCACATATAGAAAGCCTTGTTGTGTAAGTGACTATGTATGTGTAAGGGTCCTAGTGCATGGGGTCATATGTGCATGCACATGTGAACATGCAATAGTTTATGTGCACGTGCACTTGTGCAAGTGCACATGTGCATGTGCATGTGTCTATGTGCAAGTGTACAAGGAGTGTGTGTAAGTGTCTATGTGCAAGGGTATCTTGTGTACATGCCTATGTGCATGTGCCTAAGCATGTGCACATGGGTCTTGTGCAAGTGCAATAGGCTATGTACACGTGTACGTGTGCAAGTATGGGAAGCTATGTATAAATGGCTATGGATAGATATGCAATTGCCAGGATCCTAGGATTCATGTGCACAAATGTAGGGGCCTCATCTATGTGCACTAGTGTTTTGCACACGTGTTTTGGGTTAGGTGCAAGTGACTATGTACATGGGTCTACATGCATGTGTGTGTGCCTATGTGTGGGGGTCTATGTGCACATGTGCATGTGCATGTCCAAGGATGTATGGGTGTCTAGGTACAAGGATGTGCATGAGTCTATGGTAAGTCTACAGTTACCCATGAAGATCTTGTGTGCAAGGTGTCTATGTGCCAATGCCAATGTGTGTGTGCACGATTAGTATGTGCAAGGGTATGTATGTATAGTTCTATGTACACATGTGCATGTACATGAGCAATGGTGTTAGTGCAATGAGTCACATGCACCTATGTGGGGAGTGTAAGTCTTATGTACACATTTGCATGTGTGCTTGGGTTGTAGTGCAAGTACACAAGGGTTATGAGCATGTGCAAATGTGTGTCTGCACACATCTATGTGCGGGCATCTTATATTGATATATTAGAGACACACAAAAATTGTTTAAAAATCATGCATCCCCCACTCCTTACATTGATTAGTTCACCACCTCCCTGGACTCCCCTCTTCTCCCATTATTGGCAAGATTACAAAGAACCAAGTTGGTTGTGGATCCCCCACTCTCTCTCATCAATGCAACTTTCCCCAGTTCATTCAAATCTAACCATGATATCCCATTCAATGCCAATGCTAACAAATGCAATAATAGAAAGGAGTGAGGTTGACGGATTTGACAACCACCAGATTATAAATTGGGTATCTTGCTTAGTGGCTGAAGTTCCTCATGTGCCACTTTCCAATGGCGGTCGACACTCCTCGCATAGTTGCTCTCCTCTCGCCAAATCCTTCTTCCTGAAATCCTCCTCCTTGCAAGATGTGCCAATCGGCTAGGGACAATGTCAAGATGGAGATGGGAAGGATACATGGAAGATATGGAGAAGAACGGGGTGGAGGAGATGGAATCGAGGGAGGTGGGGAACGTATAGGGGGGTTAGAGGAGTTAGTGGGGAGGGAGATGGAGGCGATGGTGGAGATGGAGGTGGAGAAGATGGCGAAGGATAAGAAGCCGAGGAAGATGGAGATAGATGGTGGAGATGATGGAGGAGGAGACGGAGCCGAGGGAGGTGGAGACTGATAGCGCCGTGGTTGATAGTCGCAACAGGAGTACAATGGGTGCGTGAGCCCAAGACAGCACGACAGGATGTGATGCCAAGGAGGTGGAGCTGGAGGGTGGTAAGAGGGTAGGAAGGCTGCATGGTGGCAGCGGGATGTGCCCATGATGACAACGGCAGGGGGCATGAGCCTGAAACTGGTGGATGACAGGTCGTAAGCCCAGGATAATGGTAGTGGCCAGAGACGCTACAACTACCATAGCGGCGTGAGCTCATGGCAGGTGCTATGGCCCAAGACAATGTTTAATGGGGAGCATACGCCCAGGATGGCGGCGGGGTGATGGCATAGGCCAGAGATGATGGGTGACGAGGGCATGAGCCCGGGACTATTAACCCTTACTCCCTAACCCTTCTAACCCTTACTAATCCAACCCCCCCCTTTTTTTCTTTCTTTCTTTCTTTTAATAAATAAGGAGATTAGTAATATTAGCATTGGTAAGTTAGTGGGTTTCATAAAAAAGAAAATAAAAATAAACTAAAATTCTGAGAAAATGAAAAAGAAAGAAAATATGATTTAAAGAAACAATAAACAACACCTCCCCCTCGTGGTGGTGTTTTCAAGCTAAGAGAGAAAAAGGACTATCCAACCAACACAATCTCAAGAAAAATCACCCCTCCTCTTTTTATATTAAAAGAAATAAAATAATACAAAAATGAGAATAGCAAGAATACTCCAAGGGCTTTCCCAAACCCACGTTGCTTTCCAACCTAACCTAAGACCCAAACTAAAGTGCCTAATCACACTTGGGAACATCGATCTAATCACAAAAAGTCATTTTGGAGTTGGCAATGCTTACCCTCCTATTTCGCTGCTCAAGACATGCAAGCAACCTCATACTCAATGCGCCTTTGGTCCCCGATGGAATCAAAATGTTGTGTGTCACATGCTCAATGATGGGACATCACCGCAAACACCCTCTTATTGATTCAAGAGGTTTGAATATGTGGCACATCAACTAGCTCTCACCTAGCCTCTTACACATCGCACGAAAACCAAAACCATTGTAGTGAGCTCCCTTGGCCCTCCCTCAAGAATGAAGGTAGCTCTTAGAAAGCTCTACAACCCACATATGCACCCATTCTCCCTTCTCACCCTCTATGGCCTTCACATGCAAGGTAGGAGCATGAGGATAGGCATGAGAGAGCACTCAAAAGAAGAGGTGAAGACTTCACCCTTCATCCCTCACTCACACACACATTCTCTCTCTCTCTCTCTCTCTCTCTCTCTCTCTCTCTCTCTCTCTCTCTCTCTCTCTCTCTCTCTCTCTCTCTCTCTCTCTCTCTCTCTCTCTCTCTCTCTCTCTCTCTCTCTCTCTCTCTCTCTCTCTCTCTCTCTCTCTCTCTCTCTCTCTCTCTCTCTCTCTCTCTCTCTCTCTCTCAATTAATGGAAAGCAAGAAAGTATGAATAAGAAATTACCACACACATGAATGGCCATGTACATTCTCTTTCAACCTATTTTTATGACTTTTTAGGGTTAGAGTTTCCCTATCCCCCTTGGGCATCATCCAACCCACTTTTTGGGCCAAAGACTAGTCTTCACTCTATGTATGCACTAATTCCATATTCCTATGCTAAGTGCTACACTACTAAAATTAATAACAATTTGCATGGGAGGGAGCCCCCGACCCTCGTTTGCAATAATTGATTCCTTTTTTCAAGGCTTAACAATTTCAAAAAAAAGGTGGCTTTCATGTTCTCATTTCTCTTCACGTCCTCATTTCTTCAATCAGTCAACACTAATGAATGCTTAAAATATGGTTAAACTATTTTGTAAAATTACTAAAGATCCAACTTTGTCATTTGTAACCATGTTTCTTTTTCAATAATGCAAATGCAAAAAAAAAGCCATGCATAATGGTGACCTCTGACCAACTTTTAATTTCGGACTATTTGTTGAGGATAGAAGTACATTAAAGCATGTGATACATTTGCATGAGTGGATTATATCCCTTGTGCAAAGACAAGCTCAATAAGAATCTGTTTTCCTGGAGCTTTAAAGGCTAACATGACATTATCATGTATATAAAGACCCGAAGTGTTGAACCTAGAAATAAGCTAGCCCAACTTAAATGGGATATTATTGTTTATTTATGCTCCAACATTCTTAACAATGCATTCTCAATAATGCATTGTCTTTGTTTTCTTGTGGATCATAATCCCTAATGAAGAATCTGGCCCCTACCATGATAAACCCACCTAACAATATATTGGCAATGGGTATAAAATGGGTGGTAAAATCTTGTGTTATAAGAGCATAAGCGGGTAACGCCAATCCAAACAACAAACAAAGCACAAATACAATTTATTTATAGGATTTGACTAGGTTTAAATATTATCCAAGTAAGTTGCTATTCCAACATTCTTTCATTTGCCATTCCAACCAAATTCATCAAACAAAACCTACAAATAAAAAACAAAACCAACTTGATCCAAAGGGGTAAACATTTTAATCAAATCCATTGAATGCATTAGCCATCAAAAAGCTTTATCAAACAAAGAGCATCCAAAGGTAACATCTTAGTGTCTACAAAGATAATTTACCATTTGGGAGCCATATAATCGATGTGAAAAAATCCACATGTATAAGGTTCTCAATAACATTACGTGCTTACCAAGGTGAATCCAAACAACAAGCAGTACATAGCTATAATTTGTTTATAAGGTTTGAAACCCTAACCTTCTAGTTTGGTTTGAAGTCATTCCTTTGAGACCATTGGCAAATTCTACCATTTTCACTACTTAAAGGCAAGCTCTTCATGAGAAAAATTGCAAGGTTGTCATCCATATGAATCTTGACTATTCTAAAGGACCTCCCTAATGAAGTGATACTTCATCTCAATGTGCTTTGTATTTGCATAAAAGACAAGATTTTATGCCAATTGGATAGAACTTTGACTATCACAATGGAAAATGGGTGCCAAAGCTCATATATATTTATGTAAGTACTCAAATTTTGTTGTGAATAGGGTGAATAATTGCCACGTTTATATGTTCACCCTCATTCGTGTTTACTCTTGGAGCAAGTCACATAGTGACCTAATACCTAGGAAAAACCCCACCCTCATTCTTGTTCACTCTTGAACATGTCAAATATGACCTAATAATTGGAAAATATCCCTTATTCTAGGGATTTGATGGTTTAGTCTAGTGCATAGCCTATTAGCTCTCCAATGTTTTGGAGCTCAATTGTGGTGTCATTATTGGATAGTACATGACAATTAACTTAGAGATGTCTAGGTTAGTGAGAACTAGGAAAATCTTCATCTCTTGAAAGAAGTATCCATGGGAGATCTTGAAAGCATTTGACATGACGAAGTGCAAGGAGGTAGCTACACATATGGAGGTCAATACAAAGTTATCCCCATTAAGGATACATCAAAACTCACAAAGATTGGGAGGTGCAAAATCCCTGTGGACCCTAAAATTTATGAAAAATGACCCACATGGCCCATCAAGGTTTCATTTAGAGCTTGTTTGACTCTCTCTCTCTCTCTCTCTCTCTCTCTCTCTCTCTCTCTCTCTCTCTCTCTCTCTCTCTCTCTCTCTCTCTCTCTCTCTCTCTCTCTCTCTCTCTCTCTCTCTCTCTCTCTCTCTCTCTCTCTCTCTGAACTGTGTCTATGCATGTGTGCATGCATGTACACAGTGCAAGAGGCATGTTGTTAGCATGTGCTATGCATTCATCATATGCATGTCATGGGGTAGTCCTGTCCTACCACTCATTATGTGTCTATATGCATGTGTGCACACATGTATGCATGTGCATGGGAAGGGTCCTTTTGGTTGGTATGTATCATGTACTTGACACATGCATGCCATGAGGCAATCCTCTATTGTCACTCACTATGTGTACACACACATGTGCGGTAGGGGGATCCTATCTATTGTTATGCATCATGTACTCAACATATACATGTCATGAGGTGGTCCTCCCATATCACTCATTATGTGTGTGTTGGGGTGGGTGGGGTGTGTGTGTATTTTTATGGGATATGTGAATTGGCATGTGCCATATATTCAACATATACATGTTATGACACCTCTATCTTGTGATGGATATGTGCATTGGGTTGTAAGGTACTTGCCAATCAAGCACTTAGTCATGAAATTGACAAGTGTCTTTTGGCAAGTATGTCACATTTGACTTGGCATAGTATCATGCACTCAATACAAAGGTGTCATTTTGGTTGTGACACCCTTCCTTTCTCCTTAGGACATGGATGGGAGCTTGATCATGAATTTGGCTAGATACTATCCTGACATGCTATGTGATGATAGTAGATTGATGGGCATTTGGATAGATAATATCCTCAGTATCTTGTATGGTTTGATAAGATGGGAATTTAGGTTGTGTTCTCAACCAAATAGTGTCCTCACCTATGTGTGCTTGATGGGCATTTGTTCATGCGTTTGGCTAGATATCTTGTACGTTTTGATAGGATGGGCATTTAGGTCATCTTCTTAGCCAGATAGTGTCCTCATCTATGTTTGGCTAGATACTATCTTGACATGCTATGTGATGATAGTAGAACAATGGGCATTTGGTCATGCATTTGGCTAGATAATATCCTCATTATCTTGTATGGTTTGATAAGATGGGCATTTGGTCATGCATTTGGCTAGATAATATCCTCATTATCTTGTACGATTTGATAACATGGGCATTTAGGTCATGTTCTTAGCCAAATAGTGTCCTCACCTATGTGTGGTTTTTCTTAAAAAGTTGCAGTGTTTGATCAACAAATGTCAAATTAATAAAAGTTGTAGAATTAATGTTAAAGATAGAATGCACAGCATATTAATGTTTGATCAACAAATGTCAAATTAATAAAAGTTGTAGAATTAATGTTAAAGATAGAGTGCAAAACATATTTTTGCATGAAGATAACTTTGATTCTAATACTACCCAGTCATCACTCATTGCACCCATTATGCACCATGTTCACATTTGTGTATAGGCTATTAATTTGAGTTGTAAACTCTTTTTATGCTTATCATTATTATATTCATCTATACTAAATGATATTTGAGCACACTTTTGTGTATGTAAACTCCATATTCCTCACAAGCTACATCTTCTTGGTGTTCAACCTTTTAGTTGCTTTTCAACATTCTTAGGCCCTGAGCCTATAGTCATGGTGGCTTGTGTTTGCAACTTTGCATAATTTGTTTTTACGGGGTGTTAATCTAACCATTGGCCACCATGTGTCATATGCCTCTCTTTCTTTCTTGTAGAGATATTGCAAGAATGGTCCATAACATTGCCAAAGCACTATGCATATACCTAATAGAAGCAATTGCATCTAGTACAAATGGCCCAATAGGGCACATCAATAGCAATGAAGTTGCATTGGTGAACTTTTATAATTGAGCATGTTTTGTCATATACTTGATACTTTAACAATACAAGTATGGGCATCGGGTTTGATAAAAAAGTTTGGAACCTAGAGAAAAGCCTCCATCTCTACCATAGACTACTTGAGAATGCTACAAAGATGGTAGAAGACCTTACGAACCCAACAACTACAAGTAAATCTAGGAAGAAGCTAGCCTTGTGGAACTTGAAGTGGAGGGAGGAGCTAGCTTGCATAAAGAGGGTGAAGGTCTTGTTTGAGCCAACCTCTCTCTAGAAGCATCTCAAGAATTCAATGGATGTAGGCCCTAGTGCAACACCACTGAGAAACAAGAGAATTCATCAATGGAAAGGACCCTCTTGTGCACATTTGAAAGGTGAGAAGGACCGAAGCTTTCTTGGAAGAGCTATGTTGGGAGAGCAAGATCAAGAAAGAGAGAGAGACACAAAATGGGAACTCCAACCAGTCACGATGTGTGACCAGGCCTTCCTTTATTCAAACTGTCTCTAAAAGAATAAAGAATAAAGTGACGGGATGGTGCCCGCCACCTGCAGTGTGCAGTGGCAGGTACTATCAGTGTAGTAATACACGAGCGGCTAGGTAGATGCACCTTTACCCCCACAACCTCCCACTTAAAGGAAAATCTGCTCGAGTGAGGAGTGAAAAGAAAAAAGAAAAAAGACAGTACAATGTACACATGTACAACAGGATGAGGAAAAACGTCATCTCATCCAACACCCATCAATCTCCTGAGGAAGGCAAAGCGCTCAGTAGTGAGGCTTTTCGTGAGCAGATCTGTAGGATTTTCGTTAGTGGAGATCTTGACAAGGTCAACAGACCTATTCTCCACAACCCCACATATGAAGTGATACCTCACCTCAATGTGTTTTATCTTCGCATGAAATACTGGATTCTTGGCTAGCTGAATAGCACTCATAGAATCCGAATGCAATGTAGATATAGCATCAATCCCAAGTTCATGAACCAAACAGCCCAACCATATGGCCTCCTTGCAAGCCTTAGTGGCTGCAACATACTCGGCCTCAGTGGTAGAGAGAGTTGCACACTTCTGAACCCTAGACATCCAAGAGACAGCACCTCGAGCATAGGTGAATACATAGCCAAAAGTGGACTTCCTACTATTTGCATGTCCTACATAATCAGAGTCTGTGTACCCCACAACTCCTGTATCCTAGCTGCCATAGCAAATACACATATCTGTTGTGCCCTTCAAGTATCTCATGATACCCTTCACGGCATCCCAATGCTTCTTGCCAGGTGTAGCCATATAGCATGCCACAACACCAACTACAAAGGCAATATCTAGACGAATGGCTATCATGGCATACATCAAACTGCCCATGGCTAATGCATAAGGGATCTTGGCCATCTCAGCCCTCTGCTCATCTATCTACGGACAATTGGCTTGTGAGACCTTCACATAAGAAAGTAATGGACCGCTAGTAGGCTTCATGTCCTTCATGCGGAAATGCTCAAGGACTTTATGAATGTACCCCCTCTGTGAGAGGTAGAGTAGTCCCTAATTCATGTCGCACTTAATGCACATACCAAGAATATGAGAGGCGTGTCCCAAATCCTTCATCTCAAAGTTCTTCTTCAGCTGAGATTTAAGAGCATCCAGCTCATCATGAGCTTTCCATGCTATCAGCATATCATCCACATAAAGTACCAAAATAAGCAATGAGCCATCACGGACTTTCTTCGTGTAAAGACACGGATCCATAGCACTCCTGTTGTAGCCTTGTGACTGCATAAAGGCATCAAACTTGTGATACCACTCCCTAGGTACCTGCTTCAAGCCATAAAAGCTTTTCTTCCATTTTCATACTAGGTACTCCCTGCCACATTCTCCAAAGCCCTTAGGCTGCTCCATGTATATCTCATCATGCAAATCCCCATGCAAAAATGTAGTCTTGACATCCATCTAATACATGTCCAAGTCAAGCTGCGCGACTAAGGCCAAAACCAAGCATAAGGTGGTCATCTTGACCACAGAAGAAAAGACTTCATCAAAGTCAACTCCATGCTCCTGTTTAAAACTCTTAGCAACAATTCTTGCCTTATAAGCCATCTTGGGGTTTCCAAGGGTCTTTTTCAGCTTGTACACCCACTTGCATGGCAAAGCCTTCTTGCCCTTAGGCAATACAACCAAATCCTAAGTCATATTCTTATGCAGGGAGTCCATCTCAGACTGCATAGCCCTCTCCCAAGAGTGACTATCACCCCTACGAATAGCCTCATCATAGGTGAGAGGCTCTCCTGCATCTATAACCAAGACATAATGCATCAAGGGCTCAAATCTATCAAGGGGAGGTCTATCTCTAGTAGATTGTCTCACTGCAGGTTCTATTGCATTTCTAACATCCTATCCAATACCCTGGCCATGTGTACTAACTGCTGTTGCAATCTATCCAACTGGTTATGCAAGAGCATGTGGCTCCTCTTGGAATATAACCCTACATATCTCTACCACCTTCTCAGGCTACCTATGCATCGTGTCTTCATGGAAGACTACATCATGGCTATGGATAACTTTCCACGCCTGCGGATCCCAAAGGTGGTACCCCATCTCGCATGCATCTCCATTGCCAAGAAAAATGCATTTCACACTCTTAGAATCTAGCTTACTACACTTGTCCTTGGGTACATGGTAGTATGCCTCACATCCAAAGACATGTAGATGCACATAAGACGGAGGTTTCCCAGCAGTCCATACCTCCTTTGCAACTTGGAAATCCAAACCACTGGAAGGTGGTCCATTTATGATATGCACAATTGTACTGACTACCTCAACCCAAAAGCTCTGTGGGTAGGCCTGCATGGCTAAGCATACTGCGTACACGCTCCTAGATGGTTCTATTCATCTGCTCAGCCAAACCATTCTGGGGTGGGGTATAGGGGGGCGGTCAACTGACACTTAATACCCCTTTTGTCACATAGCTAGTCAAAGGCACATGGCACATATTCTCCTCCATTGTCAATCATAAGGCATTTCAGCCTATGCCCAGTCTTATTTCAACCAATGCAAGCCATCTCTGAAACACAGCCAAGACATCTGACTTAAGCTTAATGGGATAAGCCCAAACTTTACGCAAAAAATTGCCAATAAACGTCACAAAATACTTTGCACCACCCATAGACTGACAGGGCATAGGTGTTGAGAATCAGCAATCACACTCACTAAACAGCCTCTTTGTATGGAGCCTCAGGGTCAAGGATATGCAGGCTAACCTATCCCATATGCACAGTGGTGCTTACTGCAGTTTCCTACTTTCCTATAAAGCAATGTACTTGCTTCCTTTTCTTAATGTAATGATTGTACTCTTTTCTTTTCAGTGAAGTGTCAATGTCATTGTCCACATACACAAGATTGTGTTTATGAGTCCAAGTCTCAATCTTGGAACCTAATTCACTTGTGTAACAAACAGTGTCTTTATCTTCTCCATCATGAGTCCACACTTCTCATTTCATCCTCCATAGCTTCTGGTTTTGCCATGCTCTAGATCCCGCATTTCTCACATGGTATCAGAGCCCAGTCGGGCATGGCATAACTCCCTTCTCTGCTCTCTCAATCCCTCTTAACCTCAGGTCAGCTCATGATTCTCATTTTCCACCTCCATCTTCACTTGATCTTCTTGGCAGCCATAGCCACCTTGCACCTATCCTGCTTCAAGCTCTTAGATCTCTTCAATCAGACAAGATCTTGACAAGCTTTCTTCTGGAGAACTGTAGCTCTTCTCTTGGAGCTCCTCTCTATCACCTCAGAGCTCAACATTAGGCCATTTCAAGCTCAGCATTGTGAATCTACACAGTTGCTGCCCTGTGTTTCTGCCATAGCCAGATAGACCCTGCCAACTTTGAGGAGCTGGATCTTGCAATAGAGGGCATAACTCTTCACGTTGTCTTCTACAAAGTTTTTCTCCAACTTCAGGCGCATCATCTTGGCACAACACAACTCAACATTGCACACTTTATGCGACAGCATTGCTGAAATTCATTGCTGCTATCAGAATTGCGCCTGCTAACGTTCAAGCTGCTGCCGCCATCGCTACAGGTCGCGATGTTGACAACCATGATAGGGCATTGATAGCCCATCATTCAAGCTTCATTTTGATAAAAAAAGTTTTGAAAATGATCCACTGTAGCTCCTGCAATCAGCAAAAAACCAGGCTGCCCCCAGAAACCCTAATGCAAAAGCCATAGCCAAAGCTTCAAAATTCTGACATTTTTCACTGTTTCTCTCACTGAAGTTATCAACAGTGATTTTAATCACTGAGCAATACTCTCTGAAGTTCATTAAAGTACTGTCACTCTGATTTGAAGGTATCAGCATCAAATCAAGAAGGGGAAGATTACACTTGGATTTAAAAAGAGTAAAGGACTTTGCAGATTTGGTATTCATTAACACTCAGTTAGTGTTTTTTAGCACTTGTGTCTCTCAACCAACTCTTCTGCTGCTCAAATCTAATAAGTCTGAAGTTGATTTGCTACTGTTCCCGTAAGTCTAACATAGGAAAAGACTCTCCAAATGCTCGATTCAAAGGAGTCGGTTTTCATACCTAGCAAACCCGCATCAAGCTCATCTTGATGAAAAAGGGTCTCTGGGCCATCACAAATGGCAAAGAGAAGAAACCTCGGGACGCGGACCTTGCAACTACTTGGCAAAAGAATGATGACAGAGCCCAGGCCATTATCAAACTGAAGCTAGACGACGGTTATATCCACCATGTGGATAACTGTGAGACCTCACAGGATACATGGAAAAGACTTGACACCCTGTTCAGTGCACAATCTAAATCATCAAAGTATGGTCTCCTGATTGAGTTCTTCAGACTTGAAATGAAGTCCAGCACATCACTTGCCACACATCTGAATTACATGGAAGGACTCCTAACCCAACTTGCAGGAATCAACATTAAAATGGATGAAGATGTTTGCATCAGTGTTCTACTTAAGAGTTTGCCTCCTGAATATAATAATGTATCAACAACTTTAATCAACATGCCAAATCCTGAACTTGTTGATATCGAGGCATCACTGTTAGAAGAGGAAAAGAAGCTAAAAACTAAGGAAGAACCAAGTACCTCTAGAGATGAGCATGCATTATATGTTGGCAACAGGTACAAAGGCAAGAAGGATCAGCTCTTCTGTGACTTCTGCAAAAGGACCGGACACACTGAGAAGTTCTGCCACGCAAGAAAGAGATCCCAAAAGGCCTATCTAGTCACAGTCAAAGAAGAAGAAGAAAATGGAGCAAAGGAAGAAGAAGATGAAGATGAAAACCACCAGGATCGGAAGGACAAGACTCATCAGTCCTTGTACTCTCATAATTCTGATAGGCTGTTTTAAAAGCCTTGTATTTCCTTGCCCTAATGCTTCCTGCCATAAGCTTTGTAAACTCTTTATGTAACTTGGCATTACAGTCCCTGTGCACTTTGTGAGGCCCCTGTTACAGCCTCTAGATGTCCACCATGTTTATGGTACCCACACTTAGCCTTTTCTGTGACAGCCTCTGGTGTTTTGCCATGTTTGTGGTATGCCCACACTTTGCAGGTGGTTCTCATTACAGCCTCTACACACTTTGTGCCTTTCTAGTTGTGATTGAGGAGGGGTGTTGAGAATCAGCAATCACACTCACTAAACAGCCTCTTTGTATGGAGCCTCAGGGTCAAGGATATGCAGGCTAACCTATCCCATATGCACAATGGTGCTTACTGCAGTTTCCTACTTTCCTATAAAGCAATGTACTTGCTTCCTTTTCTTAATGTAATGATTGTACTCTTTTCTTTTCAGTGAAGTGTCAATGTCATTGTCCACATACACAAGATTGTGTTTATGAGTCCAAGTCTCAATCTTGGAACCTAATTCACTTGTGTAACAAACAGTGTCTTTATCTTCTCCATCATGAGTCCACACTTTTCATTTCATCCTCCATAGCTTTCGGTTTTGCCATGCTCTAGATCCCGCATTTCTCACAATAGGCCCACAGACATCTGAATGTACCAATGCCAAGGACTCACTCATGTATGTCCTACCAAGCTTCTTATGTGTATTCCTAGTCTGTATGCCATAAAGACAATGCTCACATGAATTAAAACATGCATAGTCAAGGGGCAGTAAGCAATGCAAACCAGAAAGCATTTTCATTCCCTTCAAAGACATATGGCCCAAATGGGCATGCCAAAGAGATACATGTGGGATGGAACCCACTGACAAAACATGGTCAACAGAAGACCCATCAACTACAAGAGGATAGAGGCCGCCAGCCTTGGCACCTCTAGCAAGCACAAGCTTGCCACGTGTGATCTTCCAAGAAGAATCCCCAAAAGAGACATGAAACCCAACATCATCAAGCTGTCATGCAAACATAAGACTGCAAATAAGTGTAGGTACATGACGTACATCCTGTAACAGAAAAGTACTGCCAGTAGAGAACTGCAACCGTACATCCCCAATGCCAACAATAGCAAGTGACCTATCATCACCCAAGCAAATTGAACTAGAGAAAGTGTAGTAGGAGTGCAACCACTCACGGCATGGTGTAACATGAAATGAAGCACCAGAATCCAAAATCCAGCACTGTGCATACATAGAGTGAACCTCAGTCAACGGTGTATCATCACAAGAACTAGTTGCAAGTACTCCCCATTAGAGTCCTCAGTCTGCATGACATTTATTTCCTTGATTTTCACACTAGATTTTGTAGGTACCATGGTGTGATCAGAGGAATTTTCCTGTACTTTGTCTTTTCCCTTCTCTTTGCGCTTCTCATTGCGCAACTCTATAAAGAAGGATTCTTAACCTAAATTGATTTAGCCTAATTCTAGCCTATGAACATGAAATTGACAAGAAATGGACAAGAAATTAGCAAGAAACCATAGCTAGAACTGTCATTAACTATGAAATGAAAATGGTTACAAGGGAAGAAACGAACCAAACTTCTTGTTCCAAAATAGCATAATCCCAAATTTAGTGACTGCTCCCTATTTATAGGTAACCCTAATCTAACCCTAGCAAGCCTTAAAATTCCTACATTACAAACCATCCCTTCTCGAAAAAGCTTTGTCCTCAAAGCTTGGGAATATAGAAAGAATTACAATGAAGGTGATGGTTGTAAACTGCTAGAAACTTTCCAAACAGGGCTGATGTAGGAGAATGATCATAACTTTTGAAATACATGTCGGTTTTCAGCATATGAGATGTCATAATGAAGTAGACATCATATAGTACCTTCCCCAATCATAAAGCTTGCAAATTGACTGAGATAAGTCAATTTATTTTATGACAGAATTTTTGGAGTGCAAGCTGCCCTGTCTTTGGAATGCACTTTTCCATATGTAGTAACCATAGGAAAATCATTAAAACTGCAACACCCATTTATGAGTTACTACCTTATAGGCAATGCTCCAAATAAAGATATCAAGTACCCTTGGGATCAAAAGGAAAACCCTCAAAATAATAGTCACAGTCATGGGTACCTGTCCAAGAATTATGCATATCATCTATACCTTCCGTGTCAAATGGGAAACCACCCAAGAATTCATGATTACCACCATGAATACCGGGATCATAGGGAAATGAGGTATCCGAATCATATGACATGTCAACATCGTGACCATACACATGAGAATAAAAAAGAGCATGATCAACTATAGGCCATCATCATAAGTATCCTCAAGTAGATCATCATAAGTATCCTCAAGTAGATCATCATCATATGAGTATACATTCTCATCCATTTCTACAAATAACTCTCTTTGTAAGCCATCATCACATATCTCTGCATCCTCATGCTCTTCATTGTCTATTACACACTCTTCTTCACTTTGATCTTCATCTTCTTGGCTATCTTCATGCTGAAATTTCTGCTCTTAGTCTTCTTGTTCTTCATCTTGGTCCTCTTCCACATCTTCTTCATTGACATCCTCTTCTTGAGTGTTGTCTTCTTCATTAGCTTCCTCATTTTCATCTATGCTATAACCTCCTTCAGTTTGCATGGTATATAATCTTGCATTAGTTACCATAGGCTGATCATAATGATTTCCTCCATTACTTGGTTCATGCTATCCATGGTCAACTAAATGTGGCCGGAAATAAGACGTATGATGCTCATTCCCATAAGATTGCTCTTGAAAGCATTCATGACAACTGCATTTAACATTGCTATGCTGCCCATAAGTGTAGGCATTCTCATAGGTATGGTTATAAGTATGCTGGCCAACGTCATTTGGATGAGGTTCCAAAGAAGAAGCATATACATCATGCAAATAAGACCCACCAAAACAACCTTGCTACTGCTCATATGCATCATGTTGATGATCATAAGCATAAGATTCCATATAAGCATCATGTCTATTCTCAAAAGAACCACAATAACCATTGACTTGACAAGGAGGACTGCATACATGGTTCTCATGAACAAATCTATCATAGACATAACCATTTTGTTGATGCTCAAATCCATTTGGAAGTCGATGACTTTGACCATCTTGGCATGAAACATGGCATCCATAATTTCCAAAAGAACTCATAAAACTCTGTCCATTTGAAGAAGAAGAGACATAAGATCCATAGTCACTATATCCATGAACTGGAGCATCATGGGAAACACATCCATAAGCATTAGTGTCATTCTCTCTTTCATGAGATATACCATATGTATAAGAATCATGTTGAACATTTGACACTTGTGCAATGCTCCTATCAATGATGGATATGAGCTCTTTAACCATCAACTTCATTTCCCTTACATCTCTAACCAAACTGTCCATTGTAACCATGTTGTCCCAATTATTCCTATGCATTGTTTTGGCCATATCTTGAAGAATATAGAACCAAATAAGGCATTTGATAGCTCTATCCAAAGCTATGATGTCTAGCATCAAATGGAGTCCTGATTTGAATTTTAGAGTTGCATTTTTTTTACCATAACTTGAGAAATTCTGATCGGAATGAGGTGTTTGATAGCTTCACTCAAAGCCCACAATGTCTACCATCAATTAGGAATCCTGGTTTGCATTATTTTGTACCTACAACCCATTCTGGAAATGATTCTCTAGGTCTGTCCACAATGAACTGCTAGTGAACTATTGGAACAAAATAGGCTCTAACTTGAGAAATATGTATCCAAATGAAGCATTTGTTAGCTCCAATCCAAGATTGTGATGTCTAGTATCAAGCCCAATTGTCCGTTTGTCGTTAGAATGATGCTACTAATTTCTGTAGCAATTTTTCCAGATCTGTCCCTATTTGGACTGCACCCTTTTTATGCCATGTTTTAGCTTTGTTTTGCCTCGTAATCAATACCTTTCACCCAAAGAAAGTTTCAAGGCACTTAAGATCAACAAGAACACTGAGTAGACATGCATAAACCCTGCAAATACATCCTTGATACATCCAAGAGTTGCCTTGCAAATAGCTCAATTGACCCTCACTGCATATTCTCAACCACTTGATCAAGCATAAACCATAAGCATTGAGAACTCTAATAGTTTGCTTCAAGATTGAGCTAACCAAGAAATAAGCTCCAACATAGCTTGAGTTGATTGTAAGATTCAAAGTACCCAATGAGTTTGAATCATATCAAGTAGATTCAAAGGTAAGAAGATACCCAATTGCTTGACCCTGCTTGTAGTACATTCTCCAAACCAATATTGTCGAGAGATGCCAAAGAACCATCCAATCTTGCAAAGTACTTATTGTTGCTGATGTTGAAGAGCTCAAATACATGCAAAGAATCCACAATTTGAAGAAGAGACCAAGATTTGATAGGTAAGGTCAATGCTTACTACCATTAGTTGAATCAAGAGAAGAAGAGTAACACATAAGCTTGATCTCTCAATGAAGTTTGATCATCAAGATTCAATGATCATTCCCGGGCTGATATTAGAAAAAAGCCCCTTGAAATTATCCAAGATTGACCAAGAATTTGATACAAAGGCAAAATACCCTGCTGTCCAAATAACAGATTGGAAAGAAGAGTGCTCCAAAGCTTGATTCAAGATCAATACCAACCAATCTTGGTTGAACAAATGAAGTAGACACTTCCCGTAATGTAGATAAGCAAAAGCCCCAAAAGATTACACCAAAATTTGCCCAAGATGAGTGAAAGAATGCTTACTGTCCATAATACCTTCATATGCACTTGTCCAAGAGCTTGAATCCAAGAAATTGCTTCAATCTTGTGTCCATAGTTGATATATGAGTTGAAGACCGGTAAGTTGAGCCTCCAAAGACCAAGAAATCTTCAAGATTAGTGACAATTTGTCAAGAAAAAGCTTATTGTCCCAAACTGTTATGCATAGGGTTTGCAATCTCCATATCCATGCTCCATCAAAGCTTCAAGCTTCAAGATCAATCAATGTTGGTACTAGGATGTTATAAAATGTAGAAGCCTCAGGGAGTATAATAGAGCAAAAACCCTTTGATCTTGATGAAGAAATTTGAGAAATCTTAGTGATGTCCAAAACTGTCATAAAGCTCCATACCTAGGGTTTGAGAAAGCTCCCATCTTCAAAAAGAGTGAAAGATCAAGTAGAAGATGATGTATACTCCATAGTTGCACTCCATTTGATCATCCTATGAAGAGTATAATCTCCAAATGCATCACGTTTTGTTGATCAAGAGGGGAGGGGGGCTATAAAAATAGTGCAAACTGTTGCAATATGTCCTCTTATAGCACGTGATGAAAATGAGATGGATATGAAGCATATAGGTATTCAATAGGTAGCTCAAGACCCATACAAAATTCCTACATAAGCCATTTGAGCATTGGAGGTCATGGGAAGAATATCTGAGAAGAAATCTCCATGGAAGTTTGTAGGGAAGCTTGAAAGAAAGAGGAAAGAGAAGAAGAAACCCTTCCTTCTCAAAAGTAACCACAGTTAAAGTGTCCTCCAACCATGTCTAACCCTCTTTTGGTCTATAAGCCTTCAAAATGGGGTAAAATTTGATGACGGCCTGCCAAAGTAACCATGAACCTCCATCTTGCCACCATGTCCTTGTCAAGAATCCCTCAGATAGTCACAGCTTAAACTAGTGAAGCCTGTCATTGTCAAGAAGAACTAGGTCTAGGAACTATGCCTTCAACTCTAGTTACACAGAGAAGATGAATGTAACCAGATCTGCCATGATTAAGACCTCCCCAGCAAGATCATAATCATGAAAATGATGGAATTAATGCCTACCTTGGATCAAACCAAGGCTCTGATACCATTGTAAAGAAGGATTCTTAACCTAAACTGATTTAGCCTAATTCTAGCCTATGAACATGAAATTGACAAGAAATGGACAAGAAATTAGCAAGAAACCATAGCTAGAATTGTCATTAACTATGAAATGAAAATGGTTACAAGGGAAGAAACAAACCAAACTTCTTGTTCCAAAATAGCATGATCCCAAATTTAGTGACCACTCCCCTATTTATAGGTAATCCTAATCTAACCCTAGCAAGCCTTAAAATTCCTACATTACAAACTCATGACAATGTGGGCATATATGACCCTTCTTGCTACAATGATGACATGTCACATTAGCATTTCTCCCATAAGACTTGTTGTGTGACTTACCATGCGACTTAGACCTAGAATTTTGTGAGTCTCTACCATGGCCATTTCCATGGTCATTCTTTCCATTACCATCTCTGCCTCTGACAATCAAAGCATGTGACACAGGAGAGGCATCCAAGTTCTTACAGTTGATCTCTTTCTATAGAGAAGAGCACTCTCTACATTAGGCAAGTTCAAAATAGTAGCAAGAGCACATAAGGCAATGCGGAATACATCCCATGACTCACTCAAAGTCCCAAGCAAAAACAAGGCAATAACCTCATCAGTGAAAGTAATACCATGCGAAGTCAAGTTCTTGAGAATAGCATGGAACTGGCTCAAATGAGCAGACATCGTCATGTTCTCCTTCATGCGCAGGTCCATAAGTTGCTTCAGCCAATACATCTAACTTGCTAGACTTTTATTGTCATAGAGGTTCTTGATCTTATCCCAAAGCTGCCAAGCACTCTGTGCTTCCTCAACCATATTGTAATGCACATATTCAGTGAGAGACAAGATGAGGGTGGACTTGCATAACTCATCAAGCTCCATCCATTCGTCATCAATCATAGTTTTAGGCTACTCTCCATGCAACCTTAGTGGTTTTATTTGTGATTTCTACAGCAATACTTGGAAAACTTGGCTCTTGAAATAGGCATAATTCGTACCATCAATCTTAGTGATGTTGAAGATAGCACTGTCAATGGAAGAAGATGCCATACTGTAAGCTAAAATAGTGCAGATAGTTCAAAATTGCTTGTTGTTTTTTTATGTAGACAATCAAAATACCACCAAAACTAAGGTCAAATGACCACAAACTGATAGCTAATGATATTGCCCACCAAGTACTATCAAAATTACATAAAATCAGGATGATTTAGCATGAAAATTCTATGTCAGTCCCCATACATAAATGCTTTCTGTAATAAATTAGAGCCAGGTACAATGAGAGCAAACTGTAGGCAACATGAATGCACCAAGTCAACCACTGACTGTCAAAGGATAATCAGCATCAAGCAGGCATAAATCAGCAAGTGATAGTTGTACGAAAACACCCAAGCATGTAAAATGAATCCATTAGTTAGCCAGCACACCCCCTATGTAATAAGGCAAAGTGTACACAACATTGGCAAGACCTGACACAAATAGGTGTATACTCATGGAGTGCAAAGTCCAAATTAGCCCAAATACATCTGTGAGGACCATGGCATATCAACCATGCAACATCCAAGTGAAGATCCCAGTCTCAAGTGTCCAAATGCTCAAGTAGCATAAACCGCCTGCTCAATGTTTGTCAAGCATCCAAAGACTCTCCCACTAGCACAAAAGTCATAAGTGGCAAGCAAGAAAGCTTGAACAAAGCATGTAAGAGTGCACTAGTGACAAGTGTCCAAGATCAAGCATCAATGAGGCATCATGAGCATATAGTCTCTGTAGCATCCATACATAGCATCCATAGACATCAAGTACATCCAAATTGTAACTTTGGAAAGTCAAGAAATATCCAAAGTAAGCTTTGGGCAATCAAATGTCAAGCCCAAGTAAGTCGCAATAGCAATCAACTCCAAGATATTGTAACTAGTATGCATAGAGATGGCAGAGGCCAAAAAGCATGTCAAGACCGGTCAGACATAAGCAAAGTACATGCCATATGTACATCAAAGATGGAGATGCAAATGATATGAAAAGCAAACTCAAGCTCAATGACCCAAGAGCAAATCCAAGCTCTAAGTCAATCCCCTAGAATCACTACATCAATGTATACATCCAAGACATAGCCCAAATCCAATAGGCATATCCAAACATAAGAAATGAGCTTCATCCTTGAATATTCCAGCAAGAAACAAATGTCCAAAACTGAGTAAAGAGTGGTTCAATCCAAGCTCAAAACCATTGGCAAACCATAGGCATACTTTCCCATATGTATAGGCACCAACCTAGCATAATCGAGCATCAAATGACCATGTAGCATAAGCATAAAATGTAATGAAAAGGGACTGCCCTATTTTAGGTTGCCTGTGGACTATGTAAAATAGTCAATTAATGAGTAAATTTAGCCTCAAGAGCATCGCACATCATAGGCATAGAATTCCCTAGCATTCGGGGAGCATTCAAGACCCAACTGGGCAACCAATGTTAATGCCAAAGTGGTCCAAACATAAAATGCTAACATAGCACTGCTATGGGCTACCTGTAAACTATGTATAATAGTCCCAAACCTGAAGTAAATCACATCAATGCTCAATGCCAAGGCTCGGGATCAAATGCCAAGCATAAACCAAGTGTATAGTGCGCAAATGAGGCTACCAATGACAGGGATGAGCTGTCTAGGAGCTTCCATGAACTGGCACATATTCATGCTGCTTGGCTAGAGGGTTTGTTGCTTCTATTGATGTGATTCAAGGTTCTCCAAGGTTTTACCATGTGTCAAAGGGAGGCACACAAGAAGCCTCAAGTAGCCACAAGAGGTCTATGATGAGATATGAAGCACGGGAGCTTCAATGGTGCTGCCCCCTTTCTCTTCTCAGAGACCTATAGACCTATGAACTCGATGAAACCTTGAAGCAAATGAAGAAATACCTTTGATGCAATGCCTTGAGGGTGCCCAAAGGGATCGGGTAGGTGCTCAAGAATTCGAGGAGTGATGGGAGCTCGAGACAGTCGGCTATGGCTACCAGGAAGGAGACCCAATAAGTGTAGGAAATCAATAGGAAGTTGAAGGAGTCACGAACCAAGCTTGAATAGTCATAAATCCATGCTCTGATACCAATTGAAAGGTGAGAAGGACCAAAGATTGGTTGGAAGAGCTATGGCGGGAGAGCAAGAGCAAGAAAGAGAAAGAGAGAGAGACACAAAATGAGAACTCCAACAGTCACAATGTGTGACCAAGCATTCCTTTATTCAAATTATCACTAAAAGAATAAAGAATAAAGTGACAGTGATAGGCACTCGCCACCTGCAGTGTGCAGTTGGCAGGTACTGTCAGTGTAGTAATACACGGGCAGTTAGGCAGAGGCGCCTTTACCCCCAACAGCATTGAGGAATTACTAGTGTGCATCGATGATTGGCATCCATTTTGATGCATTGAAGTAATCCTCGAGAGCAAAGTCTTTGGACAATGCCTCAAAGTCACTATAAAAAATGTCTATTATTTTCTCTCAGACCTCAAATATTGTGCTAAGATGTATAGGGATTCTGACAATACAAAATTGCAACATTTGCAAGTGGAATGAGACATGTAAAAGGTCAATGTGTCAATCATTCATGCATTGCTTTGCCTTTTGAAACCCCTAGGTAAATGTATTCTCTCTTTACAATGACAACACAACCTATGACATGCCAATGTGGGGCCCCTTTTATGATTACGAGTATAGAAGGACCATTGAGCACCTATGCAATCCATCTTTTAGCTCTAGACTAGATGTAAACATAAGTCACCAACAAATAGTAGAGGGCCAAAATCCTTGGGGTTATTAATGATATTCCACACATCATTCATACATTGGTGAATGGGACAAAAGCTATCCATAATGTTGGAATTATGCACACTAATTTTCATGCAAATAATATTGTGATGGACTTCACCGAAGATAATTTTTGCATGGCTAGCATCATTGATTAGGGTCTAATACTCATCTCATACACAACACGACCAAGCCTCAACTAGTAGTGTGGCATTGATACAAAACCCATAGATGGGACTTATTGCATGATTATCCATGAGACTTAGACTTGTCTTTATTAGGCTGTGAGTCTCTACCACAATTATTATTCCCATTACCACCATGTCTATCTCTCACTGTAAGTGCATGAGAAGTATAGGCTATATCAATATTATTCATATTCACTTCTTCTGTAACAAAGCACCCTCTACATCCTTGAGTTGAAAGCCATCTTTTGGAGGGTTTGCAGTCATAGTAATGTGGATATGTCTTCTGATAAGTTTCTTACATCAATTAGCCCAATGTCTACACTTTTGAACTATCCCATTTTGTGCATGATCAAGTTCTAATAGTTAGGCCAATGCCTTTGTTTGATTAGCAGGTGGAGGGATGCCCCCAACAAAATGGTAATGCACCTCATAAAGTTAAAGATATGGGATCACATGCTAGGAAAGAATAGGGCCCCACGACTATCCTTTAATGATTTGGATTACTAGTGAGAATATCTCATCAAAGTCTATCCCTTTCTCTTTCTTGAATACCTCAACTACCAAACTTTCCCTATACCTAAGAAATGCATCAAATGGAGACATAAACTTATAGATCCTTTTTACATGGTAAGACATGCTTGCCCTTAGCACACAAACAAACTAACTCCCAAGTAGTAGTTTTTAATAAAGAGTCCATCTTTGACTCCATAACCTTCTTCCATTTACAACTATCATCCCTGTCATAGCATCAAAATAGCATAAACGCTCCAGATATAGTCAAAAGATTGTGTATATGTCTCTAAATGGTCTACAAATTCTTGTAGAACATCTTAATATCATCTTAATCTAAGCCCTTATCTATCCTAACTATCTATGCTCCTTAATTTGAGATTTCCCACCTATCTATGGCACTTCCATCTCAATATTTCTTTGTTGTCCAAGCCTTGCACCATGTGGGAGGTCATCAAATTACTCATATGGTGGATGTCCACTATCCTCGAATATTACCATGAATATCTTAAATGCCTTGATGGGATGTTTATGCATCATACCCTCATTAAAGATAGCATCATGGATATGCACTAACTTCTTAGCTTCAAGATCCCAAAGATAGTAAACCATCTCATTAGAATCTCCATACCCAAGAAGAATGCATTTCTTGGATTTAGTATCAAGCTCGTTCCACTTATCTTTATATATATTTAAGACTCATAGCCAAATACCTATAAGTGATCATAAAAGAGTTTCTTGCCAAATCACACCTCTTTTGGAAATTTTCCATCGAATGTCTTTCTACGTGGCCAATCAATCAAATAAACAATTGTCTTAACAACTTCAACCCAAAAACCATAAGTGAGACCCATGTTAGATATCATATTTCAAACCCTTTATTGAATGATTTTACTCATCTTTTTATCCATGCCATTTTGAGTTGGGCTTTTTGGAGAAATTAACTCTTCATACCATACATATCACAAAGTTCTAAGATGCACAAGAAATATGCTCTCCACCATTATCAATCCTCAAGCATTTTAGCTTCTTTTCCAATTGATTTTCTATATAGTCAAAGAACTTTTGGAATGCATCAAAGATACCATTTCTCTTATAAATAGAAAATGCACTTACTTCCCTAGTGGCACATCGATAAAAGAACAAAATAAGATGCTCCACCTAAAGAAGCCATAGGCATAGACCCACATGCATCACTATGTACCATTTCCAAAAGTTTGGATCTTCTAGTACCAAAACCCTTTTCATATGAAATTTTAGCATGTTTACCATACATATAATGCTCACACATTCCAAAATATTTGAAAAATTGAAGATATTAAAAACATGTACCAATTTCACATGACCCTTTAGATCATATGTTTATCACTAGAATGAAAGATTTTTCACTTTCACATGACCCTTTACATCATATGTTTATCACTAAAATGAAAGTTCTTTCAATTTTTAGTATCTTCTATCTTTCAAATCTTTTGATCTTGGAATGTGAGAGCATTACATATATATATGGTAAACAGGTATTTAGATCATATGTTTATCACTAGAAAGAAAGTTCTTTCAATTTTTAGTATCTTCAATCTTTCAACTCTTTTGATCTTATATAAAACATACTTACATGTCATATAAAAAGGGTTTTGGTACTAGAAGATCCAAAATTTTGGAATTGATACGTGGTGATGTATATGGGCCTTTGACAACTATAAGGGACCGTTTCTATATCTTCCAAACATGATCACCAAAGATTATACGGTAATTACAATCATCCAACTATCTAGTCCTTATCAAAATATTTTTCAATTGTAGTATATGACATGCATTCATAAGTGTGGGAGCTCTCGCTCAACCACCAAGACCCAAGGACTGCTTATTGTTTCAAACATTTCAAGCCAAGTGCAATGGCTACCTCTCACATATCTGTGCACACTCTCACACCTACGAGTGTAGTGAGCTTACCTTCATGCCTGATCAAGTTGCCTCCTGCCATGAGCTCTCCAGTAGTTCCATGAGCCAAGGTGCAAGCTCAAGCAAGATCAATCCTCAAGCTCCAAGCTCCATTTCCATGCGCGAGACAAGAGAAGAGAAAAGAAGAGAAGAAGAAGGGAGGAGAATATGGAGAGCTTCTCCACCATGATCCCTCACCCTCACACACTCACTCTCTCACTCCCTCACACTCCCTCTCTCAAGCACAAGCACAAGTAAAAACAAGAAGAAGAGGAGAGCTAGGGTCGACCACACACAAGAATGAGTTTCTTCATTCACTTTTTTCCATTTATACATGCCCTACTCTTCTTTGGATGCCCATCTCTTTTTAACATGACTGCCATTTTTGCCTAGGTCCTTTTTCTTCCCTATTCTCTTCCTATTTATATTGTTCCTTCACCGATGCCCATCTACATTTACAAACTGCACATGAGGGAGCTTGGTGCTCTTTTATAAGGAGTTATGATACGCTTTTATATTTAAGATGCGCCTTCCCCCTTTTGCACTTGCCCTAGACTTTGAAATTTGCTTCTTGCACTTTTAGCCCTTTTCCTCGTATTTTTCCATTGGGCTGCCTTTTTTGCTTTGTCCTGCATCTTTTTTATTTTCTTTTTCTTTCATTTCACTTTCTTTGCACCGAGGTTAACATTACCTCCTCCTAGTCGAGTGCTAGTCCCATAGCACTTGTTGGTGAGGGCTCGAGTGATTGAAGGGTTTCCATGTGGGTTGATGATGGGGCTCAGGGGAGATTGGTCATGGAGAAGAAGCATGACAAAATGGATGAGAGGTTGCGGCGAAGCCGAGGATGGATTGAGTGGGTCATGGGGGCCTCCGAGGTCAGTGGTTGATTGTGCGTTGTCAAAGTACATGAAAAGAAAAAGTATGTGCACTACTTGGGGATGTGTCTAGCTCATCGTGGAGTGCATGGTGTACATGCCAATGGAACTAGGAGCTAGGTCAATGCATGTGGTGTTGTTCCACACTTGAGGACTAAGTTTGTGTACAAGGGGAGGTAATATGGGTGTGACTTAGGGAGACAGGTCTCTAACCTTAGGCAAGTGTAAACTCCCTAGGTGTGTCCTACCCTTGATTTTTCCTAAGTATAAAGAGGGAGAAGGGACCAGGGATATAATTGTCCCTAGATGCAGTGTCAGTGGCACTCTAATGGTATATGAGAATTCCATTCCTTTCTTTTCTTATGCTTCATTGTTTGTCCTTTGTTTGCCTTGTTTCTTTCTTTTTCTCTTATCTTTTTTGCTTGTTTGTTTTTTCATTTTTTTTTCTTATGACATTTAATACATTGGGAGGGAATATGCTAGACATCATCCCTATTCTCTTCAAGAGCTACGTTGTGAGGGGGCCTAAGAGACTTGGTAAGAAAGGGCCTACTCTACAAGTAGCATTTTATATTAATGCATACATTTAGGGATGTTGTTGATAGGAAGGGGTGGATGTACTTGGTGAAGTAGCTATCGTTCATATATTTGAGGATGGCCATACAAAAGGAAGGCAAAAGCATGGTCCTCATTATAAGATGGGCCATCGTTGCAAAGAAAAGCTTGTCTACAAGCTAAAAAAGAGCATCTATGGGTTAAAGCAATCCCCATATGAATAGTAAAATAAGTTTGATGCATTTATCTAGTCTCATGGCTATAAGAGGAATGAGAAATATCATTGCTTACACACTAGAAAGGCTGAATATGGCAAGTTGATAGTGTTGATTCTTCATGTGGATAATATGCTAATTGCTAGAAAAAACAAGTATGACATTTCCTGACGAAAAGGTTGATACAAACGTTTGAAATTGTTAACCCCCTCAAAAGAAGAATATGGAAAAAATCCAAAAACTTGAGAAAATTGAAAGCAAAATATAGCCCAAGGTAAGAGGAAGATAGATGACAATGGCGCAATCAGGAAAATTTAAAGACACAAAGCGCACAAAAAAGTCTAAATGTAAGAGAAAGGTGCACAAGAATAAAAGCACCTTAATATTTTTGCAAAAAGAGCTCCATGCGCCTTGTAATTTATCTTGTAAATGAGCACCGAGCTCTCTCTTGTACAAGTTGTAAAGAATGAGAAGCACAAGTTAAGGCCATACTAATAAGAAAGGAGGACAAAAAAGAGTGGGGGAATGGACAAAGGCTGTGGACCAAAAAGGGGGATGCCTGCCCAAGGATGAGATAGGGCATGTATAAAAGTCAAAAAGTAAATGAAGAAGCTCATTCTTGGTGTATGGCAGCCAAACTTTCTCTCTTCCTGCTTCTTGCTCTTACTTCATTATTGTGTATGAAAGGGAGAGAGGGGAGTGTGAGGGAGGGAGAGTATGTGTCTGAGAGAGTGACAAACCTTGGAGAAGCTCTTCTTCTCCTCTATTCATATTCTTCTTCTTCTCTTCTCCTTCCTCATACGCATGCCTATGGAGGTCAAAGCTTGAAGCTTGGAGATGGAGCTTTCTTGGAACCACATCTTGGATCATAGAGCTACTGATGAATTCATAAGAGGAGGCAACTTGATCGAATTCAAAGGTAAGCTCACTATATTTGTGTGTAGGAGAGTGCGCATGACTATGTGAGAGGTGGCCATAGCTCTCAGCTTGAAATACTTGAAGCAATAAGTGGTTCATGAGTCTTGCTTGTGTGCTTTGTGAGAATGACAATATTTTGGTTCCATTTTCGGGACCAACAGATTCAAGCCCGAGTGCTTGCATGCTCCAATTGAGTGACAAAGTAGGATTTCATCTCCAAAACAGTGCTTGGTTTTAGGTAGGAAGTAAGGGAGTTGGAGGCCATTCGATCTCTCTTGTGGATTAGTTCATGTATAAGAAGCTTTGTATGCATTGGTTAGAGTAGAAGTATATTCTAATTAGGTTTGAGACATTAAAATTTGGAAAATAAGGAGAAAAAAAGGAAAAGGTAAGTCTCTGTAGTATAACCAAGAAATAGGGGAATAAAGAAAGAAAGGAAAAATATTTTTAATGCTTGGGAAATAATAGGGATAAGCTAGCCGCTCCAAGGATCTCGACATCAACCCAACAAGAATCCTTAGACCACTAGAACCTATAGTAATACATCCACCAAGAGATGCTCCACTCCACTTTGTAGAGCAACCACTGGAGGAAGACTCATATGTGAACCCTTACGTCTTATTATGACAAGGAGGGCAATCCTATACTTATGGATGTTAGGCATATGCCAGTCATGGCTTTAGGTAGAGGAGAGGTAGAGAGGCCTAGGAGGAGGTCAAAACCATGAATCTATAGTATGTTGGACGTGTGGACCGTTTAGGGCATATCTCATATGCTGCCCTCAAAAGGAGCAAGAAAATAGAGAGAAGGCCAAGTTGAGATGTCCCAAATGCAAAGTCACACACCTATTTGCCAATTACCCTAGGCAAAAACCCTCCACTAGCTTGGTAAGCATACCATTTGTTCCCCTCCAACTCTTTTATGTCTAGTCACTAGACAAGAATGCCACACCCATCCCCATAAATGTCATGATACAAGCCCAAATGAAGTAGGTTGGTATTTCATTTACTACCTCAACTTAGCAACCTAGATGTATCCTCTATAGGGAAGAAGGGCCAGTGAAGGAGAAGAAAGGGGACTAATGCAAAAATAACACTCAAGACACAAAGAGAGAGAGAGAGAGAGAGAGAGAGAGAGAGAGACCACTTTGACAAAGGGAAGGCAAGTTTCTAATGCAGAAGCAAAAACATCTGCTCCTAAGATGAGAGAGAAAGGAAGTGCTAATGTTGTTGGAGAGTACCTTGACCCCAACCAGCAACTAAAGGCTGTGGATAAGGTCAAAGAATGGATAAAGAAATCACAAGCTCACTTGGAAGATATTGCACCTATCATTGAGGACGAGATTAACAAACTCTCAACCATAGTCCCACCAATCTCTCCCATGTACATGAGAGCAAGAGAGGAAACATAATCACATGCACAGCCACATAGGCAAAACATGGATGCCATGAATAGACAAACTGCCCAAGAGCATTGGTAGGAAGCCCATGAACCAGAGGAGGGAAAGACAATTTTAGATTCTCTAACCACACTTATATCAACTCTTGTAACATTGCCACTAGGAGAATTGCTTAGGCAAAACCTTGCATTATGGCAAGGGTTGAAGCAATGGGTAGAACAAATTGATAGACATGAACCGCAAGACTTACCCGACCACAACACTGTGATGCACACACCAAGCCTAATGATGAATCCAATGTCTAAGTCCCACAAGTGAATGCCTTTTGGGAAGGTACTCAGATGGCACATCCTTACTTGTCATTGCTCTAGGAGATACAATGCAGAAGGGGATAGTAGACACAGGAGCAAGAGTTAGTGTACTTAGCCATACAATCCTGCAAGCTTGGGGAAACCCACTAGTAGAAACTGCACAGTTCAATGTCACTCTAGCAAATGGGATGAAGGTTAGACCCTTCAAAGTCCTGAAGGATTGGCCTTTAAAGATAGTAGGAATTCAATTCTCATTGAACTTCATAGTCATGAAGGGAGTGGATTATGATAACTTGGTAGGCAAATCTTGGATGAGGAATGCTCGAGTAATAGAGGATTGGGGTAATGGCCTGATATTCTTAGGCAATAGAATAAAAGCAATCTGAGTAAAGATGGACACTTGGAAAATCTCACCAGTGGGCCTAGATGCCATCTCCACCATGCTAAAGGGCGAGTCAAAGTCTAGAGGCAAGTATAGAACCCTAAGTAAGTACATTCATTGTCCTAGGGAGGATGAGTGGATTGGATGCATGTGTTGGTAACCATTGATCTCCTATTCACGAATGATGAGGGATGAATATAGGCAAGTTGTTGACTCAACTAGCAAAAACAACAAATCGACAACTAAGCTCTCATTACAAGTGAGAAAAAACTTGAGCACTCATGGATTGAGCACCCCTCCTCTTGGTTTTTCTCCTACCCTATTTTGATTTACATTTCTGGGCCTTATTTTTTGGATCATGAGATTGAGAATTATACATGCCACTTGTGAGTTTAGATAGCCATACCAAGATGTTACCTTCATAGTAACCTTGGGCATGCAATAAGGCTTTTGAAACCTAGTGTGGCCTAGTCTTATGAACCATAGGAGGGCCAAGTCCTCCATTTAGGTCTAGAGTGTGGAGCATGAAAACTATGAGCTCCAAATGATTGGTGTTTGTGAGTTTGTGGTCTATGCTTGAGGACCCATTTGATTATTTGGATCGTAGCTTTGCTTGTAGTCTCTAGATGCTAGTGGGACTTCTAGTGGATGTACAATGTGGTGCACTACCCCCTCCTTGGGATTGACACTTGGTTTAACTATACTGATGGCACTATAGGCTTTTGGATGATTGTGGTATTGCAAGCTATTACTATTCTAACATTGCCTATGGCAAGGTGGATGCATTGTGAGTCGTAGTCAACATTATAATGAACTTTTTTTTTAACACGTAACCCAACAGTGATTCCTTACCAACACTTTGTTTGTTAGGTAGCATATAAAAGATGATGGGTATGCTCTCAATCTTGATACAAACCAT
This sequence comes from Lygodium microphyllum, assembly GCF_053477565.2. Taxonomy (NCBI): domain Eukaryota; kingdom Viridiplantae; phylum Streptophyta; class Polypodiopsida; order Schizaeales; family Lygodiaceae; genus Lygodium; species Lygodium microphyllum. Next base: position 82,706,734 of record NC_141162.1, read on the forward strand.
TAGTTTGCATTTCCCCAAGAGTGAATAGGACTGTCCCCCAAACAGGTTGAGTTTTGCATTGGTTGATTACAATCAGGCCCCAATGAGGGCTAACCCATGGTGCTCCAATGATCATACATTAAGGTGTTAGACTCAGCTCCCTCATCAATTAGCGCGTCAAAGGTGTATACCTTTTGAGCTATCACTATTATACGTAGGTATGCTGGTGCTATTACTTTCTCATCCTCATCCTCTATTTCAGTTATGGTTGCAACTCTCACATTCATTAGTGGTTTTATCATTGGAGGTTCATGGAGTGGATTTGATGGAGGGTAATACTTTTTTATGCGACTTTCGTTGAAAAAGCTCATTCCTTCCCCCTCTAGGGTTTCGAGTTCGACATTGCCTATTCTATTGATATTGTGAACCTTGAAAGGTCCAATCCCTTGAATTTCATCTTTTGCTTGTGTCCCTTAACAAAGTACAGCAAGACTAGGTCTCCTTGCTTGAAGTCTTGTTGTTTGATATGTGCTTATCAAACCAACTCTTGCATCATGCCTTCTCATAGATTAGGGCACAAATTGTAATGAGACAAGTCTCAGATAAGTGTTCTAGCTCTACCAATCGATTTGTCTATGCTTCATTGCCCTCCCATCTCATCTGGACTATTATTCTCAAGCCATGGAACAAAGAACTCTACTGGTATAATCACTTCAATTCTATAGGTCAACTTGAATGGGGTTTGTCCTATGGTTGTTTTGTAGGCTATCCTATATGTCTATAAAGCTGCCATGAGCTTGTTAACCTAGTCATTGCGCATGAAGCAAAGACTACCTTCGTTAGGACATTCACCAAGATCTTGTTCGTGGAATGAGCTTGATCATTAGCTTGAGAATAATATGGTGAGGATTTTCTGTAGATTATCAAGAAGGTGGATTGCAAGTGAGCAATCACTTCATGATAAAGTGTGTGCCTTGGTCACTAATCAACTCTATAGGATAATCAAACCATGAGATTACTTGCTTCCAAACAAACTTGGCCATGGTCTTAGCATCATTTTTATGCATTGCACGATCTTTCATCCACCTGGTGAGATAGTTTGTGTCAACAATGATGTATTTGGCTTGTGAATACTGTGTCACAGGGTTGATTGGACCAATGAAGTCAATTCCCTATTTTTTAAATGGTTGGCATGGGATCACTAGGGTTGAGTCCATTTTGTCCTTACAAATAGGGACTTTGTTCCATTGGCACTCATCACATTGCTTCACAAACTTAGCTACTTTTGGCGGAATAGCATAGACCACCACAATTGACACTGGAGAACCTTGTGTGCTATGATGTCTCCACTGAAATGTCCTCCAATGATCTCGCCATGTGCTTCCACGAGCACATTGTACATTTTACATTCATAGACACGTCTCCTCAAAAGTCCATCCCATCCTAACTAATATAATTGATCGAAAATCAACTGATAGGATTGGATCTTCAAAATTAGTCTCTTTAACCTTGCTTTTTCCAAGGGTCATTTAAGTAATCCATTCTCTAAAATGTGGACTATATCATCTACCCAATACAGTGTGAGGTCTGATCTAAAAAAATCTCATTCATTGAACATTCTAAAAAGATGTGTATATGGTAAGTCATCAATGATTCCCTATCCAGCCACTCCACCTATGGGTATGTGAGACATATGATCTACCATATAGTGTCATTTACCCTTGTGAACTACCATGAAGAAGTCAATTTCCAAAAGCAAAAGCAGCCATCGAGTAATACATCTTGTTGCATAGGGTTTATTCACAAGATGAAGCAATGCTCAATGATCCATAAAGAAGGTGAAGGGGTTTGCTAGAAGATAATCTAAACTTCTTTATAGGAAAGACCATGGCTAACCCTCCCTCTCCATTGTGGAATAGTTCATTTCCATATCAGTGAGTTGTACGCTACTAAGGCTCATTGGATAATCAAGGTTATGCTCACCAGGTTAGCACATCACTGCCCCCACAAACTATGATACATCAATGTGCACATGGAAGGTAATGGACCAATCTAGGGCTCTCAAGATAGGAACTGAAGTTAGATCCTATTTAAGCCTTTCATAGGCTTGCTAACATTCTTCAATCCACTCAAATACTATCAATAGCTTGTACAAAGGTTTAGCAATCAATGCATAGTTCAATACAAACCGTTGATAGTACCATGTGTAGCCTAAGAAGCATGGAACTCCCTTGAAGTTAGTCAGAGGGGAAAGGTCTACAATTATCTTGACTTTCAAGGAGCCTATGGCTATCCCATTCCTTGACACGACATACCCCCAAATACACGTGTGCTTCACCCAAAACTAGCACTTTAAGGGGTTCAGTGATGATAGAATGTATTGCCTACATCTTCAATGACTATTCATAGCTTCTCTAAGTGCTCTTCTCAATTGGTCTAGACACACAAGTCATCGACGAATATTTCCAGTCATTTTCTGAGCATGTCCTTGAAGATGGCACATATGAGGAACTGAAAGGTAGCAGAGACATTGATCAGCCCAAATGGCATGACTATGTAGGCAAACATCCCCCATTCGGTGGCGAATGCCATCTTGTGCATGTCATCTAGATGGACTTGCACTTGATTATATCTTGAGAAGCCATCCAGGAAATTGTAGGCTTTCTTTCTTGCCACTCTCTCTAACATGTGCTCAATGTATTGTATAATGGGTAATTGTCTCTCTTTGTAATTGCATTGACTTTTTATAGTTTATACGCACTCGAATCTTTCCATTCTTTTTCATGACTATCACTATGGGTGATTCCCAATCCATATTCTCTATCTCATAAATGAATCCTGCATTTAGTGACTTATCAATCTCTTCCTTTATTGCATGTGCATGTTTGGGATTCATTGTGTATGGTCGTTGCTTAACTGGTACTGCATCAAGGGTCATGGAAATATTATGAGTTATGATACTCTGATCTATTCCTTTTATCTTATCTAAGGACCATGCAAATATGTCGAAGATTTGAGATTAGTCTCTTCCTCCTTAGTTAGGTTGTCTACTTGTACATAGGCTGAGGCTTGTCCTTTTCCTTGCCAATACTTCCTTAACTTTGGCTAGTCCTTCAATGGGTTCATTTACCTACCCTTTTCGTTTGGCTCCTACTAACACCACTATTCAATCACCCTTCTTAAACCTTGTGAAGTGCTTGGGCAAATCCAAGGGTATCTTCTAACGATTAGCTTCTAAAGACTTTGATTATTTCCTTCTCTCTTCCTTTAGCCTCCTGCACCTTAGGTGGACTAAGAGGTCCCCCTTGTTGGTGCATTTGGTCCTAGGTGGTTGAGGCATTTTGAGATTGCTATATCAAATCTTTTACCTCTAACTCAGAGTTGTACTCATAATCCTCACTTGAAGAGGCTGTCTCCCTTAGTGGTTATACTTATGAGACTCCACTCTAAATAATGATGTGGTGCTAGGCTAGACTAATCTCACTTGCTCATAATCTATTACCTCTAGGCATTCTAGCCAAGTTTGATCACAATGTACCTTGGCCACTACTTTGTTCACTCTAAAAGCATTGAGTTCTTAGGGTTTAGAGTCTACTCTAATTTTCTCAAATACTCTTCCATCGGTGTCATATTCTATGGTATGCACTTCACTTGAACTCAAAGCCATCAATCCAAGGAGAAAGAAGAAGAATCACACTAAAAATTCCTATCAAGAGAACTAGGTCCACCATAGAAGAAAACAAAGAACTAAAAAGGGTGTAAGAGGAATCTAGGAAACTTGAAGAGGAGCACAAGAAGAAACAAGAGGAAGAGGAAGAGGAAGAAAAACTGAAACAAGAGGAGGAGGAGCATATAGCTTTGGTCATTAGAAGATCAGTGGAGCAACCCTCCCGATTCAGGAGTTAGCTATGATGAGCCCCAATGGGAGGACGTGCCAAGCACAAATGCTGGTATAGAAGAGACAAGACAAAGACTAGTGGTGGAAGGCAAGGGAAAGGCTCCTTTGCATGCAATTCCACTAGTCATTATCACCCCAACACAAGGAACCATGGAAGGAGCTATCAATGAAAGTAATGCCATGGCTTACACCTACATTAAACGAAGGAGCCCCACTTGCAAGAATGAAAAGTCCAATAGCAGCTAATGCAAAATCATGCCAAGGGTTGAAGGTACCCCGCCTTGTAGTACCTACTACTCTGGTGCCCTCGACAATAAGCAACACAGAAGACTATGATGAGCTGGTAAAAGAACTTTAGAGCCAACTTGAAAAGATGATTGAAAAAAAAAAAGGGCCGCACTTGCCAAGATGGAAGAAGAAAAGAATGACTTGGCAACCTACCAGCTAGAAAAAATGAGGGTGATGACCATACTAAACAAGGAAATGATTGCCCTCTTGCCCAAATCATGCCTTCATCACCACCTGTAATTATCTCTGCCTTTTGTGAATACTACTAAAACAAAAGCCTATTGCAAAGGAAGAGCGATTATCCCCCCTCTTTTTTGACATTAATGCAAGGATAGATAGCTGTGCAATTTCCTATCTCATGATGAGAGCCCCCCCTCTTGCTAGCATTTTGTATGAGTTTATTAGAAGATATAAGGGATAGTAGGTTCACTGGGTGCAACCACCCATTTTTATTCTCCACTCCCCTCAATGTAATAATCAACTTGAAGGGCTATATGCAAAGTAGAGGTTTCTTAAGCAAATCCCTCAAGCCTCCCTGTAGCTTGACCCCTGCCCGTGAATGGGATGCCACTTAACGTGCTCCCTTGTAAATCAAAAAAAAAAAAAAAGAGAAAGAAAAAGAAAAATAAAAGCAAATGAAAGAAGAGAAAGAAGTGAAAAAGAAAAGGAAAGAAAAATGAAAACCCTCCATTTGCATTCTATGAGTGTCACAACGATTACACCTAGGGACCACCCTAGCCCCTTCATCACTTCACAACTTAGGGCATATCAAGGATAGGACATTTTGACAAACCTATCTCCCTAAGTCACTCATAGCACTTTCCTTTACATGAACAAGGTCCTCAAGTGTGGAACAACACCTTAGGCTTGTGACCCATCTCACAGTTTCACCATCACTTGCATAGTGCACTGCATGGTAAGTAGTCACACCTCCAAGGAAGTGCACTCTTCTTCTTTTCAAGAACATTATGCGATGGTGCAACAAGCCAACAACTACGGAAGCCTCATTCAATTTCCCATCTATGTTCACATCGACAATCTTCAAAACCTACTTCATAGAGCATCTCTAACATGACCTATCTCCCCAAAGGACCCAAGAATCATTCCACACCAACCCTCAACATCCTTAGCATGTACCATCAAGTGCCATGGGATTGGCACTCAGCTACTAGGAGGGGGGTAATGTTAATCCTCGGAAGACCAAGTTGGATAAAATCCAAAAATTTTGGAACATCAAAAGTGGAAGACAGTCCCAAGGCTAGAGAAAGACGGAGGACAAAGTCACAATAAGGAAAATTTGAAGACACAAAGTGCACGAAAAAGTCCAAATATAAGAGGAAGGGGCACAATAATAAGTGTACCTTAATATTTTTGCAAAAAGAGCATTAGGCACCTTGTAATTTATCTTATAAAAGAGCGTCAGGATCTCTCCCGCGTAAGTTGTAAAGAATGAGATGCAAGGGTTAAGGCCATGCTAATAGGAATGGAGGAGGAAAAAGAGTGGGGCAATGGATAGACCAAAAAGAGTAATGGCCAACCAAGGAGAAGATAGGTATAAAAGTCAAAAAGTGAATGAAGAAGCCCATTCTTGGTGTGTGGCCAAACTTGCTCTCTTCCAACTTCTTGCACTTGCTTCATTCTTGTGTATGAGAGAGGGAGAGAGGGAGTGTGAGGGAGGGAGAATGTGTATGAGAGAGAGTGAGGGACCTTGGAGAATCTCTTCTTCTCCTCTCTTCATTTTCACCTTCTTCTCTTCTCCTTCCTCATCCGCATGGCTACAGAGGTTGAAGCTTGGAGCTTGGAGATGGAGCTTGCTTGAAGGCAAATCTTGGATTGTGGAGCTACTAACAGATTCGTGGGAGGAGGCAACTCAATCAGATTCAAAGGTAAGATCACTACATTTGTGTGTGTGGGAGAATGCACATGGTTATGTGAGAGGTAGCCATAGCTCTCGACTCGAAACGCTTGAAGCAATAAGTGGTCCATGGGTCTTGCCAGTGTGCAGTGTGCTCGCGAGAGCGACGACAAAAATGAAGGACTTAGGGAATGCAAATCACATTCTTGGCATGCACATAATCAAGGATTAGACAAAGAGATTTCTCCATCTGTCCCAAAAAGATTATATCAACAAAGCATTGAAACATTTCAATATGAAAGTGGGAAGGAAATTAGTACTCCATTTCCTCCATAAGTGAAACTTCGTATTAATGATTGTCCCAAATATGATGAGGAGAAGTTTGAAATGGCCAAGGTTCTATATTCATCATGTGTGGGAAATCTCATGTATGCTATGATTGCCACTTGCTTGGACATTGCATTCACAATGGGAATAGTGAGCAATCCTAGCAAGAAGTATTAGAAAACATTGGAAAGCATTGGGCATATGCATTTGCAATGGGAGTAGTAAGAAAGTATATATCAAATCCTGGCAAGAAGCATTGGGAAGTAGTGAAAGGCAACTTGAGGTACTTGAGTGTACAAGAGCTATGTGCATATGCATTGGGATAAGTAGCATTAGCACATCTGATCACCTCAATGCCAAGAAAGTACCTCAACTCACCCAGCAAAAACCAACCTAACCTTATACCTACAAAATCATATGTATTATGCTTATAACCAATAGCTTTTTTTCCCTTAAGTAATGGTACTAGATCCAAAGTCTTGTTGGCCTCTAATGCAGCCATCTTCTTATCCATTGCTACATCCCAATGGGGGTGACCAAACAAGTGGGTTCAATATCCGCAAGTACTTTCACTATACAAGCATAATGGTGAGTGTTGTAACCCTCAAAATCAAATCGGTTAAGTAGGTATCTCACTCTATTGGACTTGCATACCACCAAATTAGTCAATGGAACCTTTACATTACCATTTGCTTTCTGTACATGTGGTGTCTTAACTAAAGGAATACCAAGCTCATCATCCAAACTCTTTGACCCACCAAAGTCTCCATTAAGAATTGAATGACTACTAGATGCATCAATACATATAACACTTTCTTCCTACCTTTGTCATTACTTACAATATTATTAGATGCACTTGAAGTAGTCATTTACAGGCATCTTCTCTTTCGTCAAGGTATTCAACTCTTGCTTGAGCAAATTGTATGGGAATTCTCTACATATCCTATATATCCCAGCATAATGTTATCAATAACTGCACATAAGTAATAGGTCAGTGTTTAAACCTTGGCATTCCATTCTTTCCATACCTTTAGTTCTTCTATAGTTAGATGCTCAATTAGTTCTAGATCATTTTCTTCACCTAAAATAGACCCATGTATACATTTTTTGATAAAACTTATATGATTGGTAGTTATCCTTGTGCAGCTTTGTAGTAAGGGGTTTTTCTAATGTTTTTAGATATTGTGACAAAATTATTAGACAGCAAAATCAAGTCTTTTGCAATCTTTCATAAGAAGTATACAACAATAAACCAATAAGTCTTTTTTATTGACTACTCGACCATATATATGATATGAAATGTGTCTATAGATAAATCATGTGCTTGAATTCTAGCAAAACACCTCATAACATACAAATTTAAAGTTTTCAACCCATGTACTTGAGAACACAACCAAAATTATGCTATACTTTGAAATTATTATCCCCTACCTCACATAGCTAAAATGAGGCAAGAATGTTCTAAAGGGTAGATTTGCAAAACATACACCATTCTATTTACACACCAAAACACACTAGAACTCACCACAAACTAAGATTTTTTCTTTGTCCTACTTTTGGTGGCTGCACAAGCACTATTCAAGAGTGTGTGAGAAAATGGGAGAGCTTCTTACACATTGCTTGTTTGCTTGAATCTTTACTTCTTCTTCACTTTAGTCCTCTAAAACATACTTCAATAATGGTGCAACTCTGATACTATTACGAATTGTGTGATGTGGGGAACTTGCCCAAATTGTTGTATCAAACACACACAATACATGCAAGGAGAAACTCACTCAAGATACAAAAAGGGAGATGGAGGCCAAAATATTTTCTTATGGTTTTCCTTTTTTCTTTCGTACACTTTACAGTGCACAAAAAGTATAGATAAGATACAACATAAAAGAAACAGGCATATGGGGAAGGGCAAGAAGCGATATTTTCTAGGCAAGCTCCATTTCTTGTTCCACATAGTCCACTTATTCCACCATAAGATTTTTTTAACCTCCACCACCACCACCACCATGTCTTCCACCATCAACACCACCACGACCACGGCTTTCTCCACCACCACCACCACCACTACCATCATTATTGCCATTGCTGCCACCACCACGGCTACCTCCACCACTACTACTATTACCCTCACCACCTCCATGATCACCACCACTATCTTCACTTTGTGTACCTCTTTTCTCTCTCTCTCTGTCTCTCTCATCTCTCATTCTCAATTTCTCTCTCTACGTGTATATTCTCTTTCTACCACACTCGATCAAATAGCACTCCATCTCGTGTAAACACTTACTCTCTCTCTAGCACGTAATCTGGATTCATTCATGCAATCACCCTAGAATGGAACACCATGGCCCACATCTCTCTCTCTCTCTCTCTCTCTCTCTCTCTCTCTCTCTCTCTCTCTCTCTCTCTCTCTCTCTCTCTCTCTCTCTCTCTCTCTCTCTCTCTCTCTCTCTCTCTCTCTCTCTCTCTCTCTCTCTCTCTCTCTCTCTCTCTCAAATTGCTCCATGTCTTTACTCTCTCTTAGTTTAGGGTTGTACATGCAATTTCTCCCTCTCACTCTACACACACACTCTCTCTCTCTCTCACCTATATATATATATATATATATATATACTTATTTATTTATTTACTTATCTATATTTATATTTATATATTTATATATTTGTATGTATATATATACATATACATATACATATACATATATGTATATATATATATATGTATGTATATATATATATGTATGTATAAGTCACTCACTCACTCTCCATGTTTATCTCCCTCTCTCTCTTACTTTCTCTCTCTCATGTATGCAATCAGTCCACATTGTATGACAATGCCTCATATCAAATCATGGCACATGTTATAACAAACACCTCTCTCTCTCTCTCTCTCTCTCTCTCTCTCTCTCTCTCTCTCTCTCTCTCTCTCTCTCTCTCTCTCTCTCTCTCTCTCTCTCTCTCTCTCTCTCTCTCTCTCTCTCTCTCTCTCTCTCTCTCTCTCTCTCTCTCTCTCTCTCTCTCTCTCTCTCTCTCTCTCTCTCTCTCTCTCATATTCATAATGTGAACACTTGTGCAATCACTCTATGTTTTTAGAACTTTTATTGCAATGGATTGATAGCTCCCTCTCGTTCCCCCTCTCTCCCTTCCCCCCTCCCCCCAACAAATTTGATACAAGACAATTCATATAAGCAATCCAAATGTACATTTATATTGTGTTAACTCTCAAAAAAGTGCTTTTACTTGACAAATTAAGAGAGACAAGGTCACCAAAGTCTTATCAAAATTTTGACACAAGCCATCCAACTGGATTGTATAATAGAACGTTCTCGAAAAAAGAAAATGTGCTTGTGCTAAGAGGTAATGTTGGCATTGCATTGCTAGTCACAGTATAGGCAGTGTTGGAAAAGTTCTTTTGCTTACAAATACAATGTGCAAGTTTCCTCATTGAGTATGGGTTGGTGTATAAACATGTTGGCATTTGTATCTATTCCAAACACTCAGAGGTACACATAGTATAGGTGCTTGCATGCCAAATATGCTTTTCCTTATGCAACATGGTCCATGAAATCCTGGCAATTACATGTTGGATTCTTTGCAATGTGCACATCATAACACTCCTGCATGACACTTTAGTTAGGTGTCTCTACTTTGAAAACCTCATGCTTCAAGGGCTTTACCACTATGTGGCCCTTCGCAATTGCATCTAGAGCTAAAGCTAAGTCTATCTTTTTCTCTACAACCTATAAAACACCTCTTGGATATCTACACAAGCCCTCGTTAGCATCCACCTCTTGCATTGCCTTTTGTAAAACAAACCCACCAATCTCTAATATGTGCATTTCTTCTGCATTCAAATTCGTGCCTTGTGCCACTGGCCATACTTGTGGAACCTTGGGTGGTGTGTGATGAATGGAAGAACAAATGTTCCATGTATGGTTCACACTATCATTACAAAACTACATAAACTGGCACCACATTCCATGTTGATTGCTAGCTTCTCCCCTTGAGCTAGACCACTCCATGATGCCCCAAAACAAAGGTGTAGGCACCCCATATGTCATATTTTTTATAGTTTTTGGCATTTTCCCTCTCTAGCTCCCAACCATCCTTGACATTGCACACGCCAGTGAACTAGAATCCTTCTTATAGCCCAAACGATGTTATGAAGGACTGTCTCCACCACCATTTACTCCAAATAATTTGGTGATACTACCCTTGATTTGTCGGAAGGCAAAGGGTCCTCAAAGTTTAGTTTTCTTATACTATTTCTTCTAGGTATGTTTTTGGTCACATACTCACGCTCGTGAGAGGCATTGGCTTCCTCGAACCTCACTTTTCCATCAATCTTGTATTTTCTTGCTACAATCACATTGTCCCCTCGAAAATCAGGACATTGATGTAATTTAGTTCTCTTGCCACCTCATGAACCATCCTTGTTGTTGCTTGAGGTGTGGGGATAATTCTTTGTTGTAGTTGACTCAAAAGCTTCTATGCACTCGGTCATGCACCATGGAACTTTCCACCAATGAATGCATGTCGTTTTGTGCTCTCTATAGTAGAGCATTGGACATATGCATCATACAAGCTGATAGATCCCTTGAATCCCTCCCCTGCCAACCAACTTGCATGCATCAGCTCTACTCAATTTGTGGTTGGCATATGAGCAATGTCCTCCACCCCATCTAGACAAAAATACTGCACGAGAAGGTATGGAGCGTGAGAAAACAAATGCACCACACATCATATCCTACTATTACAAACTAGTCTTACCCTAACAAAGTGTCGCCTCCAACATGGATATCTGATATGCCACCAACTAAGCCAAAAATCCATTGCTGGTATATTGCAATCTATAACATTTCCTAAGGCCCACCAAGCCCGAATGAATCGATATTGCATTGTTGCATCATCTTCCATGGTTGCACACCTCCACATACGGCACAAGCACTTATGCTCAACTTGGAAACTCTTGTGCACATACTGTGATGTGTGTATTTGGAGACTTTGTTCCCAATTAAATAAGCAAGATCTCTCCCTTCCTTACATTACATTGTCTTAACCACCACTGAACATTGTGTGGATGGCCCTCCAATTGGTGGCCGTCTCTCGTCTACCATGAGTCCTCAAAAATCGGCACCACTTGGGTGTCCACACTTCTCCATCACTTCATTCATCTTTGTCGAAAAAAGAGCTTGTGGATGTGTATCCTCTTTCTTGACCTCACATTTTTCCAGATTCATCAATTCTTGTATACTATAGAAACACAAGACAAGATTGGAAGAGTAAGGAGAACTATGTTAGTTAAGTTCATGTCGTGATGGTAGAATCGTGTAAGAGAAACTACCTTGGGTCATCCACATCTACTGCTATGGTGGTCCAATCATCAATGCGATGTACATGGTCGAAGCATACCCAGCTATTGCATAGGTTTCCAATGTCATTCATTCATATATGATTCACTAAGTCAACACGTGAGATTGGCCCAGTCGTTGACATTTTGAACATAAAGCACCTACTATCATTGTCAACGACTTCCCCAGGAAATGGACTACCATGGAAAAATCTATATGCACAATGTTGCTTTAACTTTGGAAGACAATATTCCATTCCTTGATCGCTCTTAACACATGCTGCACATACCATGTGTTTGAACCTGCATGCACAAAATATTGATCTTCATATGCATGGCTATTTAATGATATTTTGGAATGTGTTGTGAAAACCTTGCTCACGAACCAAGGCACTCGTCACTAGCCTTCTAGCCATAGTGATTTGCAGGTGTCGAGGTCCAGCTGCACTAAAGTTTCTTACCATTTTCTCTATGGTCTTTTGCACCTCTTTGACATTAGCTCTGCATGTGCCTCTTTGCACCTCATGGTTATGTGTGACATGATGGATGAACATCTTGACATTAGTCTTGTTGACATCACATAATACACTACACACTCACATTTGGAGAGCAATATGGGGGGGTTCTTGCAATAGAAGCTTCCAAGGCTTTCAAGACCATCAGCTGACATTCTGACGGTTGGTGTGATGGTGTTGAGTTTATTTGCATGGCTGTTGAGAGTGGAAAGAGACTGAATTTTTGACTGGTTTTTGTTGTTTTTGAGGATTGAATGATTGATTTTTGATGGATTTAGAGTGATTTATGGTTGTAATGGAAGTATTTGAAAGTGTTTTGGATGATATTGATTATGTTTTGGAAGTTCATGATGATTCTTAGTGGAGATATGAGGTTCTGTGATGTTCTGTTGAGGTTATGATTGGTTCTGTATAGCTTCTGTTTTGTTCTGATTGTCTTCTGTATGAAGCATGGATTGATGATTGATGAAGATTGAGATCTTTTGAAAGCTTATTGAATAGTTTTTGATAGTTTGGAATGGTTTGATTATGAGTTATGAGGTTCTAATAACCTTCTGTAGACCCTCTGTAGAGCCTCTGTCTATGCTCTGTCTCTGTACTGTAACTGTATTATAGCTGTTTTGGTGCTGTACTGTGACTGTTCTATAGACCTTCTGTAAGTGTTCTGTAGAATGTATGTGTGACTTTGGAAAAGTTTTCTAGCCTTTGGAAAGGATGAATCTAAGTTCAAAAGAGCTAAAACAAGTGGAAGAAACAGTTGCTGAAGACTGAAGAGAAGACTAAGTGACAGTGACAGTAGTGAGCTGTGAAAAGACACTATAGTGGCTCTGGTGACTCTTCATATCAGACATACCTCTTGAGAGGTGTATCCATGACCTAAGAATGATTATTGAGGGTTATTATAAGAGAATTGTAGTGAGGATATGATGTACTATTGATGGAGAGAGAGAGAGAGAGAGAGAGAGAGTCAGAGATAGCTAATTCTATCAAAACAATGTAACTGTATATGAGAGATTGAGAGAGAGAACTATGAAGACATTGAAGATGAATAATATGTTATTGATTTCCATTCAAAGATGGTTTATTTTTTTGTGTTCTTTGTTATATTGATGAATTCTATGAAGATGTTGAAGAATATGGTTGATTCTATCAAATCCGTGGGAGATATCTACTATGATGCTACGTGAAGAATTACTGTTTTCTTTATTTTGATGATCAAAAGAATGAAATAAAAGCTTGTTGATGTTACAAGATAGATTTTCTTGCAAGAGAATTCCCTTTTCCTTGGTGTTCCTCTTGGGGCTCCATGTTTTTGGTGCGCAGCCGGGGAAACTTGTTATCAACAAGCATCAGAAGAGGCTGAAAATGAAGAAAATGGCATTGCCAAGAAGAGGAGAATTCGATGGATGGTTGTAAAGTTCCTTCTTCCACTAAAGAGTTGGAATTTATCATTATCAAAGCCACTTTTCACAAGAAGTTCATCCCACAATGGCAGAAACATATCACCATCATGATGCATGCTCTATGTGGTGGACTGTTTCCTCTTCCTATTGAAGCAGCAGAAACTTGCATCTTGGTGGCAAACTGTTTGGGAACAAACTGAAGAGCAGAAAAAGAGAGAATGACCATCCATGGAAGATTTGGCATTTATTGAGAAGTTTCCAGATATCATCAAGTGGGAGATTGTGAAGAAGCTTCAAGAGTCTTGGTCTGTAGAGGTTCACGAAAACAAGAAGAAGGAGAGTTGGAATTTGTTCGTGGATGCTCAACAGCAAGATACATGGGATGCTTGGTGCACTGATAATCTTCTGTTTGTTCAATTAGCAACCCACTGGAAGTTGGTAGACAGAGTGTTTTTCACAACATACACTGTTGAAACCCTCAGAAGCTGGCATTATTATAATGATGCAACAACGATCCTAAGAAGAATGAGTTTTGATACTTTCAGAACAGAATATCTTCCCCTCTGTAGTGGTTTGAAAGCTGATTTCAAAGATGTTGAAAAGAAGAAAGTAGAGGAGGTGTTGGCCAGAGAATCCCTCAGAGACTGAAGCCCCCTCTGATACTATCCTGTTGAGTCCAAACCAACTGGTCGAAGCCAACCCGCTGATGAATGACGCAATAAAGAGGCAAGCATTAGAACGAGTCCAGAGGTACGTGAGAAGAGAGAAGGCAAAAATCAAAGCTGAGAATGAGCTCGCAGCAGAAGCCTCCTTTGATGTCCTAAAAGCACTCTTTACAGAAGTCCCCATGGCGACTGAAGGTCCCCTTCCTAGTCAGATTCATCCTGGAAATATTGATGATAGGCCAGCAAATGTAGTCCCATTGCCAGTTTTTAAGGGAGAGTACAATGAAGACCCTGATCTTCATGTAGCAGAGTTTATGGTAGCATGTGTGGCTAACAATGCTAGAAACCCTGAGCATTGGTTAGCAACCTTCCTCACTAAATTCGGGCGAGAAGGTTTTGAAGAGCGGATGTGAGAGGAGTTCATGAACCTAAGTCAGTCCTCTGGAGAAAGAGTAGAAGCTTATGTCTCGTGAATGGAATCCATCCTGAAGAGATGGACCAACCATCATTTGGATGAAGGAATCTAGAAAGGAGTGTTTCTCAAGGGCCTATAACCAGAAGTTCGCAAGTTCGTGGAATTGAGAAGACCTGTCAATCTGCAAGCTGCAATGGAAGGTGCAAGATTGTATGACGAAGTTGAAGCAAGGCTGTCAATGACTCCAGGAAGGGGAGTCTTACCTCCTCCTATGCCTGGAATGGTATACCCACCAAATTCAATCCCAGGGACAGTCCCCTACCCTTATCCCCAGATGCAAACAGTGCCGCAATATAGTGCACCTAATCCAGTGTGGTCACCGCAAATGACAGTGCCTCAGATGATGGTTCAACCACAACAACAGTGGCCTCAAACAGTTCCTCCAATGGTGACTCAACAACAGTGGAATCCTACCAACTGGAATCAACAACCCCAAGTCTCAACAGGAGCTCTGAATCAGAGCCAGAGCAGAGGACCTTCTGGATCTACCCAACCAGTGTATGCAGTAATTACAGAAGCTTCCCAAAACACTACCACAAGCACTTTAGGAGGAGAAAATCTGAAGGAATACTTATCCAACTCAGTTGCAAGTATCAAGAAAGAGCTTCTGGATGTGATTACAGAGCAGCTACAGACGCTGAAGGTGAATACCACCAATATATCCACTCTTGCTGGAGCTGGAAGAGATGTGATGTGCTCTAATACATGGTGCGAAAAGTGTCATCAAGCGGGACATTTAGCTACTAAATGTACCCGAAAACCAACCATTCCTGGAGCCTTCTGTTCTTACTATTTGCGGAAGAACCATACAGAGGATATTTGCTCTCTGAAAGAGATGCATGAACGAAGACAGAAGGATGAAACTGCAAGATTCAACTTACTGGAATCTAAAATGACAACACAGGATATTGGACCAAAGCCTAGAGAATTTGGTCCTAATTTCGGTCCAAGGAGGTTTCCCTCTCAAAGTTACAGAGGACGACAGTCTGGCAGTGGTCAGAGATCAGATGTGGAATGTTATAGGTGTGGAGAAAAGGGACATATCTCCCCAAATTGTCCAAACCCTAGACGATCTGTGGATTATAAGCCCTTATGCAACCGATGCAAAGGAGAAGGCCACACTGCAAAGGACTATCCCAGTCTAGCCCCTATAAAGGCCAATGTCACTAATAGCCAACAGAAGGTACAAGAGCCAGCTTCCAATCTGGTCGAGTTGGAAGTTGCCGATGTTGCGCACATCAAGAAGAAGGAACCAGTGGTTCAGAATGGAAATGACTCTCCTTCCAAGACTATGAAGTTCAACCTACCTACATAGGGACAGAGTAGTACAAAACAGAACAGTACAGTACAGAGCACTACAGTGCCACAGAAGGCTACAGAGACAGTCCCAAAGACAAGACCAGAGGCCCAAGAGATAGATGATACAGAAGCACTTCTAGAAACAGAAGAAGTGTCGATGTAGCAATTGTTAGCAGAAAAAGGAAAGATGAAAATGGGTGTAGCCCCATTCCCCAGCCGGTTGGAGAAGCCTGTGGATCCTATTAAAGATTATGACTTGGTCAAGGACCTAGACACTTTTAAACCAAACTTAACATTTCGGCAGTGTTGTTGATGTTGTCTCCCAGCTGCCGAAAGAGATTCAAAAGCATCTTGACACGAAGGCGTGGACTAAGGATCACTCCTTCAACACCAACCAAGACCAATAAGGCCCCGGAGCTTGTAAAGGAAGTAGATGTGGCTAATGCCTTCCTAGATCCTGGAACCCCAGAGATTAGTGTATGGATAGAAGGATGCTTCATTTCAGATGCATTGATTGATGGAGGTTCATTAGTAAACATAATGACAGATGTCACAATGAAGGACTTAGGGTTGCAAGGAATTCAACCTACACAGTGGCTTATCAGATTGGCAGACCAAAGTAGAGTCAAACCATTGGGCATCCTCCCATACGTAAAAACAACCTTTGCAGGAAGAGACTATTAGCTGACATATCTGGTGGTCAAACCAAATTCTTATGGGACCTCATACCCTCTGCTGTTGGGAAGACCTTGGCTTTTTGAAGCAAGAGCCAGGACGGACTGGTTCAAAGGAACCCTAACCCTAGGCAGAGGACCCAACAAAGCAGTGTTAAAGCTGTATGGATCGCAAAAAGGCAATGGATCCACATCATTGAAGTCATAACTGCCTCCTCTAACGAGGTAACAGATGGTACATCAAGAGATGAAGAAGTTGTTAAGCAAATCTTTCCTAAGAAAACAGGGGCACAGTCCCTAACAGTGGGCATTGTAAGCCAACTGCAAAGGGAAGTAAAATCCTTGTCCATGGGTGAATATCTCTTGCCTCAACTAGAATTAACCTCTGAAATCACCTCTGACAGTGAAATAGAAGCATGGATGTACTATTCTCCCTGTTACATGACAGTCGCAGAGACAGAGTAGAGTCAGTACAAAGATAGTAGTTACAGAGCAGAGTCAGTACAGAGACAGAGCAAATACAGAGCGGCTACAGAACAGAGATAGAGCGGATACAAAGACAGTTATAGAGACAGTAACATATACAAAGCCAGATCCAGAGGCAAAAGCAGAGTCAGAACTGGTGACAGAAGCAGAAGCAGATGCAGAGGCAGAAGATCTGTTCTTCTCCTACAGAGCCTCCAAAGGATGAGGATGAAAATGATGAGGAAAAAAATGAAGTAGGCTATGAAAGTGCAGATGAAGAAGTTCCTCTGATAAAGGATGATCTAATTGGTGTCCCTATAGAGACCTCAAAGGCCGAATATCTTAGGGTACTGGATGGAATGACCATGGTTCCATTTGGGTTGATCAATGGACCACAAAGTATGCAGAATCTGTATAAGCAATAGATTAAAAGCATAAAAATTAAGTTCACCAGTGGCTCCTGTCACCGTGACTGCTCGGTCCAAAGAAAAGATGATGATAATGCCCCGTGCCAACAAAAGCCCAAGCCCTCAAAGCCACGGCCTCTAGCAGGTCTGTGCTATGTGACATTCCTGGACGCATCCTCTGAAGATGAAGCCTTGAGTCCTAAAGAGGTCACCACTCAAACAAAAGCAAACAAAGCTCTGATACCCTTCTAGCAACTTAAACAGACAAATGAGTCATCTGTTCAGAAGGAGGACACTGGTTCTAGTGGGACATCAGACGAGGATACGACTCTCTTGAAAGAGTCAGACCTCTACCCAGAAGCAATCTGTGGGACATTTATCCGTGAAGTGGAAGGTGAAAGACAAGAAACGTTCTTGGATGCTGAGGGAACCGAACGTCACCTGAAAGTGGGTCTCAATCTTCCAGAAGAAGAACTAGTGGTCCTGCGAGACCTACTCAAAGAGAACTTAGATGTGTTTGCTTGGTCGTACAAAGACCTAAAGGGGATTGATCCCACAGTATGCCAACATCACATTGACCTAGAGCCCGATGCCAAACCTGTAAGGCAAAGACAAAGATGGATGAATCCTAATTATTTTGCTCTGGTGAAGGCCGAATTATTGAAACTTCTTGAAGCAAAGTTCATCTATCCCGTGGCTAACAATGAATGGGTTTCGCCCATTGTGGTAGTATCCAAGAAGAACGGGAACCTTCGAATATGTGTGGACTTTCGAAAGCTCAATTCGAAGACGAAGAAGGATCATTTCCCTATCCCTTTTACAGACCAACTGTTGGACACAGTGGCAGGCCATGAGCTTTATTCCCTCTTGGATGGATTCAGCGGATATAACCAAGTCCAAATCGCAGAAGATGACCAATCCAAAACAACCTTCACCACAGAATGGGGGACCTATGCCTACAGAGTGATGCCATTCGGGCTCTGTAATGCTCCTGCCACCTTCCAATGAGTAATGATGGCTGCCTTCCAGAACCATCTGCATGATTTTATTGAGGTGTATCTTGATGACTTCTGTGTCTATAGTTTGATCCGTGAGCACTGGGGACACCTAGAGCAATGTTTTGACAGATGCCGAGAGTATGGGATTTCTCTCAACCCCGACAAATGTGTCTTTGGCGTCTCCTCAAGAGTTCTTTTAGGTCATATTGTCTCTGCATAAGGAATTGCAACATACCCGACAAAGATTGAAAAGATTGCCGCCTTAACAGCACCGACAAACCTTAAGCAATTGGGAGGATTTCTTGGCCATGTGGGCTATTACAGAAGATTTATTGCACATTTTGCAACTAAAACGGCCCCTCTGCACAAGCTCCTAAGGAAAGGAGCTGATTTCCTTTGGACGGATGACTGTGAAGAGGCCTTTAATACCCTAAAACAGTGCCTGATCCAAGCACCTATGTTGCAGCCTCCTGATTGGACGAAGGAGTTCCATGTGCACACAAATGCATCAGTTGAAGGGCTAGGTGCTGTCCTATGTTAAAAGGACCCCTCTAAATTAGATCAACCGATATATTATGCAAGCCAAAAGGTCATTGATAGGAAACAGAACTATACAGTGACAGAGCTTGAGTGCCTGGCAATGGTGTTTGCACTGGAGAAGTTTCGACACTATCTATTGTCCACACATTTCAAGTTCTATATGGATCATGAAGCCCTATCCTTCTTGATGAACAAAGCAGATGTTAAAGGACGACTGATGAGATGGTTGCTCCTATTCCAGGAGTTCGACTTTGAAGTAGTCACTAAGCCTGGCTCCTCCCATGTCCTAGCCGATCATCTATCACGGATCCCTCAAACAGAAGAAGAGGAACAAGATGATCCAGACCTTCCTGACGTTTCCTTGTTTCTAGTTGAAACAGTTACTCCCTGGTATGCAGACATAGCCAACCTCCTAGCAACACAACAGTATCCTCCTGGCATCTCAAGTCATGAGAGGAAGAAGCTTCTCTTAGAATCAGCCTCCTACACCTTGCTAGGCGGAGCCCTGTACAAGAAAGGCAAAGATGAAGTGCTGCGAAGATGTGTTGCAGGGGATGAAATCGGCATAGTATTCAAAGCATGCCATGACGAACCATGTGGTGGACACTTCACAGGAGAAGCGACAGCCAGGAAGGCTCTATTAGCAGGATACTGGTGGCCGATCCTCCACAAGGATGCATATGATTACTATAAAAGATGTGATGCTTGTCAGCAAATGGGGAAACCCACCAAAACAAGTGTCATGCCACTTCAACCCATTCTTTCCCTAAAGCAGTTCGAGAAGTGGGGGATTGATTTTGTGGGTCCCATTGATCCACGTACCAGACGGAAGCAGAACAGATGCATCCTAGTATGTACGGATTATCTCACAAAGTGGTGTGAAGCTAAAGCCTTGAAGCGGAACGATGGTAATAGTGTAGCCCTGTTCATGTACGAGAATATTATCACCCGTTTTGGCAATCCCCTTGAGCTAGTAAGTGACAGAGGTACTCATTACCTTAACAAAATCATGGAGGAGCTGACAGAACTGTATAAGATCCGCCATCATAAGTCCACTCCCTATTATCCCAGAGCCAATGGCCAAGTTGAAGTCACCAATCGCATTCTTTGCTCGATTCTGACAAGAACCAATGCCGCACATCATCGCGACTGGGACGATCGACTTACAGAGGCCCTCTGGGCGTACAGGACTTCTTATAAGGCAGCTACAGGACAGACCCCTTTCCAGGTAGTGTATGGTACAGAAGCCGTCTTCCCTGTTGAGCTGGAATTGCCCTCTTTGCTAGTGGCAATTAAAGAACGCTTGGGAGATAATGAGTTACTACAATGCCATCTCCTGCACTTAGAATGCTTGGACGAAATACGGCGGATGGCCCTACAGTGCATGGAAACCACTCAAGCGCGACGCAAGGCCTATCATGACAGTTTCATCAAGCACAAGGAGTTCAAAGAAGGTGATCTTGTTCTAGCCTATGATTCGAGATTTGGCAAGCTTCAACAATGGTGGATGGGTCCGTACAAGGTACTAGCCATCAATCCTAACGGCTCTGTTCAGGTGCAGACCATTGATACCTCTGATGATCCTTTCCTGATTAATGGATATCACCTGAAAAAGTACTTCCCTCCCTGGGGATCTTGACAATCACAGTCGACCTATCCTCTCCCTTTTGGGCGTTGCACTATCCTTCTGGTCGTGCTTCTGATAGCCCTTATTATTCTCCTCATGAGGCGGTCTCGTTTTGCTACCCCCTTGCAAAAACATCTCAACCCAACATTGTTCTCTTCTCGTCTGATCCAAGAACGGTGGCGAGGTTGGTCCTGATATGTGGTATTTCTACCATTCTTTTTCTTAATGGAAAAAAAAACCAAACCAAAAGAGAAAGAAAAAAAAAGGAAAAGAAAGAAAAAAAATAGTAAAAACAACGAAACTGTTATGAGAGAAAAGGAAGAATTTTCCTGTCATAACAGGCCTCGTTCCAAGAAAAGGTGGAAACACCCTTGGGCGAGAAGCTGGCTGTGGAAAAGGTGGCAACACCCTGCAGTTCAGGATAGCCGACTCCCCAACAGAATCTTTCTAGCAAGTAATTTGAAGCCACCTCCCTTGGTGCGCTGTCTCTACAATATCAGTCTGTCTGCCCTTCTTAACAGACACCTCTTCTTTATCAATCATTGAAGTACGAGATTTGTAAGCTGCCTCCCTGGGTACGCCTCGTCTTCAAGATTCTGATGACACCAACAGTCGACATGATCTTCATCACCAACCCCTGGAGTGATGTGAGCTTTCATCCTAACAGGATGGGGATGTGAGTATGGGCTGCCCTCTGTATTTATCAGAGAGTGAAACAGAGGGTGGGGTGAGTGACCAGTCTTTCCTTTCAAATCAAACGAGAGGTGAGAAGTGTGAATGGAGTGCTGCACGCACGGGATGGGCCTCTCAATGCACAAAGCACGATCTGTTCCTGTGCACTACACCATCTACCTGTTCTTTCATTCCATTTGAGTGATTGTGAGTTGAGTGCAATATCCCTCGACATCGACGAACTCCTGTGATTCTTTCAGCCAACTACCTCCCTGGGTGCTGTCGCGTGATCCCTGCAGCCGACGATGACACCAGGCACAATCTCGATAGTCGACATTCCTCCTCGGCAATATGGGCCAAGTTTTTATAACCCTACAATTTCTGTTTTTAAGTGCTGGTCATGTTTTAAGTGTGGGGACGTTGTGGTTGGTCTGGTGTGAGGTACCATGTCCTTGATGTTAGGGTTTATCCTTCCTATTAAGGTCTTAACTGTGGGGACGCGTCCCTGCACGTCTATGTTGCATACCCCCATTCATACACCCTGTTCTGATCATGCATCTATACTGTGATTTTATTTTATCCTGATGGGGTCCCTTCCCCACCCTTCATTTTATTTCACCCTGTCCTAGGGGTTGTTCTGTGACCGTTTGCCCTTATTCTTGGTTTTGCGCTTATTTCATGTGAACGGACCTTACGCTCACCGAAAAATCAATCCAACCTTACAGCCCTGTTCGTCCCTTCGAACTTTCTATTTTTTCCTTTTACTGACCCCTGTTCCGCTAGACGGTTTTCAAGTTATTAATTTTTTAAGCGATTCCCGTAAATGGGATATTTTTCCATGTGAACGCATCTTTATTGCTTCGAAACCCTGATCTGATGAGTCATGCCTATCCTACCCTTTTTCCTTGACATTTTTCCTTTTTCTTCCGTGTCATTTTGATGCACGGTTCATCCGTTATTAATTTTTACGGGTTTTTGGACATATCTCGTGTCTCTTTTTCACAATTTTCCATGTGAACCTGCCCTATTTTTACTAGAATTCCAGTTTGATTTGACAGTCGTATCTTGCCAGCCTTTTCCCCACTTTTTTCTTTTTCCTCCCCCCTCTTCCGACTGTCAGATTTTTAGTTATTAATTTCTCGGAGTGTTTTCGGATGCATTTTTCGTGTTTTTTTCATGTGAACCCTTCCTAATTTCCCCCAAACAGAGCTTTGATGTTCCAGTCCTGTGAATTCCTTTTTCCCAAACATTTTTTCTTTTTACCGCCTGCTATTCCGACGCACGGTTTTTCCCGTATTAATTTTCGAGTCCATTTTTGGGCCCATTTCTAAGGTTTTTTCCATGTGAACGTGTCCTATCTCAATAGGAACTATGTTTTGACATAATAGGCTTGTTGGACACATGATTTTACACACTTTTCCTTCTTTTCATACTTCATTCCGATGCGCGGATTTTCCGATATTAATGCCGTATGTGTTTTCAAGTTTATTTTTTACTTTTTTCCCATGTGAACACCCTGATTTTGCCTTTGAACCAATGTTGCATATTTCCAATATTTTCTCCTCGTCCCCCGACCCATTTTTCCTTTTTACTGATTTTTTATCCGACAAACGGTTTGGTTTTTATTAATTTTTCTTTATTTTTTTTGTTAACCGTGTTTCTCGCCTCGCACATGAACGCGCTTGTTTTTTGTTTTACCCGTCTCGAGACGCCCCCGTGGCGCTCGTGGCTCACGCATCCCCGTCACTATCCGTTTGCATCCGTCATTGCAAATTTTTTTACCCCTGCCCGCGCATGCGCACGGGCCGAGGATGTGTTCTTTTCTTCTTTTTTTTAATGTAATATCACCTGAACAACAAATTATATATATATATAAAACAAAAAAAACACTATCCATTTCAAACAACAACACATACAATACAAATTCCAAATAAAAGAAATAATAAGAAAATAATCCCAAAAAAAACAATAAACATTAAAACAAAAACAAACAAATCTAACTTTAATTTAAACAAGAAAAACAAAAAAAAAAACCCCAACAAACAAACAAAAAGGGACACCAAAGACCCCCAAAAAAAAATAATTTAATTACCCAAATATTGAAAAAAACACTAACATATAAAAACAAAATTAAAATTTTTTCTTAAAATTCACGTACATGTTACCCGCCCGTTCGTGCCTCCTACTCCTCCTTCTCCTTCTCCTTCTTCTTCTTCTTCTTCTTCTTCTCCCTCCACCTGTCTTTCCCTCCCTCTCTTCTCTCTCCTTCCTCCACCACTCCTTCTTCTTCAACCTCCTCAGCGTCCCCCTAGTGGCATTCTCCGCCTCCGACTACGGCATGTTCCTGTGCAGCCTCCACTACAACCGCTCCGCCCTCGCTAACCTCACCCACCACCCTTCCTTCGCCTACCCCCAGCAGCGTTCTCCGCCCCCCCAGCGACGCTCGGCCTCCTCCTGCGTCCTCCCCGTTCAGCCTCCTCCTGCGCCCTTCTCCCGCGCTAGCATCCTCCCCACCTCGCCCCCAACTTTCCCCCACTCCTCTCCTGCGTCGCCTATGCTTCCCGCTCGGTGGCCTACTGCGCCACCGGCCCGCGCTGCCCCTCAGCGGCCTCTCCTCCTCCTCCAATCGCCCCTACTTACCAAACTAAGCTATTTTTCCTTATTTAATTGCTTTAGTTAATTTATAAATTCATTTCACCTCAAAAAAAAAATTAGAAAAATTTCTACAAATTTCCCTATATTTCTGCACATTTTTTGAGTGGAAATTTACACCACTAAAAATACAAAAAATTCAATATTTGATAATTTATTCAAAATTACCTTAAAAATACAAAAAATTCATTTAAAATTAGTAAAAATACCAAAAAATTATAAAAAATTACACCCACCCCCTGACCTTTTTCCGAGGAAAAATGAATTCTCTTGCAAGAAAATCTATCTTGTAACATCAACAAGCTTTTATTTCATTCTTTTGATCATCAAAACAAAGAAAACAGTAATTCTTCACGCAGCATCATAGTACACATCTCTCACGGATTTGATAGAATCAATCATATTCTTCAACATCTTCATAGAATTCATCAATATAACAAAGAACACAAAAGAATACACCATCTTTGAATGGAAATCAATCACATATTATTCATCTTCAATGTCTTCATAGTTCTCTCTCCCAATCTCTCATATACAGTTACACTGTTTTTGATAGAATTAGCTAGCTCTGACTCTCTCTCTCTCTCTCTCCATCAATAGTACATCATATCCTCACTATAATGCTCTCATAATAACCCTCAATAATCCTTCTTACGTCATGGATACACCTCCCAAGAGGTATGTCTGATATGAAGAGTCACCAGAGCCACTACAGTGTCTTTTCACAGCTCACTACTCCCACTGTCACTTAGTCTTCTCTTCAGTCTTCAGCAACTGTTTCTTCCACTTGTTTGAGCTCTTTTGGACTTAGATTCGTCCTTTCCAAAGGTTAGAAAACTTTCCCAAAGTCACATATACATTCTACAGAACACTTACAGAAGGTCTACAGAACAGTCACAGTATAGCACCAAAACAGCTACAGTACAGTTACAGTACAGAGACAGAGCAGAGACAGAGGCTCTACAGAGGGTCTACAGAAGGTTATTAGAACCTCATAACTCATACTCAAACCATTCCAAACTATCAAAAACTATTCAATAAGCTTTCAAAAGATCTCAATCTTCATCAATCATCAATCCATGCTTCATACAGAAGACAATCAGAACAAAACAGAAGCTATATAGAAGGTATATAGAACCAATCAGAACCTCAACAGAACATCACAGAACCTCATATCTCCACTGAGAATCATCATGAACTTCCAAAACACATATTATTCATCTTCAATGTCTTCTCAGTTCTCCCTCTCAATCTCTCATATACAGTTACACTTTTTTGATAGAATTAGCTCTCTCTCTCTCTCTCTCTCTCTCTCTCTCTCTCTCTCTCTCTCTCTCTCTCTCTCTCTCTCTCTCTCTCTCTCTCTCTCTCTCTCTCTCTCTCTCTCTCTCTCTCTCTCTCTCTCTCTCTCTCTCTCTCTCTCTCTCTCTCTCTCTCTCTCTCTCTCTCTCTCCATCAATAGTACATCACATCCTCACTACAATTGTTAACCCCAACACGAAGAAAGCAAAAGAAACCGGAAAAGACAGAGGGCAAAGGCGGAAAAAAGGTAGCCCGACTGAAGAAAGAATAGGAAAAAAGATCAAAAGCGCAAGGGCAACCTCAAAAGTCCAAGGCAAATGTCGAAGGGGAAAGATGCATTTTAAAATGGAAAAGGCGCACCCTGAAATCATGTAAAAGAGCGTCGCGGGCTCTCACCCGTGCAATTTGTAAATGTAGACAGGCGGTGGAAAGGAAGCTAGAAGGATAGACGGACAATGAGAAAAGGGGCCTAGACTAATGGCCGGCCATGTAAAAAAGGGGGATGACCGCCCATGGAAATTAGGGCATGTATATAAAGTTAAAAAGTAAACGAGAAGAGCATCCTCGTGTGTGGCAGACAGCGTCGTCTTCTTCTCCTCCTATTTCTCACCTTCGTGCCTCCTTGCTTGTGCTTGTGAGAGGGACTGAGAGAGTGAGAGCGTGTGAGGGAGTGATCGTGGGAGGGCAAGGGATCTTGGAGAAGAAGCTCTCCATTCTCCCTCTTCATCTTCTCCTCCTCTCTTCTCTCCTCCGGTCTTGAACGTGGCTATGGAGGATGAAGCTCATGGGAGAGGGATTGAGGTTGCTTGAGCTCACCTCAAGGATCGTGGAGCTGCAGGGGTGCAAGAGAGAGGAAGGTACTCGATCGAGCATCAAGGTAAGCTCACTACACCCACAAGGTAGACTTTGCGTGACGGCTATGTGAGAGGTAGCCATGGCTGCTCAGTTCGAAACACTTGAGTAACAAGTGGTCCTAGGCCTCAGGGTAGAGCTCGAAGAGTTACCACATTTTGGTTCCATTGCCGAGACAAACGGATCCGAGCTTTGAGCGCTGCGGGCATCAGATCGAGCATGGAAGTAGGGTTTGCAGCCTGAATCAGTGCTCGAGATAACTAGGAGACTTAGGAGGTTTTAATCTCAGGAACATGTAAGTATTTGGGTTTGTTGGAAGCATTAGATTAGGACTACTGTTCTGCATTTCTGTTTTTCATATTGGCTGCACTAGATGGAGGCTAGATTAGGGTAAAACCAGAGAAAACAGAGGTTCTGGCTGCTGCTGGAAATAGGAAAACAGGGGACCAGACTCAAGCTTTTGGGTGAACCAGGGACAGGGAACTGGCTGTAAGGTTTTGCAGTGCTAGGAAAGAACCTTAAGAGGCCTGGGAGGCCATAACAGACCTCATTTTCCTAGTTGGCTTTGTTGTGAGAGAGAGAGAGAGAGAGAGTTTCTGGTTCACAGGACGAGGAAACGCAATCCCAATTCTAGGCACATTCGATTCGTGCTACTTCAGGTGAGTCCAGTGAGTTCTAGTAGCGCTCTGATCGGTTATGGGATGTTTTGTGACGATTGAGTGCAGCAGACAGTAAGGAGGATTCAAACGCGCCGGAATCGCGCTCGCCACTGACACAATCGGACCAACCTAGAGTGGTCTGATTCCCAGAATCGAACCACCTGAGTTCTGGAGTCGGACCATCCGACTCCCAAAATTGGACCGTCCGACTGAGAGTGAGTCGGACCAGTCTGGTCTGATTCCCAGGATCGGACCAGCCCGATCAGACATGCCATGTGGCACTCGAACTGCCCCTTATAATCGGACACTCAACTGTCCGATCGGACCATCCTGTCCGATCGAACCACTCGGACCAGCCTGTCCGACCAGACACCTCATCCAATCGAAGGAATCGGACCCACCCCTGTCTGACTCGGACCAGTCCAGAATCGGACCAACCTCGTCCGACTGTTAGAGTCGGACCATACCGGTCCGATTGCCAGAATCGGACCGTCCAACTCTCAGAGTCGGACCATCCTGGTCTAATTCCCAGAATTGAACCATCTTGCCATAACACAAAGATAAGGAACTTTTGCTGACCTGACCACAAACCTAACCCCAGGATGCAACCCTGAACATGCCCAGAACCCAAGTTGGCCATTAGAACCTCAGAGATTAATCGAACTCAGGGTGTGGAAAGACCATAGAATAGCCGGGAACCAAGTTGAAAACTCAAATTAGACTAAGAACGTGGGTAGAAACAAGGTGGAGTTTGCATTAAGCTCTTTTTGCATCGGCATTTCACTTTTGTGCTCCACTAAACCTGCACAGCAAGAAAAGAGAAAAGTCTGTTTTCGCACCAAGCACCACGAAAGCACTAAGCACAATGTGCGAGTAAGGATCGACGCTGCTTTCAAATACCAAGGAACACATTTGGATACCTAATAACATTAAGGAACCCACTAGTAGGAGGAGACCCCAAGACTTAGACAGGTGCCTAAGCACCCTACTAGTAGTGCCTGGAGAAAACACAAAGACACGGGAAGCAACAAGATAGAGGAGTGGAAGCTACCGGAGCTGATTGGATTCATCGACAACCTCATGGAGCTGGAAGCAGAAACAATGTCGGGATCAAGAGGCGATCAAGGGGAAGACCAATTAGACCTAGGAGAATTTCCAACTTCGGTCCAAGAACTGGTCCACAACTACGATCTACTCACCAGGACTGAGATCCAAGGTAGACCTGTAGAAGAAGTGGTGGCTAACCTGGAAGAAGAGAGAAGAGCTATCAAGAGAGCATTGGAAGGCATAATTGCCTACAACCATGAGCAAAGGGCTAGAAGGCTGTAGCAGGATGTGGATATGTACGAGGCTAGACGAGTGCTAGACCTAGCTGGGGCAGCCAAGTCCGGACCGAATGTAGAGAGGGAACGGGCAGCAAAGGCTGGCATGACGTTGAGCGAACTAGTGGCAAAGCGACTCATGGACAATACATCCGTGGAGCAAAGTGCTACTGCCCTAGCCACCACGCTACTGTCAGGATTGGGAGTCACGCAAGGAGCTAAAGGGCAGGCTAGAATCCCTATAGTAGCGAAACAACTAGCTCGATACGAACCTAGCAGTGACCCGTATAGCTTCATGGAGCAGTTCGAGCAAGTATGTGAGGCAAACGGTCTTACTGACCTTGCACAGCGAGCTCAAGCCTTCGGCCTGTGTTTAGGCGACAAGGGGAGGACCTGGTACTCTAGTCTGGATGACGCAAAACGTACAAACTTCGCTCGCCTTAAGGGCCTCTTTATCAAAAGGTTCTCAGAGGCAGGGTATTCGAACAACCTCATTGTTAGATTAATGAATATCAGTCAAAGGGAGAAGGAGGACGTTAGGGATTACGTTACTCAAGTGCGTAGCCTCTACAAGAGAATCCTTGCCAACGAGCAACCTACCAAAAGGGCAGTGTCTACAGTGTTCATGAACGGGATTTGGAGTGAGGAGCTCTACAAGGCTCTGGCCAGTAACTCCACCTTACAATGAGACGTGCTAGCTCGAGTTTTCGAGGAGGCAATACGCGTAGATGATCAACTTAGAGAGCGAAGCATAAGGGCTACCAACCGAGATAATGCAAACCAGAGGGACCCTGAGAGATCAACCCCCTTAGGGGAAAAAGCAACTGCTAGCGCGTAGGACAAGGGAAAGAGTGCAGACCATGACCAAGGGATGGCAGAGATGAGAATGGAGATTGCGCGATTACAAGAGCTGGTTAGAAAGCCGGTGAGATCGCATGTACAATGTGTGTACTGCGGTGGCAATCACCTCCCAGTGGAATGCCAAGATCCTAGATCTCGGCCATGCTCAAATTGTGGTAGATTCGGACATGATGCAGCGCACTATAGAATGCCGAGGAGACTCCCATATACGCAACAGTACAACCCTCCATACTTAGGTAGTAGGCCACCTAATTTCTTGGGCAGGGGAACCCAGCTAGCCCTTCTAGCACCAACTGACCCAAGACCTATCGTGCCTAGGCTGGAGATGAACCCAACTGGCATACCTAGGCCACCAGGGCCTTTTGTGACTCACCCACCTAGCGATGCTCCTGTTCACTTTGTGGAGGAGCCCAATGAGGAAGAGGCATATGTCAATCCTTATGTATCCTACAACGAGGAGGGCAACCCAGTCCTGATGGACTACTGGCCAGTACCGGTGATGGCCTTAGGAAGAGGACGAGGCAGAGGCTTTGGAGGACCAAGCCAGGATCCGATCACATGCTGGACTTGCGGCCACCCAAGCCACATTTCATCACGCTACCCAGAGCAAGAACAAGCTAACAAGGACAAACCAGATTTCCGATGCACAGAGTGTGGAATCACACACATGTTTCTTGACTGTCCTAGGCGGAAGCCATCAACGGGCGCTACCAACATGCCATCGGTGCCCTTGGGGCTCTTTGGAGTTGAAACTTTCAGTAGTGAGGATATGCCCATCCCACTACATGCTATGACGCGAGCTCAAATGAAACAAGCAGGCATCTCCTTACCAAGGCCAAGTAACCTTGATGCAACCTCAATAGGGAAGAAAAGCGGGAGGAGACGGAAAAAGAGTACTGATGTGAAGATAACCCTTAAAACCGAGGAAACGACTACGCTGGTAATGAGAAAGAGGGTCACAGACGTAGAGGCAGAGACCTCGGCTCCTAAGACATCAGAGCTAGGGAGTGCCAAGGTAGGGAAATATCCCCATCCCAAACGACAACTCGAAGCTATAGCCAAGGTCAAGGAGTGGGTCAAGGACGCCCAAAAGCACCTTGAAGATGCTGAACCCATATTGGAAGACCCTATGGACGACTTCTCCAGTGTTAACACACCAGTCTCACCCTCAAAACCACTGGCTGGGAACATGCGTGCACCCCTAAAAGCGGCTCAGCAGCAAGGCCGGGGGGAAGCTTACCAAGGCAGACAAGATGCATGGCCTAGAACTGCCAGCCTCAGAGGAAGACAAGGGTCCAATAGCCTCCTCACAACTTTGCTGTCCACCCCAGTAACTCTAAGCCTAGAGGATTTGCTTAGGCAAAATCACTCCTTGTGGCAGGAGTTAAAAGACTCGATCGAGGGACACGCGGAACTTGTGGGCACTGATCCCCAAGATCACGACGCAGTTACACAGATCCCAAGTCTAACTCTACACACAGATCCTAAGTCATTGCACATCAATGCTTTTTGGGAGGGCACTGAAATGCACGCAGTTTTGCCCGTCCTAGCCTTAGGGGACATGACTCGGAAGGGAATTGTAGACACGGGCGCCGGTGTTAGTGTGCTAAACCATGCGGTCCTAGAGGCATGGGGAAACCCTCCCGTAGAGACCGCTAGATTCAATGTCACGTTAGCAAACGGAATGAAGGTAAGACCATTTGGGATCTTAAAGAATTGGCCGGTAAAGATTGCCGGTGTGCAATTCTCGGTAAACTTCATTGTCATGAAGGGCGTGGATTACGACATACTATTAGGCCAACCTTGGATGAGGAATGCACGAGTCATAGAGGATTGGGGCAATGGATTGATTTTCCTAGGGAACAGAACTAGTGCAGTGAGGGTAGAGATGGACACTTGGACGACGACGTCTGTTGACCTGGCTGCCATCTCAGCCATGCTAAAAGGCAATACTCAACTAACCAAGCCCTATGGATTGCTAGCTAGATATATTCCTTGCCCTGAGGATGAGAGGGATTTGATGCATGTGCTGGCAACCATTGACCTACCATTCTCGAATGAGGAAGGACCACATCAGCAGGCTACTAAAACCACCACAGTGCCAACTGAAGAGCCAGTTGTGCTGCTTTGCATGATGGTAGGAAGCTCGCTCAACCCAGGCAAACCGGCCTCGTCTCACATCCCCAACAACAAATAAGAGCTTCAGGAGATCGTAGAGTATCTGACCGATAAATTGAACGGCAATTTGGCCGCTTTCTTAAAGCCTCTACGTGACCTTCTAGCTAAACCAGAATGGAAATGGAACAAAGTCCATGACCTAAACTTGTTATATAACTGGGCTTTAGTTACTGACGACAGGGAGAGTGAACAGGGAAGCTTAGGGGATGATGAGCAGTCAGAAGAATAGGACCCGGACGATGAGGAGTATGAGGATTGTCGCTCTGCGGGAGAAGAGAGTGAAGAAGAGGTAGACACGATAGAGTACGACACGGAGGGAAAAGCGATAGAGCAAATCAGGGCAGACTTAAGGCCTAGGAAGGAAGGGCTCAGTCGAAACAAAAAAGGAGTCATACTAATGGAGTGTGACAGATCCTGGCTGGAACGAATAGAAGCCGTAGATTACGGGCAAGCTGGAGTAGCACAACGGTGGGTAATCCCAGTGCTCAAGACAGATTCACCTACGGAACTAAGACCCCCTGGGGAAACACCTTCCTCAAGTGAAGGATGCAAGTTCAACTCAGAGTCGGAAGTTAGTACTGAGAGTGATCCCGAGATACCGCAACCATCTGAGGTCAAACACACCAAGGGAGACTTGCCAATCCACCTGAGGCACAGGAGGCTAAAAGAGGAGGCCAGGAAGCAAGCAAGGGGCTCGGAAGCGGAAAGGCAGAGGAAACCACAGGATCTGCCCAAACGGTTTACAAAATTTAAAAAGGGTGAGTGGTGGTCCTACTAGGTGCAAAGAGAGAAGGTCAGACTAGTGAACCAATAGAGGGACCCGCCAAAGTCAAGGAGGTTAACTTGGCTGGAAAAGGTGAAAAACCAAGACCGGTATTTGTCGCAGATGACTTGGCGGAAGAGGAAGAGACCAAACTTGTTGCGCTCCTGCAAGAGTACATCGACGTGTTTGCCTGGACACTGGATGAACTTAAGGGAGTCGACCCTAGGGTTGTGACTCATAGCATCCCAATGATTCCAAATGCAGTGCCAACAAAACAACGACCTTACCCCATGAATCCTAAACACGCCCATGCAATGAAGGAGGAGATTGACAAACTCATGAGGGCAGGTTTCATATATGAGATCGAGCACACGGACTAGGTGTCACCTATCGTGATTGTCATGAAGAAAAATGGAAAATTCCGAGTGTGTGTCAACTACAAAAAAGTGAATACCGCTACGAAAAGGGATAATTATCCTTTACCTTATACCGAGCACATGCTGGAGAGGGTAGCAGGGAAGGAAGCCTACAGTTTTCCGGATGGCTTCTCGGGTTACAATCAGGTACAAGTGCACCCCGACGACAGGCACAAGACTGCCTTTGCCACGGAATGGGGCGTATTCGCCTACATTGTCATGCCTTTTGGGCTAATGAATGCATCTGCAACTTTCCAGCGCCTAATGTGCACCATCTTTAAAGACATGCTTAGGCACGAACTGGAAGTGTTCGTAGATGACCTATGTTTACACTCTAGTTGGGACGAACACTTGAAGAAATTGCGAGCTATCTTTGAAAGGTGTAGGCTGTACCACCTCTCTCTAAACACCTTAAAGTGCCAGTTCTGTGTAAAACATGGATGCAGCTTGGGGCACGTAGTGTCAAGGAAAGGCATTGCCACTGACTTTTCCAAAGTCAAAGTCATTGTTGACCTACCGCCACCCGACAACTACAAGGGAGTTCAGTGCTTCTTGGGACACATTGGATATTATCGACGATTTGTGCTAAATTATGCATTAATAGCTAGACCTTTGTACAAGCTATTGATAGTGTTTGAGTGGATGGAGGACTGCCAGCGCACATATGAAGAATTGAAAAAGGCTCTTACGACTGCACCAATCTTGCGAGCCCCAGACTGGAACGTAACGTTCCATGTGCACATAGACGCCTCTAAGTTCGCTATTGGAGCTGTGCTATGCCAGCCTGGTGAGCATAATTTGGATTACCCGGTGAGTTTTGCCAGCAGGCAGCTCATAGAAACCGAGATGAACTATTCCACGACAGAAAGGGAGGGGTTGGCCATGGTATTTGCGGTAAAGAAATTTAGGCATTACCTGTTGGCCACTCCCTTTGTCTTCTTCATTGACCGTCAAGCCCTATTGTATCTTGTGAATAAGCCTTGCGCTACGGGGCGCATAGCTAGATGGTTACTCCTTTTACTGGAGTTTGACTTCTCTATGGTTGTACGCAAAGGAAAGCAGCACTACATGGCTGACCACATATCCCGCATACCCACAGGAGAAGCCGCTGGACAAGGCGTGCCTGATGATTTACCAGATGGCCATCTTTTTAACTTGTCTAGTGAACGAGAATTTTTTAGAGCTGATCTGATGCCATATTGGGCCGATGACATAGTGCAAGTGCTAGAAAATGGACTACGGAGCGACCATTGAGAAGGCCAGGGGCTGAAGAGACTTATACTGAAAATTCAGCCCTATCAACTGATAGCTGGCCAACTCTACAGGTTGGGACAAGACGGTTTATTTCGCAGATGCGTGTGAGAGCACGAGATGCACGATGCATTAAACGAAGCACATGGCGGAATCGCTGGAGGACACTTTAGTGGGGACACAACAGCCCGAAAGGTGCTACAATCCCAACTATGGTGGCCCACCCTATTTCGCGATGCAGCTAAATTTGTAAAGCACTGCGATGAGTGCCAAAGGACCAGAGTGCCTGTGCAGAAGGACAAGATGGAGTTGAGCCCTGTCATAGCCCGACAACCCTTTGAAAAATGGGGCATCGATTTTATTGGGCCTGTCAGTCCTGCAACACAATATTCCCAAGCTCGATACATCATAGTGGCAACCGACTATTTAACAAAATGGGCAGACGCACGAGCCACGAGGAAGAATAATGCTAGGACCACTGCTAAGTTCTTGTGGGAGCAGGTCATTTCACGGTTCGGTTGTCCAATCGAACTTGTAAGCAACCAAGGCACACACTTCATTAATGAAGTAATTGCCCACTTGCTCTCTACCTTCCTAATGATTCACCGGAAGTCCTCTCCCTATTACCCTCAGGCTAATGGCCAAGCCGAATCCACAAACAAAATTCTAGTCAATGTGCTTACAAAAGTCATGTCTACTTCGAGAAGTGACTGGGATTAAGCTAATGGCGGCTTTGTGGGCCTATCGCACAGCTTATAAAACGGCTATAGGACAGACACCCTTTAGGCTGACTTACGGAACTAAAGCCATTCTGCCCGTAGAATTCTTCATCCCTAGTTTGAGGCTAGCAATCCAGGAACGTTGGGAGGGCAGAGAGGCTTGGACCAACCGCTTAGTAGAACTTGAGCACTTAACGGAGACCTGACTCCTTGCCACTCACTCTCTGATTTGTGAAAAGGCTCGATGAAAGATGTGGTTTGACAAGCATGTCATGCAGAGAGACTTTGAACAAGGGGACCTTGTTCTGCTGTACTCGGTAAAAGGACATAAACAGAAGATGAAGTTTCGGGGGCTAGGGCCTTTCAGGGTACGCGTAATTGGTAGGACCGGAAATGTCGAGTTGGAGACGCTTGACGGTGAGGGAATAGGCTTTTTTAATGGCAGCCGCATTAAGAAGTACTATCCTCCTTCACATCCATTACATGAGCCGCCCATGCTAGAACCCCCACTGAACGTCCGCATGGCTACTGTAACTGACCTGACAGATCAGGACGAAGAAGTAGTGGCACCGGCATACCTGCGGATCACAATTGCAGCAGGAGCAGTGTATTCTTTTGACGCCTTGATTGATGAAGGTGCTGACTACAACATCCTAACACATGACCATTGGACACGCATTGGTCAACCGCAACTACAGCCCACTAACGCTCAACTCACCCCGTTTGGGGGTACCGCTTACCCACTCCTAGGGAAATGCAAGGTGGTCGTTTCCATCGAGTCTGAAAGTTTACCGGCCTTCTTCCATGTGTTGCCTAGCACGAAGGACGCTGGTAATGTATCACTATTAGGTCGCACTTTCAAGAAACAAACCAACTGTAATGTGGATTACAACCTAAATCACATACATCTTGCCATTGGCAATGTGCGCATAGTGACGACTTTCAGCAAGGGCTGCCCTAACTCCCCCACTTTTACGAAGCCGCCAATAGAAACCCCCACGACCACACTTCAGCCCGGGTCTAAACAAACGGAAACTATGGCCTCGTGCCGAGTTCTCAACCCCAGACCATGCCCACCAGGAGCGCTCACAAGGCCAAAGAGTCCAAGTTTCTATGGGTGCCGAAACAGCAAAAACCACATCAGGGTAAACCACCCAAGTGTGACCCTAAATGTCCAAATTATCAACTGTCCCAACCCAAGAGGCAGTCTAGGCACTACCGTCATAGACGCACAACCACGCCGCGCTGGATTTCCAAAGACCTCTTGCAGGCACAAGGATACTACGAGGGCAATCCTTGGATTTGGGCGTCTAAAAATGCCCAGCTAAGAAGCTCATCTACAAGCAATCTATTCCTAACGAGAGAGGTTTACACAAGTGGTGCCCAGAACACAATTAACAAGCCAGGGCCAGCGGTGGCTAACAAGCCTCAGCTCATCTATCGCCCAAAGCAAATGCCCCAGGTCCTAAACCTACCTAATCCTGAGAACTTACAAACCACGATTACCGCTCACTCAGAACCAAGTACAACCCCCGTGCCTCTAGAGCTTCCTACAGCATCTCAAAGGGCTTCCCAGTGTGAGGCCCGACCTGTGACACCGATGAGGAAGTCGCAATTATCTAGTCCACTTGCACCAGCCCCACCAGAGGGTCTTAAACCTTCATACGCAATACGACCTTTCCTCTCTTTGGCTAAGGACCTTGCCGCAACTTCTGGGGACGATTTAATAACCTGCATTAAAATGTTAGATGAAACTTTCACTACATTTGCTAGAAGCTACAAGAGGCTAGACCTAGGTCTTCTTGACGAAACGCTTGCTTCGGCGGTTCGTGCATTACCATGCACGTGGGAGGAATACGAACTTATGACCACTAAAGTTCCCAAAATTGCTGATGAACTGATAGAAAACAATGAAATCTCAAAGGATGAGGCTGCACTCAGAAGGCTTATTACCTCTTATCGAAAGCCTCTGCGTTCTGCTCCTGAACAGGAGCTGCAAGAGCTCATGCAGATGGCAAGCTCACCTTCCACATTCTTGCAGCAGTGGTTTACGCTAAGGATCCAATGGGAGAAAAAAGGTCGTCGCATAATGACCAATGCTGAGCAATGCAGGGCAATCAAAACTATCAAATATGACCCACGTATGTGCCACCTATCTCGTTTAGGGTCTTGGCCATCACCCGTGATCAAGCATCTGGATGACCATGTGCTCACCCACCCCTACATTGACCAATTCCTCACCCAAGAGGAATTACATGTTGCTAGTCGCCTCAGTACCGGAGATCTCTTCCACGATGTTTTGACCTACATTTCCCAAGTCTCCATCCAACCATCCACTCTGGATTGTCATGCCCAACTCGAATACAATCCAAACTTCTACGATTGGCTATTAGCTAGGTAAGTCAACCCACGCGAACAAGTGCTTCCCTCGTCCTTCCTATGCTAATCCTAGGAAGGATTCTTTGCAAGATTCTTGACAGAGGGGGGAGCAAGGTGACCAAGAGCAGAGCAAGGATGAAAAGTTATGTTATCTAGCTAGCAGGTTGTTAATTAAGAAAGTTTCTATAGAGGAATATTGCAGAATAAAACAATAGCAATGGTCAAACCTCTAAGCAAGTGTGCCCACTTTAAGCCCATCTATTCTTCTCTCAAACTTAGTTCTAATTAGAAATGCGCTGATTGTTAAGCATTAAATGTTGGCATGGTGTGTTGACAGGTCACCGCCATGGCAGGACAGGACAAAGGAGGCAAACTACCATTCTCAGAAGAGAAAATGACAAAATTCGGCATCGCCATCGAGACGCACGGATTCAGTCACTTCACTTTCAAGCACACACTGAATCTGGACGAAGCCATCATGGAGGAACCTGCTATCAAGGACTTAGTGGACAGATGCCATCTCCACAAGTACGTGGAGAAGATGGGGCAGGCGGTGGATTACAGCATGTGCGCGGATTTCCTGAGGAATTTCGATAAAAGCAGGAACTGTGGCACTGTGGGGAGCAAGAAAGGAGAATCAAAGTGCCCCTCAATGCAATGATCGTAGAAAAGGCCTTGGGGCTTGTGCCAAAGAAAGAGAGAAGGCCGAGACGAGACGTTTACACCATGCTGGGAGTCAAGAAAGAAGCAGTGCATACTGTGGATGGAATCAGCTTGGCTGACATCCCGGACCCAGTGGTGAAACTACAAGTAAAAATGATCCATACCCTCTTCTCGGGCCAACGTTACAATGCGCTGATGAACAGGATCGGGGTCCCACTGTTGGAAAGCATAGCAGCAAGAACCCCTGAAGAAATAGACTGGAATGGATTCGTACAGAAGACCATTCAAAGTTCAGCTGCCCTCCTCACTCCGGCGGAAGCACCAGCAGAAGGAGAGTCCCCTGCCTCAACAACGCATTCCGCAAGGAAGAAACCGGCGTCGAAAGCGGCTACAATTAGATATGGGGGAATCCTGACAGCCATCATAGACGAAGCAATAAAGAATGAGGGCATCATGGAGGAGGAAGCGGCGCATCAAAGTTCAGCTCACCATGGCGGAGGGGAATCGAGCAAAAGAATAGTGAGCGATGAGGGAGAGCAGGAAGTACCACCTCCGCAAGCAACCAAACCCGCAGAACAAAGCAAAAATGATAGGAAACAAAAGGAGAAAAAAGAGAAATTAAGTAAGGAAGAACGGGCTGACATCAAGAAGGCTAAGAAAGAGTCTCGAAGGGCTAAGGAAGAAAGGAGGAGGAAAGAGGAGGAGGAGCTCGCCAGAATAGGAGAGGAGTCGAAGAGGGCGGAAGAGGACAGGAAAAGGAGGGCAGAGGAAGAGGCGGAGGAGTAGTGACTCAAGGAACTGGCCGAACTGGTGGAAGCCACCCAAAGGTCAGTGGAAGAGACCCATGGGGACGGAGAACTCGAACCCGCAAGCCCCGGCCATAAAGCCGAAGCCAGCACAAGTGTGGAAGCAGCACCAGTGGTCGTAGGCAAGGGCAAATCCCTCCTACATCCACTCCCTCCCTCCTTTGTGCCAACAACAGCTGAAATCACGACCGCCGCCGCTGCACACCCCACGCCTCCTCTTGACACGGCACAGCTCATGACCATGATGCAGATGCTCGTAAGCAGGGTGGCCGAAATTGCCCCTGAAACTTGATTGAAAAGGCCCGCCGCCGCAGATGCAGAGTCTCGGCAAGATCCCAAACAACAGAGGCTAGAGGCATCTACCACCACGCCCAATACTCCCATACATGCCGCAGACTATGACGCATATGTGGCCGAGTTACTAACACAACTGGACAAGGCAAAAGAAGAAAAGAAGGTGGCGCTGCTGGAACTAGAGAAAGAAAAGGAGACGTCAGCGGCCATCAGGCTAGAGGTCTCAAGGTAAGAAGCTGACAGACGGAGAGAGATGAAGGCCCTGCAAGACCAGGTAGAAGAGAAAACAAAGCAAGCCCAAACCAATGAAAGCTGCCTTAGGCAAAGGCTGGAGGATGAGGAGCAGAGCCTGGTAGCGGAACAAAGGAACATAAAACTTCTGTTGGAGCAATACAGTGATCTCTAGCAAAGGGTGGCCCAAGTGGAAAAGCTCTACCGGGAGGTTCAGGAAGGCGAAGCCACTGTTCCACAAGAATATGCAGCGGAGCCCCAGTCATGGCACGAGCAAGAGGAACAGCACAAGCTAATCAGGGAAATCGAATTCCTAAAAAATGAAGGGCCGGGGGTCTCAGCAGCTGAAGCAAAACGACTAGAGGATGAAGTGCAAAGACTACAAGATGCGTTGGAGACCTCCCAGGAGGATGTGGAAGCCCTCATGGCCATGACCTTTAATCAGAAGAGGCTGCTCCACGCTAAAATCCAGAGCCTAGAATAGTTGGTCCAAGAGAAATTAGAGATCCTGACCGAAGCGCACCACAGGCTCAGCATTGTTGATCAAGCAAGAGGGATCGCTGAAGAGCAGCTCGCTCAGAAACTAAACGAAAGAAACCAGTTATGGTTCTTCTCAAATGAGCAGCAACATGTGGTAACCACCCTAGCGGGCCAGCTAGAGGAACAAAGGCAAAAGATGGAGGAGAGAGCCGTGGAGTGGGAAAGAAAGAACTTTGACAGGGTGAGGGATTTAACAGAATGGCTTGCAGTGGCAGAGTGTGCAAGAATGCTGGCCGAGGCTAGGGTTGAGGCTGCAGAGATAACCACTAAGACCCAGCGACGATAGGCCTTTCTCAACACGGTGCTCCACGTGACGCAAGCCGAGGGCGATGATACAGTGGAACAGGTAAAAAGAAAGTTGGAACTAAGCACCCGGGCGCTACGATACGGCCTTCAAGAGCGGGAGCTTCCAACAAGTACAGGAATAACTAAAGAGCAACAGTTCTACTACCTGCGCTATACAGGCCTTTCCACTACGGAGCTCAAGGAGTTGGGTTTTCAGGAGCAGGAGCAGCCACCGCCACCACCACCAGTCGTTCCTCCTGTGGTAGCGTGAAATGTCGAAGAGGGCCCGGACTTCGAGCAAGATGAGGAAGAAGAGCCACAAAGGATGCCGAGTCCGCCTCAACCAGAGATCCCACAGGAGGAACCTGTCGACGCCAAGCTACCTGAATGCATAATTGCAGCAAGGAGAAGGAGGCAAGAGTTAGCAGAAGAGGCCCAACGCCGAGCGCGCATATTTCCACAACAACTTCCCAAGGAGCCCATGCCACTGCGAAATGATACACATCCTATAGATTGGCCCCAGGAGTTGGTCATATGGCACCAGAGAGAGCTACATAAGAGGCCATTCGAGCTCTCATTCGCTTTTCCACGATCCCTGGACTGGGCCCTACCTCTAGGAGTCGTAGCCAAGATCAAAGATCTGGCTAACGAACTCGCAAACAGATGGATGGAAGAGAGAAGCATGATAGTAACCAGGTGGAGACAAGAGCCACGAGAATACTGGGAAGACAAGGTCGGTCTGGTTCCCAAATCTGTCCAAGGCTACCAGGCACAGCCGAAATGGCGAAGGAGGATTTGGGACACCAATTTTGATGCCTGGACCGCATTTTGTAGCTCCCTCCCCGAAGAGCGTAATGATCCCATCTACATGCCCTACCCCCGTAGGCATGGAGTGGATTACAACAGAGATTTGCATGGGGATTTTGACTTTCCGAGAATCTATAATGTAAATGCTAGAAGCCCGGAGGAGTGCTTAGTATTTAGGGCAGAAGATATACTTCCCTCCATAAATCGTTTCCTTGTAGATTTCTCTTCCTGCCCCGATCCAGCATTCTTAACCACTTGTAATTACCTCCAACTTCTCAAATTCCTACTACTCCAGAAACCTGCAGCAGAGGAAGCCCATCTCCCTCCACTCTTTTTTTATCTTAACCTAGGAATAGATAGTAGAGCCATGAGGAGGTTGATGATGCGCGCTACTCTCCTCCCAGCCTTCTGCTTAGAACTATTAGAAAATATGAGTGACACCCGTTTTGCAAGGTGTAATCACCCATTTTTGTCCACCACTCTTCTAAGAGCTAGAGCTGGTATTAAGGAATACCTACAAAGTCGCGCATTTTTATCACAATGCTTGCGACCACCCCGTGACTAAATAGGTGCCCCATACATTGCCCAATGTCCTCTCTCTCATTCACCACCAAAAAAAAAAGTGCTTGCTGTCTTCATTCACTATTGTGGTGCACCATACTCACTGCATCTAGAGTCCTCTCTAGCCCCTCCCTCACTTCACACTCAGGGCACATCAAGGGCAGGACTTTCGGACCTGTCACCCTGAGTTTCATACCGCACCTCAGAAGCCGCACAAACTGGGTCCTCAAGTGTGGGACATTACCAAGGGCTTGCCCAAGGTTAGACCCATCTCCCAGTTCCACTAGCACGAGCACCATGCACTGCACAGTGAGACAGACACACCCCCTAGGAAGTGCACCACTTTTCTTGCAGGTTATGTTCATGTTTCAAGAACGGGCTGCTTGGCTGAAGGCGATCGTCTACTACATCCTCCAATGACAAGGAATTTTTCCAGAAGTCGGACATGACCCCATTACTACAACTTCAGGAGCTTCGCTGCAAAGGTTTTAATAGCTCCACAGATTTCATGTTGACAACCATCC
Source organism: Lygodium microphyllum (assembly GCF_053477565.2). Taxonomy (NCBI): domain Eukaryota; kingdom Viridiplantae; phylum Streptophyta; class Polypodiopsida; order Schizaeales; family Lygodiaceae; genus Lygodium; species Lygodium microphyllum. The sequence goes on from NC_141162.1 coordinate 82,748,232, forward strand.
GCCTACTGATGGGCTGCCATTGGCATAGATCTTGGAACCTCACCGTCCGATGATCCATGCCCACTACCTCAAGATCTACGGATCTCTTATTAGCACCACAAGCCTGAACACTTTCAACTCAAAACTGAAGATCCTCTACTCCCAGACAAGGGTTTTTCAGCCCATGCCACGGCTTTTCACGACAAATAGCGTTCGGGGGGTTTCTCCAGAATAAATCCCTCCAATACCATCTTCCTAAGGGACTGCTTCTTGTTTCAAGCATTTCAGATACTCAAACGACGACCAGTTCCAGAGGGGCGCCAGAACAGTGAGAAAGATGCCGCAATTGTCAGGAAGCCTAAAGCACGCTTGAATCTCTCTTGGGCATCGTCATCAAACCCCATCACCTCTCATTCACAAGCCTCAGTGTACTCTAACCGCCAGTCACACCTAGCAATAGCATCCTTTATCCCACTACTTCCCGCCACAATGCCATGGGACTGGCACTCGTCTAAGAGGGGGGTAATGTTAACCCCAACACGAAGAAAGCAAAAGAAAGCGGAAAAGACGCAGGGCAAAGGTGGAAAAAAGGTAGCCCGACTGAAGAAAGAAGAGGAAAAAAGACCAAAAGCGCAAGGGCAACCTCAAAAGTCCAAGGCAAATGTCGAAGGGGAAAGGCGCATTTTAAAATGGAAAAGGCGCACCCTGAAATCATGTAAAAGAGCGTCGCGGGCTCTCACCCGTGCAATTTGTAAATGTAGACAGGCGCTGGAAAGGAAGCTAGAAGGATAGACAGACAATGAGAAAAGGAGCCTAGGCTAATGGCCGGCCATGTAAAAAAGGGGGATGACCGCCCATGGAAATTAGGGCATGTATATAAAGTTAAAAAGTAAATGAGAAGAGCATCCTCGTGTGTGGCAGACAGCGTCTTCTTCTTCTCCTCCTGTTTCTCACCTTCGTGCCTCCTTGCTTTTGCTTGTGAGAGGGAGTGAGAGCGTGAGAGCGTGTGAGGGAGTGATCATGGGAGGGCAAGGGATCTTGGAGAAGAAGCTCTCCATTCTCCCTCTTCATCTTCTCCTCCTCTCTTCTCTCCTCAGGTCTTGAACATGGCTATGGAGGATGAAGCTCATGGGAGAGGGATTGAGGTTTCTTGAGCTCGCCTCAAGGATCGTGGAGCTGCAGGGGTACAAGAGAGAGGAAGGTACTCAATCGAGCATCAAGGTAAGCTCACTACACCCACAAGGTAGGCGTTGCGCGATGGCTATGTGAGAGGTAGCCATGGCTGCTCAATTCGAAACACTTGAGTAACAAGTGGTCCTAGGCCTCGGGGTAGAGCTCGAAGAGTTACCACAACAATGCTCTCATAATAACCCTCAATAATCCTTCTTAGGTCGTGGATACACCTCCCAAGAGGTATGTCTGATATGAAGAGTCACCAAAGCCACTACAGTGTCTTTTCACAGCTCACTACTCCCACTGTCACTTAGTCTTCTCTTCAGTCTTCAGCAACTGTTTCTTCCACTTGTTTGAGCTCTTTTGGACTTAGATTCATCCTTTCCAAAGGTTAGAAAAATTTCCCAAAGTCACACATACATTCTATAGAACACTTACAGAAGGTCTACAGAACAGTCACAGTACAGCATCAAAACAGCTACAGTACAGTTACAGTACAGAGACAGAGGCTCTACAGAGGGTCTATAGAAGGTTATTAGAACCTCATAACTCATACTCAAACCATTCCAAACTATCAAAAACTATTCAATAAGCTTTCAAAAGATCTCAATCTTCATCAATCATCAATCCATGCTTCATACAGAAGACAATCAGAACAAAACAGAAGCTATATAGAAGGTATATAGAACCAATCAGAACCTCAACAAAACATCACAGAACCTCATATCTCCACTGAGAATCATCATGAACTTCCAAAACACATATTATTCATCTTCAATGTCTTCATAGTTCTCCCTCTCAATCTCTCATATACAATTACACTGTTTTTGATAGAATTAGCTATCTCTGACTCTCTCTCTCTCTCTCTCTCTCTCTCTCTCTCTCTCTCTCTCTCTCTCTCTCTCTCTCTCTCTCTCTCTCTCTCTCTCTCTCTCTCTCTCTCTCTCTCTCTCTCTCTCTCTCTCTCTCTCTCTCTCTCTCTCTCTCTCTCTCTCTCCATCAATAGTACATCATATCCTCACTACAATGCTCTCATAATAACCCTCAATAATCCTTCTTAGGTCGTGGATATACCTCCCAAGAGGTATGTTTGATATGAAGAGTCACCAGAGCCACTACAGTGTCTTTTCACAGTTCACTATTGTCACTGTCACTTAGTCTTCTCTTCAGTCTTCAGCAACTGTTTCTTCCACTTGTTTTAGCTCTTTTGAACTTAGATTCATCCTTTCCAAAGGTTAGGAAACTTTCCCAAAGTCACATATACATTCTACAGAACACTTACAGAAGGTCTACAGAACAGTCACAGTACAACACCAAAACAGCTACAGTACAGTTACAGTACAAAGACAGAGCAGAGACAGAGGCTCTACAGAGGGTCTACAAAAGGTTATTAGAACCTCATAAATCATACTCAAACCATTCCAAACTATCAAAAACTATTCAATAAGCTTTCAAAAGATCTCAATCTTCATCAATCATCAATCCATGCTTCATACAGAAGACAATCAGAACAAAACAGAAGCTATACAGAAGGTATACAGAACCAATCAGAACCTCAACAGAACATCACAGAACCTCATATCTCCACTGAGAATCATCATGAACTTCCAAAACATAATTAATATCATCCAAAACACTCTCAAATACTTCCATTACAACCATACATCACTCTAAATCCATCAAAAATCAATCATTCAAACCTCAAAAACAACAAAAATTCAATCTTTTTCCACTCTCAACAATGGCATATATGGGGACTTGATTAGTATGATTTACTTGCAATATGGTACTAGAACCATATCATACAACTCTACAATCATTTTAATAACAGTGAAGCAAATGAAGAATCTTGTACCTGTCCATGCCACCTTGTTTGGGGAGCCAAAAATCAACCTGCCAATAAAATTTCTATTGGGACACTCTAGTTCTCCAACACATTTGATTTGGTGAATAGTACCAAGGAATGCCATCGATATTGACGCGGGTTTTGTCCAATAATGGCCATCGTACTTTTGCTCCATACCCTCCATTGGATGCATATTGTCTGCCTAGTAGAAGCTCGTATGCCTCATTGCCATCCTACAAAACTGGGATCTCCTCCACTCTCTCTATAGCGCTCGTATTCTGAAGAAGCAAATGACATAACACTCAATGTCGATCCCCCGAAGACATTATGTACTCAACCACATTTACAACATAAGAGGATTGTCGCATCCCCTCCTCTTCCACATCAAGTGTGATAGGGATGGTTTTATTTTTCTCAATGTCCAAGGGGGGTGGTGAGGCTTCCACGGTTATTGTTATTTTCTCAACATTGCAAGGGCTCTAGGTGAGGTCTATGGTGGGGGAAGGCTACAATGTAGGTCCATTTCCTTGTTCGATAAGATAGTCTTGCGAGACCAAGGTATCCAGAATATATACCTGGCTAGCCTCATAGTCATTGTTACAGTACATCGGCATGTTTTGTATTCAACCATTCGCATGGGTGATAGCAAGAACATGATAGCCATTACTATTGCAAATATCTTCCTTCTTCAACATTAGGAACTAACTACTCGTGTAGTGCCTGATAGGTTTGGCAGAGAGGGAGGATACAAATATGCGAACCTTGATGTTTGATGTAGCACTTGATGATGGATCCATTTCCAAAGCTATCTACACATGTCAGATATGGGTGTCATTGAAAGACTTAGTGTGGGGGTGTATGTCATATATAAGAGAGGGAGACAAAGAGAGGAGGATATATAAAGCGTGTGCATGAGAGAGAGAGAGAGGGAGGGAGGGAGGGAGATAGGGAGTGTGCATGTGTGTGTGTGTGTGTGTGTGTGTGTGTGTGTGTGTGTGTGTGTGTGTGTGTGTGTGTGTGTGTGTGTGTGTGTGTGTGTGCGCGCGCGTGCGCGCACATGCAAGTACCAAATATATAAAAGTATTTGGGATGAGAGAGAGAGAGAGAGAGAGAGAGAGAGAGAGAGAGAGAGAGAGAGAGAGAGAGAGAGATGTGTGTGTGTGTGTGTGTGTGTGTGTGTGTGTGTGTGTGTGTGTGTGTGTGTGTGTGTGTGTGTGTGTGTGTGTGTGTGTGTGTGTGTGTGTGTGTGTGTGTGTGTGTGTGTGTGTGTGTGTGAGGGGGGATGTGAGTGCCAGAGAGAGAGGGAGGGTTGGAGAGTAGCAATAGGGAGCCAGGGGGTGTGACAGATAGAGTGAGGGAGGGGAGGGGAGACGGAGAGAGAGACAGAGACAGAGAGGTGTACATACCTACGAGATTAAGAAAATATTCCACAACTTAAGGGAGGGGGAGGCGTTGTGTCATAGGGGGTGTGTAGCCTTATATAACTACTTTGAGATAGTGGGGCATTAAATGCATGTCACAGAGAGAGAGAGAGATGGAGAAAGGGAGACTAGGAGACATGTGCCGTATAAAGAGAGAGATGTGAGGGGGGCTGCCTGTCATATTTTTCTGCACAAAGTATTGGGACACCACAATGACCCCTTCTTTGGCAATAGAATGATCCCATTCCACATGCACTCTCTCTCTTCAATCATCCTAGCCCACACACACTCTCTCGCATACCCTAGACCCTAAACCCAAATAACTAACATAGATGCGATGCCGATGACCCCTTTCTCGACATGGAAAAAACGATCCAAATCACGCACTTGCATTCTCTCTTCATCCCCTCCAAAAAAATCCCATACAACTAATATATTAATGTACTATCATATTAACTGATCAATTAGTATAACTATACTAACACATTGATTTATATGAAATGATTAATACTAACATATAAATTAATAGACAAGTTAAGTAATATTAATATACCAATGGTTCACTTCATACGAATTGATCAGTATAATAATTAATTAATTAATTAACTAGTTGATATGGAACTAATGAGCAAGCTAACTAATATCAATTATTCAAGTAAATATTAATTGATATATATGTGTGTTAATTAGTTTTCATACTAATAAGAGAAATCATCAATATTTTAATTAATAAGTTAATATTAATCAATTAAATAATAAATATTACCAATTACAAAATAATTATTTAATATAATTATTTAATAATAATTAAATTAAATAAATACATAAATTAAAATTAGCAATTAATACTTTAATTAAAGATATTTATTGGTTATTAATAGTTATTTCAATTGATTCTAATTTAAGTAATTTATAATAAATAAATAAATAATCAATTATTAGTTACTAGTTATTAATTTTAACTAATTTGTTATTAATCTCAAGTAACTAGTTATCGATTATTAGTTATTAGCTATTAATTTTAAATAATTAGTTAAGTTCAACTAATTAACTAATAAATATGTTTGTTAGCTGCGTAATTGACTTAATAGTTATTTAATCAATTATTTATTTATTAATTATTAATTTTAAGTGATTAGTTATTACTTTTAATTAATAAATAATTTTTTAGTTAATTAATTATTAATTAAATCGTTAATTAATAAATTTTTAATTAGTTAATTAATTATTAATTAGTTATTAATTTATTAGTTAATTAGTTAAACTAATTAATCGATTATTTAGTTATTTATTAATTAATAAGCATGTTATTTAATCATTTAATTAGCTATTAACTAATTGATTTTAAAATTTTATTATTTAAATATTCAATTAAAAATTTATTACTTAGTTTTTATTAGTTACTTAATTAATTAATATATTGATTAGTAAGTTAATTAATTAATTTAGAAAAAGTAAACATGTTTTTTGCTTTGTGTGTGTGTGTGTGTGTGGGTGGGGGGGAGAGAGAGAGAGATGCGAGCATGGTACGAGTAGGCGGGTGGTGTGGTGCGAACGCAGGTGAGCAGGCAGGCGGTAGAGGATGCAAACACGAGCACAAACTGAGAGGTAAGGTCGAGGGAGCGAGCCCCACAAGGGTGCATTAGCATCCCCTTCTGGTGCAAAAAGTTTAATTAATTTAGAAATAGCAAACACGTTTTTTGCTTTGTGTGTATGTGTGTGTGTGGAGAGAGAGAGAGAGAGAGAGAGAGAGAGAGAGATGCGGCGAGTGGCGTGGTGTAGACGCCAACGAGCGGGCGGGCGGTGGACTAAGAGGTAAGGTCAAGAGAGCGATCCCCACAAGGGGACACTGGTGTCCCCTTTCCGGTGCAAAAAAATTGCTACTCCCACCCCCCCACGAGACCCCCCAGAAATTTTGTATTAATTTTTTATTAGTTAATAATTAGAAAGTTAATTAATTTATTAATAATTTAATTAGTTAAAAGTATATTAATAATTAATACTTTTATTGGTTAATTGATTTAATTAGATAGTTAATTTTGCTAATTATTAATATTTTTGTGGATTGAGAAAATTCAACTAGTTAATTGATTTAATTAATTGATTAATAGTTAGTTATCATTTTTGTTAATAATTAGTTAATAATACGTAATTATTAATCAATTTATTAGTTCATAATTAGTTAAAAAGTAGTTCACAATTAATAGTAATCATTACTTCATAATTGAAATTAGTAATCAATAATTAGGAACTAGCCATTAAAGTGTAACTAGCAACTAATAATTAATAATTAATACCTATTAAGTATTAATTAAAATTTAATTAGTAAATAATATCTATTCAAGTAGTTAATTATTTAATTACTTAATTAGTTTATTATTGAAAAGTATCTCTCTTTCGTAAAGTTAATTAAGTAATTATTACTTGATTAGTTGAGAAAATGGGGGGAGAGAGAGGGGGGGAAGAGAAAGAGCATGTAATATGTGTAATTTTTTCTTACCAAAAAGGGGTCATCGGCAACCCCTTATTGAACGAAATTTTTTTTCGATGACCCATTTTTTGTGAGAGTACAATAGTAAACTTTTTACTTTCTTCTAATTTTTCCCAACTGGATTTGTGGGTTTTTTTTCACCCAATTAGGGGCTGCCGACGACCCCTTTTCAGCGAAAAAACAAACCACAGTTCCAAGAATAGACAATATGGGAAGAAAAGCGAGCAACAGAGTGTGGGTTTTTTTTCCGCCCAAAAAGGGGCTGATGGTGACCCCTTCTCGGCAGAAAAAAAACCCACTTGTCTAAGAATGCATGGGGGGAAGAGAGAGTAATAGAGTGATGGGGGAGGGGACGAGTGAGGGAGACACACACACACACACACACAGCATGCAATATGTAGTATTTTTTCTTGTCGAGAAGTAGTCACTAGCAATCCCTTCCTAGATGAAAAAATATTGCATACTCTCCCTCTCTTATCCCCTCTCTCATCACTTTGTTACTCTCTCTTTCCCCCATACTCTCTAGTCTCAGACCTATGGATTCTTTTTTTTTTAACGAGAAGGGGTCACCAATAGCCCCTTCTTGGGTGAAAAAAAACCCACACTCTGTTGCTCTCTCTTCTCCCCATGCTATCTATTCTCGAAATTATGGTTTGTTTTTTCAACGAGAAGGGGTAGTTGGGCAACCCCTTATTGGACAAAAAAAAACCACAAATCTAGTTGGGTAAAATTTTACTCTCGCCAAGAATGGATTGCTGAAAAAAAAATCGTCCAATAAAGGGCTGTCGGTGACCCCTTTTTAGCGAGAAAAAAATTACACATATTGTATGCTCTCTCTCTCTCTTTCCCCTCTCTCTCATCACTCTTTCTCTCTCTCCTTCCATTTTCTATCCCGTTCACGTATAAAAGGACCCATTCCCCCCCTTTTCACATTGTGAATCATTCCTATGACTCTCAATATGTGACTCTCTCTCTCTCTCTCTCTCTATCCCTCCCTCAATCTCTCTTCTTTGTCTTTAAAAGGACCCCTCTCCCCTTGCAATTCAAACTCGTGTTTTCTATCCCCTACCCTTAGCATGGTTCTCTCTCCCCCCCTCTCTCTCTCTCTTCACACCTCTCTCTCACACAGTTACACATACTCTCTCACCTTTCTATCCCAAGCTTCTCTCTCTCTCTCTCTCTCTCTCTCTCTCTCTCTCTCTCTCTCTCTCTCTCTCTCTCTCTCTCTCTCTCTCTCTCTCTCTCTCTCTCTCTCTCTCTCTCTCTCTCTCTCTCGCTCGTTGTGTATTTGATGGCAGGAAATCAAGGAAGTAATATATCTGCAAGAAGTAACCCTAAGCCCCTCTATCATGGCCAAATTGAATTTTAAAAGACAAGATCATGTCACCCTTTTCAAGGGCGATGAAAGAATTGCAAAAGGTTTAATCTGACAAGTGTTTCCCTCATGTGCCAAGCTTGCCCTAGACGAGTGGGAGTTCTTGTCACCAGTGTGCATCAGAGAGGTGTGAAGCCCTATGGGTGGCAAAGGCAATACTGAGATTGACGTTGAGGAAAATGCAATTGTGCAATGGCCAATGGAACAGACGGTAAGCAGTCCCTCTCTTGATTTTTGTTACGGCCGCTCTATCTCCCCCTCTTACCCTATTTCGGATCGTTGTTTGCAGGAAAGAGAGCGACGACCAAACGAGTCTCCTAAGGACTCTAACTTGCCTCCATGACCTAGAGCAGGATATGCTATTGTCACCAGTAACATGCAATCACAAGGGGGGAGTCACCCTCCAAGAGTGAGGGGAAGAACAACACAAATGTTAGCATTGATTTCTGATGAGCTACAGACAGTTATTACAATTGGATCTAGGGAAGGAGTGACATTAGGAGAAGGTGGGCATGCTTCGATGATGCAAACGAGGAAGGGCAAGAGAAATCTCATAGTATCAAAGAGTGATACTGACAAGGAAAGTAACGACCATCAAAGCATCGAGTCCTTTAATGCACAGCAAGGGCGTGGCCACATGAAAAGCAAGAAGAAGTGAATGCAAGGAATTGAAAAGGAGCACATGACAGAGGCCAGTGAAATGACTAGCGAGACCGCTCTCACGGTCACTTGTGATAAATGTATTGTGCAAGCATACATAGAAGACCAATTTTGGAAAAATTGATGGTAAGTGCTTGTGAGAGATGGTAGCATGATTTAGATTATGGTTTTTATTTCTTTACGTTGATGTGGACATTAATTACTTCATCATCTCATTCAGATGCGGACATCCACCCCTTTGCCACCCATTCCATTATGTTGTTTGGTTTCCATGCCTACAATTAAACAAGGCTCATCGAGATACAAGCAACTCTCATATGCTTTTTTTAGCCACAGGTATGTTAGAGGGATGGGTATATTCACAGTATCATTAATTTCTTTTGACACGTTTGATTGAAAGTAAAAGCAAGATCTTAGAGTTACTCCTTGACATGAAAGGTTAGTGTGAGTAATAAGACATTAAAAAGTGGATACATTTTGAAGTAAAGGATTTTCTCATGTATTTTTTTGTATCCATAATGAATGTTGCAAAAATGAAAAAAGACTACATGTGATGGCTCTCCTAATTTCTCATGACAAACTTACAACTATTTATATCCTTGTGGCCACTTTAGAGGGGTCCAATGAGCTCCAAGTTATTTCATAGACTTATCCAACATAAAAGCGGCCTATTTTACAATGTTCTAGAGAACTTTGGAAGGACTTGTTCACCAAAATTTACATAGTGTATACAAGAGAACATGAACATTTGAAAGATTCACTTACTTCCCTAAAGTGTTTCATCTTTGTACTTGATTAAATTGCCAACCTGTCTTTTCTCTGCCCTTGCATTTTGTTTCCTTACACCCTCCCTCATTTAGAAATCAGCGACACCAATTGGGCCTTTTTGTCAAATTGCATGTTTTATGTTTGGGATGGTAACGATCGGCTCACATCATGGATGAATGAGATACGCACATGTGAGTAGCCCTAAACATAATTGATTGTTTGCAATATCCTTTCTAGATAATGCAAGGCAACATGTGCACGTTGATTGTTGCCTTGTCAAAGTGACAAGTGTAGCAAAGGGGGAGATTTGTCAGCTATTTCTCATACAAACAGGTATGAAATGGACTATATTCTCATATGCTTTGATTACCTTTGTGTGCTAAAGGTCACATGGATGATGAAATATGCAAGAGACCCTAATATAGAATGTACACATGCTGGCACAAAAAAGGGGGTTATCAATACCTTGTATCCAAACCTTGTTTGCGAACCAAGGATGCTAGGGCATGCTGACCACACAATTATTTTTAACAAGTTAATAGATGATGCAAAGGCATGGGTGCAAGCGCAAAGAAAGCCTGTATCCATTCTCATATGGTACAAGACACCATTGATTACACTCGTTCACATCATGTGGAAGGTAGGTAGTTCTTCAAGCTAACTTAACAATGTTTTTCTTGATGCATTTTTTCCTAATGCAATGATGTTGTCCTTAATTACCAAGTGCAGGACGAGTATGATATGGCAGTGTGACCAATCAAACAGAAATGGACACAACTCTCCGACTCTGAGTTTAGAACCAAGTGGGGTGATGCATACTATTGTGTTAATGAAAAGCTCGTCAAGAAAACCCGACATTCGCTAAGAGTCGCCGACCCCAGTCTCGAAGAGAAGTGGTATAAGTAAGTTGCTACCTCTTTGTACCTGCCATTTATATGTACTCAAACTACATTGATCCCGAGTAACAATGTTTTTATCAATGCATAACTGTCTCATGCTTGGAGTGGGGCTCCAAGACGGGGGGAGTGTATTGAACGAGGAGAGAATATACACAACATTGGCATCCTCAAAGCTAAACAAGGCAAATTGCATAAGGATATTGAAGGCCATGAAGAGTTCTAACAAGAAAATTCGAATGTTGATGGGCATGCTTGAACATAGGTTATTCTTATTCGTCTAAATTATATGCATCATAAGTCTAATGAATTGGTATTAAATGACATAACTTTTATTCAAGTAGTGGAAATGTACCATTTCGAAGTTAGGTAAGACAAGAGACCTTTTGGGCCATGTTGCAAGATGGCAAAAAGAGATTGCTTTTGAGTTGGGAACTACTATAACATTCTAGTGGAACATGATTTGTTCTTCCAATACACCAAGAGATAAAGAGAAACATAGAGAGAAAATGTTTCGCATTGTCTTCGATGATCTCAAGCCAGATGAAGATATATAGTCACAAAAGTCAACGAAGTTGGCACCATGGAGACTTCTATACAGGTAGTTCACAATATCCTTCTTTAGTAGCATATATGCAGTGCTATCTTGCCAATCCATTCCAGAAATGTAATGGTGACTTTGCAAGTTAGGTTCATGTACGGGTAGATGGAGAGGGAGGACTATACAAACTCTGTCGAGAGAATGTGGGGACTAGGAAACATGCAGGATGTTCAGTGCATGTATGAGGATTACCAAATAGAGCAAGAGTGGGATGAGGAGGTATGTTGAAGATGCCCTATTTTCCTCGGCTATCCAAAAGGTGAATACCCCTCCAATGAGAAGGGTTTGTACTAAAAATACTCAAGGAAAAAACAAACACAAGAGACACAAGGATCCAGAGGCATGGTAAGTAAAATGAGTTGCATTCTTAGGAGTATATTGCACTTTGTTGTCTCCTAATAACGAGACTATGATGGGTTCACAGAAAATTGTTACTAGTAGTGTGGTTACTAAAAAAAGAAAATAGAAAAGCAAGTGCACATCTAATATCGTTGAAGAGAGGCCAATCAGCCCTCATCACCAAATTAGTTCGGTTCTCCTCACCCAAAACTGCCAAGACACCTCTTTGTCCCTATAGTGAAAATATTTCCTTGAATGTGAATCCACCATACCATGTAGGCCCCTTGATTGATACCACTGAAGAGCATATTACAATGGAAGGCACCACCAAGGAGGTCCATGTCATTGGCATGGATAAAAGGATACAACAAGTTCTTCCAAATCTCGTGGTGGAGAGTGTTACCTTACACACCACTATAGATAGATGCATGATAACAACAAGAAGCGGTGAGGCATCACATCGAATTAACACACATATTATAGGCCACTAGGATGGTAAGCTTTCTTTTGCAAAAAATTCATGATGTGAAGGCATGTAATTCTTGTTCATCACCAAAGCAACACAACAAGAATATTTTTTATCGTGTAGAGGGTAGAAGAACTAAGTGTCTTGGATTTGAGGTCACATCGGACATGGCTCATGCGTAGAGAGGTAAAGAAACATTGCTCGTGAATTCCACACATGTCGTGATTGGATTATGTTAGAGCTTTAAAACATTCTATCATTATATGATGTTAATAGTAATGTGTGTCCCTGTGGAGGGAAGGAAAGAATGCAAGAACATGGACTAGCTGTGCCAGGGGATGTGGTAGCTACTGATAAACATGCATGCCTCATGGTTTCTTTTTCCCACAATACAATGTCAATAAGAATGGTCTGTATTTGTGCAGAGAGGGATACAATTTTTTATTATCAACCTATAATGCTGGAGGATATACCAGCCACAGATAGTGGTGAACTAACATGCCTCAAGAATACTACCTACAATAACATTTTAAAGGAAGAATATGTTGCTAATTGTGAATTCATCGTGCTATGCAAAGGGCCATACTAACATTCACATGGAAGTCCCCTTGCAAGACATCGTCTCCCACAAAGCTACAAAGGTGCAAGATGTGCCAACCACACACACAAGTAAACAAATGTGTATCAAGAATATTATCTATAGTAACATTTAGTAAGAAGAATATGTTACTAATCGAGAAGTCAATGTGCAGAGATCCACAGTAAAAGTCCCATGGAAGACCCCTTTCAAGTTGTTGTCTCCCATGCCACTGTGATGGCAAAGGAGGAGTGACGTACTATTCTGTGCAACCCATTCGAGACATGAAGTGTATTGCAAAATAATCAGCCAAGTGAGGCATTGTCTCGATTGGTAAAGGCATTGGATGAGGTCAACCAACACAAGATGGTCAAAGTTGACGAAGAAACCACAAACACAATATGCAATATCATGGTGGTTCGCTCATCTCTCTGAAGATAGTGATGTGTATGGATTGGGGGATGGAATTCCGTCATGGAACTCCCATACTAAGGCAGAGTCTATTGATGCCATGTATCTAGCTAATTGTGTTCTCAAGGACACAAGGATGCTACTTTTCATTGCCACAACACGCCCTGTGGTAGATCTTGTTGAGCAGGTTGTGGAGGATGGACACCGACGGATGGAGTCAGGGCAGAAGTGTTGGGCCTTACACATGCCAAAGGTTGTTCATTGCGAGATGCTTGTCTATGTCATTAGAGGTAGAGAGAGAGGTGAGAGTTTTAAAGTCATAATATGGTCATGCTGGATATTGTTTATGTATCACGCTTGTTGGCTCCGTTTAGTGAGTGCAATTACTAAAATTATTATTTCAAGCTTTAGATGCAGGTACATGTGATATATATTCTAGCATACATGCATTCAATTATCACTTACAATGGAATCATCCCTTCAGAGTTCACAGAAGACGACATTATTGCAAATGAGTGGGTGCAAGATACATCAGGATCCCCACTGAGAGGTCAGTATGAGATCCAATGTTGTTAAACTACTGCATAGATGTTTTATAGACATTTAGTAGATTCCTAATTCGTTATATGAATACCACATTCTATAGGTGGCATGCAATGTGGCAAGGCTTTTTGGAGCTCGTTCTTGCAAATGTACACAAAAGAAGGGGACACCATTTTAGATTGCAATGTGGGATGTGGTGACCTTGCATTGGTGTAGCTGGTAAATTCCAATAGATAGATTGCATGTCTATATTCCTTTGTCAGAGATGGAAGATATCTAAGAGCAAAGGTAACATGTTTACATAAACTTGTACAATATTTGACTGTAATGTAGTATTCTTTTTTGTCATACCAATACATAGGTGCTCACTCTTCCATGTGCGCATGTACAACTACCTCACACAACCCAAAAATTAATCATGTTCAATATGAATGGGGTGCTTGTACATAGCCAACCAAGGTAGAAGTGATCATTACTGATGAAGCCCCTAGAAGTTGGCAAGTATTGGGTGATTTTGTGGCCAAGACTCACAAGGTTTTTGAAGGAAATATCTACATTTTTTGGCATTGCCAACTAGAGCTCCATGAAGGAAGACTACTTGAGTGAGCTACTCCAATTGGTTAGATAATGTATGAAGTCATCAAAGCAAGCACCAACCTTTGTATTTTCAATATGGAGAAGGCAAGTGCAGCAACTCCCACAACAATTTCTGCCTGAAGGAGTTACACAAAGCCCCTTTTCATGAAATTTTTTAATGACATTGATTGGCTGCACTTCAACCCAACAATGACACTATTTGTGGATGATAGCATGGAGAGATGTAGATGAACCCACCCAATGCCTTCATATGCCCACCCACATTTGAGGGAAACCCCATGGACATTGTCCTTCTAGAGCACATGCTTCCTTGCTTGACTAAGCTAGCATGCTTCCATGGTTCAGTCCTAGACTTTGCTAGGGATCGCTAATTCCACCCCCCAGCAATGGAACTTGATTGATATTTGATGTGCATGATGAATACGTACTTTTAGAATTATAAGATTATTTTTATTTACAAGCGCAATGAAATGAGGATGAGAGGGAAGAGGAGAAAGAGATAGGAATGTGCAAGTGAAGGAGATTGTGTATAAGCATTTGCTCAATTGCAATACTATAATATGTGTAAATAAAGTAGGTGCAAAATATCTAGGGAAGGGTGGAGTGTAGAAACATGCATGCATGTGAATGTATATGTACATAACAGATTGAGTAATAACGACGTAATATTGTTGTCCTGATATTAACTATTCAAACAATGTGAAAAACAATAGATATCGCACGTTATTGCAATGAGTGTAACAAACTATTTGATACCCTATCCTCTTGTAGTAAGTCCACACAATAATGCTCAATTGAAAGTAGCGAAAACATGTGCGATGTAGTTTCACTTATGTGTGCACAATGGAAGTGATATATCAAGATATAATATCAAGTCATGCACATGAAAGTGTGCACTAGGATATCAACTATGTGTACACTAGTGTGTAAGGCTAGTGCACAATGCAAGTGTACTATGATAGTGTTACTAGCACACTAGTGTAAGTGCACTAGGGTTGAGTTGCTATGTCCTAGAATGCAATGGGGTGCCCTAGGTTCTAGGTGAGTGAACTAGTGGTTAGTAAGGCTAGTGTACAAGGATGTGTGACTAGTGCAAGTGTGTCGCTGGCTAAATGCAAGAGTGAGTTAGTATGCAAGTCTAGATAACTACAGTAGGATGTAGGGTGCAATGTGCATGCTAAGATATCATGTGAGACAGTGCATGTGGATTCACTAAGTGGAGTGTTGTTAGCCAAGATGCATAGTACCATGCACTAGGGTTAATGTGCAAGGATGAGACAAGTGCAATAGGATTTTGGCACTATAGTGCACTAGGGGAGTGCACTATTGTGGTGTATTTAGATGGAAGGCTAAGTGCTCATGTGCGCTACTATGCAAGAGATGATATGTTGTGCAAGTGTGATGTGCAATAGTGTGGGCTAAGTGCATCAGTGCATGTGAATGGAAATGCATGTGCCAATATGTGGTGATGTGCACTAACTATGTGTAAAGGTATGTGATTGTATAGTGTGTCCTAAGGGGTGTGTGCACTAATCAAAGTGCAAGAAGCAAGATTGGTTCTAGTGCACGTGTGCACCAAGTTCATTAATGTATTGCACTAGTGTGAGTACACTAGGGTTGGTTATGGGCTTCCTAATGTGTGCTAAGGTAGGTGGATGTGGATTGAGAGGGAGGTTAATGTGCTAGGTTAGTGCACAATACGCATGCATTGTTCACACATGCGATATAGTGTGGCTATGTGCAAGTGCAAGTATGCTTAAGCACATACAAGTGCACACAAGTGCTCACAAGTGCACACAAGTGTACACAGGTGCACAATGATAGGCTTAGTACAAGCTTACATGTAATGGGTTTAGGGTGACTAAGGGTATAGGCACAAGTGCACACAAGTACATGTGCACATGCTAGTGTTAGAGCAAGTGCACCTAAGTGCACTCAAGTGCACACAAGGACACTGAAGTGTGATAGGTGAGGTTGGAATGTAAGGTTTATGAGCAATGGACATAGAATGGGTGAAGGGTGTGTGCACAATTGCACACAAGGGTGCACAATTACACGTCCATGTGCTAATGCATGTGTTAGTGTCAATGTTACTGCTAATGCTAGGGTCATTGCCATTGCCAATGCACACTACTGTAGGAGCACGTACAAGTGCATAGCAAATGCACTGCAATGTGCCTTCTTCCTCCCTCTTTCTTTTCTTTGACCCTTGCTTGTGAATATGGTGGGTTTCAAGGTTGGAAATGATAGAAAAGAGAGACTCTTTTAAGTGCACATGGGCATGGCACAGTGATGTGCACTTGTGTGTGCACTATGAGGTAATCTTGTGTAGTGGTTGCACAATGTCATCTAGTGGAGTTAATCTAGCAATATGTGCAAAATTATGTATTTGTGCCGCAAATGATTATGCAAGGCTATGTGTAGGGTAAAGTGCACTAGGTGGCGTAGTGCACAAGTGTGTGTGCACTAGGGTAGTGCACTAGGGTAGTGCACTAGTCTTAGTGCACTGTGCATATATGTGTAGTGCACTAGAGGGTGTGCAATGTTAAGGTTGGTGCACTAGGATGGAGAGTGGAGTGCAAGTGGTGGTGTACTAGTACACTATGGTGTGCACATGTGTTGGGTTGTGTGTGAGTGCATGTGTGCTAGTGCACTGCACTAGGCTTAGTGCACTATGGTATGTGGGGGAGTTAGTAAGTGAGTAAAGTGCAAGAAGGTGGGTTCAATGCATTGTGCAAGGTTCTAGTGCACTTGCACACAAGTGCATGTGCATGTGCCCATGGCAGTGCACAAGTGCATGCAAGTCCATGTGCACACAAGTGCACTAGGGTGAGTGCAAGGGTGTGTGCAAGTGCACAAGGGTGTGCATTAAGATGTAGTAAGTGCATAGGCAAGGCCTCACCTTCCTCGCTTGCTCCACCTGGACCCTCACTTATGAACAAGGTGGGTGTCAAGGTCATGGAGGAGGAGAGAGGGGCTTGTGTATGTCCACTAAGGTGAAATGTTGTTTAGTGACCAAGGGTAAGAACACTAGAGTGCATGTAAACCTAAGTGTGTGCACTATTTGTAGTGCATAGTGCACTATGGTCTATCCTAAGATGCAAGGTGCGTGCAACGATTGTGCACTAGCTACAATGCAAGTACAATGAGTCCTTTTAGGTATGAAAAAAGGTACAAGGTGCATTTTCACAAGGGTCGGATGTATGCATAGTGTAAGGTGCAAGTGCAAGTGTGGAGGAGTGCACGCAAGTGAACATGGGAGTGTTGATACAAGTGCCCATGCACTAGAGTTCATAAGAATGCACATAGGCACACACAAGTGCACATAAGGGCAAAAGGGTGTACACTAGTGCACACAAGTGCACATGGGTGCAAGGATCTATGTGCAAGTTCTCCTATGAATAGCAATATGCACATAGGTACTGCAAGGTGCCTCATTCCCTCCTCCTTTTGCCTATTGACCCTCCCTTTGCAAACATGGTGGGTATGTAGTGAAAGAGAGAAAAGGAAAGAGGGGCTGATCAAGAGCCCAAGTTGGTGGTGAGAACCTATGATTACATTTATGCATGGTGGTGTGTGGTGGGGGGTGTGCAAGGTTCAAGTGCACACAAGTACACTACAAGTACACATGCACATGAGTGCACACTATGCATATGCTAGTGCAAGTGCTCATGCATGTTCTAGTGCACATGCCAATGCATAAGGTTGAGTCCAATGCACAGTGGAGTGTACAATGCATTGCACATAGTGGCCAAAAAATCCAAAACTCTCAAGGAATTAACCCTTATTAAATGTAAAGCATGCAACTAGATGCAGTGTGGGGCACCCTCCTCACATTCTTCTCTTAATTGCAATTCTAGCCCAAGTAATTATGCCACAAAAGTGACCTTCAATGGTGTGCATGCAATCAAAAATAAAATCTTACCTCTTCTCAACCAGAGAATGATTTGCAACTCTTCTTTGATTTGTGCCACTAGCAACTCTTCCAGTGGTCTCTTTTGTTCTATAGTGGCTCCTCCTCCTTGTGGCAGTGGCTCTTCTTCTTTGCCTTGGAAATTGAAGTGTCTTCATCTCTTAAAGGACTTAATCCTCTTGATGGTGGGTTGATGGTAATGGGCTTGAAAGGGAGTGGTTGTGGAAGAGATTGCAATGAAGGGTTTGTGGTGGTGATGGAGGAAAGGAAAGGGCAGTGGCACACAAAGGTGGGAGAGAGGGATTTGATAAGGGATACGATGGTGAGTTGGAGGAGGGTTGTTATGGCAAGATTTAAGTTAAAGAGGGAAGGGGTTCATATAATGGGGTGGAGAAAGTATGGTGGTTGTGAGGGTGGTGATGATGGTGGTTATCCTAGCTTTGTATCTGGCTATGTGATGGTCACCAAGGCGGATTTCATTATGGAAATCATGATGGATATAGTGGCAAATCTAACTTTGGCAATGACAACCAAGAGATTAGTGAGAGATGTTACCAAGGAATTCAAGGAAGTGGTCGCTATGGTGGAGGCTATAGGGGCACAATAGGACTAGCAGGTGGCCATGGAGGTTGGCGGGTGGTCATGGAGGTGATTGGGGAACTAACATATCCTGGCAACGTGTTGGTGGCTTTCTAACATGGCAGCTATGCACAGGGGTGTTGGAGAATAATAAGGTGGCATGGAGCAATGGTGATGATGATAATGAAGATGGCAATGATGACAGAGGATGATGGAGATGGAGGATGATAGTGATGAAGTAGAAGAAGAAGAAAAGCCAAGAAAAGTAACTCTAACATGTGGCTCCTTTTTATAAATACATCATTTAAATGAAGTTTACAAAAGCTAACATGCTTTATTTTCTAGGAAATCTCTTCCTTTTAATGCAATGAAAGTGTCCTTTTTAAAGTGCAAGTCCCTCTCAATTATCCAACATGTGAATGGCCCATCCTCCTCTCTCACAAGCAGGGCTTCTCCTACCCTCCACTATAATAACTATTTTCTCTTCATGAGCTAATCCCCATTTCATGTGCGGGAGCCTTCCATGTGTCATAATCAATGCTCTTTTAAGGGCTCAATTCCCTTCCACAACATTCTAACATCCCAAGTTGTAATAAATTTTAAAAGATTAACTCTCTTTCCATTTCTTTCTCTCATGGCTCTCATGTATTCCCTTTACTTTTCTATGTGTTCTCAACGGGAAATGCATGAAAATACTTTTGAGTTTTCTATGCATAAGACTTTTCAATCACATCATAAATCACACAAATGATCTCACTTCATTCACAAAGACAAAATCCAATCAATAATATGAAATCCAAGTAATTGTTACTTAAATCCATAAATAAAAGAAAGCTATCTATTCAAAACAAAAACTGAATGTTGGAGTGCATTTCAGAGTTGGCACATGTGCACCCCTCCTATTCCGCTACATAAGGCACATGAACAACTCTATGGTGGGGCTAATGTATCCTTTGGTCCCAACAATAAAATCAAAATGTTGCACCTCATGAGATCAATGTTGACACCGATGAACACACTCCTGTTATTTCAAGAGCTTCTACCTACAAAGTACTTAGGCTAGCTCTCACTTAGCCACTCACATGCTTAATGACCTTGACAATTCACTAGTGCATGAGCTTGCTAGGTATTCCATCAAGCATGATAGAAGCACATGGCAAACTCCAAAATCCATATGAGTGCACTTCAATTCTTAGCCCTCTACTATGGCCTCCATACACATGAGAGAAGAACTTCTACCTACAAAGTACTTAGGCTAGCTCTCACTTAGCCACTCACATGCTTAATGACCTTGACAATTCACTAGTGCGTGAGCTTGCTAGGTATTCCATCAAGCATGATAGAAGCACATGGCAAACTCCAAAATCCATATGAGTGCACTTCAATTCTTAGCCCTCTACTATGGCCTCCATACACATGAGAGAAAGCATGGATATTGGAAGAGAGAGCTTGGAGAGAAGATGGAAGAGCTTCACTCACTTAATCTCTCTCTCTCTCTCTCTCTCTCTCTCTCTCTCTCTCTCTCTCTCTCTCTCTCTCTCTCTCTCTCTCTCTCTCTCTCTCTCTCTCTCTCTCTCTCTCTCTCTCTCTCTCTCTCTCTCTCTCTCTCTCTCTCTCTCTCTCTCTCTCTCTCTCTCTCTCTCTCTCTCTCTCTCTCTCTCTCTCTCTCTCTCTCTCTCTCTCTCTCTCTCTCTCTCTCTCTCTCTCTCTCTCAATGGGAGAATAGAAAGAAAGTGCACAAAGTTTGCACATGCATGAATAGATTCTTTTATTATTTCTCATCCTTTAAATATACGTTTTTAGGGTTAGGATTTTTCCACCCCCTTGGGCATGTAGCCCTTTTTATGGCCATAAGACCGGTCACCTCTTATTGCATAAATGAGAATAGAATATAACCTATTTAAGAAGCCAAAAACACGTATATGCTAGCTATTTAAGAGGCATTGATTAATGCATCAATTATGGGTGTGCATATTTTCAATAAGCATTTATTTTCTTCAATATGAAGCTCATTCATGTCAATCTTGATTAGCTGGTCATCCCAAGAGGTAGGCCCATGATTAGTTTGGGTATCTTGAGATGCTCCCATGCATCATGACATTTTGCATAAGTTAAACATTACTCCTTTCAACATTACTTCTATGACCACAATTTGATGCTTCTAGTGGAGACTAAAACTTTAAGTAGCTTACTTGTGTAACAATTTAGAGATTCTCGATGAAAACTTGATAATAACTATCACAATGAAAAGTGGGCCTATGGCAAGTTTAGAGACCATATTACTCAAATCTTGTTATCATCTTCACATTGCCCACACCATGTGCATGAAACGCAATTGCACTACAGAAGAAACGTATAACAAGTAGTTAATTATAAGATATTTTGGTTGCACATTAGTAAGGGTGTGTGCATGTGTGATTGGATCCTAAAAGCTAGAAAACCATGCCTTTTGTTGGACCTTGGTAGAGGAGTGCACAAGATGGAACTTGTCAACATGCTCTTTCCTAAGGCATTTACATTGCCAAGATCCACTAGCTTAAAATGATAGAGAGGCCATGCTATATCCATGGTCATGTGTTCATTCTCTCAGGCCTGTTTAGAAGTAGATGCTATAAGGACATATATGGAAGCTCCTCCTATCCTATAGGGGAATAATGTTGAGTTGCTTGTTAAGGGCATTAGGAACCCCTTGACTCATTAATTCCATGATGTAAGTAGCAAATTATTTTGTTTCAAGGTAGAAAGACATCCAAAATCAATAGGGCTAAGAAAAGTGCTTGTTTGACCTTGGGATCAAACAAGCAACCTTAATAGTAGGGTTTGGATTTTTGTAATTAAAAAAAAAGTAGCCAGACATGAATCCTTCTAACAAGGAGGATTTAGGCATTTCAAGCCAAGGTTTTTGCTTTATTTTAATGAAATTACAATGAGAGCTATTTGTGTTTATTAAGGCAACTTCACCTTTTCTAGAATTGGAGTTAACTCTAGGATGAAGTGAACTCGGTTTCCTAAATAGCTCACCTCACACACTTTGTATATTTAAGAAGGCATGCATGAGTCCTTCTCATGAGGATATTGAAAATTAGTGCCAAACGTTTCATTGTGTTTGTAGTAAATTACAGTGAGAATTATTTATTTTCAAGAATGCAACTTTTGATGGAGTAAACTTTTGAGTTTGTAGTAAATTGCAATGAGAATTATTTATTTTCAAGGATTCAACTCTTGCTTAGTGCGCAGATCGGTCGCAGATAGCTCACGTAGTGAATCCCTGAAGGTCCCCAAGAACAATGAACTCTACCTTTTTGCACAAAAAACAATGTAAAAGCATGCACGACAAGAGGCAAGAGACAAATTGGGTTCAATCTCCCCCATGCCTTGTGTGAGCGCTTCACAAAGCATGTATTTTTTGTATATTTCCAATCTTCATGCTCAATAATAGCCCAATTACAAAAATATGACAAGCTTTTTAGCTTTTGAGTTTGCTTTCTACAAAAATAGGAAAATAAAGCTAATGGACGGTGCCCATAGAGTCTTGTACGCCCAATCTCAATGTCCAAATAGAAATAACATATCCAGGCGCATAAGCGCATACAAAATAATAATCAATAATCAATGTCTCTATAGACATAACAAAATATAGGCGTGGCGCCTATCAAAATATAGTCCAAAAGTCGAAAACCTGCTAGACTCCAATGCTTTCCTCCGCCACTACTGCTATCTCTACAAATCAACTGAAGCATTCACAATCGTTAGTAAAATAATACAATTAAACCGACAAAAGTGAATACCTAGCAGTCTTCAGCTACATAAATAAATCAAATG
Organism: Lygodium microphyllum; assembly: GCF_053477565.2. Taxonomy (NCBI): domain Eukaryota; kingdom Viridiplantae; phylum Streptophyta; class Polypodiopsida; order Schizaeales; family Lygodiaceae; genus Lygodium; species Lygodium microphyllum. The sequence continues at coordinate 82,770,689 of NC_141162.1, forward strand.
GTTAGAAATAAATCCTAACCTTAATTTATTACGAGTGCGCACTCTAAACTCATAAACGTTTATTAATTTAATATGCATTTTGCGGAATCACCCGCTATGGAATCACCCATGTACACACTAAATTAATGAAACGCCCGAAAAGGACAGGCGTCCCCATCAACTTCTCGCACAAAGAATCCTCTTTGTGTATGAGCCCCGGTCATCTAAGTTTATGGAATCCATCGTAAAACCTCACGGAATCCACCGTGGAATATGCCTCCTGGCATCATACCCCCGGGGTGGGATAGCAATTGACCTCAATTGCTATTAGCTCAATGTGGAGCTAACAGAGTGGGGAAAGCATTTAAGTCTCTAGCGTGCATCCATTGTGCTTCCTCTACAAGATGGTTCTTAAATTTTACTAGATATCTAGAATACCTTCGGCCAGTTCTAGTGGTCATGTAGTCAGTGTCTATGATGGCTTCTGGTTCAAGTATTTCAGTCTCTTCTTCTAGTAAAGGTGGGTTTTCATAGACAGGGTGGATAGGTAATTGGCCTCTAAATGGTCTCAATAAACTAATATGAAATGTATTATGAATTTTCCAATGAGATGGCAATTCTAACTTGAATGCATTATCATTAATCTTATGAATAATTCTAAATGGTCCATAGAATCTAGGAGCTAATTTAACAACTGGATGTCTATCTACACTTTGCAGTCTACGCTTTTCTATTCTAAGCCAAACATAATCATCAACTTTGAAATTCATAGCTTGTTTTTTCTTGTTGGCTTGTTTGGTATATGATTGTTGGGCTTTAGCAATCATATCCTTAACCTCATCAAAAATAGTGTTATGCATAGTAGCAATATCACCAGCACTCTGTATTCTATTAGACAAAGATGCAACAGGTGTAGATAATCTATATCCATAAATAACTTCAAAATGTGCTTTCTTTGTAGATGTGTGCAGTGTATTGTTATATGCAAACTGTAATAAATGTAAATGCGTATCCCATGTCTGAGGTTTAGAGATAGTATATGCACGTAAAAGATCTAAAATAGTGCTATTTGTGGCTTCTGTTTGTCCATTTGTTTCTGGATGAAATGCAGATGAGAAATCAATTTTTGTGCCTAGATTTGCAAATAGTGTAATCCAAAAATTGTTACAAAATCTAGAATCTCGATCTGAAATAATCACTTTCGGCAATCCATGGTTAGTAAAAACAGTTTTCAAAAATAACTGTGCTGCTTGTGATGCTGTTAAAGTTTTCTTACATGCAATGAAATATGCTTGCTTACTAAATCTATCTACAATTGTCCAAATCATGTCATGGTTAGATTTAGTATTTGGTAAACCAGTAATAAAATCCATAGATATATGTTCCCAAGGTTTAGATGGAATAGACAAAGGCATTAATAATCCATACTGTTTATCATGATGTCTCTTTATTCTTTGACAAATCAAACATTCAGAAACGAAATTAGATACATCTGCATCCATATGCGGCCAATAAAAATCTTCAGTTAACATGCGTAATGTAGATATGATACCTCTATGACCTTGATATGGGGGACAATGAATTTCATTCAAAACAAAAGATCGAAATGGAATAGTAACACACAATCTCTTTTCAAAGAACATAAATCCATCATTATATGACAATGAATCAACAGGAATGAAATTATTTTGAACTAATTTTTGCCAATCAGAATGAAAAGTAATATCCTGGTGATATGTGTCTTTCATAGCAATCAAAGAATCAAAAGATATGATAGAAATATTGTGAATTGCAAGTCTTCTACTCAATGCATCAGCAACTACATTTTCTTTTCCGGGTTGGTATTGAATGATAGGATGGAAACTTTGAATGAAGGAAGCCCATTTGATATGACGGTCAGAAATTTGGGGTTGGCTAAGTAGATGTCTAATGCTTTGCTGGTCAGTCTTTATCATGAATTCTGAACCCATTAAATAATGCTTCCATTGTTTTAATGCTTATACAACTGCTAATAGTTCCTTGTCATAAGTGGAATATTTGAGCTCAGAGGGTTTCAGTTTAGAACTAGAATATGCTATTGGATGGTTGTCTTGCATTAATACGGCTCCTATTCCTGATCCGCTAGCATCGGTCACAACTAGAAAGAACGGTCTGTTAAAGTCAGGCAATTGTAGAACAGGGGCATTAGTTAATGCACGTTTCAGTAAATCAAAGGATTTCTGCTGATTTTCAGTCCATTGATAAACAATTCCTTTCTTGAGAAGTTTGGTTAATGGTAAAGCAAGTAATGAGAAATTACGTACAAACTTCCTATAAAAACTAGCAAGACCAAGGAATGAGCGTAATTCATGTACATTTTTAGGAATAGGCCAATGCAATATTGCGTCAATTTTCTTAGGATCAACTTTTATTCCTTCTTTTGATACAATATGACCTAGATATTCTATTTCTGTCTTAAAGAATTCACTCTTTTCAAGATTTGCAAACAATTGATTTTCTTTCAGTAATTGAAAAACTAGTGATAAGTGCTCATAATGCTCTTTTTCACTTTGACTAAACACCAAAATATCATCAAAGAAAACAATCACACAATACTGGTATTTCAGAAAAATACGGTTCATCATTCTACTAAAAGTAGCAGGTGCATTGGTCAATCCGAATGGCATGACTAAGAATTCGTAATGGCCAAACTGTGTCCTGAATGCAGTCTTAAATATGTCGGATTTATCTAACCTCACCTGATGATATCCAGACTTAAGGTCAATTTTACTAAATATAGAAGATCCTTGCAGTTTGTCCATAAGGTCATCAACTCTAGGTATAGGATACCTATTCTTTACAGTGATCTTATTTAATGCTCGGTAGTCAATACACATACGATAAGTATTATTCTTTTTCTTGACTAAGAGCACAGGTGCACCGAATGGGGAACTGCTAGGTCAAATTAAGCCTCTATTTAGTAATTCTTCAACTTGACTCTGGATTTTTTTTTGCTCTATTTGATTGTGCCTATATGGTGCTTTGCAAGGTGGTTGTGTGCTAGGAATTAGATCAATCTTATGGTCTTCTGGACGTGATGGTGGTAAACCTGGTGGTAGGTCTTCTGCAAAACAGTCCTTAAAATATGCAAGAAATTCCTTATGCCTAGGGTGCAGATGATTTTCCTTTGCGTGCAATTCATTCACCCAAATGAGATATGATTTAGTATTCTTGCGTAGTGCACGTTTTGCTTGAGTATGCGAAAGCAGTGGAAAAATATGAGATGCATGCATACCAAATAATGTAATAGGTTTTCCTTGAAAATTAATATTCATTGTGTGCGTAGAATAATCTATATTTGGATTATGCTGGTGTCTCCATGGCATTCCTAGAATAATGTCGCTTGACTGTAATGGGACAACTAAGAAATTTCTTCTTTCAATATATGGACCAATTTGAATTTCTAAATCTTGTACTTCTTGTATGCCATTGTACCTAGTGCCTAAAAATGCAGCTTTTATGCGATAATGCGTAGGTACAGTTTGTAATTTTAATTCCTTTACCAATTTTGCTGAAATAAAGTCATGGGTACTACCATCATCATACAATATAGTTCTTTCTTTTCCATGCACCATACATTTCATAGTCAACAATGAATGTGAGGTAGGCATACCTGGTAAAGTGTCGGAAGTAGTAGTAGTATCATCCTCATCTTCAGTGAAATCCGGCATATCCTCATGCTCGTCTTCATCCATAGCTCCAAGGTAGTTGATATGTGCTGGTGGCTTCTTTGAATGACAATTTGCTGCGAGATGCCCTGGCTGGTGACACTTGTAGCATACTATTGGCTTGGCTTTGGTCACATTATTTGCAATGGCTGGGAGTCTGGATACATTTGGATTTGCTTGTGGAATAGGCTTAGGATTTGGATTGACAGTGGATGGTAATGCAGGTGGTTTAGGCCAATTCTTGCGGAAAGATGGTGATGAGAAACGACCTGGATTAAACCTTCTAAAATTGGAATTGAATTGTTTAGATCCACAATTACCGTTGGCTTGGAATTGCTGTGGTCGTCGATCTCTTCCGCGTAACTTATCTTCAGTGTCGTGAGCTAAGGAGATGGCGTCTTCAAGGATAGCAAGCTTGAACATGTTCACTTCAGCGTAGTAATGTCCAAGAAGTCCAGACATATACTTCCGCTTATGTGTCATCTCTGGTACATCTTCAAGCATGCGTAGCTGTAGGAGTGCATTCCAAAAACGCTCTGTATACTGTGGAATAGGCTCACGATCTCACTGTTGAAGTAAAGCCCATTGTTTGATAGCCTTCTCATGAAATTGCGGTGGAAGGAAATTTTGCATGAACTTCTTCTTGAAATCTTCCCATGTAGCAGGACATTCTATGCTCTTGCGGACTACAGTCTACCAAAGTGATGCTCTGTCTATCAGATGATTAGTAACACACTTGATTTTATCTTTTTCGGGATAATTTTCCTCATGGAAATAGTCATCAAACTGGCTAATGAATGATAAAACAGTCTTTCCTTCTCTTATGCCATTGAAAGTGCGAAACTTGAAACTTCCTTTACTTATCTTGGATTCCTTGCGAATGGTTTGTGCTTCAAGAGTGGCGTCGATGGTACGTCGAATCAAATCTTCAGCTTGAGGTTCTTCTTTATCGGTGGACGCTCCTTGTAGCTTTGTCAATTGCGCTTGCAAGGCTTGCCTAGCTCTTCGCTCTTCTTCCAATTGTAGCATGATTAGATCCAACTTTTGTTCCATGGTAGGCTCAGGTAAGTCGTCTTCAGCGATAGGATCATCCATATGTGGGGTAGTCATCCTGTAAAACTCAACAAACCTTTCTCACTCAAAATCAGTTAGCGGGATGAGCGTAGCTCAAATTTGGGGTTACAAGGCTATGTATTTTTGGGTATTTTCTTCTTCAATTTTCAGAAATTCTGCAATATTTCAGTCTCCGTTTGCTGAAAGTACTTCAACGAACTTGTAGATAGGTAGAACAGCTTGCTGCGAATAACTTTCCAGTTCAGAGTTTTTGCATACGAACAAGTCTTCTAGGAGTTTTGAGCACTAGTCAGTTCTGATTTAGTCTGACTTGCAGAGTTGCAGACTTAGCAGACTTGCAGAGTTGTTGACTTGCTGGACTTAGGCCGACTTGCAGAACTTGCAGAACTTGATTACCGTTGACTTGCAGAACTTAACTTCAGAAGTGCGAGACCCGGAGTTTGCCGACTTGTCTGCCCTGTGTGACTTGCAGTGGCTTAAGCTTAAGTGATTAAGCTTAAGCTTATGAAGCTTAATGGTGGACTAAACAAGCAGCGTCAATTTCGTGAGGGGGGGGCCGTTTTTTTGGCCGCGCGATAATTTCGGAGGCCTCTTCTTGAGCTCGACGTTAAGTTTTGAAGCTTGATAAGCTTGTTAAGCTTTCTCTTAAGCTTATTGAAAGAAGTAATGATAAAAACAATGGAGCTTATCTCTGTAACTCCACGACTTGTTGATGGAGATGTATGCGTGGTCCTCCGCCTGCAGAGCTTGGTCCTTCGCGATCTAACAGTGAAAACAGGGGTTCTTAATCGCCAGAAGTCTGCTTGTATCGACGGTTCGCGATGAGATTCACTGTAGAGCCCGTTTGTCCCCGGAGCTCCGCCTTCGCCCGAGATTGGTAGCGATTGGAAGCTCTTGATCTCTGCTCCGCTCTGATACCACTAGTGCGCAGATCGGTCGTAGATAGCTCACGTAGTGAATCCCTGAAGGTCCCCAAGAACAATGAACTCTACCTTTTTGCACAAAAAAAATGTAAAAGCATGCACGACAAGAGGCAAGAGACAAATTGGGTTCAATCTCCCCCATGCCTTGTGTGAGCGCTTCACAAAGCATGTATTTTTTGTATATTTCCAATCTTCATGCTCAATAATAGCCCAATTACAAAAATATGACAAGCTTTTTAGCTTTTGAGTTTGCTTTCTACAAAAATAGGAAAATAAAGCTAATGGACGGTGCCCATAGAGTCTGGTACGCCCAATCTCAATGTCCAAATAGAAATATCATATCCGGGCGCATAAACACATACAAAATAATAATCAATAATCAATGTCTCTATAGACATAACAAAATATAGGCGTGGCGCCTATCAAAATATAGTCCAAAAGTCGAAAACCCGCTAGACTCCAATGCTTTCCTCCGCCACTGCTGCTATCTCTACACATCAACTGAAGCATTCACAATCGTTAGTAAAATAATACAATTAAACCGACAAAAGTGAGTACCTAGCAGTCTTCAGCTACATAAATAAATCAAATGGTTAGAAATAAATCCTAACCTTAATTTATTACGAGTGCGCACTCTAAACTCATAAACGTTTATTAATTTAATATGCATTTTGCGGAATCACCCGCTATGGAATCACCCATGTACACACTAAATTAATGAAACACCCGAAAAGGACAGGCGTCCCCATCAACTTCTCGCACAAAGAATCCTCTTTGTGTATGAGCCCCGGTCATCTAAGTTTACGGAATCCACCGTAAAACCTCACAGAATCCACCGTGGCACGGAATCCACCGTGGAATATGCCTCCTGGCATCATTGCTAGAGAAAAATTTAGCATGAAATGAACTTGCTTTCTCTTGAACAGTTGGACCTATGAGCTATGTATGTATAAGGTGGCAACTTTCTTTTTTCCAAAATGTTAGTTGACTCTAGGATGAAGCAAACATGTGCTTTCCGAAATGGCTCACTCTACATAAACATTTTTTGAAGTTGATACAAAAAACTCCAACCTTGACAATTTGCGAGTGTTTCTTTTTTTACTATAAACATTTAGTATTAGCATTAGTTTAGGTTCTATAACAATGGTGGGGGCTCTAGCCCTTTGGAAGCTTGGTAAGTCTTATCAATGCAATATCAAATTGCATCCGAAATAGGGTCGCCTCCCCTTAGCACTAAGTGCCACGGGGTGGTGAGAGTTGAGATCGATGATGGAGGGCGCCCGTGGATCGTGGGGAGGGTCTGGGCTACTGCTTTTTGGCCAAAAGTAAGTATGTGCACAAAATTGGAACCCCACCCAAAATTGGGGGCTGACCCCACTGGAAAAGGTTGGTGGGGTACGAAGTACCATGGCTGTGCCCGATGCAGGGGCTTGATGGGCCATCATCGCCCTTTCACTGGGTGGGCCGAAAGGCCAGAACGTGTCGTCCCCTCGCCATTTCCTGCGTCTTTTTTTTGTGCAATTCTAGCACCCTCGCCCAACCTCAACATCATCGCGCAGCCATCTCCTAGATAGGGTTCTGTTTGCCCTATCACCACGACCTCTAGCCTAATAACATTTTCCTTCTAGCTAAAGAAGAAGGAGAAGAAGAAGAAGAAGAATAGGCATATTCGGGCTACAAGCTTGTCACATGTAAAAGATGGGGCCAACGTGGAGGAAGAAAGTAAAGGAGGAGAGAGAGAATGGGGAGACAAAGAGAGAGGGGGGTTTACCTCAGCACTATGTGCCACCGGGTGGGGAGAGTTGGGATCATCGAGTCTTGAAGGGTGATCATGCAGCCTCAACATCGCAACCTAAGCAATGGAGAGAGAAGAAGTACAATGCAGAAGGCAATCCCTCAAAGGCCATCCCCAAGAACATGAAAGGTATTTTAGAACCATGCATGAATTGCATAGATGATCACTTTGAAGGTGTCAATTGCATCTATGCCCATGCATGTCTTAATTGCTTCGAATGTATATTAATCAACACTATTAAGAGAAGCCCATGGATGTAATGATGTAGCCCATATTTTTTTTTGTGGCCCATGCATGTAATGATGCAGCCTATTCACAACCCGTCAATGTTAGTGTTGAGGCCCATCAATGTCTCAATGATTGTGGCTATTCATAGTTTGGTCGTTCCTAATATTATTGCATAAATTATCTGATATATAATTGGTACGACGAAAGGCACAATATCTAATGTGTAGTTGGTACGAGCATCCGTACGATAAAATTATCCGATATATAATTGGTACAATGAAATTATCCGATATGTAATTGGTACCATGTGGACTTAGGTGGTCATCCTATTTAGACCAATCAAAATGGATACTTTCAATTGTTTTCAAGGCATGGAATGCATACCAATTTCATCACACATAAGGCATCATGCTATGCTTGTGTAATTTTAGATGCATATGTATCGTGACAATGCATTGGCAATCATAAGAAAACCATGTGGACTTAGGTGGTCATCCTATTTAGACCAATCAAAATGGATACTTTCAATTTTTTTCACAGCATGGAATATCTCATAGAATTAGGGATCTTGACAAGCAACAATAAAGCTAAGATCTCTTTGTATCTTTGTTTGGTGATTTATGACGTACAAAATGGAAAATATATCACTAAAACCATCAAAGCATCTTGACAACATCTTATGAAACTCCGAATTGGCTTGACATTTTGTAAATGATATTGTGCATTCTTAGTTAGGACAACCAATTATGTGTAATATGATCAAGCACACCTTCATGCATCTCACTTGGAAACAAGGAGCTGTTTAAATGTTTGAAGAGAGCACACGTGAACAAGATTCGAACTTAGCAAATAAATTCCTTTTGCAGGTTGTATAGAGGTATGCGTAGGATATTTATATTGTTACTCAGGTAATAGCCACTCAAATCTTTGCTTTAGTATATTGTCTTTTGGAAGTTTGCATCTCATGTGGATACATAATAGCAATCCCCATTTTGATCCATACTAGTTGTGTCTTGTGAGAAAAATAGCATTCCAACATTTAGTAAATGGTGATGCCATGCTTCAATGATATCTAAAAATGATGTTGTACATGCACGCTTTGAAGGTACACCTAATGAAGTAGATGCATGTATCTAATTGATGTGCTTATATTATGACTTGCAAAAAGTTTGTTTGTAACTCCTTTTCATAGGGAAGGCAGGAAGGAATTCCACACATCTTGAATTGGTCGACGACATAACTCACGAATACAATCAACTTGCTATGACTAATGCTCCATACTTGTTTGAAGTTGGGCTTGTGTGTGTACTAAATGCAGAATTCTATTGTGGTTTTGTTCATTGTTTAATAATGTGAGTTGTACATGCAGTTAAAAGTGGATTTGATACCTTCGTACACATTATTTGTTGTTTGAAAATTGAGTATGATCCACTTCTTTTCATTGCTTTACATTCAATACATTCTTGGTCTCTAGTATAAATGGTAGTTTGAGCAACATAACATGGCACCCAACCCCCATTCACAACATGGTTTTTCAAATGTGCGCTGATTGCTTGGTAGGTTGTTTGTATGGCTTCATGCACGAGGAGTTAGACCTCGACGCATGCGCAGTCCTCGGTGGGTGCTTCAATCATGTGTGCAAAAAAGAGGGTAAGGTTCCTTGTTTCTTTTGAAATATGGATCACATGCAACAATTTCTCTAGATTGTTTTCATGACAAGCGTTTCAATTTGTGTTCTTTTCAGGTTTCATCATCTTTCCATCGGGGGCGCAGAGGTTCTCACGGGGACGTTGTATCCCAAACACATGACGATGTTGACGTCTCCAGCCCCTTGGTAAGAGCATGCTTATTGAGCAAATGCTCTGAAAGTGTGATTTTCTTTTTTCATTGAATTTTCATGGTGTAAGATAGCAGTGGCACTCACTGCACATGAGTTCTTATGTAGGGTCGTGCACCCTATGTAGACATTACTCTATCCAATGACACTATAGGCCTCCAGTGCCGTGCAGATATATTGTGCCCAAAGTGGCACGTCAACATTGTAAGGAGGGCACGGATGGTTGAGCATGGCATAGAGTGCGACATTCCCCATAGAAAGACATGTCACTTGATTGGTACACCGCATGCCCGCACCATTGTTGGTGTGTGGCAACGAAAGATAGAGGCACGATTTGGCAATATGGAGAGAAAGCTAGAGCTTGCCAGGAGAAAGTATGAGAGAGTCCAGTATGCTCGAGCCTAGCGGTTGTGGGACCTATTGAAGGAGACTGAGCGCACCATGATGCATGAGGAATATGTCCAAGCATTTGTGAGAAAAGTGTTGGTCAAGTACGATTCAAAGAGAGAGCATCGCATCCAGCGCATGAAAAGGCGTATTGCCGAGGGGCATGGAGCACATGTAAGTATCTAATCTCTTTATCTCGCATGAGTATTGTGATGTTTTTTAAAAATCTTATATGGATTATCTCACATGGATTGTGTCATATGGACTCTCTTTTTTCTCGCATGAATAGTGTCTATTCTCTTTTTTCTTGCATTTGCCCCCCCCCCCCAGGTTACATTATTCTCTATTTTGTGTATTCATGTTACACAATTTGGTCACTTAACGTACTTTACACCTTTCGGGTGTGAATGCACCTTAACAACCCTAAGGTCTAAGGATTGTACTTTGTACTTTCACTTACATTTGGAATCCTACTATGTCTTCACTCTCATTCTCTCTATTGTCTACTATGTACTTTCAATTGAGAGCTTCCATCTCCCATCTCACATTTGATATTAGAGCTCAAGCTTGGTACAGTCTAGCTCTCTAGGCTCGTCAGCCTCTATTTGTAGCTTGTCAATAGTCCAAGCCTACCACCTTGTAGGCTTGCTTGTGTGTAGCTTCTTGAGTGGTGAAATGTGTTGCTTATTCTTTCAAAATGGTCTAATGCTTTTTGGCATCATGTTGCATTTTATTGGTTGCATTGTGTTATGAGAATATAACACATGGCATTGTAGGGTGAGGGGAAGCGATACACATCACGCCTCTTGTCACTGCGACCCTCCCCTATCACTATCTCTTCCCCTCGTGAGCCGATGAGTCCCCCCTCCCATTGTGTGTTCATGATCAGGGGTAGAACCATTGACGTGATCAAGGATGGATTCCCCGCAAAGACAAGGGGCAAAAGAGCACCACTTCAAGGTGTGCACCTAGTAGGTGTGCTACTTACGATGGCATAAGTTCCATTTTGTAATCAGATTTGGTTTTTTTGCATTTCAGGTTGGATCGTGGTGTGCACATTGATTTCATAGCTTGTGTGTCAAAGCTTCGCATGGACATTGGCAGTGGCTTGATAGCTGCATCAGTGAGTGTAGCAGAGGCGAGTACCAGGACCATGAATTTATTTGCCATGGAAGTAAGGGTTTAGGCATAGTGTAATGTTTTCGACTTTAGGCTTCGAAAGTTTATGTTACTAAATGATGTTTCCTTTCATAGTTGGATGGAGTATGTGCTCCCAAGAGAGCACGTTTTCGATGTTTGTTTCATTGATTCTCTTTGGTATCCATATCTGAACATGATCAAGGAAAAGGACGAGGACGTGGCATTACAGAACTACTTTGATGGCATTGACCCTATGCGAGTGATATTTATCTTCCTGCCAGTGGTCTTGAGGTGCGCATGGCTCAATGGCATTCTACTTTGTGTGGTCTAATTGCACCCGTGGCTCATGTGATTGAAATACTTTCACATTTCTTAAGGGTTGCAATGTGCTTTTACATTCACGTGACTCAATTGGCTACATTCGAGCTTAGGGCTTACGTATTGCACTTACTTGCGCATGGCTCGATTGGTTTCATAAGTATTTAGGGTTTGCAATGTTAATATATGTCTCATTGCAAAGGGCATTGGAGCCTATACGTGGTTTATAATCCATGCATCAAAAGAGTGGACCAACAACCCAGCAATCGAGGTGCAATCATGTACCTTGACTTGTTGGAATGCACGAATGCCATGGAGTGTCTGCGAACCATGCAGAGGTACCTTCAACCCTATACACATCCACATAGCATGAGTTATTGTCATGGATGAATATTTTCTCTAATATGTCTATGTGCCAGGGCCATCACCACCTTGTCAAAGCATTGTCTAGACCCAAAGTGTTTCAAGACATTATCTGCCATTGATGAGATGAAGTTGATCCATATAAAGGTCTTGCAACTAGAGTGTGGCATAAAGCTCATTTGCATAAAGCTCACCAACATTGTCTGTTGCTTTACTTTTTGCTAACCCATCGTCTTATGGTCTCATTCGCAGGCCCCCCAGCAAAGATGGCATACATGAAGGCCTTTATTGACAGTGGTGTGGTGGGGAAGCCAACGAGGAACTAGGTATGCATTACTTGTTTTTTAGTAGATGTTTTCTTTTGGATTTGTAGCTTGCCTTGCTTAGTTGCATTAGCCTTTTCTCATTGCAGCTAAGGAGAACATGGTTCAATAGTAAGTATGTGGCCAAGATCAGAGAGGACCTTCACAAGTGGTCTCTTTACATGCTAGCAAAGTGAGGATGTGGTGATGGAAAATTGTTCTAGGTTTCTCTCGTGTTGTGGCATGTACTTGGTGAGTATTGTTCTAGGTTTTTGCTCTCATGGTGTCTTGAGAAGTTTGGCAGGGTGTGACCTTTTGTGACATTTTTCTCTCAAGGTGTATAAAGAACTTCGAGATAAGGCATTATCTTATGCTCAGATGGATTGTCTTTTGGTATGCTCAATTGGATTGTCTTATGCATTGTCTTGCCACCATGTTTACATTACTTTGTGTGACTTGGGCATGATGCATAGAACATGGACCGAGTTGTACATTTCTACCACACCATTTCTATGACATATAGGATCTTTGACACACAGCACCTCTCCCAAAAAGAATGGACACATAAAGAACATAATTTGATCAAGCACATGATTCTTGAAAAGTAGAGTGTTGCTTGCTACACGAGGTGATTAATGCTTAGAGTTGGGAATAACTTACCTTTTTCTCAAATTTCCTCTCCATGTCACAAAAAGGTTGAGAACTCTTTTGTTCGAGAAACTAATAATACTATGTTAGTTTTAACATGTCCTAAAAATAGATGGTTGCATGCCTTGGAAGCATAGAAAGTACAATTTGATGGGGTTTCAGCATTTCAGTGGATATAGTTGATTGCATGTTTCATAACTATAGGAGAAGACCATTCTTGATCCTTATGCAACATGTTACTCCCACTTCATGCATAGGATTTACTTAGGCTTGTTACATGTAACACATATAAAAGTTATTTAGTTTACAATCGCAATACTCTTCTCAACTTCAAGAGACCCAATGGGTTTGTAGAACTCTTTATGGTTCTCAAAAACTACCATGCATTTCCTCCTCTACTATAATTCCTTTGTATTTAGCTCTTTATACATGATGAGTGACTTCTCACCTAAAAAATTGTGTCCTTTTCATGGGGTTGGCATTGTATTAACATAAAGAAGTAGAGCGAATTAGGCCATTATGTAGATGCAATGCACCATGGTTGCAACAAAAATATTAGTCTTTGTAAGTGGGAGGAGAGGATTGTAGCTTTGAATAAGTAAAACATGATTAATATACTAGCTTTTCTATGCATATAATAAACGGTTTAGGGTCTCATGTGGTCCTAGATATAAATGTCAAGCCAATGTAGGCCTCCACAATGCTTAAGTTCATGTACTTATTTGACTACTTGTGTTTCATTATTATGGCAATGTTATTTTATGTCCAATGGTCTACATAAATGTTGGTGGGTGGGTGGATGTTTTTTTTAGTGTACCTTAATACAAAGCGATATGCTCACATCATTCTAAAATATAAAGGGAGGACTTTGTGGGAGTACCGTATACTTGTGAAAGCAAGTTCAGGAAACCTCTAAAGACCTTTGGAAGAGATGGTCACAATGAAGAGCTTGTAAACTTCTATTGGCTTCCAAAATTGATCATTTTTTATAAACCTCAATTTGTTTATCTTAAGAATATCATTGGTAACAAATAGAGAGGTTGAGTATGAACCTTCATTCAAACATTAGCACAGTGACACAGTATTTGCTATTTTATAATGAATGCATATGGCTCTTTATATGTCCCAAAAAGAAGATCACGATAAGGAATTTACAAACTCTAACTTAAGAATGTATTACTTAATAGTCAATTGCTTGACATGTTGCATAAGGATACTTTTCTTTCACTACTAGCAACCTAGAATTTGATGTTAAAGAGGAGAGCTTTTGAAAAAAAGGACATTATGTGCAAAAAGGTGACACATCCTTAGCTTAAGTTGTAGATTAAAAACTCGTCAATGAAAACATCTCACTCTTCGCTTATTGAAATCAGAGAAGGCATTCATTTTCGAGGAAGTTTTTTGGTCAAGGAAAAAAATGTGATATTTAATCAATGCAAACAAATGACATATTCTAATCTGGGTTTTGTTTTTTCACATGGATAATGGAGTTGTATTCCCATGTCATACATTTTCATTAAGTTTACATGTTTATTCTCCAAAAACCTATGCAAATTAGTAAGTTCCTCTATGCATTTTTGATGTAGGTTAGTTTGCGAATGCTATTATCTCGTGCTAATTCAAAACATGAGTTACATTGGATGATTTTGTCATTGGAAGAGAAAACTATATTTGGGAGCCTAACAGGGCACATGTTGCTTATAATTTTGTACTTTGCTTCGCCTTGCATAAGCAAGCACCACTAAGATTTCCAATGACTTGAAGGTCTTTTAAAATCTAGGTGATTTCCAACCATCCACTTGCAAAAATGAGGGCAACACTGTGGTTAAAATTGTCGTTTGCAAAATAATTGGTTTCTAGTGGCATACCTATGATACGTGAATGCTTGCATGACCTAGAATTTGTATCTCTTTATTAGAGTTCACTTCATTATTCTTTATACCATTTGTCCTAAACAGGTTCCATGTCTTCTCCAACTCAACATTTAAGTTACCCCTATCACCAAGTATAGCTTGCTTCCAAATAATCATGTCATGCAACCGAGCCTTCCTCACCAAGCCCTTGGTCTTTCACATTAGACATTTCTTGGCCGATTATCAGGCAGCATACATTGGGTCTCTTAACTTTCCAATGCAGCATGCTACTCCCACTTTTGACATATCTACCACTAATCAAGTAATGCAAATCAGTAGGTCCATATCTACGTTAAGATCACTTGCATCGCCCACACGAAGAAGTCTTGTGATCATCCATAACAATGCCACAATCATTTAACAAGCACTAATCAATACTAACCATTCATCTACATTGTTGGCACCACATTGCTATATCAGCCCACCAATAAGCTCATTTTTGCATTCAAGTCACTTGATCTAGGTACCAATATGCTTCAAATTGATACATAATACGAAGAGTGCATCTCAAGGTGAAGAGCAATAAAGACATTTGGTGTAGGTGATATGCTTGAAAATGATACAAAATACGAAGAGCATATGTCAACATGAAGAGAAATGAAACAATGCGGCTCATTATGTTGTGCCTTGTTTTCTCATAGTTTGGTCCATTTGGATGTAATGGTAAAAAGCTCTAATAGATGAATATGCTCCACTATATTACCAATTTTAAAATTGCACAAAGTTAGTGTGTCTTGCATGGTTAATTTATGAAATGAATGTTTACTCAACCTTAGCTCCCTGTGTAAAATCAACTTGATATAATCACATACATTCAAGTCCCATTAATTTTAGGTTGCATATCTAATCAAGGGGTACCAATCAAGAATTGAAAGGTGAGAAGGATCGAAGCTTGCTTAGAAGTGAGCTATGGCGGAGAGCAAGAGCAAGAAGAGAGAGAGAGAGACACACACAAATGGGAACTCCAACAGTCACAATGTGTGACCGGGCCTTCCTTTATTCAAACTGTCACTAAAAAAATAAAGAATAAAATGATGGTGATGGGTATGCGACGTCGAGACGCAAAATTAGACGAAAATTATTTTTGGAAAATCCATCCGTCGGAATGAAGTGCAAAAGAAGGAAAATTAGGCAGGACAACGTGTCGGACAGGCCTATCACATCAGAATGCCATTCTGACAAAGATAGGACCCATTCATGCGGAAAAACCATAAAAACATATTCGAAACATGAAATAAAAATTAATACGAAAAGATCCAAAGATTGAAACGTAACAAAGTGAACACAGAAAATGTCCGAAGGAATAGGTTGGACAGGATGAGTAAGGTCAAATGCGGTTTTGGGGATGGTAAGGCAAGTTCGCATGGAAAATTTTAAAAAATATTAACGAAAACAATCGAAAATTAATACTGAGAAATCCATGCATTAAAATGGAGGGAAACGAAAAGAAAAAAGTCACCAAAAGTGAGCGAAACAGGTTTTTCTAGTCAAAATGCAGTTCTGATGGTGTTAGGGGGCGATCATATGGAAAAATGAAGATGACCGGAAAATCAATGCAAATAAAGGCACCAAAATGTGCTCACATGGAAACAATTTTTTGTAAAATGACTCATTGCAAATGTACCCCTTTGTCAAAATTTCAAATATGAAGCAATGTAAAATGTGTAGTCTAAAAAAGGCTCACATTAAAAAAATGTTGAAAGGAAAGGGAAGGTCAAACACCTTTTGTCTCATTCAACAAATGAAGGGTTTTTAGACCTTAGCCAAAATGTATGCAATTCAATTTTATAATATCAAGAAAGGAAAATAAGGAGGCTTGTCGGATGATTTGAGGAGGTGGGAGGTTGAGGTGGTTACACCCTCTCTCTTCCTTTATTTTCTCCTCTCACTTGATCAGCATCAGAAACATAAAAGCCAATATTGTGCAAGATACTCTCTGATCTTGTCAGATCATGCTCTAGGTGCGTGCTTGAGCCCATAGAGCACCTTCTTCAACCTGTACACATACGTGGGATGCTCTAAATCTTCATAACCTGCTAGCTGATCCATATACACTTTTTCCTGCAAATCACCATGCAAGAAGGCATTCTTCACATCCATTTGCTGCAACTTCCAACCTTTGGGTGCTGCCAAAGCAATCACACATCTGACAGTTGCCATCCTTGCAATTGGAATCCAACACCCAAGTATGTCATACAAACATCTGCCAGTGAGTAGGCACACCCCCCAGTCAACGGGGCAAAGTGTTCCTGCCACTACCAAAACTTGACACAAGTAGGTGTCAGTTCACAAAGATACGGATCCAAAACTGAGACTTAACTCATAAGCATACAATGAACGAAGACATATGATGTATCATCCCAAAAGGTAAGAAGTCCCAAAGTCTCAAGTGTCTGTAAAACTGCTCAATAGCATGTAACGGCTCAATGCATAAAAGTACCGCCTGCTCAATGTCTGATAAGCATTCAAGAATGCTCCCACTGGCACAAAAGTCGTATGTACGAGCTCAAGAGCTCAAGCCAAGGCAAGACACTGTGCCAATGACATAAGTCCAAGACAATACATCAATAGTACATCCCAAACATGTAGGTAGTAGAGCATCCATATGTAGCATCCGTAAGCATGTAAGACATCAAATACATCCTAATCCAAACTCTGACAAGCCAAGTAACATCCAAGACTACTCCAAATAATCCAAAATGCATCCAAGGTGGAGCTTCAATGAGCACTCAAGCTCAACGTATGCATAGGATAATCAACCGTGACATGAGCATCAAGCCGTAGGCAATGGGTATGCATAACCCAAGAAGCATCACTGTCAAAGCATATACCAATGTCAATAAGTGCGGGCTGAAATAAGCTCAAGCTTCCAAAAGCATCTGGATTCAATGACAAGCTCAAAGTCGTCCCTCGATGATCAATACATCATAGCATAACCCAAGACATACATCCGGAACCAATAGGTATATGTCAAAGCATGAAAGATAGCTTCAGCCCAAGAGTATTCAGCATGCATTTACTGTTATAAACTGTGTATTTTCAGCCCCAAAATCAGTCCAAAATCATAGCATTATATGTAGCTTCAATCCCCCAATCAATCGGGATGCAATAGGCATCAAACCGGTTATGTAGTCATGCCCAAACAAGCATAGACATACAAATACATGCTGTCTCAGACCTGAAATCTATTGCGGAAGATACTGTCGTCAGAATTTGGCAAATTCGACATCACCGTTGCGTCCAAAGCGTGCCAAAACCCCAACTTAAACTCTTACCTTGCCTAAATCGGGTTCCCAATGCCCAAGATATGACAAAAAGAGTGATTTTTGAACCAGATTTTGAAACATGCGCAAAAAAACCGTGAACTGGCTGGGGGGGTCTGCTATCCCACGTGTCAACAATGGGGCCCAAAGGGGGCACAAATGAGGGCCAAAGAAGGCCTACACCAAGCCTCAGCAAGCCTTGATAGGCTGGAAGCAAGATCCAGGTGAAGGAAGCTCCAAGAGGTATGAGCTATGGCTGCCCACAACTTGTTAACAGCCTGTGAGACCTAAGAAAATGATCAAATACCTCTAATGTAATGCCATGAAGGTGCCCAACAATGGCGGGAAGGTGCTCGGGAAGCCGGAGAGTGACAGGAGCTCGAAGGAGTCGGATATGGTTGCTGGGAAGGAGAACCAATGCAAGTAGGAAGTCGATGGGATGCTGAGAATGCCACGAACCAAGCTCAAGATTCGAAAAGCAAAGCTCTGATACCAGTTGAATGGGAGCGATGGATTGAAGGTTGGACTCGAGAGCTATGGCGGGAGAGCAAGAGCAAGAAAGGGAGAGACTAGAAATGGGAACTCCAACAGTCACAATGTGTGACCGGGTCTTCTTTTATTCAAACTGTCACTAAAAGAATAAAGAATAAAGTGACAATGACGGGCACCTGCCACCTGCAGTGTGCAGTGGCGGTGACTGTCAGTGTAGTAATACACGGGCGGCTAGGCGGAGGCACCTTTACCCTCAACACCAACACTCTGGCCATGTGTACCAACTGCTACTACAAGCTGTCCAACTGGCTGTGCAAGAGCTCGTGTATCTCTACCACCTTCTCAGGCTGCCGATGCATCTCGTCTTCATGGAAGACTACATCATGGCTGCGGATGACTTTCTATGCCTGTAGATCCCAGAGGCGATAACCCATCTCGCTTGCATCTTCATAGCCAAGGAAAATGCATTTGACACTCTTAGGATCCAGTTTAATATGTGGTAAGCCTACATAGCTAAGCATACTGCGTACACGCTCCTAGATGGTTCTATTCATCCGCTCATCCAAACCATTCTAGGGTGGGGTATAGGGGGCGGTCAACTGACACTGAATACCCCTCTCATCACATAGTTGCTCAAAAGCACGTGACACATATTCTCCCCCATTGTCAATCCTAAGGCAGTTCAGTCTATGCCCAATCTGGTTCTCAACAAATGCAAGCCATCTCTGAAATACATCCAAGACTTCTAACTTAAGCTTAATGGGATAAGCCTAGACTTTACGCGAAAAATCGTCAATGAATATCACAAAATACTTTGCACCACCCATAGACTGACAAGGCATGGGCCCACAGACATCCGAATGTGCCAATGCCAAGGGCTCACTCATGCATGTCCTACTAGACTTCTTATGCGTATTCCTAGTCTGTCTGCTATAAAGATAATGCTCACATGAATCAAAACATGCGTAGTCAAGGGGCGGTAAGTACTGCAAACCAAAAAGCATTTTCATTCCCTTCAAGGACATATGGCCCAAACGGGCATGCCAAAGAGATACATGTGGGATGGAATGTATTAAAAAAACATGGTCAACAGAGGACCCATCAACTACAAGAGGATAGAGGCTGCCATCTTTGACACCTCTAGCAAGCACGTCTGCCATGAGTGATTTTCCAGGCAGAATCCCCAAATGAAACATGAAACCCAACATCATCAAGCTGCCATGCAGACATAAGACTACGTGTAAGCGCAAGTACATGATGTACGTCCTGTAACAAAAAAGTACTATCAGTAGAGAACTGCAACCGTACATCCCCAATACCAACAATAGCAAGTGACCTGTCATCACCCAAGTGAACTAAACCAGAGACAGTGTGGTAGGAGTGGAACCACTCATGGTATGGTATAACATGAAATGAAGCACCAGAATCCAAAAGCCAACAATGTAGCATCACAAGAACTAGCTGCAAGTATGTACTCCCCATCGGAGTCATCAGTCTGCATGACATTTATCTCCTCAATTTTCACACTGGATTTCGCAAGCATAATGCTGCGACCATAGGACTTTTCCTATACTTTGTCTTTCCCCTTCTCTTTGCGCTTCTCATTGTGCAACTCATGACACTATGGGCATAGATGACCCTTCTTGCCGCAATGATGACATGTCACATTAGCATTTCTCCCACGAGACTTGCTGCGCGACTTACCACATGACTTGGACCTAGACTTCTATGAGTATCTGCCACGTCCATACCCATGGTCATTCTTTCCATTACCATCTCTGCCTCTAACAGTCAAAGCATGCGACATGCGAGAGGTATCCAAGTTCTTACGGTTGATCTCTTCCTGCAGAAGAGCACTCTCTACATTAGGCAAGTTCAAAATAGTAGCAGGAGCACATAAGGCAGTGCCGAATACATCCCATGACTCACTTAGAGTCCCAAGCAAAAACAATGGAGTAACCTCATCATTAAAGGTAATACCTTGCAAAGTCAAGTTCTTGAGAATAACATGGAGTTGGCTCAAGTGAGCAGACATCCTTATATTCTCATTCATACGCAGGCCTATAAGCTGCTTCAACCAATACATCTGACTTGTTGGACTTTTCCTGTCATAGAGGTTATTGATTAGCATATGACAGTCATATGGACATTGAGCAAACACCCAAGCATGTCACACGAATCCGTCAATAAGCCGACACACCCCCTGTGTAATAGGGCATAGTATACACAACATTGGCAAGACCGGACACAAAGAGGTGTATGCTCAGTAAGTGCAAAGCCCAAATCAGCCCAAGTACATGTATGCGGACCACGGCATATCAACCATGCAACATCCAAGTGAAGAAGATCCTAGTCTTAGAAGACTCAAAGCTCATAGCATAAACCACCTACTCAATGTCTCTCAAACATCCAATGATACTCCCACTGGCACAAAAGCCATATGGATCAAGCCAAGAAGCTCAAGAAAGGCATATGAGAGCACCAGTGATGAAAGATCCAAGACCAAACATCAATGAAACATCATGAGCATATGGGCTATGTAGCCTCCAAGTATAGCATCCATAGACATCAACTATATCCCAAATACAACTCTGGCAAGCCAAGAAATATCCCAAGTAAGTTTTGGGAAGCCAGATGTAAGCCAAGACAAGGCACTAGTAGCAATTGGCTCCAAACAATGTAACGAGCATGTAGTAATGACATAGGCCAAGCATGTCAAGACTGGTCAGACATAGGTAACATACATGCCATATGTACATCTACCTTTGAATTCTTTGCTTGAGTACCAAACATTCTATCAAGTTCCTCCTAGGCGGTTCTAGCATTTCTAATGCCAGATATATGATGTAGCACATCATCACTTAATCCCCAGGCAATAATGCCTAGTGCCTTATTATTCATCTTCTTCCATTCTTTGGATTTTAACTAGTCTTCTTCAACGAACCCGTCTTCATCATCTTCCTTCTTGTTATCTGCATCATCTTCAAACAAGTCCCACAAGTCTTTCCGCATAAGATGGTACATGGTCTTCTCCTTCCAGGCATGGAAGCCTTCACCATTACATTTTGCTATATGTTCTACTTCAGTCATCTTAGTAGGAGGTCTTACCATGAGAACTCTCGGGCAGTGTCTATCCCTTTACAAGAAGATTGAGATTTACAAGTGATTTGATAATTTTAAAAACATTACATAACTTGAGAATGTTCTTCGAAATTGGAATCGAAAGATGAGTTACTCTTGAGTAACTGAAATATTCAAGTGCCAAGAAGCACTATTTGAGTATCAATAGATACTATATCTTTGAAGATCTTGATATTTTGCTCGATGTTGCTAGGTAATCTTTGAACTTCCCTGGATCCTTCTAGATCTGTAGTAGGCTTTAGAGATAATTTCAGAGTGATCAAGGTCACTATTGATGATGCCAATAAGAATTCCACTATTTAGGGTTTCAGAAAGCCCTGGTTTTTTTTTTTGCTGTAGCAGGAGCTTGGCGCAGCCATTCGAGCTGAAAATTGGATGGGGGATAGCCTATGGTATAGGCTTTAAATGCCCCATACAAGTAGGGCGAATCACAGCCTCCAGACGTCGCGCAGGCTGTATGACTGCCACAGGGCGCAGCAGAGACAACGATTGCTGATGTCTGTAATGCTGGGCTCTGCGATGGACAATGTCGCGCTCTGATGCAATAGGGAGCTGCGCTGGGAGTAGAGGAAGAGCTTCTCAGTAGACACCTTAAGCTGAGATTGTCTGTATGATGAGATCTGAGAGCTCCACTGAGGATAGGTACAATCTGGCTATGGTGGCCAAGAAGAAGTGTGTGAAAATAGAGTAGGAGATGAACTCAACCAGTTGTCCTGAGCTGGAGTTGAGCTATGATAAGCTGGAGAAGTTGGAGAAAGGGCTAAACTGAGCTTACCATAGCTCTGATACCATGTTAAGAAACATGGATCTTGAACTTAGTTTAGCTATGGAGGCTTGAACTCGTAAGCAAGAGACATGAAGAAGACTGATGATTAGATACAAACTGTTACTCAAGTGAATTAGGTTCCAAGATAGATTAGCTTGGACTCATAAATACAATCTTGAGTGGATAGAGTTACAGATTCTACAGGATAGCTCTTCTTGGAGCATACATCATTTGTCTATTTCTCAACACCCCCCCTCAAATGATGAGTCCCTACATTTGCTGGCTTTTGCCCCCCCCCTACATGATAACATGGCCCGGAAGACTAGCTCATAGGCAACCTAGTCAAGTTAAAGCTTGAGACTTTACATCTTTGGCAAGGGTTTTTACAAATCAAATCCACTAAGGGAACAAATTCCTTAAAACATTTGTCATAGTTGTTGATGGTAGCGGAAGTATCTTTTTCTTCTTCTTCATTTATGAATTGATTTTGGTGGTGGTTATTTTGCATCTGCTGTGCTCTTTTCTTGTGGAAGCATTCATTGGCAATATGGCCAGTTTTACCACAATAATGACATGTCATCCGATTCCTGTTGTTCGGTGTTGAATCCTTGACCTCTTCCTTTGGGTCCAATAGCTCCTCTAGTGTATAAGAGGTTTTCCCTTGGGCTAGTTTCTTTTACATCTTTGCTTTTAAACTTGCTTTCTTCATCAAGCAGTAAGTGCTCAATATCTTTGAGTGAGAGACTCGGAACATTACTTAGAGTAGAAACAAGGTTCTCATATGGATCCTTGTCTACACTTGCAAGCAGTACGGCTATTGCTTCATCTTCATCAATATTCTTTTTAAGAGATGCAAGCTGAGTTTTTAAACTCTTAAACTTATTAATGTGTATGGTCATAGAAGCATTGTCTTTGATATCCAGTTTATAAGTTTGCAAGGAAAATACTCTCCCAGTCCTCTATACATGCATCGTGCAATGATGGCTTGGATTTAAGGGCTAGTACAACTTGTCCATCATTGTTTCTCCCCGTGCAAAGACTTTCTTTGATCCTTCTCCACTTCTTCAGGTCTAATAGCTCCCTTTTATCGTATTGCTTTGAGCACCCCCAATGTGATGGCTTTTTCTCTGTTCAAGTCACTTACCGTCAATCCATAGCCCTCCCTGTCGAATGATAAGTACTTTGATGAGGTGAAATTAAGTGCGCGTGGTGCAATGCCGCTGCTTTCTTGTATTGTTGAATCATTGCCTTTAGCAAAGAAATCAGTTATCTCAACCTCATTGCTTGATGATTTATCCGATGTTTCTTCATTGGTATTGACTTCCTCAATCTCAGGATCACTCTCCATAATCCATGGCCGTTGACTATACGAGCACATATCACCCATATATCACGAAAACATCATCACAATGTCGCAATGCATCCATTGCAAACATAAGAGAAAGAGATAGAGCTATGTGTACCTTGATGGGGAAGCCATGATTCGATCATGAAGATTTCAACTTGTGATGCCCATGTATGGTTGCCACATGGACCTTAGAGCTCCTACACAAAGATTCCTTCAATATGCATTATGTGCTAAGATATTATCTAGGTAATATACCAAGAGCGTTTTTTGCATCAATAGTTTCCCGCTCTACTCGCGTTTTCGCGGGCCGGGTTTACTATTCGGGCTGGGTTTACTTTTGGTCTACTTTGGAAGTCATACGAACAAGGGACTCCCCACGCCGTTCTATTGAGCTCAGATGCGCAAATGTCTCATTTTTAATCCACCACAATCACCCCTCAACAACCATATAATAATTCGAGCCCCACCATATCCATTGAATTTGTCAAATCCCCTTTTGTTATCGTGATTACCATGCCCCATGCAACGTGCCTCGGCGAAAATTGCGAGCCCCATCCATGTGTTGCGTGACCCACCACCTTTTTCGACGGCCCACCCTTTTGACGGGTTGGGTTTACATGTCGAGCTGGGTTTACTTTTGGCCAAAAAGAAGCGGCCCAGATCCTCCTCATGATCCACGGGTGCCCTCCACCGTCGATCCCGACTCTCAACACCCCGTGGTACATAGTGCTGAGGAACGCAGACCAGAGCTGCAGGCCCAGCTGCAGGCCAGCTGGGTAGGTACTAGGTATCAGTATTTTAGGGGCTAAGGGGAGCGACGTGGGCCACACTGCACAGCCTTTACGCTCAAGCAACCGCCGTAGCTTGCCAAGCCCTATTAACGCGATGTCGAATAGTGTCTGTAACAGAAGAGTGTGACACCGTGCCGGAATTGGGAGATTGAGGCCTCTGCAGAAGAACAAGAAACAGAAACCGAAAGAGGAAGGACCATCCATCCTATCCTCAGCCTGCCCTCAGCCTCTGCCCTGATGCTCGCATCTTCTGACCTTGATACCCCCGTGGCCGGCGTGCCTCCCCTGTTCTCCCCTCCCGCAGCAGAGGAGGCCGATTGGGACTGGCTCTCTCATTTCGACTTCCAGGATCTTGCTCTTCATCATAGCCATGGATTTGGTTTCCCTAGCTTGGCTGATGATGGTTTCGATCTGCCAGACTTCCTCTTCTCCGAACCAGGCTTGTCTCTGCCTCCGCAGATGCGTCAAGCCGATGGCCTCTCATCAGGGAGTTTGGACGCTCCGGCCTCATCACACAGCCCTTCGGGAGCATCTGCAGACACTGGCTCCATAGGCGAGCTTCTCCTGTCTGCGGATCAACTGGAAAACCCTAGCAGTGATGATGCAGGCCTTCCACAAGGTAGCAGGCATGATGCGCATGATAGGAAAATGGCAGATAGTCCCTCTGGTTCTTCTGACAGCACATCCGTGGTGCATTTTGGGAAGGATGCCTCTCAAAATTTCCCCCGAAATTGCATCAATAAAATCTCTGCTGCAGCTGTTCCATCGGCAGAGAAGCAGCCAGCCACTTCAGAAAGCGCTGTTGACATATTAGACAAGAAGCAACGACGGTATGTCTGATCTAAAATGTTGAGATGTATTTCTTTCATAGTCCTAAGTGACGGTCTTTTTTGGACTTGAGGATTGCAGGGATGGTAGCTTCTTTCTGTCCCACATCCCATTCCATGAGACTATACTTATAGTCAGGAGTGGCAATTCCTGCCTGTCCTATTCCCCATCTCCGTCCCATTTTGTATTACTTGGAACTATGATTTGTTCTAATCTATTCTCGCAAGGTTTATCCATTTATGTAACTTGTGTTTTTCTAGGCTTATGAGGAACAGAGAATTAGCACACGAATCCCGACAGAGGAGGAAATGCTATATTAGGGAGTTAGAAACCAAATGCAACATGTTAGAGCAAGAACAGAAGCGGCTTCAGCAGCAGATGCATTACACATTCTCAGAGAATGCCCTTCTCAAGGAAGAACTTTCTCGAGTGAAGAAGAAGAAAGGCATTGATGGCATGGCAGAGCCTGCGGTGCTTGAGGGTGAGGACTTACTGGTTTAAGATGCTTGCTGACATGTTTCTAGAGTCGTACAAACTATTTGTGTCTGTACTAGGGGAGTGAGTGTAATCTGTACGTGTGTCTTGCACATAAAATGTGTGTCTGGGGTGTCACTTTTTGTCCATGTAAGTCATGTTGCTTTCCTGTACTAGGGATTCGGGAGATGAGTGTAATCTGTGCTTGTGTCTTGCATATAAAATGTGTGTCTGGGGTGTCATTTTTTTCCATGTAAGTTATGATACTTTCCTGCACTTGCTTCTACTTTGCCAGATTTGGAAGAGACATTGCTTCTGATGCACACTTCACACAGACAGAGAGAGAGAGAGAGAGAGAGAGAGAGAGAGAGAGAGAGAGAGAGAGAGAGGACTAATCCTATCTTGAATGAAATAATCAGATTCCCTGCGGTTGGAATTCCTGTTATGCCTTATATGCCTCTTTCTTCTGGCATGGGTGTCACTTTTGGAAAATCCCTTCCTCACGCTGTGGGCAGGAGCAGTTCTTCAAAGCTTCAAAGTCAAGGAAGGCGGGTTTGGAAACAAGCTATTGGACAGTAACACTCATGTGTGCAACCTACTAAAAAGTATCTGTGTGAGAGGGCCATTTGACTCCTCTCATAATGATGCTCTTTGTTTCTGGACATGGCCCTCCAGAAACCGGAGGTCTTGCAGCTTTTGGCACTGGCGAGTCAGTTTATCTAATGTATTGTATATGTTGGAAAGAATTAGGCCTTTATGAAAACTACAGATCTTTAAGATATTTGATAGCCTGATCTTGGTAGGGAAGAGTTCCTGTAGTCAACAGTATGTGTCAGTTTGCCTTTATCATAAGTTAGGTTTCCATGGTTACAAAGATGAAAGTCTCTACTTTTCTATGTTATTATCAAGTTATTACTGCAGTTGGCCCCATGTATTTAGTGTCACACTTTTTCTGGTCATTCTTATGACATGTGTTAATATGGCATGCGGTTCCTATCATAGTTCTTTCAGTGGATATCTCTGATGTCAGCTCTCTTTTCCATGGCATCCAATGGACGCGATTCAATATCCAGCAGTGATGTGAACAAAGGGAAATAATATGTTGCAGTACAAAATGGGATCCTTGCCTCTCTTAAAAAATGATTCAGTATGGGGAGCATCATCTAGAAGCTGACTTTCAGAGTTTGGAAACAGGCAGCCATATAGGCCCTGTTTCATCTCTCCTGATCAATGGGAACAAGGTGGTACAGTCACAAGCACTGTGGTGGTCACAAGTCTAGGACATATAAAAGCAATAAGGTAATGCATGTAATGATCCTTTTCTGGATGGCTTTGTGTAATTTGTGGTAATGTTTGTCCAGATTTGATTTATTTCTTCTTCACAGAAGACATTGTGTGTGTATGTACTACACAACACCAACTGGACACTGCTTGTCATAATTTGATATCTGATGTTTGTAACATAGCATAAAGGGGTTGTACAGGACAGTATACCTGATCAGGAGTGCTGCGGTCTCTTCCTCTTTGACTTGAAGGAGCTTCTCGAAAGCATTCAGTCTGAAGAGCATCGAGATTCTCATGGTTGTTTTCTATTCTGTGGCTAGAATAACTAGTATCCTTCCACTCAGATGCTTTTATGCTGCACTTGGTGCACCAAGAGAAGGGGGAGGGTGATGGAATACTGAGGCTGAGCTAGACTTTGCAAGCTCTTTGATTTAAGTCTTTAAGCTTGATGAAGGGTTTATGGCTGGCGGCAGGCTTTGTTTCCTGAAGTTGACAGTCTGGGTGCAAAGGTGCTTCCTTTGGGTTAAGCCCTTCACAGTAATGTTGTGATTATCAAAATACACGAGTCCTCTTGGGATTGATTGCAATTATGAGCCATCCATTTAGCCGCCAGTTTGTCTGCCAGCCCACTCAAATCAGGTATACCTAGTCCAGCACATTCTCAGTTAAAGTAAGCACTGGGAGGAAATTGTAGGGAGTTTGTGGTTCAAGTAAACACCCTTGAGGCAAAGGAGTCTGTAGGAGGATTCTCTTTTTCCCAAAGAGAGTTTCTGTAGAGTGCTCCCAGTTAGCTAAGGAAGCTTATGCAGGCATGAATAGTTATATGGTTCAACACAATTATAGTGACAGTCATCCCCTTCTGAAAATCTTTCCAATAGTCTAGCTTAACCTTTGATCTACCCATCACCACGACTGTATTTATTGAAGGTCACACAATCCCATACAAATTCACGTCAATATGAAAATCTATCCTCAATGACTTGGTACTCTCTCAAAAAGCCAATACAACCTTAGGCTAAGTAGTAGAAGACCTGTAAGCAACCTTAGAAAGCTGTGATGGATCTTACAGCATTTTTGACTGGGGGACTGGAATTATCTGCAGATATTCAGGTTCATGTCCCCATCAGAACAGGAAGTGCTATTCCTCTAATTAGGCCTTTTTCAAACTATCTTGATTATAGACCATTAATGGCCATATATCAAAGTAGAGCAGCAAAGGGGATGGGGATAGTGAGGTTGAGCTGGACCAAATATGCTTACATCAATGAGTGAGTGCTTAAGCTGGGATAGGGGTTTCTAGCTTTCTCAGGCTTACTAGGTTAAAGTGAAATTTTACTGACAATGCGGGTGGGGAGGTCCTCTGGTTTAGTCCATCACAGTAGCTCGTTAGTTTGTGTACATCAAAATAGATGAATTGTTGTGAGGGTGATCCCATCATTGTATCCTCCATATAGCTGCCAGTTTGTCCAACCATCCTGCTCAAGTCAGGGATAGCTAGGATTGCCACAGACCTTCAATGTGGGGGAACAGGCTTTATTAGGTTTAAATGGAATGTTACGGTGGGGCGGGAGGCCCTTCCATCTGATTTAGTCCATAGTAAAGCTCATCATTAGTTTGTATGTATCAAAATAGATCAGTTGTACTGAGGGTGATCCCACATTTGAACGATTCATGTAGCTGCCATGCTGAGATCAGGGAGACCTAGGCCACCATCTTCCTTGAGCAAGGTACAGAGCATCTCTTATGGACCTAAGAACAGAGACAGAGCTACACACTATCATGGACTCCCTAAAGTTTTGACCCATAGTTAAAGATGGTCAAATAGTCCAACCACGTGCTATTGAATTTGACTATGGGAACTTGTGCAAGTAAAATTTACTTGTTGGGCATGGCTTGGCTTAAGGGTCACGTTGAATCTTTATGGAGCTGCTTATCCTCGTAGTCTAGTGAATCAACTTTCAATGCTTCTTGTTGGCCCCCCTCTCTTTCTAAGAGGCCTTGAAGTCTTGGTTGATGTTAGAACTTATTTTTTACTTGGACTAGTGCACTAATACCCTTGTTCCAAAGTAGCATGTTGTTGTGTACTGGTGAAAACCAACACATAGGCAAAGAGAAAATGCTAGCAAACACATGGATTGTTGATGTAGATAGCATGAAATGTTGAAAGCTATTAAAAATGTAGCATCTAGACGAACAGAAGGTGGTTACTATAGCCTACCCTCCTACAACATGCTATGTTAGGAAGTACTACTACCTAGTATTGGCAGTGAAGGTTGTTGATGGTATGTAGGGATGTGGAAATGGACTCTATGGGTTGATGTAGCAATGTGTATGTTCAAAACGTAGTTGGTTGCATAGGGTACATGATGGCTAAATAAAACATAAAGCTTTGGTGTAAGGAAAAGCCTTGATAACATGTCAAAATGTCAGTAGAATCAAGGCCATGAACTATATTGCTAATGAAGAAGATTAATAAAAGCACGCCCCAAAACCTTTAACGTATGGTTCCCCATAGTTTTAGGGGCTTGCCAAAGTTCACCTGAAGTAAGAGAACCTTTGCCTCCATGTCAGCACCACATTTGGAAAGGTTCACTCGGCCTTGACCATGGTACCTCATGTGCAAGGGCTTTAATAAAGCTTAACAATATTCTCACCACGTTGCCTATCCCTTTGTCTAGCTTGGATTCCTCGAAATGAAATTCAATAACATACTTAGAAAAAGGACAATTAGATAATCAAGATGGCCAACTAAAAAGAATTGGAGATACACCTCCTCCTCAATGAATCAAGATCCAATAGGGGTTGGTGAACCGTGGGAAAAAACTAGAAGAGATTGTAATCATTCTATGGTATATAAAGGAAACTAAAAGGGATGTTACAAGATATTGATAGTTTGTTGTAGAGGAAGTCAATAAACTAGATGCCATTCAGGGCATTAAAAAATCACTTGTGGTAGTTGTATAAACCACAAATGTGTTAGGCATATATTGGAATAACAAATGTGTTAAGACTTTCACCACAAATGTGTTAGGCATATATTGGAATAACATCTTAAATTGTACTTTACAAATCACTTGTGGTAGTTGTATAAACCACAAATGTGTTAGGCATATATTGGAATAACAAATGTGTTAAGACTTTCACCACAAATGTGTTAGGCATATATTGGAATAACATCTTAAATTGTACTTTACAATGCAATTGAATGTTGCTAAATTGCCTCACAAGAGACATCAATGGTGAAAAATTGTTATTTGCAACACAATATTTTTTTAGTGGTGAGAGTAGAACACTGCTTCAATATATCATGCACAAGCCATAGGGAATCCAG
The DNA here is from genome assembly GCF_053477565.2 of Lygodium microphyllum. Classification (NCBI taxonomy): domain Eukaryota; kingdom Viridiplantae; phylum Streptophyta; class Polypodiopsida; order Schizaeales; family Lygodiaceae; genus Lygodium; species Lygodium microphyllum. The sequence continues at coordinate 82,801,021 of NC_141162.1, forward strand.
CTTTTATATATTGGATTTTAGAGTACCTTACGTGTGATTTCATTCACTTGTGATATGCTTGTCACCTTCAAGTTTGATATCCTATTGCTAGCCATAATTGCCTTCTTGACAACCCTCAAACTACTATTATTTGTATGCACTTATGTTAGAAAGTTGAGATTGCCTATTGCTTTGTATTTTCCACCTTCAAATCAACTTCAGCTAGCTTAACTGACAATAGACAACACACTCACAGCAGAGGAAAGCCAGATTCACAACTATTCACAAAATGTTCACTTAGCTTAATAAAATATTTAGGAACAACACTGAGACTATAATGAATTTTCCAACCAAAATACTTACACTTCTCAATATATGAAGCATTGGCAAATTGGTACTGATCATATTGTTTTTTAATTGATAAAGGGTGGAGGATGAATAAAAAAGATGCATGCCATCCACATATGCCTTGAAATGTACAAAGGAGAGATGACTAGTTGAAAAAGCAAAGGGTGGATTTAACCTTACAGGGCATTGACTCTAATATACTTCTTCAAGCCATTAAGTTTGGAGGCTACAAAGATATGCTCCATTAAAAAGAATAATGTCCCAAAATCTAGCTAAAAAAGAATCCAAAATGCAAGTTCTATGCCTTGGTAGATGTTGTTGAGAACCTAGTTTTCATGCACTTTTTATACATCTCCTTGTTAATCTCTACAAGAATGCAATAATGGCCATTTGAATGGAAGTAGTGCCCATGTGACCACAACTAGCCAAAAGGTCAAGGATTACATCCTTCTTCATACTATAGGTTGCAAGGAGCCGTTTGCAAAGTCCAATGAAGCGTGTTATGAAAATGACATTTTTGCTTGCTTGATTCAAATAAGATAGCTCATTTGAATAGCCATTCAAAATAAGAATACTAATGGATACAAGCTATTACAAATGCAATGAGCACAAAGACCCTCCACATGCCATATGCAGATCCATCATAGTATAAGTAGGTTGCATGTGTGCCCTCAATATACAATTATTTATAGAGATATTATGGTCATTTATAATACAACAAACCATGCATGGGTAATAGCACTTCCAATTTATCCTCAAATGTATCTTCACATTAGGGTTTATTTGGTTGCATCTTAGACCTATCTAATTTTATGGTGGAGTATGGGAGATCCTTTGCAAATCTCAAAACATCCACCACATGCTCTAGAATGGTTGCAACAAGTAGCCATCCATGGTTCATTAGAAAGATGTCAACCTTACTCATTGTGGACTTTATGATGTTATTAGAATAGACATTCCAACACGGAAATATACCTACATCCTCTAGCCTTGTAGGATCAATGATGTTGGGAGGTTTGCAAATCAAAATCTCATAAAAAACTACAAACAAAAAATTATACTCACATACTCTAGCTTTGCAGGGATCAACAATGTTCATAGATATACAAATCATAATATACAAACCAACAACTTAACCATAGTTGGTGCTACAAACAAGCCTATACACGCAATAAGAAAAGACACCCAACTTGCAACAAACCAAAATATACAAACCAACAACTTAACCATAGTTGGTGCTACAAACAAGCCCATACATGCAATAAGAAAAGACACCCAACTTGCAACAATAGTTGGCTGTGCCACCTTTGACAGTCAATTTGTCATTCACATGATCCTTCAAGAATGTCATCACTTATGCAATGGCTTGCAACAAGTCATAGAAACGAGATGAAATGTCAAATAGAGAAAATTGCTTAGTAGGGATTTTGTATCAGTGTTTAGTACCCATATCTATATCACACTTGCTGTTCGAAGGTTTCATCAATGATTCCACCATGGTATTGAGGTCTCCTTTCACCACTTTGAATATTGAACCGGTAGCAAGCATTGTCAAAATAAAGAACTTCATTACTTTTTGGTGTATGCATTTGCATACAATTGTATTTCTCCACATGTTTAACTTGATTATTATTTTCATCTTTCCCATCATTCTTGTCTACTATAGTTCTAGATATGGTCTATGGCATCCCAAATAGTGATAGAAGGCATTTGTCCTCATTCTCTATATCTCCAGCTCTCCATTAAACCCTACCCCTCTTGAACCATTTGCATCAAACAAATCTTTGCCCTCTTGGACCTCATCTCCATGCAAGCATCATGGTTTTTTTTTTGGCATAAAGGAGTATCTTGCAATACTTTCGAAAAAACTATAGAGCCAATAATTTTAAGGAAATACATGACAACCAACACATTTTCCATATATAGTCCAAGATCATTTTCATGACTCATAGACAATACCCTTATATGGTGCTTCTTCACTAGAGCATTGCTCCCATCAAGAAACTTTGTCCACTAAGGATAGATTCTACACTCTCATGGTGACAACATCCATGTTGATCCTTGCCACCCACTAATTGAGCCTATATTCCATCCTAAATGAAGATTTTATTGCATTAGGAAAACTAGGATTCAAGTTTGGGCCTTATAAGAAAATTACATTTGAGCATAGAGAGAGCTAATAAAAAAAGCATTACACATTATATAAAATTCAAAAAAAATAATTCATGTTTTTCAAAATACACACCAACATGTGGCTTTTAAGTTCTCAATTAGCCTAATTAAGAGTTTAGAGTTCAATATTTGAAATAGTTTGCCTAATGCTCTGAAATTGATGGCTTGTATCTAGATTGATTTGGATTAATGGTGCACTCTTTTAAATCAAAATATGAGCCAAAGTACTATGAGAAGGCTTGAGTTTATTTGCCACACTAAGTTTTAAAACATTTTCATTTATCATATTCTTATTTTTTGGAAGAAACTTTACAAATATCACAAATAGGGATGGCTAGGATTGAATTAATATAATAAATGAGGTATAGGAGAGAGGCATATCACCTCCATGTCAAGCTCGATCTGCGAGCCATTACATAAGAAAAACAAACCTTCTCCCATATCTTCTGTATCCAAAGAAGTGTGTTGGTTGTAATTATATTTTAGAGTCCCTTTGCATAACTTTACTCTTCCATTCAAGGATATAACATCCTTGGTTAGCTTTGTTGATGGGTATAATGGCCTCTTAGGATGTGCCCAACATTTAAATGCATTCTACAATGCACATAAGTTAGAAGGACATTTGTTTGAAAGAGAGAATGCCTCTTCGAGTCTAATAATAGAGCAATGCAATAACAAGCTATCTAATAATATAGTGATTATTTTAGAGCTAGAGAAATAGATAGATCGATTATGGCTCAAAGAAACAATATTAGGGATTCACAAATGGTGTAGGAAACTTCTGAACATTCAAGATGTGAAGTTATTGTTGGGGGTAAAGGCGCCTATGCCTAGCTGCTTGTATATTACTACACTAAGAATACATGCACACTTGTACACTGCAACTAATGGGTGTCCATCACTGTTACTTCATTCTTTATTCTTTCCGTGACATTTGAATAAAGGGAAGGCCGGTCACACATTGTGACTATTGGAGTTCCTGCATCTTATGTCTCTCTCACTCTTGCTCTTGCTCCTTCCACCATAGCTCTTGCTTTTGATTATGTGCTTCCACTTTGGGCTCACCTCCTTCAACTAGTATTAGAGCTAACCATTCGAGGAGCTTCTTTATCCTTTGCTTCAGCTCAGGTTTAAAGCTTCAACTCAATGTTTTATGGCAACCATTGTTTCTTTCTCTTGAGGTATGCATTGAGTCTTTCCTTCCTTTGGCTTGTTCTAGCTTGCTTTACACTTGTTGAGGAGCTTCCCAAGGCTTAGCTGAGTCTTGTTGAATGCTTATTGAGCTGAGGAGCAGCCATTTGATCCATTTTGAGTGGATACAGAGCATACTGTAGAAGTTGTGGATAGCTATGGTAGCTTGATAGCACTATCATATTTTGGCCATAACTTTTGCACACGGTATCAAATTTAGCATTCTATAGCTAGAAACGAAGAGTGGGATGAGAGATACAAATTTGGGCACTCAAGAGTTGATTTTGTGTAATTTTTTATTCTATATTTACACAGAACATAATTGTTTTGGTTTGGATAGCAAATAATAAATTCCATAATGCATATTTTAATGCTTCGGGGATGCTATTTTGGTGCCTGAATGGTATGGTTATGCTTTTTTGTGAATTTGAAAATGTGAAAATTTTCATATTTTTTGGGAATCTTCAATATAGTTAATATTTTGCCATATGGTCAAATCTTGTTTCCTTAATTTAATTTGGAGTCTACCTTAGGTAATACATAAGTAGTCCTTCCAAGTCAATCCGGCTTTCAAATAAGTAGTTAAGATTTAGCCACATGGTCAAATCTTTACCTTTTATTGAAAGTTGGAACTTGGGAGATTTTCAAATTCTCTAATATGGTGTTCAGGGCTGAATGTCATTTATTTGGGAAAAGCATATACCTCTTGTCACTTGATGCTTTCGGGGCTTGGTATTGATGCCTGAATGTTTACTTGACACTTGGGGATGCTTGGCATATGTCTTAGAATGCTTTTGGGCTTTGATTGAGCTCACATTCACTCATTTTTTATTGTCATATCCATGCTGTTCATAGTGGACAACAAGTAGTTGTCTGATAAAGATTATGCTTGTTATGCTTTGAAGATACTCGGGTACCACATATTGGATGTACCAACACTTTGGTTGTCATGCACACCTATGGATATGTTTATATCATGCTCCTAAGCTAAGATTGGATCTTGGATGCTTTGACATCTGCAAGAGGTAAACAGAAAAAATGTGGATGCTTCTTGTATGTCCCATGCATTAATAGTGAGAGGCTGGTAGTAGGATGGAAATGGCCATGGTAGAGACTCTAATAGGTTAGCCTAGGACATGTAAACAGTCTCACAGTAAGTCCCATGGCCATAAGTTCAGTCTTACTTGTCATCATAGTGGGAAAGCAAGTCATATTTGGCCATAGTTCCATTAAATGCGTGAAGACAAGTGCAAGGAAAAGGGAAAGGGCCTTGGATGCTTCTTGTACATTCCATGCATTGACTGTGAGAGGTTGGTAGGATGGAAATGGACATGGTAGAGACTCTAACATGTCTCAGTGTCTAGGACACGTGGACAATCTCGCAGTAAGTTCCATGGTCATAAGCCTAGTCTTACTTATCATTATAGTGGGAAAGTAGGTGATATTCGGCATAGTGCCATTAAATGTGCAAAGAAAAGCATAAGGAAAAGGTAAAGGGTAAAATTTAGGACAAGAATGATGATCATAGCATTGTGCTTAGCAAGTCTAGTGTCAAGATTGAGGAGATTAATGTGGCGTAGCTTGATATATCTAATGATCTTATCTTGGTAGCTTCTTCTTTGGATGCTTCACAGCTGGTTGATGCCTTCTTAGGATATACTCAATGTTGCTTGATAGATTTAGGGGATTCCTTTTATGTGACTCTCATAGAAAGTGGTTTCACTCTTATCGTAGTATGATTGGATCTATCCGTTTGGGTAATAACTTGGCATTGGAGATCCTTGGTATTGGTGATGTTTAGTTGTGTTTTAATTCATGTAGCATATTCACCCTTCATGATGTACATCATGTATTGGCTCTCACAAAAAGCCTTATCTTTGTTGGCACCTTGGATGATGCAAGTTATATGGTCTCTTTTGGTGATTCCTCATGGAAGATTTCTTGTGGAAATCTTGTTATTGCATGTGGTGCTAAGTCTAGCACCCTCTATCCTCCCTTTGCTTGTATCTGGGTCAGTTGACCATGTTTTGGATGTGGCTACACTTCCACATGTATCTCTTTAGCATCATAGCCTTGGGCACATATCTTTGAAAGGAATGAAAATGCTTACATGCTTGTAGTATCTTTCAGCCTTAGACTATAAGTGTTTTGAGTCTTGTGATCATTGCTTATATAGCGAGCATACATATAGTATGCATAAGAAGTCTAGCATGAAGCGCATGGGTGAGCCTTTGGCTCTTGTTCATTCAGATGTATATGGTCCCATGCCCTCTCAATCACTAGGTGGTGCAAAGCACTTTGTCATATTCATTGATGATTACTTACATAAGGTCTGGGCTTACCCTATTAAGCAAAACTTGGATGTCTTGTCTGCCTTTCAGCATTGGCTTGCTCTTGTTGAGAACTAGTCTGGGTATAGACTAAAATGCCTAAGGTCAAATAATGGGGGTGAGTATGTCTAAAAAACTTTTGAGTAGTTTTGAGATGAGCAAGGTATTAAGCATTAGTTGATCGCCCCCTACACCCCTCCCTAGAATGATATTTTTGAATATATGAAGATGATTTAAGAGAGAGTCCATAGTATGCTTAGCTAGGCAAGCTTACCCCAACACTTTTGGGCTGATGCAATTACTACTGTCGTACACTTGATTAACAAGTCCCCTTACACTTCTATTGATTGCTAGGTTGCAAAGAAGGTATGGACTAGGAAACCTCCATTTTATGCTCATTTGCACATCTTTGGTTCTTCTGAGGCATTCTGTCGTGTTCCCAAGGACAAGTGCAATAAGCTAGATCCTAAGCCTATGAAATGCATCTTTCTTGGTTATGGGGATGTAGGTGAGATGGGTTATCACCCATGGGATCCGTAGGCTCACAAGATTATCCACAGCCACCATGATGTCATTTTCTATGAGAAAAAGAATCATAAGGAGCATGAGTAGGTGGTTGAGATATGCATGGTGATCTTTCAAGAGAAGCCTTCTACTCGCATACAGCCATCTAGACAACTTGCAATATAGTTGATGCTCTAGTGGCCCAAGCCCCACGTGTTGTGTAGGATCATTGTGTTTTGAGATGCTCTACTAGAGCCAGACATCAACCTGAGTACTTTACACCCTCCATGGATTGTGTTATGATGACATATGCAGGTGAGCCTCTCTCTTATGATGAGGCCATGCATAGAGATGATAGTCACTCATGGAATAGGGCTATGCACAGTCGGAGTTTGACTCCTTACAGACTAACCATACATGGGATTTGGTTCCTTTGCCTAATGGCAAGAAGACATTGCCACGCAAGTGGTTATACAAGTTGACAAGTATCCATGGATGGCCTAAGCCTTCTTGTAAGGCCAGACTGCTAGGTAAGGGTTTCAAGTAGGAATATGGTATTGACTTGGATGAGTTTTTTTCTCTTGTGGTCAAAATGAAGACCATATGCTTGGTACTAGCATTGGTTGCCTAGCTAGATATGGATCTTTATCAGATGCGATGCCATTTCTACATGGAGACTTGCATGATGAGATCTATATGCAATAGCTTGAGGGCTTTCAAGAAAAAGGCAAGGAACACCTAGCGTGAAAGTTGAGAAAAGAGCCTTTATGGACTTAAGCACCTAGGGAATGGTGCCACAAGTTTGATGCTTTTATGTATTCACAAGGATACTGCCGAGGTCGAGTATGTTGTAGCCACTGAGGCTTGCAAGGAGGCTCTTTAGTTAGGCCAATAGACCTTGGTATTACTGATGTGATTCTTCCACTACATTCAGATTCTATGAGTGCTATCCAATTAGCCAACAATCCGGTCTTCCATGTAAAGATGAAACACATTGAGGTGTACTACCACTTTATTAGAAAGGTCATTGAGGACAAATCTGTTGACTTTGTCAAAATCTCAACTGTCCAAAATCTTGCAAATCTTCTCATGAAAACTCTCTCAGTAGAGCGTTTTGCCTTAGAAAGTTGGTGGGCATTGGATGAGATGACATCTTTCCTCATCTTGTTGTACTTCGTCACTTTTTTCTTGTTCTCTTCTCATTAGGGACACATTTTCCTTTTAAGTGGGAGGTTGTTGGGGGGTAAAGGCACCTGTGCTGCCTAGCTGCTCGTGTGTTACCACATTGATAGTACCTGCATACTTGTACATTGCAGGTGGTGGGTGCCCATCATTGTCACTTCATTATTTATTCTTTCAGTGACATTTGAATAAAGGAAAGGCCCGTCACACATTGTGATTGTTGGATTTTCCACATCTTCTGTGTGTGTGTGTGTGTGTGTGTGTGTGTGTGTCCTTCCACCATAGCTCTTGCTTTCGCTCGTGTGCTTCCACTCCGGGCTCACTCCCTTCAATTATACAATGGTGATATTAAGAAGAGGATACACATAATAAAGTAAGCTCCTTGTTGCTTTTTGCTTTATCACAAAAAGCACTTTTCAAGGCATTTATGATAACATGACATTTTGATTTTGAATATAGAGATATATTGTGGTGCAATGAAGAAAGAAATTGAAGCATGGAGGCATTAATTGCATAAATAAAATGCTTCTCATCAATAAGGAAGCTATTGAAGTGATTCTAAAGGATTAGAAGTATTAAGAGCTTATAAAAGAGGAGATTGAGACCTTCATGAAAGAGAATCAACTCAACACAAGAAGTATATATGTATTATTGGATGAGACAAGTATATTTAGCAGAGGATATAAAGCTATTTATAAATCTCTTCAATCAAAGATTAAGGAATCTAGGATGCATGGATCAATATTTCAAGATCCATCATCACTTAAAAGAATGTGAAAGCAAGTAAATGAATAAATTTTATAGGTCCTAGGAGCACTATTTCATATAAAAGATACATACTATGGAGCAAACAGAGGTGGTCTATAGCAAATACAACAACATATTTTACAACTTGGAGGCCTTGAAATCATATTTTTTTTTCAATTATTTGAAGTGAATCCAGGTGAATGTGATGTTATTCTTAGATTTGTGCACTCAAGCTCAATGAATGCCAAATTGTGAAGGATAGAAAGCTAGAATAGGTTACCACCTTGATGAATAGGGAACTTGATCCAAGAACTTCCAAGGGAAAATCAAAATGGTTTATTGTACAATCTAAGAGCATTATATTTTCTTTGGGTTTCTTCGAGATATGTTATTTATTTATATTAAAATTTTATTTATGCTAATAGTTTGATTGTATCAAATGAACAATGCTACATGCTTATAATATATCTTAGGTTACAATGAAAAATTTTGAAACCTTGCATTGGGTTGTCCATAGGACAAATATATCCCAAATCATTAGTGTATTTCAAAGGGTTTTGGTCTAATTGAAATATCTTATGTATATATTGTATGTATGACGCAAAGAAATGTGATAAGGAGAATTGAAAAAAGGCACACATTAGGCATAAAAAAGATCCAAAATTTAGACCAATTTTAGATATTCCATTATCAAGAGTCCATATTTACACAACGTATGGTATGTGTTGAATCATTGAGAAACTTCTTTTCTTGTACATATGTTTTGTTTGAATTGTATGACCTAGGCATGTATAGGTCAAGGCAGTTGTAGCACTTGAGAATGAATTTTCAAACATAGATTTACATGGTGGAAACATGAATATTGGAAAGGATGAGAAAAGGTCAAAGGATGGTTGAGATATGCCTAATAAGCTTTCCATTGGAGGTATGGAAGTTCGAAACTTTTATTTGCACAAATCTGTGATAGTAATCCTCATTGAGAAATATAATGCACTCAAAGGAACACGTGGAAGTGCATCCATAGTGGAGTCGTAGACCTTGTAAATAATGGTGAAGCATGATAATGCAAGGCCAATGTCTATGAGTCTTTGTATATAATCTTTAAGCTCTATGACATGCAAGTATGAAATACACATAACTCTCATGCCTTTGAAAGAACATTACATGAGTTCAAAATATCAATGATTAGTCCATGGATAGATCAACAGATCACCTAATACGTGGTACTTTGCCATCTTAAAGTGCTGAAGTGAAATTATTTAATTGTAAGTGCTTTACTAATCCATCTTTTTAGTGCTTTGGCATCACATTATATACAATTATATCCCTTAGTTTTACTAAGGAATATGGTAGTCTATCAATGTGATCAACTCAAGGAATGGATAAAACCCATTATTAAGCATGTAGTGGCTATTTTAGCAGTACAAGATATGGTGGAAGAGCAGAGAAAAGCTAATAGTTTATAAGAATTACAGTAATGGACCTATAGAAAGTTTTTCCATAGAGCTAATAGGAAAAAACTATTAAGAACATATGAACTTAACAAGGCAATATAACATTTGAAGAGACGAAGAATAACTAAATATTGGTAAAATTTGGATGCAACAATTAAACATGCTATGTTGTGACAAACTAGACAAAGACAAGGAAAGGCTTGGATATCCACAACCAATAGTCTCTCAAAAGCCCATACACAAATGAAATACTTTGATACTTTTTGGAGAAATCTTGACATTATTATGAAACACTTACCAAATTTTGTAAAGATCCTTATATAATGAAAAAATTAGTTTTTGAAAAAAATTATTTTTGAGTATAGTGATAATACAACAATTAACTTTGCTCCTCTACTCATGGCCTCCTTGAAGATGGCCCATCTTCATCCTCTTCTTGTAATGATTGTTGATCTACTATTAAAACTAACCTAGACATGATCTCACACATTATTAACCCTAATGATGCATATACTAAATGGTAGTTGCTATTCAATACATGGTAAATTGAGAGAATACTAATAGAGCTTCTTACTTCTCCATGAACATTATAGTCTCTACATGCCATTTAATAGGATATCTTCCAAGTTATATTGATAATGTCTTCAACACAAGAGGAGGAAATTGTGCATTGTGTCTTTAGAACTTGTGATAAAAAATAAAAAACTTAAGAAATGTGAGGCTTTTTTTATATATTTCCCCAAGGCAAAGTCCTTGCCTAGACCTCCCTTTCATTTGCCAGCGCTGCACAACTCATAAATCCATCCTTGTATAAAAAGGTTGAAAAATAGCAACATTCTTAGTTAATTATACCAAAACTCATGAAAATCCATATGCTATTCAAATGAATATAGAAATATACTTGGTTAATTATACAAAAACTCACAAAAATCCATATCCTATTCGAATGAATGTAGATTGAAATAAATATTATCATTTTCATAAAAAACAAGAAACTTCTTAATCCATTTCTAAATGCTCAACAAGCTAATGTATAAAAGCTTGGGCATAAAGCCTTGTGATTTCCCCAAGTGAGATATATTCAATTTCTTTTGCATTACTTGAACTATTTCTCCACAAGAAGGATTGACTTGTACTGGGGTGCATCTTTATAAATAATAGCCAATGTCTCTGGTAGTAGCAGAGTAGAATTCCATATTCTTGACGAATCCACAAGGAGATAGTTATCCCAGTGTAGATTAACAAAGTTAGAATCTTCTTCAAGATTGTATGCTATGATGGCTAGGCAATAGTTTTTTCTAATGTTATAAAGGGATTGAATATCGATTAGGAGAACATATTGCCTTTTTTCAATAGGGAAGGTGGCGAGTAGAGCCATTGGATCCAACTAAGTACTTTTCTCCCTCATATTGGCTAGATCTAGTAGTTGGGAAACCCTCATGCCTCATTCAACGTGTTTGCTTCAATATCTTGTTGTATATCTTGTGTGCTCTCAGTTCTTTCCCTTCATCTCCCAACAATAAATATAGAAAGAAAAAAAATCCATGAAAATACTCCATGAGAAAACATTTTTGATTGTGCATAGGACCTCAAGGTTTCTTTGTGAAACCTTAATCCATTCCTCCATAGAGGTAGTGATAGAAAACATGTGGGTTACCTGTAAATGGAGATGTTGTTGTCCCACTTAGTAAAGGAAATCTAAAACCATGTCATCATGAGTGCATTTACTACTTCTAGGCCATTGAGCCTTCTCCATTCTGCACCTTCATAAAATCCATATGCAAATAAATATGCGCAATTGTATCACACTCTATACAAAAGTATTGGTCTAGTATAAGATTATGTACTTTGTAAGATTGATAATACATGAGACAAACAAATTAATGGTGCGTGCATAACATTAAAATCATGTTTTGTTTTTTTAAAAGGTTTTTTTTTTTTTTGGGGGGGGGGGGGGTTCTCCCTCACATTGTGCTGGCCTTGAGCCAACACAATGTAAGGCAGTGTTGCTAAAGGTCTTGAGGGTCACCCCTCGCATTGTGCTAGCCTTGGGATAGTGCAACACGAGGGGGAACCTCAAATGATATTGAGGGCCCCCCTCATCTTGTGTGGACCATGGGCCTAGCACAATGTGAAGGGGGGCCTTGAATGATCTAGAGGGTCCCCTTGGCATTGTGCCAACCTAGGGCTCCCCTCCACTTACCCTAGAAATGACCTCTCCTTGCCATGTCTTGGCCCTAGGCTAGCACAACATGTGGGGGGGAGGGCAAAGGTCTAAGGAGCCTCCTTGTGTTGTGTTGGTCTTGGGCCAACACAATGTTGGGTGGTGGTGGTTTGTTAAAGGTCTCGAAGGGGGCTCCTCATGTTTTACTATGAGATGGGGCTCTCAAACAATCTCAAGGCCCCCCTCATATTGTGATGACCTAGAGCTCCCCCTTTCCTTGTCCTATCACATACCTCCACTTGCATTGTCCTAGCCCTAGATCAACACAATGGAGGATGAGGGAGGGGCAAAGGTCTCAGAGGGATCCCTATGGCCTTGGTTGACTTGGGTTGGCCAAAGGCAAGCACAACATGGAGGGTGGGCTTTAAGACCCTCAACAAGCTCTCCTTGCATTGTGTTGGCATGGTCCCCTAAGTATGTGGAGAAGGGGTGGAAAATGAAATTGAGTACTCACACAACACGATATGGCATCCTCAATGGTCTCAATGACCCCCATTATGTTGTACAAGTTCAACCATGGTATCTCATACCTTGACGTGAAATAAAACATTTGTAGATACATTGTAGGAGAGCTTGGAATGCACTAACAAGGGTGCACAACACGAGAGAGAGAGAGAGAGAGAGAGAGAGAGAGAGAGAGAGAGAGAGAGAGAGAGAGAGAGAGAGAGAGAGAGAGAGAGAGAGAGAGAGAGAGAGAGAGAGAGAGAGAGAGAGAGAGAGAGAGAGAGAGAGAGAGAGAGAGAGAGAGAGAGAATGTATGTGTGTGTGTGCGTGCACATGCACCCATGAAAATGGAAGGTTGATTTGATATTGGAAACACCTTAATAGCCTCAATATATGCACATATGCCAAATACGTGTGCAATAAATTTCTCATGTGTGCAAATTTGAAGAGCTTTCTTGTATTGTATGGGCCTCATACTTGCACAAGGTGAGGGGGAGCATATGCAATGCATCAAAGATCCATGTAAAAGTTTGCTGCTAGGTTGTAAAATTAGTAATGGCAAGGACAACATAGGACTTATATCAACATTGGGCATAACATTCAACAAGAGTACCTCGGTGTAGATGCAAGCTATAACAAATTAAGTCTCAACTATAGTAGATTAGGTCTGTAAGTTGTAATAAGTTAGATTTGGGATGTAGCAAAGGCAAATTAACCAAATGAACACATTTCATGTTGTCAAGGACTATGATGTTATAAAGACACACAATGTTTCTTAGACCATAATGTTTTTCTTGTTGACATTTATCATTGATTTGTGATGCCAAATAGGTGCAAGAACAAGGCATGCAAGAAGCTATGGATGGAAAATCACATTAGATGACTTTATAATAGTTATGACATTAGTTTCTTGCTTTAGCATGCATGATCAACATGCAAAACATAATTAGATAGGACAAAGAAGAACAAGGTAAGCAAGGAGTAGAAGTAGATGAAAAACATAATTTGGGGGTTGGAACTTGGAAATATAAAATTGAAGCATTAAAAAAACTTGAAGAGTTCAAGTTCTAGACCCTTGATAAGGGGAAAAAGCACAACATTGTAGGCGAAGCTTGCACTAACATAAGGTTTTCCCACACTCTTAGGGATTTGTTAAAGTGTTTATTTTCATATTTTTGAAGTTTTAAGCTCTAGAAAAGAATGCTTAGGTATATGGAGAAGCTTGTGCCAATGCAAGGTTCCCTTGCACACATGGGCATTTTTCCAAGGGTGGTTGGTTTTGAAGATGGCTATGATTTTGATGATGTTTCTTTGAATGTAGAGACTATGTTATTGATGGCAATCTCAAAGTTATGTTCAATGGTAGATACCATACAACTAGCAATTTCTAAGATGTCTTAGCTAGCTTTGATGGTGACTTTCATGATTCCTTGATTTGATAGCAAAGAGATTCTTCTAGGCAGGTAGAGATGGTTGAAAGGTGAGAAGGATCGAAGCTTGCACGCGAGCTATGGCGGGAGAGCAAGAGCAAGAAAGAGAGAGACAAGAAATGGGAACTCCAACAGTCACAATGTGTGACCGGGCCTTCCTTTATTCAAATTGTCACTAAAAGAATAAAGAATAAAGTGATGTGACGGGCGCCCGCCACCTGCAGTGTGCAGTGGCGGGTACTGTCAGTGTAGTAATACACGGGGCGGCACGGCGGAGGTGCCTTTACCCCCAACAACCTCCCACTTAAAGGCGAATCTGCCCTAGTGAGAGAGAAAAGAAAAAGAAAAGACAATACAAATGTACATAGGTATAAGGGATGAGGAAAGGCGACATCTCATCCAACACCCATCAACCTCTTGAGGAAGGCAAAGCGCTCAGTAGTGAGGCTTTTCGTGAGCAGATCTGCAGGATTCTCGTCAGTGGAGATCTTGACAAGGTCAACAGACCTGTCCTCCACGACACCACGTATGAATTGATACCTCACCTCAATGTGTTTCGTCTTCGCATGGAAGACTGGATTCTTAGCCAACTGAATGGCACTCATAGAATCCGAATGCAGTGTAGGTGTAGCATCAATCCCAAGGTCAGCAACTAGACGGCCTAACCATATGGCCTCCTTGCAAGCCTCAGTGGCTGCAACATACTCGGCCTCAGTGGTAGACAAAGCCATACACTTCTGAACCCTGGACATCCAAGAGACAGCCCCTCCAGCATAGGTGAATACATAGCCAGAAGTGGACTTCCTACTATCTGCATGTCCTGCATAATCGGAGTTAGTGTACCCCACGACCCCTGTATCCTGGCTGCCATAGCAAATATACATATCTGCTGTGCCCTTCAGGTACCTCATGATACCCTTCACGGCATCCCAATGTCTGCTGCCAGGTGTAGCCATATAGCGTGCCACAACACCAACTGCATGCACAATATCTGGACGAGTGGCTATCATGGCATACATCAAACTGCCCACGGCTGAAGCATAAGGGATCTTGGCCATCTTGGCCCTCTGCTCATCTGTCTGCGGACAATCGGCCTGTGATACCTTCACATAAGAAGGTAATGGACAGCCAATAGGCTTTACGTCCTGCATGTGGAAGTGCTCAAGGACTTTATGAATGTACTCCTGCTGTGAGAGATACAAAAGCCCCTGATGCCTATCGCGCTTAATGCGCATCCCAAGTATATGTGAGGCTTGTCCCAAATCCTTCATCTCAAAGCTCTTCTTCAGCTGAGATTTAAGAGCATCTAGCTCATCATGAGCTTTCCCTACTATCAGCATATCATCAACATAGAGTACCAAGATAAGCAAACTGCCATCACGGGCTTTCTTCGTGTAAAGACATGGATCCATAGCACTCCTGCTGTAGCCCTGTGACTGCATAAAGGCATCAAACTTATGATACCATTCCCTAGGTGCCTGCTTCAAGCCATACAAGCTCTTCGTCAACTTGCACACTAGGTGCTCCCTGCCAGGTTCTGCAAAGCCCTTAGGCTGATCCATATAGATCTCATCATGCAAGTCCCCATGTAGAAAAGCCATCTTGACATCCATCTGATATAGATCTAAGTCAAGCTGTGCAACCAAAGCCAAGACTAAGTGCAGGGTGGTCATCTTAACCACAGGAGAGAAGACCTCATCAAAGTCCACACCATGTTCCTGCTTAAAACCCTTTGCTACCAATCTAGCCTTGTATGCTGGCTTGGGGTGTCCAGGGGTACTTTTCAGCTTGTACACCCACTTGCATGGCAAAGCCTTCTTACCCTTAGGCAAGGCAACCAAATCCCAAGTCTCATTCTTATGCAGGGAGTCTATCTCAGATTGCATAGCCCTCTCCCAAGAGTGACTGTCACCCTTGCGCATAGCCTCATCATAAGTGAAAGGCTCTCCTGCATCTGTAACCAAAACATAATGCATAGAGGGCTGAAATCTGTCAGGTGGACGTCTGTCTCTAGCAGACCGTCTCACCGCAGGCTCTGCTGCCTGTCTAACTATCTGTCCAACATCCTGGCCCTGTGGAGGAACTGCTGCAGGTTGTACTACTGGCTGTGCTGGAGCTCTAGGCTCCTCCTGAAAGATCACTCTGCGGATCTCAACCACCTTCTCAGGCTGCTTGTGCATCTTGTCTTCATGGAAGACGATATCATGGCTGCGTACTATTTTTCGCGCCTGCGGATCCCATAGGCGATAGCCCATCTCTCCTGACTCACCATAGCCAAGGAATATGCATTTAATGCTCTTTGGATCCAATTTACTCCTCTAGTCCTTGGGCACATGGCAGAATGCCTCACATCCAAAGACACGGAGATGCGCATAAGAGGGTGGCTTACCAGCCCAAACTTCCTCTGCAACCTGAAAATCCAATCCACTGGAAGGCGATCGGTTTATGACATGCACTGCCGTACTAACTGCCTCAGCCCAAAAACTCTGGGGTAGGCCTGCATGGCTAAGCATAGAGCGCACACGCTCCTGAATAGTCCTGTTCATGCACTCAACCAAACCATTCTGGGGTGGGGTGTAAGGGGCGGTCAACTGACGCTTAATACCCCTGTCATCACAAAACTGCTCAAAAGCATGCGAGACATATTCTCCCCCATTATCTCTCCTAAGGCATTTCAGCCTATACCCAGTCTGGTTCTCAACAAGAGCAAGCCATCTCTGAAAAACTGCGAAGACATCGAACTTCTGCTTTATGGGATAAGCCCACACTTTCCTAGAAAAATCATCAATGAAGGTAACGAAGTACTTCGCGCCACCCATAGACATGCAAGGCATAGGCCCACAAACATCGGAATGCACCAATGCCAAGGGCTCATTCATGCGTGGCCTACCCGATTTCTTATGCGTAGACCTATTCTGCTTACCATAAAGACAATGATCACACGAGTCAAAACATGCATAATCCAAAGGCGGAAGATACTGTAAACCAGATAACATTTTCATTCCCTTCAAAGACATATGCCCCAAACGGGCATGCCAAAGTGATACATGTGGGATAGAGCCCACTGCCAAAACATGGTCTACAGAAGACCCAGATACAACAAGAGGATAGAGGCTGCCAGCCTTGGCGCCTCTAGCAAGCACAAGTCTGCCTTTGGTAATCTTCCAGGCAGAATCCCCAAAACAGACATGAAACCCTGCATCATCCAACTGTCTTGCAGACATAAGACTGCACGTAAGCGTAGGTACATGACGTACATCCCTGAGCAAAAAGGAACTGCCAGTGGAAAACTGCAACTGAATATCTCCACAGCCCACAATATCAAGAGACCTGTAATCTCCAAGTCTGACTGATCCAGATACGGTACGGTAAGAGTGAAACCACTCACGATAAGGCGTCACATGGAAGGACGCACCTGAATCCAATAACTAGCATTGTGCATACATACTAGGTGTCTCAGTCAAGTGTGAAGCATCAGAAGAACTAGTTGCAAGTATAAACTCATCACCACCATCGGACTCCTCAGTCTGCGTGACATTAATTTCCTCAATCTTGACGCTGGACTTCGCAGGTACTATGCTGCGATCAGAGGACTTCTCCTGCACTTTATCTTTCCCCTTATCCTTGCGCTTCTCATTGCGCAACTCATGACACTGTGGTCTAATATGGCCCTTTTTCCCACAATGATGACAAGTGACATTTGCATTGCGCCCACGCGACTTACTACGCGACTTGCCACGAGATTTAGACTGACCCTTCTGCGAGTCACGGCCTCGGCCATTACCACGGTCATACCTGTCATTCCTGCCTCTAAGTGTCAAAGCATGACTACCACGAGAGGCATCCAAGTTTTTGTGATTCACCTCTTCCTGAAGAAGAGCACTCTCAACATCTGCCAATTTTAGAGTAGCATTAGAGGCACAAAGAGCAGTGCGGAATACATCCCATGACTCATTCAGAGTCCCAAGCAAGAAAAGAGGAGTTACTTCCTTTCCAAAGGCGATATCCTGCGAAGTTAGGTTCTTCAGTATAGCATGGAACTGGCTCAAGTGAGCAAACATAGTCGCATTATCCTTCATGCGCAGATCCATAAGCTGCTTCAACCAGTACATCTGACTCGGCGGACTTTTCTTATTATAAAGATTCTTGATCTTATTCCATAGATCCCATGCACTCTGTGCTTCCTCAAATACATTATAATGTACCTGTTCAGTGAGAGAGAATACAATCGTGGACTTGCATACCTCATCAAGTTCAAGCCAGTCGTCATTGTCCATAGTTTCAGGCTGCTCCCCACTCAACCAAAGTGGCTTAATCTGAGATTTCTGCACCAAAACCTGCCATATTTGACTCTTCCAGTAAGAGTAGTTGGTACCATCCAACTTTGTAATGTTAAAGATGGCACTATCATGCGAAGATGACGCCATTATGCAGGCTGGAAATGCCCAAACAGTCCAAAACTGCTTGCTGTTTTACTGTAGAAACTGCCCAAAAATGACCAAAACAGGGTCCAAAGGGCGAGCAAAGTGTGCCAAAAGTTGCTGCCCACTTAGTACTAGGTGCGTACACCAAATCAGGATATTTCAGCATGAAAAGTACACCTCAGTCCACCAATAACTGCTTGCTGTAATAAATTGCAGGTATATAGTCTAGAGAGCAAACTGTCCCAAAATAGAATCCAATGTCAAGCAAACAATGCTAGGTCCAAAGCCGGCATGAAACGGACATAAGCAAGGCCAATGACAGTGAAAAGAACATGAGCTCAACACCGAAGCATGTCAAAATAACATCTGTCAGTGAAAGGCACACGCCCAGACACTCTAGGCAAAGTGTTCCTATAACTGCCAAAACCTGACACAAATAGGTGTCTGCTCAAAGAGAAAGATCCAAATATGAGACTCAGCTCATAAGCATCCTATGAACCAAGAGTACATCAATGCATATCCATAAAGATCGGAGTATGATCCCAATTTAATGCATCAAGCGCATCCAAGAGAGCATGACATACATGAAGCACCGGTCGTATTAACCATGAAGCAATACATAAGCCCAAATAAGCTCTTGGTCAACTCAATGACATCCAAATAGCAACCAAGATCAGCCGGGAATGCTCAAATACATCCAAATCCAAGCTCCAAATGTCGGTATGGCATACACGAACCAAATAGCATATGTCACGAACCAAAGCATGTAATGCAAAAGCCTAACTGTCAAGCAGAGACATGAGGCATAGGCGGTCCACGAGCATGCCAAGTCGGTCCAAATGCCAGTGAAGACGGAGCTAATGCGAAGCTCAAAAGCATCCCATAATCTCATACATATGCTCCAAGTCGTCCCCAAATGTCAGAGACATCATGCCAAAGCTCAAAGCATACATCCGGTATCGGTAGGTAAGTGCCAAAGCATGTAAAGTACCTTCAGCCCACTGTTATTCCAGCATGTATTTACTGTTCTAAACAGTAGATTTCAGCCCCGAATTCAAGCCAAAATCATGGTCAAACCAAATGCATACATCCCCAATACATCCGGGTAGGAAGTAGACCGCATACGGGCATCAAATAGCTCCAATGGAATGAGGCATAAGCAACAAATGTCAGTGTCAGGGGTGCTGCCCTGTTTCCAACACTGTTATGCAGTGAATGACAGTTTCAAAACTGAGAACGATCAGCTCCCAACCTCAATGTCAAGGCAAAGCATCAAAATGACATCCAAAAATGGCTCAAATGCCCTCCAAATAGGCCAATGATGAGTGCTCCATGAGCAACAAAGCATTTAGCTGTAAAACGTGGAGGTCAAAGTCTGAAAATGGGCGCCATATTCAGCGTGTTGAGGCCTGGAGTGCTGCTTTAATCACGTGGCTGAATGTTGAGTGTGGGGGGGTTCAATGATGGCCCAAGGTAGGCACATACCAAGCCATGAAGGCCCAATGCAAAGGGGAGGGAAGATATGAGCTATGGAGCTCAAGAAGAGTGGCTGCTCTTTGTTCCTGCCCTGTTTCAAACTGAGAATACACTCAAATGCCTGCAAATGCTGAAGCAATACCTCAAGGGCAAGGCCCTGATGAAGCTCAAGAAGGCCGGGATGGAGCTCGGGAAGCCGGGGAGAGTCGGGAGCTCAAGAGGTCGACTATGGCTGCTGGGATGGAGACCCAATGCGTGAATCGAGTCGATGCGAAGGTCGGGAAGCACCGAGTCGAGCTCGAGCAAGAGAATGCCAAGCTCTCATACCAGCTGAAAGGTGAGAAGGATCGAAGCTTGCACGCGAGCTATGGCGGGAGAGCAAGAGCAAGAAAGAGAGAGACAAGAAATGGGAACTCCAACAGTCACAATGTGTGACCGGGCCTTCCTTTATTCAAACTGTCACTAAAAGAATAAAGAATAAAGTGACGTGACGGGCGCCCGCCACCTGCAGTGTGCAATGGCGAGTACTGTCAGTGTAGTAATACACGGGGTGGCACGGCGGAGGCGCCTTTACCCCCAACAATGGTAAAGATGGTTGTGATGGTGACAGTTGATGGCATTGATGGTGTCGCTAGAACTAGTTGTGAAGATGGAATAAACGACCACCTTCTTGTTGGTGGAGATTTCACTGATGAAGCTAATGGGAGAGAAGAAAGGTGTAGGGAGGGATTGAGAGAAAAGGGGTGTGGAAGAAATGCAATGAGAGAGCGAAATGGAAGTATGGAAGAAGAAGAACAAACATGATTTTTGAAGCCATTCAATCAACAAGCCTAAAGAATTATTGCATTGCAACCTTGGGATTCTATGGTTTTTGGTTTAATTTGCACAAAACATTCTAACAAAGAAAGTGGACACTTGCAGACTAATAAAAGTTATTACTAATAAACATGCCATTAGTCTTGAGCTTTGAGATCAACTTCCTTTCCAAAGTTCAACTTATATGCCAAGTACAACCTCTACCAAGGTGAGGTAGACAGTTGGAGCAAAAAATGAGACCCTTGGAGCAAAAACTAAGGTTTCATGTTAGTCCCTTAATGAGGAAAAATAGGGAGGGATCTTATCAAATTCTACCTTTTCCCCTCATGATCATGTCACCACCATTGTTAAAGGAGTTTCTTAACGATAGAAATAGTTTAATGACAAGGGTTAATGCAAAAATTCAAACATAAAGTTTCTATCATATCATTTTAAATTTTTTCCTAGACTTCATGTCACCACCATTGTCAAAGGAATTTCTTAATGTTAGGATAACTTAACGATAAAAATTAATGTAAAAATTCAAGCATAAAGGTTTTTGGTCATCATTTTATAGTTTTCATTGTCCTCACTTTTGCTCAAGTAGCACTACTACTAAGCTAAGCTTTCATGGGGTCAAACAAGAGCACCTATAAGAAGAAGAGTGTAATACAAGAATTATCTAATGGTACAATATTTATCATATTTAAGCTTCTCCAATTTGCATTGAGAAATAATGCAAAGTGGCTTCACATTGAACATTAACCTACTCTTTAGCAAACCACATTTACTATCAACAATCCCCTTAGATTTTGTTTAGTAAGGACTACTGGCTCCATTTTGAGTCACTTTATTCAAAGTTTGGTGCACTATCAAAAGAGGGTGAATGGCATTCATTTGAGTCACTTTATTGAAGGTTTGATTGATGAGAATGAGTGCAATTCATGGTAAAACATGTGCAAATATGGGAATGCATCTTTGTGCAAAGGGTTACATGCATTTGCACACTCCTTAGTGCCAACTCATTCATCCACTTGTCCACTCACTTGTCTTCATTATCCTTTCCCATATCTATGATAGTTTCTTTGATATATTACGTCACACCCCTCAAATGAGTGGACCTGTATGTTTATGTTGCTAATTCTTGGATCAACAATTGCTCCTTACCTATTAGACTTAATCTTATCATTGACACATATGCACATATGCACGCATGTACACACAAACATAAAGCTCATTAGCATAATGTGCATAAAGTTATCATAGATCATTTTTCTTTTATAGAGTAAAAGGGTAGTGCATGAAATTATGACACACACTTAATAAAAATCTATTGAAAAAGTAAAAGTTTGATTAATTATTTTGTAAGAAAAGCTTAGGTTAATACATGTAGTCATATAAATTATTCTTAAAACACGTGTAATTGAGTACCTTTAATAATGATACATACATAGCTTTGGTGGTTGTGCATGCACATTTATGTATATACACATGCACATGCATGCATGAGGATGCATCCACTTGACTTGTACGTAAGTACAACATACATATCTCCACCAATAGTTCTTCTAGAGTTTGCCACTTTCTTTTCTCAATTCCATTTTTTGACAAGTTTATCTTAAATCTTTTATAGCTAAACTTAATGAGCAATATAAGCATATATGGCAAATGAAGTCACACTTTTTCACAAACCTACATCTTCTAAAAACTTAATACCAATAGCAAACTACTACATTTATCAAAACAAACCTTGCTTTGCAACTATTTCTGAGCTTTAAATTAGTAGCCTATTAACCTTCCATGTTCTATATGGTATCAACCTTAAAAAGCATATAAAATTTCACAAATTTCCATGATTTTGTCGTATGTTTAGCACAAATTCCAATATCACATATTTTACCATTCTTGCTTGAAACTTTGATTCCATGTCTCACAAATAGCTAGCTATGAACTAAAATCTTGCAAAGTGGATCACCATATTCTATATTGACAAATATTTAGAAAATTCGGACTTACACGATTTCAAGGTGTGGCCCATTAGCTAAACTTGAACCTCAACTCCCAATATCCACTTTTTCGCCCCCAACACTTGCTACTAAATAGGAGCAACAAAATGATACATTTACAACCATGCTATCTGGGGCACTACAAACAAGCCACCAATCTTAGTTTGGAGGTTGCTTTAAGAGTGGTTAATATCCTCTTCTAAGCAATCATCTATACAACATGAATGTTAATGAGTTCTTACCTATGTCTTTATAATAATTGAGCATCCTATCAAAGGATGAAAAACCCAAAAATTGATATACTTCTTGTTCCTCTACCTTCTTGATCTCATGTTCCTACTGGATGCAATCACATGCATGTTGAGATTTATCCACATTCTTTAAACAAGGGTATGGGTCCCCCTTTAATCAATCTACATTGCAAAAGAAGATTGCATTCCATGCACTAGAGACCTTCCAAACAGGTGGCATACAAACACACAAGGAACTAGATGAAGATTGCAAAACATATTTATAGTTATATAGATTAGGGACCAAACTAGGTCAATATTGGAAGAATAAGGGAGTGGGATATCACTAGGCAATGGAAGAATCAAGCAGTCTTGGAAGTTTGGAGACATAGAAGATAAAGTTGTAATACGAAAGCAATCAAATTGTTTCAAGTAAACTAAAATGTGGGTCATAAATGATAGCTTTAGCAAGTGGCTTCATTTTTGTGCTAATGGCACCCTAAAGTGGATTGTGACTAAAATCTTGATGTTTAACTCTTTGTTCTCCATGCATTTTAGGCATCTTAAAGGACATTAATACATCAGCGATTAAACGGAAGCACCATCATGGTTATGAATTAAATCCTACGCACTATACAAGCATTTTGGGAAACCTTACTATAAATTCTGTTCATCATCAGGTATCTCACATGTTGCTAATGAACATCTCTACGAAGGATCTGCTTTCAAAGCCGTATTAGACCTTGATTGCCACTAGGAAGATGATTTGAATATCACTACATTTCTCATATCTAGAGTAGAAATACTCAACTCACAAATTACTGTTCTGTACTCTTCCAAGAAAGCTCCAAAGACTCCACTCCAGATATCGTATTATATGGAGGCTGTATATTGACACAAAATCCCAGCTTGCAAGTTTATCTGATCTCAACTCTAATGATTAGAAAATGCAACTCGGAAGCTCTTGCTTTAAGCATAGAAATGGCTCTCTTTGAATTACAATACCCCTTCCTTTTTCTCCAAGGATGGCACAAGGAGACATATATGGGTGAAGACACTGATACCAACACTTGAAAGCCCCTCTGTTTATGTTAATCTATATGAGATGATGCTTGAAGCCCCTCAGTGTGTCTTGACTTGTGAATATCTCTAAGTTCTGCAAAAAAGTATCGCTCATATTTATATCTGATAGTTTGAAGTTAAGTTTCCAGAAGCTATCTTGTTAACTCTCCAAGATATGTTCCATTTGTTTGAGTAAGGGGAAAAAGGATACAAAAGAAAAGCCAGGAATGCCAGACAGCCCAGTCCTACTCCCACATGCAAAGGAGCTGTGGACCAAAACCTCTCTTTGTCCAGTAGCTTCTTTTTGGATAGAAGTGTTGTCACCGCTGTAACACTTAGCATTAACTGTACCTTCGTATTTGGTAACACGTCCAAAAGCCTAAACGTACCTGTCTCCTGCTCATATTAGAGAACAATGAAAAACAATCAAGATTATGTGGCCGAGTTTCAAGTTTCTTCAGCTGAAAACATGCAAGTTCTTGAGCATGTTGAAAATTGTGCATGTTTCAAAGGCTGATTTTGCATATGCAATATCTCACCTTGAAAAACCTCCAAATAAACATCATTGAGTACATTATCCGGAGTAACATATCTTCAAATGAGTTAAGGAAACCAAAAACTCTCATAGAAGACAATAAACTAAAGATAACTGCACACAGAGCATCTCCAGCAGAATGAGATGTTCTGGATTATCTCTTTTGAAGTGAAGATTAATATTCAAGGAAGCTCAACTTTTAGGATACTTATAGAATTTGCAATGATCAGACCAACTGCTCCAGCGATACGGATGAACACAATGCTTGCAGACATGTATATGAAAGAGCATACTGCGAGCCATACATTAGAGCGAGCAAGTTGTGCTTTCGTGACAACAGCATGCAGAAATGCCTCAGTGGTACCTTGAAAAAACTCAATCAACAATAAACCTCATCAGAAAGACCGACTTATTTTGAATTGCAGGATTATTAAAGCAGCATAAAGCAAACAGACATGCTCACTGTTCTTGCTCTCTCCAAGAAGGAAACAAAAGAAAGTCTGAACCATACTATTTGAAACTTAGAAAATCTGACATCTTTCTTCCATCCAGTGTTGCAAAATAAGGATGCCGTCCAAGACTCATTAAATAAGTACGTACTGAAATCATGATTATATACTTGTCCAGATTGAAACAAGTCTCTGCTTGAGAGCCTCAGGAATACAATTTTTTTGCACGATCATTGGGCATGTGAAAAACAACCCTTAGAACAGTAGCTCGTTTTTGTGTAGCCAAATCCAAAATCAGACTCAGCACCAGTAATAAAATTTGTTGCTTCTCTGAATTCAACTTACTGGCAGCTAGAAAACACAATTTAATCATTCTCCTCTTAGAGGAGAAGGTTGAAAACCCGAATACAGCTATTTGTGTCCAGAGAGTACTGCTAGAATCAAAGCCAAGACAACCTGGCTTGTTGAAAATGATGCCATAATCAGCCTTTACTAGCAAAAACAAAGCAGTATCAACCTCAAGTAGCAAAAAAGTAAAGCTGCTGCAAGGCTTGTTTGGTGATGAAGAGCCTAATATTGAAAAGTTTTGAGGTTCCTATAAAAAGACTTCTAGGGTCAGCCATAAGTTTGAAGGTGAAGGCAGATGACTAGAGGCTGATTGCAGATTAACAAGACTGATGCGCACACTTCAGATTTTGAGGCGACTCACTACTAACAGACTACAAGTTTTGACTGCTTTAATTAATTTTTGTGCAAATTTATCAGGGCCACATCTGATGGGATACGGCCAATCAGCAAACATACAAATCTTTTGTTTTGCAAGATAGTTTCGCATACTTGCATTTGTTTTGTTTAAGCGAAAAATTGGTGACACACCAGATAATTCATACTGGTAAATAAAACCAATACTTGTAATAGTCATACATGAACCTATTTTTATTAAATATTGGGTGTAGTCACTTTGAAGGCTTTTGGCAATGGATCAGGTGAGGGACTTAGATGGCTATGCTGTCTGTAGCTTGCTTAGTGTCCAATTTTATGAGTGCTATTGGTGCCGATTAGTTACTGTTGAGAATAAAGGGCCACTGTGCCTTTTACACGGGCTCGGGTGTGAACACACCCTTAGCACTTGTACTTAACATATAACTATCACAAAAAGCCTAAAAGAGGTACAACTCATTGCACCCACACATTGTGCATCTCACTCTCTCCCGTTGCTCACTCTTTCTCTCTCTTTCCCCATTGCCACTACTGAATATTGTACCTCCATTGTGCATCCACAGTCACATAAGTGCAAAGAAGCAGGATTGTTGAAAGAAGTTACCTCCAGCAGTGCTTCACGGTTTAGATTGACAGAATATGCACTCTCACATTTTGTGAGTTCAGAATACATCAGGTCTTCAACCTTTTGAGCCAGTATGCTTGCTAACAGTGAGATTGATATCATGAGGCTGCATTATGGCTCAGTGGTATGGGACACTGCAGTTGCAGCAATACTCTAGTACATGACAAACCAAATGTTTTGCCTCACCAATCAAAACAGGGCACATATACTAGCTTGTTGGGCTTGAATCATGCATAGTTATCATCACCATGTAGTCAAAGATAAAACTTCTCCCAAGGGGGGAAGTGTGATATAACTTGTAAATGGTGTACACGGATGACACATGTCTAAAACGACATGAACATATGGTGGGCCTTATGGGTAGAGGGATGGATGAATTGGCTTCCCCTCATTTCATACTCTCTTTGAACCAAGTGCGACATGGGTTTGCTTCCGTTCAGGTTGAATTGCACAAGCAACTGGAGGTCTCATCTTTTGCTCATCATTCTCACAACCAAACGGAATGCCATTCCCTTCTTACAGGTAGCAACTTACAAGTCAGATTTTTGAAACTCTTCTTTCCTGCACATCTGATCAATGCCAACGTGAATTAGCATTATCCATGATGCAAGGGACATGTTGCAGCAAACCACTCTCTTGGTTGAGATTTCATGGAAGAGAAAAATTCCTCAATGCTGTCCGATGTTCCAGTCCTTGGTCTAAGGAGATGCACTGGCTTGAAAGGTTCATATTGGATCTAGTATCCCCAAGTATACAGTTTTGAGCTTGTTGGAAAGTCGTCAAAATATTGAAAGGAGAGAATATAAATACACAACAAAAATACATTTCATAGACAAAAACGAAAGCTTTTGTCAGCTCTAGAATAGCCAAGAAGCATACAATACACTACTCCAATGCAAGCTTTCCATCTTGATCGACTTCCCATCATATTCATTTAATATCTGAGAGTGCTCTCCAAGGACCAATGCATGACCCCCTTTGTAGCAAAGAGGGATCCATGAATAGACCCTTTGAAGTGACCCAAAATCCAAAGCTTGGCATGTAGTATCAAATTGCCAAATATATATCTATGGTGGTTTGTACATAAAGAAGCCAACATCTTGGTCCAAGATTGCAAACTGTTTTTGTAGCCTGAACTTAAGACACAGCTTGCAGCCAGTGCAAATGCTTCTAGTGCTGTCGTAAAGCAATAAATATACGCTTCTTCATTTCCAGGCAACTAAAAAGAGATCAGCATAAGCTTCAACCACAAAATTGGACGAGTGTGCCTTTACATGAGTGCACACACAAATGTGCACATGCAAAGTTACTTTAAGTACTATTGTGCATTGACTTCAATTAGATGTTTGACTCCAATTAGGTGTAGTTTGAAATTACTCTTATTTTTGGGGCTACCTTCACCATGGTTGAGTTTGCCCTTCACCTCTGGAGAAGTGATTGCAGTTAGTTGGCTCAATTATAAATATGTACTCAAACTTACGTATTGATGTTTGGCTTAACCTACTCTTGGGTGCTGATGATGTGAGTAGGGACTCTGTGATTACTAATCCAAGTTGCATATATTGTGAAGTTAATGATCTTATCAATTTTGAGAGGACTCCCATTTGAATTAGGATTTTGCAATTCAATCTCTCTCCTTGGTAAGAATTCTTAAGTTTGGGACGACTTGTGAGATGTGTTGGTTTTCAATTGAGCTAGGCACTGGCCAAAGGGTTTTTGTCAAGGTAAAGTGAGCTTCATCCTAACACTGGAAATCTTTCCTAAATGAACTCCACTTGTACGTATTTTAATTGTACAATTTTTGTAATGTAATCAAAGTTATAATTTAGTCTTATATTATTACTATTCATTGTTGGGTGTATCCACACATTTTTTCTTTTTCTTTTTTGTAGAATAACCAACATGTCTCGAACAGAAACCACTTTCGAAAACATCATAAGCCAATTCTTAGTCATCTCATCCATTTTCACAAAAGTAAAGATATGGATAAAGTGCATACCATTTAAGGCCAGCATCAACACATAGAAGCAATACCAAGCTAGTGCTGATGATGCTTCTCCGTCACTCCATTTTCTGCCATACAAGATCCGGAGAAGCACATACGAGTAGCTTGGCCCAAAAGTGGCAAACAGCAAACCTATGCAGAAAATGTTGCAAGAGTTGTCAGATCATTGTGAGCATGTGCATGTGTGTATGCCCACATGTGCATGTGGCCACACAAACATGCGCGTGCATGCATGTGTGTGTCCCCTTTCTAAACCAGAGGAAGACACATACCAATCAGGGAGACTAGCTTCAAGGCTAGGAACAGAATGTGCTGAAGCCTAGGGAGGTCCAAACCTGCCAAGACAGGAACAAGTTTTCTCCTTTGTTTTTAGTAGTAGAGTTACCAAGCAAAAGAAGATGGCCCTGAAATCTGAATTTTAAAAAGAAACAAAAACAACAAGAAGAATAGAACATTACGCATCTTTGAACTGCTGATCTTGGCAAAAATTGTGAATGCACTTTCTTCAAATGGTTGGAAAAATGATCTGACCACTAGACTTCCTGTTACAAGGTATACAATGCCAATGACTTACATGGACTTTAGAACTGACCAATGAGTGTGGAACTGGAAGTCTTTGTGAAAATAACAAGGGAACATGATGGTATAAAACTCAGCCATACCTAAATTGTCAACAAACCCATAAACTCCTTGATTATAGGTGGTGTCAAAAATAAGCAGCACAAATTTTTCTCCTTCTTGAAGAACCAACTTTTGAAATGACTGGAAAGTAAACATCATACACAAGTACAACAACTGTTTATCAATATGCTTCCACATGCCCCTACATCACAGAGACAATCACAATAGAAAGGGGCTCTATCAAACAATGAGAAAACATGTAGTAAATGCACCAATTGTTTATTTTTAAGAAAATGTGATTGGTTAAATGCTGAAGAACTCAACATACCAAACTGGAAGAAGGTAGCTAGTTATTGATGCTTTGTTTTCCTGAAAATCATGTTTAAGCTTCGAAAATAGCAGAAAATAAGTCCAATATCCAAGAACCAAGCATAATGCATATGCGAGCTGTGCATATCCAAATAGAACTCCACCAGCCTGTAGCAAAAAGTGAAAAAACATCCTCTTTGAGATAGTGACCTAATGACTCAAATGTGAATATACATACCTGATATTAAAATGATTAAGATGCCAGCCAGGAGCATAATTCGTAAGACTTACAACTGAGTATAAATCTCAAAAGGAAACCTTTACATTGATAAAATATCCAGGATACTGATATCTTTTGTGACTTGACTGCTGCAACTATTGTTTGACAGAACGTTACTTTCTGTGCAAGAGAATCTATGCAGACATTCTGAATAAGCAAGCTTATTTATCCAATAACTATGTGATCCTAGCTACACTTGTCCTTGGATACTTGATTGTTGCATACTAATTCAATCTGTCCCTTATCTCTGAATGAAAAAAAACTTCCTCCGGACATAGATGGTCATCAGGACATAGATGGCATTTATCAAGATTGTATTCAATGCCACCTGTCACATATCAGCATTCTTTCACATTATGATGACCCTAGGCCAACTCATTAATTGTTGCACACTAATTCAATCTGTCCCTTATCTCTGAATGAAAAAAAATTTCCTCCGGACATAGATGGTCATCAGGACATAGATGGCATTTATCAAGATTGTATTCAATGCCACCTGTCACACATCAGCATTCTTTCACATTATGATGACCCTAGGCCAACTCATTAACATATTTAATGCCACACCTTACATCAGCTTTCTCTTACACAATTACAGCCCAACTAAGCCATTCTTCATAAGGGATTTTCATATACATGAAAAAAAATTAAGAGTCCCCATTGGATACCACCAAGAACAGGATGTGGTATCCCCAATTGTGAAGGACAACCTGTCTGAGCTCCTCACAATCACACAAGTGACTTGGAATTGTTCCCAGTGTGCTCGAAGTAGAATGTATGATGTACCAAAGCTCAGCTATGGTGGCACAAAACGAGTGCTATCAACTAGCACCAGGCAATGGGTCTTCCATATGCCACCCTAAAAGCCTCCAAGTAAGCTCCTGAAATTTGTGGGTGTGATGAGGAGGGCTCCAGAAGCTGTCACCTAGGCAAGCAAACACAGCACATGAACCAGTCCCAATGACAAAGATCATGCCATTCATCTTAGCCTTGTAACATAGATATGCCCCTCACCAATGGACTATTGGCAGAAAGCGCCCCAAATGATCCACCCAAGGCTCAACTCCACACAGCTATGAATCATGCAGCTTCCTCTTCAAACCAATTAGACCACACTGCATGGCCAAATTCAATACTTCAGTGTCTCCAAGCCTTGAGGAGGCACTTCTGACACACCCTGTCAAGTTGCATCTGTGCTGATACCAACAGGCAACCCATCATTGGCAACCAACAACAAGAAGGAAACCTTTTGTGTCCTCAAGCCACTACCTAAAGGCACACTGGAAAGGCTAAATAATGCACTACTCTGGCTGATGTCGACTTCTATTGGGGGACTATTATCATCATCTTGCATCAAAATGTCCTGTTGAGACCTCCGACATCAACAAGGCTTACCACCATAGGTCCCACTCCAACTCATCCAGTGTGATAAAGGGTCTAACCACTTATGCAAATTCTGCAGGAAATATGAGGGTCTAACCACCAAATCTTCCCTATTAGGCTTACAACCAGACTCCTCCAAGCAAGGTCTACAAAGGCCAGCCCTACTCCTCTCCATTTTCTTGGACTGTGAGGAAGGTTTCTTTTTTGAGGTTTTCCTTTTTACCTTTTTACTTCTTTTTTTTCGGGGGCAGGGGGAGGTGGCTCAAGGAGCATACCTACCACTTGTACTGATAGCTGGGTACTCCCAAGGGGGAGAATTTGGCACCCAACTGCTGCCCACCCTCAGAGAAAGGTTCCGGCAAGGTAGAGCAAACCACTCCATTAGCAGAGCAAACATTAATCGCCTGCGTAAACCTCCCGTAACTCCAATCAGAGTTGCCATGAGTTGGATTTCCACTTGCAGCTCCATTAAAGATCCAAGAAACCTGAGAAACATAAGCCTCCGGCAAAAAGCTCATGCCTGTCACGTTGCAACACTGCCCCCGCCCCGACTGGTCGCACCTGATCGACAGCTCGCCCACCACGCAGGGAGCTAGGGGCATTTGGCGCAGGGGGGCAGACTGGAGCAGTCTGGGCACCTCTTTGGCAGCGCTGCAGGACTGGTGATGGAGCACACTGCTGGTGGTGGACAACCTTGGACTGAATGCTGAGACGCTGGATCCTGGCGGCTCAGCTGGCGGTGGCCACGAGCTGGGCTAAGTAGAGGGCTGCTCTGATACCAAATGTGAGAGATGTAGAGCATTGAAGCTCAGGTAAGAGTAGAGTAGACATTGTGGAGGGTGGAAGCATGACACCCAATGCAATAGATTGAAAGTGCAAGATGAAAGTACAAGGTATAACCCTTAAACCTTAGGGTTGTAAGAGGGTGTTCACACCCAAAGTGTCTACAACAAGGTAAGTGCCTGAAAATATGTAACATAGTCACCTACAATAAAGAGAATAAATCTAGGGGAAAAAACCTCTTGTACGGAGAGTAAAAAGTGCCCCAGTGTCCTACTGAGATCACCGACACTCCTCTGTGAGCATAGGCATGAGTGAAACCCCAACAGTAATGGGTAATTATATAATATCAAATCACATGAGAAATACAAAAGTCACAACAAAGGAGCAAAAGAAGCTGGTTGTATGCAAAGAAACCAAGTCCTCCCTAAGGAGAATATTAGCATGTTGAATGAGATCTAATTGTCAATGCAAAAGGCCCTTTAGCCTAGATATATGTCCTTGGACAGCTGAGGCTATATTAAAAACGAACGCATTCTGAATGACCCACTTATGCTAACAGCCCCAAGTTTTGAGAAATTGGAAACAATATATAAATACCAAACTTTGCAATAACTAGGGGTATATCTATACACACATCCACCTGGCAAGAGAGAGAGGCAATGGCAAAATTATTGAGGGTTGTGAATAATGACCTCGAAGACTAATCTACAGCCCATCTTCTTGTCATTATGTTTGAGCTCAATACAGCTTTCATTGGACGTTTTCTAGTGATTGAAATTGTTTTCAGAGGGTAAGTTCTGTGGCTGGTTGGCTATTATGTATCTGATGACTCATTGCATCTTCAAGCCTTGTGGAGCCATCTTTAGGATTCTCTAGCCTTGGGAAGACTGCCACGTTTGCTTATGTGTGATTCTAACATGTGCGTTGACCATCCCACTCTACTTCAAAACATTCTCTAATGGATGCTCTGAAAAGCGAGGCTTGGAATGCTTTTGCAATTCTCAAGCAAGATCTTTGGCCTTTGGCTTTCTCCATTAGCTTTAGGATTTTTGTTTAACTTAGCCACATGGTCTCAATTGGACCATATCTATGTCATCCATGAGGATTCTTTTTTACCAGAAATTTTGCAACTGCGGGTCTTGCAGAAATATGTCTTATCTCATTATTTCCCCTTGTAGCTTGACATGATTAGGTGGCCGATAGATGCTTTTGCCAGTCTCTTGGGTAGACTGCCCTTGAGATTCAATTCTTCCTTTTTGAGTCATGCCGTTTTCAAGGGATACATAACTCAGCTTGCTAGAGAGGTTTTTATGCGACTTTCCACTAGGCAGTTTGGACTCTTTTAAAAGATTAATTTCTAGTGTACAAAAGGTGTCAAGGCAATATGGAATTTATCACGCTTCACTTGTTGGTAGCATTTGCATGTTGCAGAAGACGTATTGGTCTTGGTCCTTGGCCTTGGTCCATCTATTGTTGCTTGAATTGCCGCAAGATGATTTCCTAGTCGCACTATCAACATGGCTGGCTGAACTTATTCAAGGTTTTTAGCTACGCTCCTACCAACAAGCTAAGCTTAGAAATTTGACCCCGAAGGTCTTTGAGATAGTTCTTGTCAAACTCATAAATTCTTTGGAGCCTTGCATGCATCCCCAAAGTAGGAAAATGTGGTGAGATGCAAAATGCAGATGGTCACACGGTCACGGAACCCAAATCTATTGTATCTATGTGTCAGAATTTGGATTCATGACAAGCATGTTCTTATCAAGTTGCTCAAGCCCATGTAGCCTTTTGTGATTTGGTCAAAGATTAAGTTCCCCACGATATGCATGATTTCCTAGAGGTTGATATTCGTGAAGGTGAAGTTATGGATGTCTTGTTGCACTTGCCTAATGATAAAAGCACTGTTCGTGATGGTCTCACCAATGAATTCTTTGGGACCTATGCATCTCCTTTGGCAAAACCCTTGGATGCCATGTGCCAACAGTTTTGAGTTTCAAGCAATACGCCTTCATCATGGAAAGAGGGGCTGATTAAGTCGATTCCTCAAGTCCCCTCTCCTTTGAAGCTTACGCAATGGAGACCAATTTCCTTGATGGGCAAAACCATTTACCTGATCTTGTTCATCCTCATCAATATGGGTTTATGAAGGGCAAAAACATTGTTCATGATATCTTGAATGGCCACGAGAGAATACTCTTTTTCTTTAATTTTCTCAAATAATCTATTCTTTCTTGAAAAGCAAGATATACACACATTTCAAGGCTAAGTGGACCACTTAACTGAAGTTAACAATGGGTAATTTTTTTGGGACATGCACCACCTTGTCACCGCACCATTGTATAAGCATATGCCCTAAAGGGCAATGCGAACAAAACAGATTAAATATTTCATTAACATTTGGAACATCTTGCCTTAAAGGTTTCACTGGTGTTAATCAGCAACAAGTTCTTTTAAGGCACCAAAAGATGAGATTAGGGTGTGGATGAACAGAATTAATCACTGACAGATGAGCTGAGGAAAGAACAAGAAACAGTCATGAGGAGCTGCAGATCCTATTAGCAAGGAAGCCACATGTAGAGAGAGTAGATAACTGTGATCCTTAAAAATATCCTTACTAATTAAACCCCTTGTTGGTGTGCACCACACTATTTGATAGATAAAAAGATGTACTAACCTTGCCAAATCCTTGAGTAATAAGTGTATAAGTGACAATACAACGAATCAATGTAGCTGCTGCTTCAATCCTCACACGCACTCCTAACAAAAGCATGTTCTGTGCAAGAATATACAATGGTTCACTGAGAACTTCTATGACACAAGAGGTGCCTGCCAAATACAAGCCACAATCAAAGGGCTGCTTACAAAGTTTGATCCACATATAAATAAATCTAACATGATACCTTCTTGACAAAATCTGATTACCACTAGTTTGACAATACCATAATTGAAATAAATTAGAAACAGCCTATATTCCATCTTTACTTTAAACAGAAATATTTCTTTTTCCCAAACATGCCATTAGCATCTTCCTTGCAGTATAACTGCTGATCATCCCAAACCACCCTGCTCATGAATCGCCTTCTGAATTGGATTTTTTATAGCACCAATACAACGCAAAATCTAAAAAAAATGCCATTAGCGGATTCATTGTGCTTCATGTCATGATGATCACAATCTGACACCTTATGATGTATAACAAGAAGGTACAGCCCCAACAGATGAGTTTTATGTGAAGCACAATCATTTACAGAATTCCAATATCATCGTACAGTACACCAACGAACTTGTGGCACTTTGAATATTGATCCCCAGTTGAAACAGAATAGCATTTGAACAACAAGCACTGGGAGGGAAAGTTGAGGATACAGGACACAGAATGTGAAGGATTCCAGGTCTAGACTCCCAAGATCTCCAGTAACATATGTGATGACAACATCCACTCTCTTGTGGCCACTCAAAACTGCTTTCAAAATAACTCTAGATCTGTAGCACTGTATTATGGATGTGTCTTGGAGCTGAAACACGACCAGCCCCTCCCAGGCCTCTAGCTGATGCACGCCTGTCTGCTGCCTCATCACCTCCTGCCCGATGCCACCCTGCCCTTCTGCCCTCACAAGCCTTCCTACCATTAGCCCCACAACCCTCTTGTTCTGCCTTCCCTACTGTCAATGCCCCTGCCACTGCTGACTGCCGCTTCAGGCTACCTGGCTGCCTGTTCCACCACCTGCCTCCCAGATTGTTGACTCCTATCACTGCCTGGCCCCCCTAGCTGCCCCCTGCACACCCCTAACATAAAGTCTATAGCAATGCTCTACAAAGGCCTACCAAGAATAGGCAAGGGCCGCAATAAGCCCAACATCTTTTGCCTATCTTGCTTCACTTTCAGACATAAGATGCATGTCTTGACAAACTACTCCACATCGCGCCTCAAAGCAAGACAATAAAAGAAGCACTCCACTGCCTTAAGCTGTGTTATTTATGCCTCTTTGCCTTGCATAAGGAGGAGTATGACTCTTATTCATCAACTTAGGCCTCGACGACTCTATGGCGTAGTCATCCTTGCATCATTAGAAAACCATCTCAAAGAATGTCAAAGAATGCCGATCTATGATTTTTCCCCATGCTCTACAAAGCTTAGTAGCATCATCATTGGGCTAGTCTCTAACTACATCAGACACCAAATCAACGAATGTTTTGGGTCTTCTCCTTGGGATCTCCCTAATTTCCAAATTTTGTAGCTTGCTGCCTATTGGGACAGTCGTTTGCCATGTGACCCTCCAATTCACAAACAAAACATTTGTTTGTAGCCCTTAATTCCCTACATTGTGCAATTGTTTTCCAACCCTTTGCTGTTTTTGCTTCTTTTCAGCCTAATGTTCAGATCTACCCCTTTTCTCAACCTATGAAAACTTCTTATTCAACTTCTAATCAGTGTCTTGGAAACCCAAATCTTTCCCATGCAGCAAAGCATCAGCTATGCTAGCTATTTCTATGAGCTTTGACATGCTAGACGCGGTGGATTTTATACAAAAATCCATGATTCCTTTTGGCAGCCCACAAACATACTTCTCAACTTGCTCATGAAGGGGAACTAGATAGTGAGAAGTCACGAGCAACAAGGCATTCCAAAACAACTTGTTATATAGCTCCAATTCTTGCATTGAGTTGCATCTAGCTTATTCCAAGTTGTCATAATGTCCACCTCAAAAGTACTTGTCAACCAATTTGAAGTAAACATTTGCTTAAATTGTATCCATGTTGACAATACTCTACCTTTCATTAGAAGTATGGATCACCACTACAATGCATTTCCATTCAAAAAAGTGATTGCCTTTCAAATTTTACAAGATTCAATGAAGTTGCCTCCCAAGAGGCTACATCAACCTACTAAATGAACATCAAAGCTTTCATCTTATCTTGTGCAACATTGAAGGCTTCAAACTTCACCACTTTTGATTCAAGTCTAGGTCAAGGTTATCTACATCTGACAAAAAGGGTCGATCTGTCCGTTAAATATGTCCACTATGACCCGACGGACAGGTCAATTTGTCTGATCCACCACGTTCAGTACGATCCGTCCAATGTGTTCCCTACTTGCCCTCCATCAACACTCAACTACATGTCCGCTCGGTCAAAATAGTCATTTCCTACGTGTTTTAGACCCATTTTTCTACAATGGCTCCTCCAACAGCTCTATCTTCTTCTCTCTCTCTCTCTTTCATTCACTCTCTCTCTCTCCTCCTCTCTCTCAAATGTGACATGACAAAAATTATCAATGTTACAATGCATTATGCACATTGCAACCACCCTCTCTCTCAACATCTACACATATCCATGGACCATGA
The DNA here is from genome assembly GCF_053477565.2 of Lygodium microphyllum. Taxonomy (NCBI): domain Eukaryota; kingdom Viridiplantae; phylum Streptophyta; class Polypodiopsida; order Schizaeales; family Lygodiaceae; genus Lygodium; species Lygodium microphyllum. The sequence goes on from NC_141162.1 coordinate 82,838,074, forward strand.
TCCCAACTTGACATCTCTCTCTCTCTCAAACCCCCCCCCCCCCCCCCCCCCACAACCCCCAAAACAACAACCTCTCCCTCTCTCTTTTTTTTCATAATACTTCTCTCTTTTTTACGTGAAAATAATTGAATTAAGTAGCAATATTTACATCAGACCATCAGGTCAACTAAGAAAACAAAACAAACACAAATCAAGGCTATCAAGACCCTATCACACAAATATCCCATAGGAAGGACATCTAGAGTGGAGCGAACAATATCCAACCAAGGAGCAACAATGTCAGGAAGAACCAAATTAGTTGAAACCATAGAGAAAATCTACCACAACACTAATACCTCACACAAATATCCCATAGGAAGGACATCTAGAGTGGAGCGAACAATATCCAACCAAGGAGCAACAATGTCAGGAAGAACTAAATTAGTTGAAACCATAGAGAAGATCTACCACAACACTAATACCTCTCTTTTTTTTCGTAAAAGGTAATTGTATTAATTACGAAAAAAAGATACATGATTACAAGAAACATGATGGCTCTAAGCCATCGAGTTAAAAAAAGTCATGGCAAAGACGCAAAGGAAATTGCCATATGCCAAGGAAGTAAGTCCTCCTGAGGGAGTAAGTCAGAGTGGCGAATGAGATCTATCTGCCAATGCGGGAGACCTCTCTTTTTTTTTCTTTTCTTTTTTTTTTTCGTAAAAGGTAATTGTATTAATTACGAAAAAAATGCAAGATTACTTGATTACAAGATACATGACGACAATGCAAGTCATCATGCGACGAGGTGCTAAGTACTACAAGTTACAATTTCATGGCAAGGATGCGGAGGAAATTGCCATATGCCAAGGACGGAAGTCCTCCGTAGAGAGCAAATCAGAACGATGGAGAAGAGCTAACTACCAATACAAGAGGCCCTTAAGCCTCACAATATATCGCTGAACATTATGGGCTGAGTCAAACAGAAAAGCATTCCGAACGGTCCAGTTATGCCAACAGCCCCAGTATCGAAGAAAGTGATACATGAGCTTCATATGTGGCTGTGCGGGAGAAGGGTATTTGGGCTGGCCCAAAACCCAATCAAAGGGGCGCAGTGTGATACCAACCACCCCCCGCCACACGGCCGACAAAAATAACCAGACCTTCTTAGCAACGGGGCAGGAAATAAATCGGTGGCGAGCGGTTTCCATAGTAGTGGTGCAAAAGAAACAGGTACCATTGGAGATTCGTCGCTTGGAAAGAGCCGAAGCAAGCGGAAGACCCCCAATGATCACTCTCCAAAGAAAGACTTTATATTTAAAGGGTGTCTTGTTGACCCAGCCCTCCATCACCGTGACCCTCCACCAGGAGCGGGATTTACGCAATCCCCATAAAGCATTCGCTTTAGTAACCAGCCATTGATTATCTTTAATCAGGAGATGATACACTTGATTAGCAGAAGCTTTGCTCAAAGGCAGCCGGCCTTGCAGGTCCCAATCTTGCCAGGGATGATCCAAAGCAAGAGCAGGAAAGGGTTGTCTGTTCTGGAGCACCGTCCCGAGCTGTTCCCATAAAGGCCTATATCCACGAGGGATCCAGAAAATCCTCCTAGCAGTACGAAAGGAGATAAGCACATTGCGACTGGCAAGGGTGGCATCCGCAACTGAAGACAAGCCCAACCGTGCCATCCGGTTGAATTGTGGTCTAAGCTCATGTTTACCTTTCCACGAAAGTAGACGCGAGACTGCCAGTAATTCCAATTGAAAAGAGTTAGTAGCCAGGCGATCCTCCGTTGGGTGCCACTGAGCCTTTCGAAGGACGTGTTTCCACGAACACACCAAATGAGTAAGCAGCGATGAAGAAGAACTGGAAAACCGCGAATCCGTATTAAGAACGTGCCACCAAGAACTCCGGAGTCGGGTATTGCCATGCCGAAGCCCATGATCCTCAAGGAAAGAACGGGCGATAGCGACCCACGGATGATGATCATCCGAGCACACGGCGCGGAAAAGGGACCAATGGAGTGCCTGCATGTGAGTTTGGGCATCTAAAATAGCTCCGCCACCCATGCTTTTGGGGGTGCACGCATGCGACCACGAGATCCAGGAAATACCTGCTGGGAGACCTCTCTCTCTCTCTCTCTCTCTCTCTCTCTCTCTCTCTCAAAAATGTACAACCTACCCATAGATAAACTAATTTCTAAAATACTCTTCCTCTCTCCCATCTCATTCATCATTTAAGCACTATACTCCCTCGAGTACTCTTGCCATCTTAAGCTCTCTCCTCCTTCAAGCTATCTCTACTTAACCACTCTTACCTTTCCTACTCCCTCAAGCTCTCTCTCTACTCTCTCAACATCTCTATCCCTCAAACACTGTCTACTCCCTCGACCTCTCTACCCTTTCTACTCCCTCAATCACTCCACCCTCCACCTTCTTAAGTTAATCCACCTTCTTGAGGCTCTAACCCCCCTCTCATTGAGTCCATGGAGGACTATTTTGAGGCAGTAGGAACTGCACCTACTAACCAAGCCATGCTCGCCAAACTTAAGCTTATAGGCGAAGCGAGACTTTGGTGGAAACAGTGGTGCAGAGACCAAGCGATCTCGGAGGGGACCGTCACCTGGAATAAGCTTAAGGAAGCTGTGCGAGGAAGGTATCTACCACCTGCCTACCGCACACAAAAGATGAATGAATTCTATGACTTGAAGCAGCTACGATTATCCCTTGAAGCATATTATTCAAAGTTCGTTTTACTCCTAAAGTACGCGCCCCCAATGGATATGACACAACAGGTGTCAAAGTTCTGTGCTGGGTTGAATCCACCCATAAACACTCGATTGGAATCAATGCACCCAACGGACTTGCAAGACTCATTACTCCAAGCGAATCCAATCGTCCAAGAACTTGAATTAGGCAACTATGATGAAGATGACTCACGAGATCAAGACAAGAGGTGCCACAAGTGCAGTGAGATAGATCACATCCGTAAAAGATGTCCCAACCGCCGATGTTTCCACTGCAATGAACTAGGACACATCCAAACAGATTGTCCTGAGTTGGACCCTGAGAATTAGGAATGTGCGGTTAAACGAAGCCGTCTATACTCTACCTTTGGCTCATATTATGAACCATATAATGATGAAGGCTTGGAGCTTATTGTAACCCTTTGAGGATGACTAGATATCCTAGGAAGGCCCTCTTGAGGTAATAAGTCTTATACTTGAATAAATCCTATTGAACCCTATGAGTTTAGGCAAGTTGTTATTTTAAGATGAGAATTTGAGTAATTAGAGTTGCGCAGCGAAATTGTGGTGGGCCTTAACCCACAGGCTATAAGCCCCAATTGTGCTTATCTCCCCCCAGTTTCTCTCGAGATGAGGATATCTCGATTCCTCTAAGGGGGAGAGGATGTAACATTTTCTTCTTTTTTTATAATAATTATTATTTTTTCCTTTTCCCTCCCCCCCCCCCCCTGATAGTATGTCGGGGAGAGAGAGAGAGGGAGTGATGTGGAAGAAGGGGAGGCGCATGCCGCCCAGGTGGCGGCTTATAGTCCCCCCCCGTTGCTGCAAAGTCCTCCTTCCCCCCCCCCCAATTCGTTGCCTGCACACCATTGTCCCCCATGAGCAGTGTGAAGAGGAGAGGGAGAGGAGTGAGGAGAGAAAAAAAAGGGAGAGAAGGAGAAGGAGAGAGGAGATAGAAGGAGGAGTGAGGAGAGAAAAGAAGAGGGAGAGAAGGAGAAGGAGGAGAGAAGAGAAAGGAGGGAGAAAGAAGAGAGGAGGAGGAGAAGAAGGAAGAGGGAGAGAGAGGAGAAGAGGAAGGGAGAAAAAGAAGAGAGAGAAGAGGGAGAGAAGAAGAGAAGGAGAAGAAAAGAAGGAGAAGAGAAGAAGGAAAAAGAGGGAAGAGAGAGAAGAGGGAGAGAAGAAGAGAAGGAGAAGAAGAGGAAGGGAGAAAAGAAGAGAGAGAAGTAGTGGAAGAAGAAGGAGAAGAAGAGGTAGCAAGACGAGAAGAAGAGAAGGAGAGAGAGAGAGAGTAGGAGAATAAGAGAAAAGAAGAAGAGAGAAAGAAATAGTAGAAAAGAAGGGGAAGAGAGAGAGAGAGGGAAAGAAGGAGAGGGAGTGGGAGTTGGTGGGTAGCTACAAGGAACCACACCCAAACCACCCTCTTAGCGAAGGGCCCATCCAGCGGTCTTTTTTTTCGAACCTGTCAACCCGAAACCCGTGGACTGCCCAATCTCCGCGAGGCTAATGGCTCCCAAGAAGATAGTTGCGGGAAGCGTAGGCACCCAAGCCACTGTTAATGTTGGAGGGGTGAGCGGAACGACCAAAGCAGCACACATGAATCAAGCCCAAGTTCTAAGCGTTAAAAAGTTAATTTAGGAGTTATTTCTCGTAGAAGGGGTGAAAGGATTGATGTCATGCATAGGGTTTTGTTTACTCTAAGAGCTAAGTTGCATGCGCGAAACGGTAGAGTTTGGAATTCGCACAAGATTTTAGGCACGAAATGGTAGCTTTTACACACATAAAATGATAAGGTAATCGCCTTACTTCACATAAAATGATAGCTTTTTAACCAGTTCAGTATATGAATAGTCATTTAGAATTCACGTTTCGCAATCATGGTTTAAAAAAACACATGAAATGTTAATTTTTGTTCATGAGATACACTTGCATCGTTAGACAAAACCCTACACTTTCATAGATGCAAGTCGCATGTGATCCGGTGCATTAGGAATAAGTATAATTGCCTACGAATTGTTTTATTGATCTTGCTGTGGACTATCGTAAATGGATACGCTCCTAGCTTAGTTGAAGCTGGTGACCTAACTCTAAATGGATTGTTGACCCAAGTTATGCTTGGCGGTTTGTATAGGTTGTAAATTCCTTAAGAAATTGTTTTGATACATCCAATTAAAATTCTGATTGTGCATGCAATGGGATTGCAATGCCTTGAAGCGAGAGGTTGTGCATTCAACTGTCTGTTAATGTGATTTTGGATGTTAATCCAAGTGGGGAGTGTTTGATGGTTTCATGGCCGGCAGGTCCGAGATGACTGATTACCATGGAACGAAAGGGATGTTTTCCCTAGAAATTGTTATAATGGTTGCTTCAGCTATGGTTGATTTCCTAAAGGGATAATTAAGGAAGGATGGCACTAGCTTACCCCCCGCGAGCCGCCAAACCCTAACCAAGGGGGTTATGAATCCTCGCCGGGAATGTGGACCGAACCTGCCGCGAGAGGTCTCTCCGTGGAAATCACTTGGCATAGGAGGACGCTTAGGTGCCGATGGGGGCTCTGGCCATAAATCCCAATGCCTCTGGGCCTTACACGAGTGTTCTACGTGACTTGAGATGGGATCTCGAGGTCTTGATACTAGTTACAAGGCGGAATCTTGGAAGGATAAACCTTCGGGTTTTATTGCTGAAAGACTAAAGGATTTTTTTGCGGAGGCAGAAAGGAGCACTTAATTCTCCTGTATGGGCAGGAGACACACATTAATCCGAAGATAAGTTAAGGAAGTGTTTGATCTTGTTTTATCTTGTCTTCGTATCTGTGGCCTAAATTACGTAAAGGAACCTGTGACTAACGGGTTAATTAAGGAAGCTGCTTTTATGTATCAAGCATAACATGGTGGGTAATTAGATAACTAAAACAACCCTCGAGGAAAGCGTGGTGGATGTGATCAATGGGTCTATCCTACGGAAGGGTGGTCTCGGTTAGCCAAGAGCTTTCCTCAAAGGAAATGTTAACAAGTAATGTTAGGAAAAGGTTGGTCTATGACCTTAGATAATGTTGACTAGGAACCCGGACTTCAGGTCGATCCTAGTGGGAACGGCCGGACCGTTGCGAGGCAGACTCGAGAGACCCTAGTTGACAAACCCCGTGTCATTCCTTAGGAGTGCCAAGCAGCGTCCTCTAGATTGATCTCTCGATGGGCTGCTAAGACGTGTCCCGCAATTTGAGGGGCGGGCACGTTACACTTCCACACCTGAAACTATTCAAGGACGTCTATAAAGTATGTCAGTTGGGAAAAGAACATTTCACACTGTACCCTCAACAAGCCACACATAGAGCTAATGGGATTAAGCAAGCATCGTGTTCCTAGTTCCATAGAATGGATAAGTTTCTTAGGTCATACGACTATCATTCTACCCCTTGTTATTTGAACTTATACATCAAAACCACTTCAAAGGGGATCAACTATATTCTCTTCTATATTGATTTGTTGATCATGGGCTCAGATTCTACCACTATAGCAAATATCACAAACAAACTCCACTCCACATTGGAAATGACAAACCTTTGTCAACTATCATATTTCTTGGGCATGGAGGTTATCAATGATGGGGATAGGATCTTCGTGTCTCCAGCAAAAATATATCCTCCTTTAGTGGATCAAAATTGTTGTGATCACACATGGCCCATAGCCACATCTCTTGAGCCCACTACGAAGCTTTCTAAGAATCTTCATTCATAGCCTTTTAATGAGCATATCTATCATTCCATGGCAAGAAAGCTCTTGTGGTTGATTTGTACTAGAGCAAAATTAACTTATTCAGTCTCATTGTTCAATCAATATTTCGATGTACTGAAACTTTCACATTGGATTGCATGTTTGGCTATATTGGGATATGTTTTAGCTTACATTTTGGTAAAGATTTAATTTTGCAAGGGTACAAGATATGCTAACTTTTGGTTGGGCAGGAGATCCTGGCACCTAGCATTCCAATGGTGGCTACATTTTCTCTTTAGGCATGGCTCTTACCAACATTTTGACCAAACTAGTCAACTTCCCAATCCCTCCGCATCTTCTTCTATGGATCAGCGTGGATGCTCCCTCCCCTTCAACATCAACATGATGGGGGGAGGGGATTGCCATAGTTTTCCTTCCACCGTCCACTAGTGAGAGGGGGTGGCTTCTTCTCTTGGTGCTTACAAAATTTTGATCATTATTCTATCAATTATAGCTATACTTTGTATCATTATCCATTTGAATCTAAATGAACGTGATTGTAAAAGGGTGCTTAGACAAGTAAACAATTTTCCCATGACGGCAATGTCCAAATGGCACTGTTGCATAGCATTCCATTTAAGCATGACACTTTGCATTACCCCTTTCATTGAATCATGCATTGGCATTGTGTTTTTGTAAGTAGAGCGTCTTGGATGGGGGTAAACCTATCCTTTGGTAGGAGGCCATCAAACAATGAAAATCTTCATGCATCTATGCATGCTACCCTTCTTCATCACACAGTGGTTGAATTGGAATCCACCATATTTGCAACACATCATATGACAATCTTTATGGCAGAAAATGGCATATACTCCTATACTTTCCCTTGTTAGCGACAATCTGATAGGTGGTTGGGATAGTCTTTCTATTTTGTGATTTGGATCTAATCATCCCTCTTCTCTCCCATACACAAAGATTCCCTTTTTTCCCTTTCAGTTCAAAGCAGTTTCATTGCCTTTGCATGTCCTAGTCGGACACTCAGCCCAGGTGCACCCTTCGTCTGATGTCTTAGCCTATCCAGGATGGCCCTTTGGGCTCCCAAGCTAAGATAATCATTGCCTTTGTAGTCTTGCTAGATTCTTAGGCAGCCATCATGCACCCTTGAATAGATGCCTTGGTTGCTTTGGGGTGGGACACCTCCACGTATTATGGGCCAAGCCATGCTTGCAATCCCTCCTTAGGTTCCAGTTATGGGCTTGAGAGGGGGTGTTAAGCTAAAAAAGGTCAATTGCTAGTTAAACAAGGTAAATTACCAGTTAGACCTTCATTAACTCTTTTAAAACAGCCCCAAAAGAGTTTCTATGCCCCATAAGCAAACACCCAAACTTTTGATGCACGCCTGTAAATAGAAAGGCTGCCCAAACAATTCATTAATCTTGTTTTGCAGATCCTCCACCTCCTGGTGCCTTCATCCACTGTTGTCCACAACCCTCCACTGGCAGATACCTTAGTTCATGGTGCAGCCAGCCATCACCAAGCTCCAGGCAACTTGTCCAAACAGCCCCAACTACTGTGTTTGCTGCAAGCCTCATCAGCAGCTTTCCATGTCAGTTTGCAGCAGTCACCCTCAAGCTGTGTATGCTGGGCACTGCAGCTGCCGACATCAGCTTTTGTGCAATTGCCAGCATATCCAGAGGCAGCAGAAGGCTGCATTTCCAGCATACTGCAGCCACACACATCACATAAAGCATCTTCAGCCTGCTGCCCATCTTCCAGAGTTGTCTGGCTTGCATTTACCAGCTGCCACCTGGCATTTTCACACCGAGACATGCCACCCTACTGCCAGTGCTATTGATCAGCCTTGTCCAGACAATTTCCGCACTCTGATCTGCATCTACATCAGCTGTTTGCATACAAAGGCTGCCTACTGTAATTCAGGATCTGTTCAGAGTACAACACGTTCTCCAGTTCATCTATGCCACAGTTCACTCTTTGAGATACAGAGATCCAAGGTTATTCTATTTGCTTTGCATAGTGTTTTCGCCATTCACTCTCTTTCATTCTGAGTTACTCCTCACCATTGAGTTCTATTATTGTCATTGCCATTGATCAGCCTGGCCCAGAAAATTTCCTCACTCTAATCTGCATCTACAGCAGCTGATTGCATACAAAGGCTTCCTATTGTGATTCGGGATCTATTCAAAGTACAACACATTCTCCAGTTCATCTCTAGTATCTACCCTAGTACACTCTGAGATAGGAAGGTTCAAGGGAATTCTATTTGCTTTGCGTAGTGTGCTTTCAGCATATATTCTCTTTCATTCTGAGTTACTCTTCACCTTTCAGTTCTATTGTTTGTCATTGCGTTTTGTCATACACTTTGTGTTTATCTTTTTTGCTCACGTATTTCTTTACACAATGGCTTCATAGTCGCTAGTTTTGGACTTTACAATAGGTTAACTTGGTGCCCTGTCATAGTCACTAGTTTTGGACTTTACAATAGGTTAACTTGGTGCCCTGTCTCTCTTCTCTTCCCATGCCTTCCACTACAGTATCACTAGTTGGTGGATGACTTTCGTTGCCTCTTTAGCACCGTACTTCTGGCATGCCATGACAAGGGTAGGATACCAATTTCAAATGTCAAGAACATACCTAAAGAACTCCAACTTGTAAATGGTAATCCTCTAGTTCATTAGTAGGTCATTGTCACATGGCAGCCTAGACTGTGTCTCAGATGCCATGCTTTCAGACATCAAGCTTGAGAGTGCACCTAGTTCAAGTGTAAGCCCACCCAATAGGAGACTACAAACCAGTCAAGGCCGCACCCCCACTATGGATGGACGCTACAATAAGGGCCAACATCATCAGTGGAGCTCGTCTTCTAAAGCTACTGCCAAGCATCACTGTTTGGCACTCAGCTCTCCCCCTTCCTCGTCTTCAACTGCATGTAAGAAATTGTTCAACAAGCCCTAGAGCTTTCCCATGGGCATATGCCTGGCATCTTGGCACATGAACAACTTTCGCTTTAGTGGAGCACAGAGTCCCACAAGTTGATTGTTGGTAGAAGTTGCAGCCATACCTTGCTGGAAGCATCGACATCCTATTACTTACAAGAGCACAAGCTCTTCTTCTCCCAAGCCAAATGAGTCAAGAAGGTGCTCCCATGAGGCTCTTTTACCTACTTGGATATCAATCTGCGCCCATGGGCAGATTGGAGGAGTCTGTACTTCAATTAGCTAAAAGTCTACAATCCTAAGTGAGATCATGGAACCATCATAGTAGGATGCATCTTGTGGAGCAAGTTGGAAATTGGGGGTTCTTGATCAGATTCCTCAACATTTATGTGCTAAAAGAGGTCCATAGTTGTCAGGTGCGAAAAGTACGGTACGATAAAATACGGTACTAAATGGTACCTTAAGATTTTATAAGGTACCGTACGATATTAGTACGAAAAAAAAAATTTTAACTTCATTATTTTGAACTATAGATGATAGAATAGATGTTTAAAGTCTAAATAGCAATGTTATTGGAGTATATAAGATGAATACTTGAGGGTAACACGCCAAAACCTCTATGGCATATGCCGCATGCACAACATGCACTACAACTTACAAGTACATACATAGGAGTGGATACATCATACATGAATGATCATACAAATAAGAGGCATGTATGCTTGTGAGAGAGAGAGAGAGAGAGAGAGAGAGAGAGAGAGAGATGACATGAGATGAGAGAGAGAGAGAGAGAGAACGCTCGTCGCCTGTGCGTCGTGCTGCCGCCGTTCTGACCTAGTGCACCGCCGTTTTGCCCTCTCGACAGGAGCCCTGACGACGCCCTGTCGTGCGCGACCTGTTGCCGCTGCCTGCGCGACCTGCGACTCGCGCCCCCAGCCGTCGCCCTTACCTGCGCCCCCTTGCCCCGTCTCACCTGTGCCCTCTCGCCCCGACCTGACCCGTTGCGACACCGCCCGTCTGACCTGACCGACCCGTCGCGGGAACTGCACGTCGTCCTGTTCGATATTAGACCAGCCCTCGCCTGTCAGACGCCATCGCCCGCCAGACCTATCCGCCCTCGCCTGTTAAACGCCACCATCGCCTGTCAGACGCTGCCCGCTCCTGTCAGTCACCGCCCTGTCTACTGCCTGTCCCGCTGAAACGTCTGCAGCCGCCCCGTCTACTTCGCCTGTGCTGCCGTTCGAGGCTCCGCCTGCGTGCGTTCCTCCTTTCATGCAGAGGCAGCGTCCGGGATAGCGTGCCCCCTGCTCTGTACACAGAGAGAGAGGGAGAGGGAGAGAGAGAGAGCGGTCCCGCTCTGCACTGTCGGTCAGCCCTTCTTCGAGATCAGCTCGTCATACACGATGGCTGGTTTGGATCTGGATTTCATACACCAAACGGTGGCAGCACTTGGCCCGGACTCTGATGCTGAGGAACCGGAGGATATGGTTCCGTGCACTGAAGAATTGCCCCCGGGTCCTGACATCCACCCTGCGGGTAAACGTACCAAGCATGCACCGGAAGAGATAGGTGTTACTCCGGATCGTTCCTATGCGCAGGTTGCTTCGGATTCTGTGGACTCTCAGGAGATGGACTGGGAGCATCTGTTGGAATTTGCCAACACTCTGCTTGGTGAATATGTTCAACATAATCAGGAAGCCTTCTCTGACTCTGCTCCAGACGATGTTCTGGAAGCTACCGTCGACCCAAAAACTGTCCTACGCTCCTTTTCGGTATTTTATGATCGCGCAGTGATACTCTTCTTCACTGGTCGAATCCCGCTGCTTTCCCGTATTCGCCAATGGCTGCAGAGTCTGCTACAAGGGGAATGTATTGAAGAGATTTTTGTTGGATCCCGAGGTTTTTTTGAGGTCCTCTTGAAAACGGAGATGCACCGTGCTGCTCTCCTGTCTAAACTGCCGTTGTTTTTTGATCGTCGGTTGGTTCATGTGGTTCCATGGCGCCCGATGGCAGATTTCCAGCGCCTCCTGCAACGTGAATGCCCTGTGTGGGTAAAAGTGGAAAATTGTCTGGCTGTTTATTGGCCGCTATTGAAGGATGCTATGGCCGCTGTGGGCATGGTTCTGGTCCCTCCCAGTCTCAGGGCTGTGAATCGCAACCGCTTGTGCATGTTATGAAATACTGCAAGGAAACGGCCTACTTGGTTATGCCTCAATTGCTCTGGCATGCATCCGCTACACTTTCGTTTGAAATGGGGCAATTTTACAGGCCATTGCTTTTCCTGTGGATAGTTGGGACACTTTATGGCTAAATGCCCTGAGCAACAACACGTTTCAGATACGGGTCATGTTGCTCCGCCCATGGAAGATATGGTGTGCGATGCTCCGTCGCAGGATACTATCCACCCGCCCCAAGTTCTGGCCAAAGGTAAACAACAGGTTTCGGGTCTGGATTCCCGTGCCACTGATTGGGTTGAAGTACGTGCCAAAAAAGGCACCAGGATTGGTGCTGGCATGGAAAGTACTGTGCCTACTACCTCACAAGATTCCATGCGAACATACATGCGCAGGAAGGAAATGATGTCTTCTGAGCGCTCTGCTCCTGCTATGGTTTCTTCAACTCCCCGTCATCAACCAGCCAGGAAAATGTATTCGGATCATCTAAAGGGCCCACCTGCACAGCTGGCTTTTGATACCAGGGGCAACGTCATTACTCCGTGGGATCGTCGTTGCCCACGTTCCAACCCCAAGCAAGCAGATATGCCGTCTACTTCCAAATCTGGCCCTCAGAACTCTTTTGCAGTGTTGGCGGATTTCTTGGATGAGGGAGTCCTGGACATTCTAGCCGACAAAGTCAAATCGAGGCACGCTGTGCCTCGTACCTGATTGTGTTTTGTATACACATGAAAGTGGCCACGTGGAATGTGCGAGGGATTTGTTCTCGCCCAAGCAACATGCCATGTGGACGGCATTGTATGAGAATCAGTGGGATGTCCTGTGCGCTGTTGAGCACAAGAGTCACGGTGACGCCGGTAAAGTTGTGGATTGCCATGGCTTTCGTTTGTTCTATGCAGGAACACAGGCCATGCATTATTCGGGTGTGCTCATGATTGTGCATGCCAAATATCAGCCTGTTCTTATTAAAAATGATGTTCATGGCCGCTTCCTGGTGGTTGAAATCTTATTCGAAGGGGAAATCCTATGGTTACTTGGCCTCTATGCTCCGAATGATTCGTTCTCTCGCCGGGAGCTTTGGCAGACTTTGAAGACTTCCTTATCACTTGGCAGACGGGGCTTCTTCATGGGGGATTTCAATATGTGTGTTGATTCTTCCCAGTCTACATCGGAGCACTCGGTCATGGATGCACCGGAAAGTCGTATGTGGCAAGAGTTGGCTCTTGCTGTTCTTAAGCAAGATCTTTGGTCCTGGCTACACCCGTCTTCTCCAGGCTTTACTTTCCATTCGGCCCAGTATGCCACAACATGGTCGCGGCTGGACCGTATATATATCATGCAGAATGATGATTTTCTGCCTGAGATGCTCGAAATAAAAGTGATGCAACAATATGTCTTGTCGGACCATTTCCCTCTACAGTTCGAGTTGTTTGCACAACCCATTGCCCCTTTCAAGCAATTTTTGGAGAGACTCCCTTTGCGTTTCAACTCGTCCTACTTAAAGCATACAATTTTTCAGGGCTATATGCAACAATTGCTTGACAGATTCTCCTTGGACTTTTCCTCTCAGGGCACTGCGTCATTTGAAAGATGGCTCTCTAATGTGCAGCGGGTTGCTCGCCAATATGGGATCTATCATGCCTCTCTTTGTCGACGCCGTCGACAGGCAGCGGAGGACCTGCTGGTTTTGGTTCGCTCCCTGCTGGTGGACACTCCGGATGATGCATTTCTGCTTGCACTGGCCATGCGGGTGGCCGATCTTATTAAAGAATTCCAGCTAAAATCGTATCAGTAGGCCAAATTGCAACATCTGACAGAGACTTTGCAAGATAGTGCATGTCAGACCCATAAGTTCTTTCGAGCCCTCAATGCCTCTCCTGCTCGAGAGAATATGAATAGACTCGAGGATGCACAAGGCCATTTTATCCTGGATCCACAGACTATTGTGCATATATGCAAGAATTATTTCCGTGACCTTCTCGGTTACGCTTCTCCACCTTCAGCCCAAATTACTCAGGCCCGTTCGGTTTTTTATGACCTGGTCCACAATCAGCTTCCGCAGGACATGCAAGCTACTCTGGAGTCAGATATTGGTGAAGCAGAGGTTATGGATGTCTTATTACACTTGCCCAAAGATAAAAATCCGGGTTGGGATGGTCTCACCAATGAGTTCTTTGAAGCTTTCGCTATCCAACTGGCGAAACCATTACAGGCTTTGTTTCAACAGGTGTGGGAAACGGGAATCATGCCTCCCTCATGGAAACAAGGACTTATTAAACTGCTTCCCAAAGTTCCTTTGCCATCTAAGTTGACTCAGTGGCGCCCCATTTCTTTGATGGGTTCATTGTACAAAATCTTTTCCAAAATAATGGCGAATCGGCTCCATAAGCATCTCCCTGCCCTTGTGCACCCTCTCCAGTATGGTTTCATTAAGGGCCGAAATATTCTACACAATGTTTTGAATGCCCAATTGGCCATTGATTATGCCCGCCATTCTAATCAGGAGGTGGTACTGATTCAACTGGACCTGGAAAAGGCTTTTGACTATCTAGACTGGTCTTTCGTTGCTGACCTTATGTCTGCTATGGGCTTTGGTGCTCGGATGTCTCGTCTGATCTACACCATTAGTGTTGAGGCGTCTTCGAGAGTCATGCTGAACGGAGGTGTTACTGAGCCATTTGTCCTTGCCCGTTCTGTCAGACAGGGGTGCCCTTTGAGCCCTTTATTCTTTGCCCTTGCGACACATCCAGTTCTTTCCATGTTATCACATATGGCCGCCTCTTCCCAGTTGGCCGGACTGTCGCTTCCTACAGGACAACACTTCATTGGCCAATCACTGGTGGATGATACTTTTATGATTTTGCGGGCAGATAAGGATAACCTTCGAAAAGCATTGGATGTTTAGGATCTCTTTGGTCGGGCGTCAGGCCTTCGTATCAATGCGCTCAAATCAGCCATTCTAAGCTGCACGGAGTCGGATTTGCAGTCCTTGGACTGGCAGGGTCTGGTTGTTCCTCGGGGTTCCATTGTCAGGCATCTTGGATACCCTTTGGGTGTTGATGTTCCCCCAAAACAGCTTCTGCAGTGGATTTCTCAAAAAATGGTGGCCAAGTTTATGTATTGGAAGTCTCAGGCCTGGCCTTTTCATATTCGCCTCAAAGTAGCCCAGATAATTATGTTGCCAATGCTCACATATTTCTTGCCATTGTTGCCCTGGACTCCTACGACTCTGAATGCTCTTACTCAGTCTATTCGCTTCATGCTATGAAAGAAGGACTCATTGCATGCAGGTATTTCCTGGATCTCGTGGTCGCATGCGTGCACCCCCAAACGCATGGGTGGCGGAACTATTTTCGATGCCCAAACTCACATGCAGGCACTTCGTTGGTCCCTTTTCCGCGCCATGTGCTCGGATGATCATCATCCGTGGGTCGCTATCGCCCGTTATTTCCTCGAGGGCCATGGGCTTCGACATGGTAATACCCAACTCCGAAGTTCTTGGTGGCACGTTCTTAATGCGGATTCGCGGTTTTCCAGTTCTTCTTCATCGCTGCTTACTCATTTGATGTGTTCCTAGAAACACGTCCTTCAAAAGGCTCAGTGGCACCCAACGGAGGATCGCTTGGCTATTAACTCTTTTCAATTGGAATTACTGGCAGTCTCGCGTTTACTTTCGTGGGAAGGTAAACATGAGCTTAGACCACAATTCAACCGGATGGCACGGTTGGGCTTGTCTTCAGTCGCGGATGCCACCCTTGCCAGTCGCAATGTGCTTATATCGTTTCGTACTGCTAGGAGGCTCTTCCGGATCCCTCGTGGATATAGGCCTATATGGGAACAGCTTTTGACGGTGCTTCAAAGCAGACAACCCTTTCCTGCTCTTGCTTTGGATCATCCCTGGCAGGATTGGGATCTACAAGGCCGGCTGCAATTGAGCAAAGCTTCTGCTAATCAAGTGTATCATCTTCTGGTTAAAGACAATCAATGGCTAGTTACTAAAGCGAATGCTTTATGGGGATTGCGTAAATCCCGGTCATGGTGGAGGGCAAGTGTGATGGAGGGCTGGGTTAACAAGACACCCTTTAAATACAAAGTCTTTCTTTGGAGAGTGATGATTGGGGGTCTTCCGCTTGCTTCGGCTCTTTCCAAGAACGAATCTCCAATGGCACCTGTTTCTTTTGCACCACTACTATGGAATCCGCCCGCCACCGATTTATTTCTTGCCCCATCGCTAAGAAAGTCTGGTTGTTTTTGTCGGCCGTTTGGCGAGGGGTGGTTGGTATCACACTGCGCCCCTTTGATTGGGTTTTGGCCCAGCCCAAATACCCTACTCCCGCACAGCCACATATGAAGCTCATGTATCACTTTCTTCAATACTGGGGCTGTTGGCATAACTGGACCATTCGGAATGCTTTTCTGTTTGACTCCGCCCATAATGTTCAGCGGCATATTGTGAGGCTTAAGGGCCTCTTGTATTGGCAGTTAGCTCTTCTCCATCGTTCTGATTTGCTCTCTATGGAGGACTTCCGTCCTTGGCATATGGCAATTTCCTCCGTATCCTTGCCATGAAATTGTAACTCGTAGTACTTAGCACCTCTTCACATGATGGCCTGGCTTGTCGTCATGTATCTTGTAATCAAGTAATCTTGTATTTTTTTTCGTAATTAATACAATTACCTTTTACGAAAAAAAAAAAGAGATGACATGAGATGCTTTATTAACGTCTGCAAGAGGCCAAAATGACTTGTGAGACCAACAATTACCAAACAAACCACCAAAGGTTTTGGCAAAAGATTTATGAATTTTGTTATGGTTTTGTTTGACATTGCTAAGGCTAAAGTAGCTACTAATGGTACATTCACTAATTCGTGTACTCTTAGAAGGTACATTAGGCCAAGCTATCCTCTGGCCTAGTTTTATTAGCAATGTGTACTAATGCTTTGGGTTGGGTGGTGCAAAATGAGCTGTGAACAAAGGTAAAATCAATAGGATTAAGCTACTTGATGATTCTCAAATGGTGCTGAATTTATTTATTGATGACACTAACATATTGTGAAAAATGATGGAACATCAATTAGAAACGTTTGGAACTGCTTGAATACCTTATGTATGGCCTTTGACTCTAGGATAAATCATAACAAAACATGTATGAGGAGTCTAATCAAGCTTCCACCCTCTTTCTTGGTTGATCGATCAAGGCTACAAAACCACCACCACTACCACAACAACAACAATCAACAACCCAAACCACCAACAACAACAACAACCACACAAAGAAAAGCAAAAAAAAGCTTGTTTTTTTGTACGAATTCGTATGGTACGGTACGGTACGAACCGTATAGTACGAACCAGTTCGTACTATGTACGAGTGCAACTATGTAGAGGTCAAAGCACAAGTAGCTTTTGCCTAGGGATGGTGGCTAGCTTGCCCAACTAGATTCCTAGATTATTGGAGGTGACTTCGACAAACTAGAGGCCCTTGACAATGAGCAAAGCAAAGGCACAAACTTTCAAGGTGGTGTAGATAGAAAGCAAGTGGCCTGGGAGGTTCTCCTTTTGGAGTGGGTGCTAGGGATGTCTAGAGGAACCCACCCATCTACAAGCAAGAGGGCTCATTGGACTTTTCCTCGGCTGTAAGTGAGTAGGAGGTTACCTTCTAGAGCAACTAGACAATTTCTATGCAGGAGGGAGACTCGTCCAGCTTTCAACGGGTAAAAATGGGACCATTTTGTCAAATCATGCCCCTTGCCACTTGACTATCAACACACCAACCTCAACCCTCAACTTGCGCTCATGTTGGATTCCAAACTCACAACCTATGAGCAAAACCCTCAACTTGCACTCATGTTGGATCCCAAACTCACAACCTATAAGCATGAGAATATTTGTAGACTGATCAGGCAGCTTCTTGGGTAAGAAAGCTAGCATAAGCTGAAGGAATTTTAAAGGATATGGCAAAGCCCTGGGGGTTCAAGTAAATATGCTAGGAGGCAGCCCTCTGATCAAGCCAGCAATGTTGAAATGAGAGGGATTTGCACCATAACCTAGCAACCGTCCAACAATTAATATAGGATTCCTCTAGAGTCCACACACTTCAAACCTAGAAGATGCATGTGTGAGCTTCCTTAGCAAGCATAGAGAACAAAAGGCAAAGTTCTTTCTACACCTCAATAGCCTTCTAGATGGGGAAAGGAGATATTGTGCAGAGAGTTCTTCAAGGAGCATTGACCCAACATACCGAGGGATCAAACTCATAGCCTGATCAGCATGGGAGAGTGAAGTCTTGCCCAAAGAAGATGATAGGGCTAGCCATTGACTTCCATAGATAACTTTTTCAATATGAGATGGTCTCAACTCAAGTGTAGTGATGTAGGGGGCAAATGTGGGGTTATGTCTCATTCTTGATCACAAAGAATATGTGATTCCTTATTACACCCTTCACCAAATAGGAGATGCTCTGAGCCCCCTAATCACACAAAGATATTAGTACTCTATAGGTCAACAGCAACAAGGTGATCATAGAAGGGCAAAAAGAAATGGAGTTTTATCTATAGTAGTCAACCAAACGAGGCTTTCCTCACATACTGCGTCCTACTATTTGCAAGGGCAGTGTCTTCCTTCAATTGAAAACCATGAGTTGACAGATCTTAGGCTAAGGTATATACAAAGGAAGAGTGGACTCAGAGTATGCTGAAGACACAGTCTTATATGTTGAGGATGATAAGTTGATGTTGGAGAGAGTGCAAAAATCAACTGGCATAAGTCAATTGGTTTTCTTAAAGATCCTATCTCTAGCACTGATTGGGGAGTTCACTTCGGTTTTAAATGGTTAAGCAAAACAATAAACTACATAGGGTCCTAGGTGGAACTTGACATCACAACAGCCCAATAATTTGTGCCAATGCTAGGCTCTATCTAGCAAAAGATGACCTACAAGAGTAGAGCTTATTTTTCTCTGGTATGCCAAGCTTTAGTGGTCAACAAAGTTCTATTGGTAATGGCCTAGTATATAGCTTGTTGCTAATGCCCTTCTCCATGCTGTGCTTCTCAATTACACTACTTAGTTTGAAACTTCCTCTAGGATGAAACAGACAAGTCCAAGGTTTCTCGCTAAAAGGGAGGCTTGAGGACTATTGATCCAAAGTACCAACAAGCCAAATGCACACATGCCAAGGTGACTGTCAAACTCTAATTTCTGCTATAAATTAGTGTTTACAGCAAAGATTTTCCAATATCTCCACTCTAATGATTCAAATGGCTAGATTTTGCTAAAATAACTTGAGAGATGGCTGTAGGATGAGAGAGAATGCTTTAGAGAGAGAAATTTGAAAGTTTCATCACGAGAAAGGCTTAAAAAATTGTTGCTGGCCTCCTCAAACAGCCATGGCAACTATCACTAATAGCTTAGGACCACCATAAAGGTGGTTGTCCCCTCCAATATACTCTCATCTGCACTAAAAGGACCTTGGGCTGCTACACCTACACTTGGAGGGCTCCAAACTAATGTCACCTATTTTAGAGAATGTTGTAGAGAGAGAAATTTGAAAGTTTCATCACAAGAAATGCTAAAAAATTTGTTGCTGCCCTGCTCAAACAACCATGGCAACTATCACTAATAGCTTAGGACCACCAGAAAGGTGGTTGTCCCTTCCTGTATACTCTCATCTGCACCAAAAGAACCTTGGGCTGCTATCACCTGCACCTGGAGGGCTCCAAACTACTGTCACCTATTGTAGGACTAGTCCCTAATGGTTGCGAATCACATCAGTAGCATCTCCTTGCTCTCTAACAACCACCTCCTCTCTCACAATGGCTGGAATAGACTTCCACCAGCCCTTAAAAAGGTTTTTCCCGCTTGCATGGGCAAGTTTTGCCAAGTGGCAACCTTCCAATCCCATTTTCTAGCATTTTTCAACTTATTTAATTAATTTTCAAAATATTAGTTTTGAAAATTAATTTATTACTCTAGTGCTCAAAAATTTAATTTCACTAACCAATAATTAAATTGGCTAGGGCCAACTTGTCTTCTCGGTGTTCCTAAGTAATTATTAGCCCTTAGACTAGCATTAATTAATTAAGTAATGCCTAATCTCTAGTGTCACCACCACTGACATTAGTGGCCACTAAATTGGTCTAGACCAAAATTTAACGTCGGATACCAACTAGTACCTATCAGACATAACTTGTCACAACTTTTGCCTTTGACACCAACTGATATCTCAGGGTCGTGGATCCCACATTGTAAAATAATTAACTTGCATCTCACATCTGCAAGTCACATTTGCATATTTGACTAACTTTTAATCAAACACTAAGCAAAGCAATAAAATTTCACATCGTTGTGATAGAGCACCCCCTTCAAATCCTTACAATCATCCTCGAATGCATAGCAATGTGCCAAAGCATCCGTTGCTACTACTAGAAATACATGTAGACATGGTAATCAAACATGTGTACCTATTGCTTAACCACGTTCATACCCTCTCTATGCGAAATTTTAGTTACCTAAACCAGTTACAATACACACATATGAATCATAACCACTACCAAAACCATTTGTATTCTTTTATTGGTGAAACAATGTTGAGCTTCACCAAGAAGCACATCGAAACTTTACCTCAACTTTACTTGCCTTAAAACCTCCATAGGTTTTAGGCCTTTCTCCCCTCTAGTATTACGATGCTTTATACTTTCACATTGCTACAATTCCAACTTGACTAATATGCAACATTGCATCAAGTTGACTAGTCCTTCATGTGTACTTAACATACTAGGAGTACCAGATGCATTAGGAAACATTTTTGTTTACATATTTTGGATCATTGTAATGTGACTGTGCATGGGAATTTGCATACTGCCAATCATACCAAGATACATTTTCCCATATATTCCATGTATTATTAGCTACATTTTTCCTCATGCAAGCATCACTAGCTATATTTTTCCTCATGGCCAACACTATGTTGAAGCATTGACATGAGCAGAATTAATACCATGAGTCCTCAACACAGTGGGTTGCATGTATATATTGTCAAACTTGCCACCTTATGCCTCAACATCATGCCAACATTGTTGTATATGGGTTTATGCATACTACCGACCATATGCGGATGCACACCACGCATTGGTTGTAGCATACCATAAGGAGTCATGCAATACATCCTCATATGTGATCCCTAACCCACCATAGAATGGAAACTAGTGCCACCACTAAAGTACCCTAGCTGCCCAATCATTGCATGCATGCCTTGCTATCCAAAAAGCATTGGATTGGCACTTCCAAGTTGACCTTGCATATGCATCAACTGCCCCACTAGCATCGTTTACTTATGCTCACTACTCACATTTGAAACATCATGTTATTGTGTTGGCTCTTCCTTTAGTGCATCTTGTTGTCCCATAGTCCTTGAAGATGATTTTCTCTTCTTGCCTTTGCCGCCTTCCTTTAAGGGGTTCAAAAAACACATGAATTGAATATCATTTGCCAATTGCACAAACATTTCAACTACTATCCCCAGTTGATCTTTAAATTGGTCATCAAATTCCCCTTCCTCTTACTGGTCATCAGATTTAGGAGACCTAGAAGGACCCACATTTTCGTCTAAACCAACCACATCTTGGTCTAAACCAACATTATCAGCTTACTATCCATACTGCATGCCTTGTCCGAAATCAAGCATTGCATTTTCCTCGACACTTGGTGAATTTTGAGATTAAGAGCCATCATCCTTGCTTGATCCATCTCACTATCTGCAGACATTCTTGTTGTAAATGCTCAACTGAATACAATGTCAGCACTAGAGCAAAGTTTCTAACCTTCAACAGGTGTCTCAAGCCCATCAATTCAAGGGAGTTCGTGGTATCCCAGCAATGGAACCTTGAAACCAACCTTTCTTCTTGGAGAAGGCGGTAAATAACCTAATTAATCCACAATTACAACAAGCATAAAATTCACATAAACTAAAATGCACAGTTCACTACTTTAATCTTAGACATTGGACAGCTTGTTGGCCCCAAATCTGGCACCCCTTGCAATATTTATTTATCTTGAATTGCAATCTCGATGGAACACAATGAGATTCCTTGAATCTCCTTTGCTCTCCCATTTTTCTATCATCAATGACTACTAAGTCTTCAAACCAATTTGCCCCTTGGTTTGGCCTTCACCCTACTCGCGAGACAAATTAAGCCCCAAATTTGACATTGGTTAGCTAGCCTCTTGAATCTCCCTGAAATTCTTTTATTTTAACTGCTCGAATTCAGGTCCTAAGCCCTCAATTCTGAGCATGCATCCCGAGGTGTCTGTCAAACCCTAATGTCTCCTATAAATTAGGGTTTATAGCAAAGATTTTCCAATATCTCCATCTTTAGTGACTCAAATGACTAGATTTTTCTGAAATAACTTGAGAGATAGCTATAGCATCAAAGAGAATGTTGTAGAGAGAGAAATCTTAGAGTTTCATCATAAGAAAGGCTTAGAAAAGTACTATTGCCTTGCTAAAACAGCCATGGAATTTATCACTAACAACTAGGACTACCAGAAATGTTGCTGCCCCCTCCTATATGCTATCATCTACACCAAAAGGATCTTTGACTATTGTCACCTGCTACACGACCGATACCTAGTGGCTGAAAATTACATCAATAGCATCTCCTTGCTATCTAGCAGTCTCCTCTCTCATTGTGGCTAGAATACACTTCCACAAGCCCCTAAAAACGTTTTCTCCACTCACATAGGCAAGTTTTGCCAAGTGGCAATCTTCTAATCCCATTTTCTAGCATTATCGAACTTATTAAATTAGTCTTTAAAATATTAATTATTCTAGTATTTTTTTAAAAAAATTCACCAACCAATATTTAAATTAGCTAGACCTATTTGTCTTTCAAGTATCTTTGAGAAATTATTAGCCCTTAGATCGGCATTAACTAATCAAGTAATGCCTAGTCTCTAATGTCTGACATTAGTGGCCAATAAATTGATCTAGCCCAAAATCTGACACCAAGTACTACCTAGTACTTGTAAGATATAACTTATTACAACTTTTGCCTTTGGCACCAAGCTGATATCTTAGGATCTTCGGTCTCACATTGTGAAATAATTAACTTGCACCTCACATGTGCGAGTCACATTTGCACATTTGATTAATTTTTAATCAAATGTTAAGCAAAGCAACTAAATTTCATATCCTCATGACATAAATCCACATATCAAGGATCAAGACGCATTGTGACTGAAAGAGCACATGCACATCCAATGTGTTATTTGGAAGACTGGATCCAACCGTTCAATCAAGTTTTGGAGATGTTACATCCTTGGACATCTAGATGGGCACTAGTAGCATTGACCACTTTAGCCACTACTAGCATCCATCCAAATGTCCAAGGATGTAACAATCTATAACCAATGCTATTGGCATCTATCTAGATGTCCTAGAATGTAATAAGAGATATTTACAAGGATGCAAACTTTGAGATCCTTCAACAAGCGGTGGGCAATCAGAGGGGAGATACAACCTAGATAGCCGAGAATTGATGCAGCAATCCCAAGGGACTGCCTTGCCTCCTTCTCACCAAAAGCATGTACAATTAAGCCACGATCGTGCATCTTGATGCAGATAGCATGTAGAGTTAAAAACACTCCCCAAACACTTTCACAATGCAACAGGGTGGTAGACTAACAACAAGGTTTAGTTTTCCCCGACCTCCCTTGGAGGCAGATCCAAGTCATAGGACTCCAAGAAATTTATGGTAGCTTGACACATACATCATTTGATGTCCAAGAGCAGCAACCATAGATCTAGGAAGGCCAAGCTTTGGATGAGTTGAATTCAAATCTAGGAGAGTAGAGTTGATATACCTTGTCAATTTCACAGAATTCCCATGGCTAATAGTCCATGGGGGATCTAGCATTTGATAGCTAGTTGGCTCAGATGCAGCAAAAGAGGTGTGGAAAACAACTAGCTATGGAGGAAAGAGAAATGAGCCAGTGATAGTAGACAATGTGAGAGCTGAAAACGAAGTGTACTTGCAGAATTGAAGAGTGATAGATTGAAAGTACAACTTAGGTCGAAGGTAGATGTGACCCCTAACTCAACTTGAATCAACTAACTCTAGTACTAATTCTAAATGAAGTGACAACTTATTGCTTTAGTTGTGTTCACAATGCAAACTAAATAACTAAAACATTGGGCACTGCCCATAGAATCGGCAAATTCTAACACCTCCCTATAGTGCCAATGTGATTGAAGTATAAGAAGATAAATCACCAAAGGGTAACAAGTTCAAGGACTTCCGAAAACCCTCAAACTTCTCATAAGGTAGTGCTTTGGTGGACTTGTCAACAACATTTCCCTATGTAGGGACAAACATCAAACTGATCTCTCTTGCATAGCATCTTCCTCTAACATAATGGTAACGCACCTCAATGTATTTCGTGCGGACATAAAACACAGGATTCCATGCCACTACAATAACACTTCGACTATCAGAAAGAATGGGCGTAGGACCCTCTAATGAAATTTATAGATAATCCAACACTCTACCTAGCCATACACAATCCATTGTTGCTATGAAGGCCACCTTGTACTCAGCCTCACAAGATGAGATAGCCCCTACAAGTTGTTTATGACTTAGCCACGAAAGCTACAAGCTTGTAGATGCAAGTCTACCCCCAAGATAATAATGTATATGACTGAGTACCTTGCAAATATCTAAACATTTGCTTAATAGCTTGCCAATGTACTGTCTATTGGCTATACATAAACCTGTTAACTGGGATACTACAAACTATATATCATGATGTGTGTTACAAAGGTACATAAGACAACCAACAACATGATTGAAAATTGCATCATTGCACATTCCTTTACCATCATGCATGGACAGATTTAGCCATGGCTCCATAGAAGTACACATAGGTTTGCAATTTTGCATATTAAGCCTATGCAAAAGCTTATCCACATATTGTGATTGCGACATGATGATGCCATGCCGATTTTGGGTGAATTGAATCCCCAAATAGTAGTGTAAGCAGCCCATATCTAGCATAGCAAAACCATGTTTCAATTCAGCCTTGAAATCAGCAATTTTATGCTCTTTTGGTCTGGTGAGCAGCATATCATCTATATATAGAATGATTCCTAGCAAGTCCCCACCTTCATTCTTAATGTAGAGAGTGGGAAAAGTTGGACTATTTGTAAAGCCAATGCTAGCCAAATAAGCATCAATCTTCGAGTATCAAGCATGAGAAGCTTGTTTTAAACCATAAAGAGCTTTATGCAATTTGCAAACCACGTGCTCTTTGCCATTCACCACGAACCTTGGAGGTTGTGGCACATAAACATCCTCATGTAGGTGTTGAGAAACCACTTCTTCAGTCCACACATTTCATTTAGCGTTTCGCACTAACAACCCCAAAAAGGGTTAGTGTCTACATTTTGGCCACTTTTTCAGTGGGCGCCCACACAATGGTGTGCCACCCTAGACAGCTTATACCTATAAATAGACAGTCACTTCATTCATTCTTCACACTCCTAACACCACTCTTCGATCATTCTTCACCCCTTTTACTCCGTCATTAGACATTGTGGTTCGTGGCTTGTGGCTGCCTTCACTGTTCCTCTTCTGCTCTAGGTGCCCTGTTCCATCATCAGGCCTTGCATTTGAAGCATCTTCTACCTAGCATCACCATCATCTACTTGGCATCAACATCCTTTTCCTATAGTAACGGGTTAGGCACGGAGATCGGGACAGATAATCGTTACGCGCAGTAAGAGTCAAAGAGAGTGAGAGAGAGAGCAGAGTAGAGAGTGAGCACGTTTTCAGGTACAATGACGATAGATGTACCTTTAGGTTTTTAGATAGATATATATGTGTAAGTATAAGTGCTAAGGGTGTGTTCACATCCGAGCACATTTAAAGGCACGAGGACTTTATTCCCAACAACCTCCCACCTAAAGGCAATGTGCCTTAAGAGGAGAAAAGAATCAGCTAAGTCAAGGTATGTACAAAGCTGAAATACATATATCTATCTAACTCCCATCATCTATTCGCAATGAGTAAACCGCTCTGCTGGAAGACCCTTCGTGAGAAGGTCTGTAGGATTATCATTTGTATGCACTTTGACAAGCTCAATGCTATTGGTGTCAAGTACATCTCTAATGAAGTGGTACTTCACCTGTATGTGCTTTATCTTTGTATAAAAGACATGATTCCTTGCTAGCATGATAGCACTCTGACTATCACAATGGAGAACAGGTGTCACGAGGACGTGAAAATTTGATGCTTTGCTTATGTTTAATTGACATTTGATTAAAGGATTAATCAAATGTGCAATTAAAAGATGCACATGTGAGGTGCAAGCTACTTTTTCACAATTAAAGGCCAAAGGACCCTGTGAAAAAGATGGGTGTCAAAGGCAAAAGTTGTGACAAGTTACACTTGTTAGATTCTAGGTGAATTTTGGTGTCAGTTTGCCCCTTGGACCATTAATTGGCCATTAAGTGTCAGTAGTGACACTAGGGACTAGACATTAATTAATGGATTAATGCTTGTCCAAGGGTCAATTAATGCATGGGACCACTTTGGGTTGCAAATGGCCTAGCCAATTAATTTTTGGATGGGTAAGGTCAATTTTTTTAGCATGGATTAAGGGCTGAATTAATTTTCAGAATTAATTAATTCTGAAAATTAATTAAATGGCTGGAAATTGCTGAAAATGGATTAAGAAAGCTGCCACTTGGCAAAACTTTCCCATGCAAGTGGGGGAAAGGTTAAATAGGGCTGAAGGGAGAGGGAAATCTCGTTTTTTTCATTTTGGTGCTGTTGGAAAGAGGTGTTGGACTGTGGCTGCCAGCTTTTGGGGCCATTTCCCAGCCATTGGAGACCATTTTGGTGATGGAGATTGCATATTCTTGACCTTGGGAAGCTGGCAATTGCTGCTGATGCACTTTCTCCTGAAGATCACAGTCTTTGATGCTCCTATTGTTGTTGGTGCATCCGTTTGGGGCTGGTACAGCAGGGCAGGAGCTGATTTTGATCAGTTCTTCGCGACAAATCTCAGAATTTTCTCTCTCTACAGCATTCTCTCATCTCCTTCAGCCTATGCTCAGTCATTTTCAGCAATTCTTAGCCATTCGGAGGAGATCTCAGCCATTTTTGGTGGGCTAATCTGTAATTTTTGCAATAAACCCTGATTTACAACAGAAATTTAGGGTTTAGCAGCCACCTTGGGATCCATGCCAGAGATTGAAGGCTCAAGGGACTGAAATCAGCAGCTGATAATTGAAGATTATCAAGGGATTTCAGGAGCTACCTATCCCAAATTGATTTGGGGTAGCATTTGGCCAGCCAAGGGTCAAATTGGAAAAGAAGTCCTGGGTGAATAAAGTGGCAAATGACCCAAAAGGCTTGCTGGTCATTTATGACAACAAGAGCAATTGGTTAGTAGGAGGAGATTAAAGAATCTCAAGTTGTACTCCTTCCAATTGAATGAAAGCTAAAGAAATACCGCAAGGGGTGCTAGTTTTGGGGCCAACAGGGTGTCTACTGTCCAAGAATGTTATAGTAAAGTGTGTATTTCATTTTATGTGCATTTATTTATTGTTGTAATTAACTCTTAAATCAAGTTATCACCACCCATTCCAAGAAGGAAGGCTGGTTTCAACAGGTAATTTTGAGATGCCAAGCTCTCCCACCAGACGTGAAAGCCATAAAGCCTCCTTGCATGCCTCAGTGGCAACCACATACTTTGCCTTTATAGTAGACAATGCAACTTATTTTTGTAGCCTGGAGATCCAAGATATTGCTCCTCCTGTGAAAGTAAGCACATACCTAGAAGTGGACTTCCTGCAGTCCACATGACCATCATAGTCTGCATCCGTAAAGCCAACAACAGATGCCTTCTACTTTCCAAAGCAGATACACGACTCCTTTGTGCCGTTGAGGTATTTCATAATACCTTTCACTGCATCCCAATGCTTCTTGCCAAGGATTGCCATGTATCTGCTAATCACTCCCACTGCAAAGGCAATGTCAGGACGTGTAGCAATCATAGCATACATCAAATTGCCAACAGCTGAAGCTTATGGTATCCTGGCCATTTCAGCCTTCTCATCATCAGATATAGGGCTGTCCTCTACACTGAGTTTCGCATATGGAGGCAATGGAACCCCAATTGTTTTCCCCCCCCTCCATATTGAAACACTGCAAAACCTTGGAGATATACTCCTACTGAGATAGATAGAGTAAGCCTATCGACCTATCTTTGAGTATTCGTATGCCAAGAATGTGATTTGCATCACCAACATCCTTCATGTCAAAGCTGCCATGAAGACTTTGCTTCAATGAATCCAAGGCATGAGTATCCCTGCCAGCAATCAGCATGTCATCAACATACAAAACCAAGATAATCAGGCAGCCATCCCCTACATTTTTGGTATACAAGCAGTGATCCACTTGACTTCTATGAAAGCCTTGGGACTGCATGAATGTATCAAACTTATGATACCATTCTCTAAGTGCTTGTTTCAGCCCATACAAACTCCTTTTGAGTTCACATACCATTTTTTATTTCCCTTGTTCAACAAATCCTTCATGTTGCTGCATATATATGTCTTCATACAGATCACCATGTAAAAACGCAGTCTTTATATCCATATGTATGAGCTCCATATCCTCAACTGCAACTGAGCCCAAAATGGTTCTCAATGTAGTCACCTTGACTACAAGAGAGAAAATCTCATCAAAGTCAATTCCATGCTCCTGCTTGTACCCCTTTGCAACCAATCTTGCTTTGTACTTTGGTGAGGAACAAGAAGTGACCTTCATCTTGTAAACCCATTTGCATGGAAGGGTTTTCTGCTCTTTAGGCAACTGTACCAAGTCCTAAGTGCTATTTTTTTCAAGAGATTCCATCTCTGACAGCATGGCTTTATACCATTTCTTGCTGTCCTATCTATCTATTGCTTCCTTGAAGCAAGAATGTTCACCACAGTCTGTCAACATGACATAATCAGCCACATTAATTGCACTAGGAACAAACCTGTCAGGTTGTCTAGTAGCCCTAGAAGATCTCCTAACCCAATGGTCATTGTTTGCTGGCTTTTCCTACAAATTTCCATTTTCAGCATGCTGTCCTAGCATTTCAGCCTGCAAATCAGCATTAACAACTTGATGTCCCGGCTGTTCCTGCACATGTAATGGCTCATTTTCATGGGCAATAGCTGGCTAATCATTTTGAGCATCATTTCCTGCATTTACAAGTTCATTTACAGCAAGTATTTGCTGCTATACAACGGGCACATATTGCTATCCAAAAGGTACTTCTTCCCGGAATACAACCCTACAGACCTCCTCAGTCTTTTCGAGCTGTTTGTGCATGCGATCTTCCCGGAAGATAACGTCATTGCTGTGTACTACTCATAGTCATCAGGTACGAAAAGTATGGTATGATACGGTACGATAAAATACGGTACTAAATGGTACCTTAAGTTTTTATAAGGTACGGTACGATATTAGTACGAAAAAAAAAATAACTTCATTATTTTGAACTATAGATGATAGAACAGATGTTTAAAGTCTAAATAGCAATGCTATTGGAGTATATAAGATGAATACTTGAGGGTAACATACCAAAACTTCTATAGCATATGCCACATGCGCAACATGCGCTACAACTTACAAGTACATACATAGGAGTGGATACATCATACATGAATGATCATACAAATAAGAGGCATGTATGCTTGAGAGAGAAAGAGAGAGAGAGAGAGAGAGAGAGAGAGAGAGAGATGAAATCACATGAGAGTACATTCACTAATTCGTGTACTCTCAGAAGGTACATTAGGCCAAGCTATCCTCTGGTCTAGTTTTATTAGCAATGTGTACTAATGCTTTGGGTTGGGTGGTGCAAAACGAGCTCTGAACAAAGGTAAAATCAATAGGATTAAGCTATTTGATGATTCAAAAATGGTGCTGAATTTATTTATTGATGATACTACCATATTGTGAAAAATGATGGGACATCAATTAGAAACGTTTGGAATTGCTTGAATACCTTATGTATGGCCTTTGGCTCTAGGATAAATCATAACAAAACATGTATGAGGAGTCCAATCAAGCTATGGTACTACTTTCCTTTTCTCGGGATCCCATAATCTGTACCCCATTTCACCCTTGTCACCATATCCTAGGAAAATGCATTTATAGGACTTTGAATCAAGTTTGCTGCGTTTTTTTTTACGAATGTACACAAAAGCCTCGCAGCCAAACACTTTCAGATGAGCATATGAAGGTGGCTTGCCCGACCACGCTTCTTGGGGAACTCCCCCCTCCAAAGACCTGTTTGGTGACCGATTAATTAAGTGAACAGTTGTCATAACAGCCTCTGCCCAAAAACCATGGGGTAATATAGCATGAGACAGCATCGTACGGACCTTATCCTGTATGGTCCGATTCATACACTCTCCAACTCCATTTTGGGGCGGATTATGAGGGGCAGTGAGCTCCCTCTTTATCCCCTTGCTATCACAAAATGCCTGAAAGACCTGGGATACATATTTCCCACCATTATCAGAGCGAAGACGCTTAAGTGTCTTATTTTTCTGATTTTCAGCCAATGCCAAGAATTTTTTAAACTTATCAAGCACTTTATCCTTACTATGAATGGGGTAAACCCATACCTTTTGTGTAGCATCATTGACAATGGTGACAAAATATTATTTTCCCCTAAAGATAATTCTGGCATTTGACATGCATCCAAATGTACTAACTCTAGAGGAGAAGATTTCAAAGAAAGAGAGTTTTTGTGAGACATCTGTGCATGTTTGCCATAAATACAATGATCACAATGCTCAAAATCAGCATAACGAAGACAAGGGAAGTAACCCAAACGAGAAAGCACTTTCATTCATGTTTGACTCATGTGTCCCAGCCGGCCATGCCACAAAGAAACGCTTGGCTACACTGTCACAACAACAACATGGTCACGCACACTAGATACATGAAGTGGATACAAAGTATCACTCTTGCAATCTCTGGTAAAAACCCTAGATGCCTTATAGATCTTCCATTTTCCATCACCAAAGTTGGTATGAAAACCATCATCATCTAGCTGCCCTGTGCTAATCAAGCTCTTCTTGAGCTGAGGTACATGTTGTACATGCTGAAGTGTAAAGACAAAGTGATACTGAAATTGTAACTGCACACTGCCAATACCTACAATCTCACATGCATATTTGTCCCCAAGATGGACAGCACCATGTCGACCCCCTGTATAGGCAGAGAACCACTCACGATGAGGGGTGACATAAAAGGAAGCACCTGAATCGAGAATCCAGGTATGTATGTCATCATTTGTATTTGCAAGTAAAGCATATGCACCTAAGTGTGAAGAGACAAAGAGTACATCACTCCCGCTGTCACTATCATGAGTGACTACATTCACCTCTTCAATTTTTACACTGCTCTTCTTAGGCTGACTGTCCTTCTTCTCTTCCTTGCTATCATCTGTCTTATTTCCTTTTCCTTTCTCTTTCATCCATTTGTAGCAATCACGTTTAAAGTGACCCTTCTTGCCACAATGATGACATTCAACATCTTTGCCACATGATTTATTGCGTCCCTTGCTATCATATTTGCCCTTTTGTTGTGATCTGCCCCTAGCATGCAAAGCACTGGAAGACTTACTGGATGCATTGTTCTGCCGATTCATCTCTTCCATAAATAGAGCACTCTCTACATCAGCATACAAAAGGATTACATTAGAATTGCTCATAGCAGTCCTGAATGTATCCCAACTCTCTGGTAGAGTGCAAAGCAAGAAAGTAGCCTTAAATTCCTCATCAATCATGAGCTTCAAGGCAACTGGCTGGCTGAAAATGGAGTCAAACTCACTCAAGTGAGTAGACATTGCTGTACCCTCTTTCATACGCAAATCCATAAGCTTTTTCAGCCAATACACTTTGCTTGGACCACTCTTCTGTGCATACAGTTCTTCCAATCTAGTGCATATAGAATATGCAGAATCCAAACCTTCAATGTTGAACAGCAAGGCATCAGAAATCGATAGCTCTATGGTTGAGTGTGCAAGCTCATTTAACTCATCCCAATCATCCTATTCCATGTCTGCGGGCTTTGCCCCTTTGGTTTTTGACCGACTTTGCCTGCTTCTTTTGCAACAAGATATTGTAGCACTGCTTTTGCCAAACTGCAAAGTTATGTGCGCCTTCAAGCTTCTTTATGTGCATCAGATTACTGCTGTCATTGCTACTAGCCATGATTTTCAGCCCAAATGTGACCAAAAAATAGCAAATGTAGGCCCAAAACTGTCACCCAAGTGACCAAGGTACAAAAAGTACCAATCAGCAATAAATGACCATGCAGAAGCACAGATTTCAGATCTGTAAATAAATTTTCAGAAGTACCAAACCATGTGCTATAGCATTCCACAACTGATTACAGCGTTCCAAGGGCATATGCATCACATTACATGAGAAATCCCAAAACTTCAGCTGCAATTTCTGTTGTACACGTACCCACGGGCATGAAATTTGACACGAACGGTCAAAAGCCCCAAAATTTTTGTGCTCAAAACATCAAGCACACATTTGCATTTTCTCTGTCGTGCATAGAACAGGCCAATTTTGCAAAATAGAGAAATTTCAGCAAAACCCCCGAATTTTACAAGTGTTGATGTCCAAATTGCGTAGAATTCAACCTGCATGTACATAAAATGACCAAATGTTGCACAAATTTTGCCCAAACTGCAAAAACCCCAAATTGCACGGGGTCCAATGTGCATCAATGTTGAGAAATTGGGTAAATTTCAGCCCAATTTGTGCATGTACATGAAAAAGCCCCAAAATGTCACAAATTCTTGCAATTTCTGAGACAGATATCACTGTTGCATCTTGCTCGCATCAAATCTGGACAAATCTCCAAAATTTCCAAGTCATGTGTGCACTAATTTCAATGAAATTGAAAAAATTTCACTAAAATGTGAAAAGCCCCAAAATTCCTAGGTAAATGTGCACCAACTTCGCAATTTCTGAGTCAAATTGTCCAATTCTACGTTGAGATCCCCAAATTTGGAAAAAGACCCAAATTTTTGGGCCAAGATTGCACGAAAACTGGAAGCTATGCCTCCACGCGTAAACGCTCGGTAGGGAAACTTTAAGAAAAAAAGAAATTTTGAAGAAGAAAAAATGTTGAACGACAAGTCAACAAACCTGCCGTGTAGGTCGCCGCCTGGTACCCGTGTCGCGTCACGTGACGCTAAAGATGCCTGCTCGCAATGACGCGTGCCTGCCTGCTCACGCTTGTCGCCCAATCGTCCAATCGCTACACATCAGCTAGTGTATGTCACGCCCACCGGTCCACGTCAACTACTGCCTGTCATCTGTTGACCTAGTCGAGCCTGCCTGCGACACTTCCTGGTCGCCTGTGACTACCCACGATGCCTGCAGCTCACGACTTGCTCGTCTGACCTACTCGAACTCCAAGAGGCACGAACGCCTCAACTGTAGCTCTGATACCAGTTTGTAGTGACGGGTTAGGCACAGAGATCGGGACAGACAATCGTTACGCACAATGAGAGTCAAAGAGGGTGAGAGAGAGAGCAGAGTAGAGAGTGAGCACGTTTTTAGATACAATGACGATAGATGTACCTTTAGGTTTTTAGATAGATATATAAGTGTAAGTACAAGTGCTAAGGGTGTGTTCACACCCGAGCACATTTAAAGGCACGAGGCCTTTATTCCCAATATTTCCATTAGGCTCCACTTTCACCTGCGTTTTTCAGTGTGGAGACCTCCTCCTTGCCTGGCGTCATCATCTTTAGTTTGATGTCAACATCCTAGGCTCTGGCAAGCAATAGTGTACATCACTAAGCGCCTGTGATTTCATCACTCCTCTATTACACATGCTGTTGGGACCTCCATCACCTCGCATCACTTGTTTGTCACAGAGGCTGCTAGGACCTGCGTTTTTGTAGCTAGCTCCTCCTCCATCACTTGGCGTCACTCATCTATCACAAAGGCTGTTGGAACCTGCATTTTTGCAGCTTGGCTCATCCTCCATCATCTAGCGTCATCATTATCCACTTGATGTCAGTATCTAGGTTACTCGCCCGTTTCACAGCCATTGGGATTTATGTTTTGCTACCAAGGTCATTCCCCGACATCAAAGGACTGCGGTTCACTCCCTTGATAGCCAATGATCATCTTCCACATCTCCAACATCAGAGGACTGTGGTCTGCTCCTTCAACAACTATCTTTCACCTTCAAGTGATTACTTCGATAGCCCACTATCTGAAGGACTGCATTTCACTCCCTTCACTGTGCAAATTTCCCACAGGTACTGCCACATGTTCAGATAGAAGAGTGAAGTTATCTTCTAAGCTTCGGCTCCGCTATATCAACTTCTCTTCTCATAGCATGATTCAGTGCATCATCACCCTATTCTTCTTGTGTCTCTGAGTTTCTCTTCTCTCTATGTTTGCCGTACACTGTTACTCCCCGCAAACCCTACTGTCTCTCTGCATTGTCGCTTATTTTGACAAGGTATCAGAGCATACCCGTTATTTTTTATAGTAGGTCACCAATCAAGAATGCAATCTTGATGTCCAACTAATGTACTTTTCAACCATAATTTGCAGCCATAGCATTGGCACACCTAACCATACTCATACAGAATGTAGGAATAAATGTCTCATAATCTATGCCTTCCTTCTGTGCATAGCCTTTTGATATCAAACATGCCTTGTACCTATCTATGGTACCATCAGCCTTGCGTGTGAGTCTAAAAAACCATTTGATATCAATGGCTTTCTTGCCAGGTGGCAACTCAACAAAACCCCAAGTATTATTGGTGGCAATAGAATCCAACTCTTCTTGCATGGCCTACATCCAATGCACATCCTGCTCGGCCTCTTCCAAGGAAGTAGGCTCATCATCATCTAACAACGAGCTCATGAATCCATGTTCATCACAAGAATCATCTACTTCCATAATATCAACCAAATGGGGGTCCCCTGCATGACGTGTTGCATGTCTAGCAGCCCTTCCAGTGTGCTTAGGTAAGGAAGCATCCATTTCACTCTCCTAGAGAGCTTGCAATAGCCATCTAGAGATTGTTTTTGCTGCATTTATAGCAGTCCTTTCTTGCTATACTACATGGTCCACTGCTGTAGGCATATCATAATCAAGTACCTACTATTCGAAAGCATGTGGTGTAGCAGCAGCTTGTTGTAATAAGTCTGTCCGGCCATTTGCAACAAGCTTAGACCCCAAAGAAAGTGGTAAAAAGCCTTTGAAAACATCACCTAAGTCATAAGTGCTGGCATTTTAACTTGATCATACGAAAAGGCTACATTTTCAGCAAAAGTAACATCTCTACTAACAAATGCTATCCTTATGTGTGGGATCATACAACCAATAGCCTTTGCTTTCCAAACTGTAGCCAAAAAAATGCATTTTAAGGCCTTGTCTCGTCGAGCTTTCCACGAAGTTCCTTTGCCGCATGTGCATAGGCTATGCATCCAAATATTGGAAAGTACTCGACCTTTGGTTACTTTCCATACCAAGCCTCAAAAGGAGTAATAGTCTTACGTGCCTTTGTTGGTGCACGATTCAAGACATGATTAGCACACTGAAGGCCCTCAAGCCAAAACTTATGTGGTAGCCTTTTGCTCTTAAGCATACATCTAGTTATTTCCATGATTCAAGTCATCTAGTCATTTCCATGTGGTACAATTCAACACATAATTAGCACACTAAAGGTTCTCAAGCCAAAACTTATGTGGCAATCCTTCGCTCTTAAGCATACATCTAGTCATTTCTATGAGTGTCTGATTCTTCCTTTCAAGAACACCATTTTGTTGAAGTGGCATCCTCATAGTGGCCTAATGTGTGATACCTATTTCAAGTAAGAATGTCTCAAAAGCACGAGACATATATCCCCCCCCCCTAACAATGCTGTGAAGTGTCTACGTACCTTAAGATTTTATAAGGTACGGTACGCTATTAGTACTAAATAAAAATTTGCCTTGGTTATTTTGGACTACAATTTGACTTAAGTTAATAAGATGAATACACAAGGGTAACAAGGCAAAACCTGATGCGCAACATGTGCAACGCGCTATAAGTAGATAGATGGGAGCGTATACATGATACATCATACATCATACAAAAAAGTAAAGTGTAGGGTGGATGGACATAGAAACTCTTCATTATTGTGTGTGAGGGGGGAGAGAGAGAGAGAGAGAGAGGCTTGGAATTGAGTATTCATCTTGGGAGTTGGGAGAGAGTTATCAAAAGATGACGTACCAACGAGACAGTAGGGTTTGCGGGGAGGAACACGGAGTGAACTTGGCAAACATGGAGAAGAGAAGAGAGAAGAAACTTTGGTAAATCAAAAAAAGATCTGAATCATGGAGTGAATGTGAAACAAGGGAACAAGGGTGTCATAGCGCAAGGAAGATGATGAAGACAACCACGAACCACGAACCACGAACCACAATGTCCTCTTGAAGGGGTGTGAGAACAGTGAAGAGGCTAGAGAGAAGAGGTGCCGGACTGAATGAATCAGCCATGAGAAATGAATGAGAAAGTGGCCTATAAATAGGCACAGTCAGTATGGGATGGTGCCCCTTTTTGGAGCTGCAAACCCTAAACACGAAATGCAAAAACGCAAACTATGGGTGGAAGGGTGAAGGGTTTCTAAACACCCCCTCTTAGGCCCAAAAAGGGAAAGAGAAGAGTGAGGTGGAGATGGAATGCTACATGCTGAAGAATGCTGCCACTTGGACAATGTCCCTCGTGGAAAAATTGTTCACTTTCCCAAGTGCCCTAGTACAAAGATGATAAAAACATGCAATGCATAGGAGGAATGTCAGACTTTGTGTGGTATTGAGAACCATAAGGATATGCCCGTACTCGATCTCGGGAGTTGGCTCCATGTTGACCAAGTGACCAAGGCAAGAAAAAGAGGAGGACGAAGATATAGAGGATCCCTAAGATCCAAGATTTCCACCTGAAAGGTAACCTGCAGTAAAGAACAGTAGACAGAGTGAGTTGGAGAACCTGAAACTCAACCTCGAGAGAGAAGCCACTAGCTTCATGCATCCATGCAAGAAGGAATACGAAGGCCTCGTCACCAAGTCACGGCTAAACCTCCAAGGCCCCGATCTAGGTAGATCCTCAAGATTCTAGGTATCAATAGGTGAGATGACCACTAGAAGGAAACCATCCCATCCAAGGGTAGAAGAAGAAGGTAAAAGGCCTCCACCAAGGTGTGCGAAGGACTGAGCGGTGGGTGGGAATCCCCTATGAAACTGGAGGAATAGGAGCCCCCTCTGAAGTCGCAATAGATGTAGATGCCCCCTCGTAAGGCAAAGAAAAATCAGCCCCCTCTGAATCCCCCTCTAAGGTAGATAGGGAATCCAAAAACTCATGGATCACGGACTCTGAAATGTCTGAGGATGAAGGAAGTACTGCTGATCGTGCCAAAGAAGGTATCTGGGGTGGTGAAAAACTCCCAAAGGTGGCCTCCCGAACCTGAGTAGATGAGGGTGAAGGATGGGGCTTAGACTAAGCAATGAGTGGGCAACAGTCTCACCGCTTCTCAATGGAACAGACCAAGAAGCCGAAAAAGAGGAAGGAGTCGAGCAACCACTCTCTCTCTCGAAGTGGACTAACAAGGAGACGGTATCAAACAATCACTATCTCTCGATGGAGCGGACTGCAAAACCGTGGGTCGTGGTAGCCACTATACCCGAAAATAGGTGGGAGAAGACTGCCGCTGGCATTGCAATGATCTCCAAGAGGTCGTAGCGCCAATCGACCCTCCATGTGCTCAAAAGGACTTAGTGCGCATCGTATGTGTCTTATTGCCTTGAGCATAGTACTCTGATAGCCCTTGCAGAACGATCTCTGTGGCCCAAAAAGGAGAGGTGGCACAAGGAGTGCCTGGTGGAAGATGCATATACTCCAAGGGGGTGGGGAGCAAAGGTCGAAGTCGGCAAGTATCGGTAGTGTGCCTGATGATGCCACAATAGAAGCACCCAATAGTCTAGTCATTTGTTGGGAAAGAAGCCATGGGTACCAGTGTGCCTTGTTAAAGAAGGATGAGGTGAAAGAGATCAGCCACAAACCACGAACCGCAATATCCACCTTAAGGGGTGTGAGGGCAGTGTGAAGCACGAACCGCAATGTCCACCACAAGGGGTGGGAGAGCAATGGAAGGGCTGGAAGTGAGCTGCCCGTGGGAGGAGGATGCTACCAGCACTAAGAGGTTGCAACCAACAGAAAACACACGTGAGGAGAGAGAAAGACTAAAAACGCAAGTTACAGGAGAGAGAAATAATAAAAACGCAAAAAAAACTAGTAGTAGCAGTCAACATGCTAAAATCAGCTCTAAACAATGTGTAATAGGCTGGAAACAGACGCCGGACTATTGTAGACAGCAATGGCCAGCTTGAACCGCGATATCCTCCACATCTGAGGTGTGGGCAGCAAGCTGAAATACCTGAAATCTGAAAAAATGAGATTGTTTTCTAAAAGGAAAGTAATCAACAACAGTCGCTTTGCTGTAAGCAGCTGCAAACTGCAGATGGAAGACTGGAAAGAGGCGCCAGACTGTAGATGATAGCAAGGGACAGTTAAGACTGCGATGTCCTCCACGAAAGGGGCGTGAGCAACAAGATGAAAACACCTGAATCTTACAAAAACGAGATTTTGATGCAGCGGAAGAAGAAGAGAAGTGGATGTTGAACCCGCCACCGGTCTTTGCTGTCATTGGAGTGGAGGATCTTTGCCGCTATTTGAGCAGGTCCAACTCTGATACCATGTCAAAAGATGACGTACCAGCGAGACAATAGGGTTTGCAGGGAGAAACACGTAGTGAACTTAGCAAACATGGAGAAGAGAAGAGAGAAGAAACTCTAATGAATGGAATGAAGAAGATCTGAATCATGAAGTGAATGTGATACAAGGGAACAAGGGTGCTGTAGCACAAGGAAGATGATGACGACAGCCACGAACCACGAACCACGAACCACAATGTCATCCTAAAGGGGTATGAGGGCAGTAGAGAGGCTAGAGAGAAGAGGTGATGGACTGAATGAATTAGCCGTGAGGAATGAATGAGAAAGTGGCTTATAAATAGACACAGTCAGTCTAGGATGGCGCCCCTTTTTGGGGCTGCAAACCCTAAACGCAAAAACGCAAAAACACAAATAGCGGGTGAAGGGTGAAGAGTTTCTCAACAAGAGTGTGAGAGAGGCTTGAAAAGTTGAAAGATCCGTACATAGTACAAATGCAACTATGCCTAGTATCCATGTCCCTTGTAAAGAAATACTCGAACAAAAATACAAACATAATCTTACGACAAAGCTCAAGCTCATATCAGAACTCAGTAGTAGGTAAGAGTAATTCAGAGATTATGAACACAAAAGATGAATAAATGAATAAATAGATACAATGTTCAATGCAATAAACATACGATACAAAGTGAATACAAGACCTTGAACTCCCATGTATCTGAAGGAATGGTGATGAGAAGATGAGTTGGAGAGTGTCATTCTTTGTACAGATCCGTAGACAAAGCAAGCAACCTCCAAAAGTGATCAGCGGTAGCAAATGCAAACCTTGGAGGGTCAGGATCAAGCTGAACACGACTGGACCAGCTCGAAAGAGTTGGCAGCAAGCTGAAGACTGTCAAGATGAAGCACACAACTGCTGCAAACAGTAAAAGCAACTATGGATGTGCTCCAGATAGGCTGGCACTAGCTGGAAGACTGCAAACGCGGGCTGGAACGGCCTGACTACAGCAAATGCTAATTATCAAAGGGTCAAATGCTGATGGCAATGGCTGGCTGAGGTGGAAACAGGCTGGAAACTGCCACCAGCTGGAAAGGCAAGGCCCTGCTGGCTGCGAACTGATCACCAAGTGCTGCAAAAGGGCTGGTCACAACGAACTCAGGTATCTACCAAGAAGATGTGTAGATAGCACTGAAGAAGTAGGCGCTAACAAGAGGAAGACCTCAACGCAAGATTAGGGCCAAGTGGATAGGCT
Organism: Lygodium microphyllum; assembly: GCF_053477565.2. Lineage (NCBI taxonomy): Eukaryota > Viridiplantae > Streptophyta > Polypodiopsida > Schizaeales > Lygodiaceae > Lygodium > Lygodium microphyllum. The sequence goes on from NC_141162.1 coordinate 82,877,706, forward strand.
GCCTCCTATTTATAGATGAGTGGATCATTCCAAATTAGGGTTTGGCTCATAGGACATAGAGACTCTCTCGAAAAGTTTGGTAATAATTAATTTTTGGGGCCATAATAAAGAGGTAATCAGTTTAGCTAAACACTCCTCTTGCCATTGGTGTAGTGGATCTTGGATCTCCCCTCAGTCCATGCCTCACAACATCTCTGAGTGATTTGGCCATTACCTTCTCTTGAACTAAAAATGCATTAGCTTTACTTAAATAGCCCCAAAACATGCTTAATTAATGAAGAAACCTTGTTTATTTAAAAGAAACGCAACCCTAGACAGTTTTTGTGTCCCATAAGCACAAACCCACTTGGGAGGGCCCAAACTTTCTATAAATACGTATGCTGCCCTCATTCAGCCCTCAATCTCGCTTTTGCAGATTTCAGGTGTTTCGGCTTGCTGACCACACCCTGTTCGTGGAGGACATCTCAGCTGAAGCTGTCCATTGCTGTCTACATCAGTTGGCGCCTGATTTCCAGCCCTCTTCACGCAGTTTGGAGCTGATTCCAGCCAAGCGACTGCTGTTCCTGCGCAGACCTGCTGCCGTACAACCTACCATATCATCACAGCCCTGAGCCAGCTGCTACAGGCTGTCGCCAGGCTGTTCTGCCTACATTTGGCAGTTTTCTCTCTCCTGCAGGCTGTCCTGCCTACGCTTTTAGTTTTTCTCTCCTGTTGCCTACGTTTTTAGTATTTCTCTCTCCTCACTGCTGTCTGCATTAGATCCAGCTTCTCATTGCTGCGTTTGCTGGTGTTCAACATCCGAGACTGCCTTGCTACAATTCGGGATCCATTCACAGTACGACACACTCACCAGCTCATTACCCCTACCCTGATCCTTGAGATACAGGAGTTCGAGGTAAAGTATTCATTCACTGCATAGTGTGTTGGCTGCATGAGCATCGTATATTTAGTAGTCATACCACTTCATTCATTCATTGTGTTCATTGTCTCTGAGTTACCCTAACCCTAACTGTGTTCTTTTATCAGTCTGTGCTTTGTTGTACGGTTTCTATTTATGTTTGAGTTAGGGCATTTCTTTACACCTCCCACTAGGCTAGTCTCTAAGAAGCCCTCTATCATCCTTAGGAACCTTAGGCTAGTTAGCCTCCCTTTCCTTTAGGCTTACCTATACTTTTACTTTTCAAGTCTTCCGTTGCACACCTAATTACCTACCTTTCATGCACTTCCACTGCATCTAACACTCGCTCAACTTTCTTTTTCACTTGTGACTTAGCACAGTATCCAAAGCATCTCAATATGAAACATCTAGTATATAGGTTTCCTTTCTCATTCTATTATGTTAGGTTTTATATTTCAGTATAAGAATAACATTGCAATTATTTATCGGTCCTCACTAGGCTAAAGGTTTGTTTGGTTCTTGCTTGGGTGAGTATTACCTCCATCAACATGGAGATGGAGATTGTATCTTCTCTCTTGAGATCAAGCATCCTTTTTCCTTATTTTAGACATCTGTCTTTCTTTTCTTTAAGTTGAGGTGTTTTCTTCGTTTAACATCATTTCCTACACCACTAGTTTATTTCTCTTTCATGTTATGTGTATTGAGCTAAAAACGCATTACAAACTAATTAGCTCTTTAAAATAGCCCCAAAACATGTGAATTACCAAAAGTTTCATTAATGATACGTGATTCTAGAGAGTTTCTATGTCCATAACCAAAACTCTAATTTAGGAGGATCCTTTTGCATCTATAAATAGACAAGCTGCCCGCCATTCAACCAATCCTTGTCTTGCAAGTTTCGGCTATTAGCCCTCTTCCACTAGATGTCCAACCCCCGATGACTACTGCTACGTGGTCTACAACTATCATCCATCCACCCATTGCCGCCACTAATCAATTGTCATCATCTTTAAGCGATTACATTGTTGTATTTACCAATTCCAATCCTAGAGGCTGCAACATTTTGGTTTCCAACCTACTACCCTTCCATTTCAAGCATCATGCCCTGCTCCAACTCGTGGTTATTGCACTTGGGATCCATCTTCCATGGATGACACACGTCGACATCTCCCTCAACCTGCTCCTATGAGAGCCACTAGATGTTGGATAGCTTTGCCCTCGAGCATTCTATACATTCTCTCATTCATTTACAGCATTGATTCATTCACTTCATAGTTCTTTTTCTTCTCTGTTTTTGTTTGTCCTTTTGCATTTTTTGTTTTATGTTTTGTGTTTAGGGTTTGCATTTATTGCATTACTAAGTTATTGTGTCCCAACCATGTTTGTACATTCTATGTTTTCTCTATACAAACCCTAGCATATCTTCACAAGGTGATCTCTATCTTGGTAGTTGTGCATTATCATGCTTGACTGACACAAGAGCCATCTCCGAAGGTCGCATTTCATTCATGCCCATAACACTTGGTTGGCATTGGAGGTTGGAGCCATCTCTTAAGATCAAGTACAAGCACATCGCGACTGCCTCGGTAACCAACTCTCCCCCCAATGTCCCAACTAGGAAGTATCAGGTCTTTCTCCTCCATCCTTCTTCATCAATTTACATGGTAGACTACTATCCTAGCACTTCTCGACTAGCACCGGAGCACTTTATGAATGTTGAGATTCAAGTCTACCTATGCCACTTGGTCAACACAAAATCCCTCTCCTAAGATCAAGTATGGGCATGCTCCACATACCAAATGAGTGATTTTCCTTTGGCTCTTCTAGCTAAGGGGTGTCAATTCTACCTTCATTGTTAGACTACGCCGTTTTGGTTCTCGACACTACACAAAGACCAAAATTAGATCCTTCTCCTTCGGATTCAATATCCATGGTTAAGAGGGGATTTCTATCCTTTCATTGGCATTTACCAATACCCACATTGTCTTTGACATCGGCCTCTCTTCCCTATTACACCTATCCTTTGCATTGCATGATCATAATTATCTTTGTAAAAGGGCATTTGGGCAAGTAAACAATTTTCCCATGAGGGGCACTGTCCAAATGGCACCTTACTGCATATACATTCTCATAATGTAGCTTACATCTACAAATCTCATCATGTACAACACCATTGATCAAATCCTAAGTTGTCTCACCAACGGTTCTATTATCACCATACCTCTTTCCTATTTTCTACATCACTAACACCCTAGACGGGTGGTTGGAAAAGTCTTCCATTTTGCGATGTTGAATTTGACCATCCCTTTCTTTCCCCCATGGGCACACTTACTCAACCCAAAAATAAGCTAGAAGTGGTTCCATTACCTTTGCATGTCCTGGTAGGCCACTAGGCAGCCAACGAGCACCCTTTGTCAAATGCCTTGGCCTCTTTGCGGTGAACCTTTGGGCTCACAAGGTAAGATACCCATTGCATTTGTAGTTTTGGCAGGTTCCTGAAAAGCCACCATGTACCCCTAGCTTGATACCCTCATTGCTTTGGGGTGAGACAACTCGAGGTATTATGGACTGAGCTATGCTTGTGGTCCCTTTCTAGTTCTAGTTTTGGCCTAAGAAAGGGTCTTATGCTTAAAAAGATGCATTACACATTAAATATTCATTAGCTCATTAAAACGGCCCAAAACTACACATTTACCAAAGTTTATGTGTCCCATAAGCAAATATGCAAACTTTGCAAGGACATCTATAAATAGGAGGCTGCATGGCCACTTAGTTAATCCTAGCACCCTATCCACTACTACCACTTGCTACCTTCAACTGCTAGCAACCTGTTGTACAGCCCCCTAATAGCTATGTTTATAGTTCAAGTAGGCCGCACTGCTGTCCAACCACTTCCCAAGTATCATACAGCTTGCATTCAATCCAATGCACTCCTAGTCTATATCAAATTCACCTTCTTCATCCATCACCCAGCCTCCTACTAATGCTAGTGATTAGCTCCCATCATCCTCGAGGGGTTACACTGCTGTGTTCAACAATTCCACCCTACAAATTACTGCATTTTGGTTTGCAGCCTACTATCCTTCCACTTTCAGCATTATCTCATCTCCCACTCCTGGTTACAGCCCTTAGCCCACTCCCACAAGAGTCTTAGCTATTGGACGGCTCTACCTTTGAGCATCTTGTACACTCTTTCCTTCATTTACAGCATTCATTCATTCACTTTGGAGCTCTCTTTCTCTCTATTTGTGTTTTTGCATTTTGCATTGCGTTTTTGCATTTGTGTTTGAGTTCTCTATGTTTCAATCATGCTACATTGCTGTGGCTGACATACACTCAATGTTTTCTTTTGCAAACCCTAGCATAGCTCCACCATGCATCTGACTCAGTTGCATAGCAAGGAACAAAAGGAACTTGTATTAATTAGAAAATTATAGATACAAGACTGCAAGCAGCACTTCATACGAACACGGCTCTATACGAGGCTAGGACTAATCGCCAAGAAATAGAGTACACTGAAACAAGTGAGATGCCATCTTGCTGTTGGCAGGCTTTGCTCCTCGTAGGTAGTGGATGGCTCTCTTTCATAGGCTCTTGAAAGATTCCGAGCCAATATCATATTCTTTCCAATGTGTCTTAACTCAGATCACTCTTTTGTGGAGTTCAAAGTTACATTCATAGTATTGGTCAGATTTGGCAGCCTAGGCATTTGTCTCAACAATCATCAGATGTGAGGCAGCACAGGCATGATCATCTTGTCACAAATACAGCAGTTTGATGTCTGATCCTAGCATATAAGTTGAGGCTTGAAATGAAGCTTGAGGCAGTGGAGAGTACCAATCTGTAGTAGCAAATTCAAGGATCTAGGAGACATGCATTAAATCATACACATGCTTGCTTGAGAGAGAGGATGTGAGATCCGGATTAAACCTTGTGGATTTCTGGGAAGCATGCCAGTGGCACACACAGCCATGTGCTGAAAGGTCAGGGTCCAACTACAGTTCACACCTGCAGTGAGAGCTATGCAGCTCTGGCTCTCCTACATACAGTATCCATAAGACTCGTGCAATAGGGTTTTAACAGTCTTTTCATTTCTATGCACAGCTGATGTAATAAAAACAAAGGTGGCCCAATTGCAATTCTACACAATATATGATTTTCTGTGAACGTGTGGATATTGGAATGAACATATGAAAAATGTAAAGAAGTTATCAGGTAAGAAATTGAGAATCGGTGCTATGTGCATTTCCTACCATGTTGTCAATGTGTACAACTTGATAAGAAAAGTAGCTTGAATTTGTATTTTTGCATAATTCATTCAATGAGTATAAGTATTTCATAAACTGAACATACGTACCCAGTACCACCAAGGCATGTACTGACTGTGATGAGATGGCATCACCCTGCTGCCATATTACAATTGTGCATGTTACAACAGAAAGAAACAGACCAAATGGAACAGTCAACCATGCAACTGCCATAAGTTGCTTGCTCTCACTTGTTAACCTTGAACCTTCTGACCTGTCAATGTCAAAAGATGAATTGAAAAAAACTGATCTGGTATATCACAGAACAAGGATACTTATGCTTATATCTTCTCTTCTTGCTTTAAGTCTCAATATTTCAACTGATTAATTATGGCAGTGAGTTCCTTGGAGAGCAACGAGAGAGTGTGGAAGCAGACAGTTAAACTGCAAGACTGGGAAAGGATAAAGTCTTGTGAATATGCTCTCTGCTTATAGCCAAGAGCAGGTCAACATTGACATCTTATCCCCACTTCAATTAACAGCATATTTTGATGAGATTGACAATCCCGAATGATGTTTATCCAGAAGATATAGTTCTAGCTATATCATCTACTTCTCTAAATACAATATCTCGAGTACCTATGATGTGACTATCAGCTAATGTGCAGTATTGGATAATGAATGAAATGTTTTTTAATTTCTCATCCATTCAATTATTTTTTCTTGAAAAAAAAACAAGGTGAAGGCATTTGGATTAGCCAAAAAAACAGGTTCTTACTAATCACAAACATTTACTTAAGATATTGACAGAAAAAAATAATCGATTCCTTCTAGAACATGATTTTTTCGTAAGTCGATATCTTGTTTTATAAGCTATTAGTAACCTTTCAGCGAATGTTTCGCAAATTAATTTGAGGTTTGTCACAACTCAAGAGAAAAATATTATACTTTTTGGCAAATTTTGTGAATCTTATTGGCCTAATTTGTTTTGCTTTGACACTTAAATATATCCTTAAGAATTAATGCATTGGAGTGTGAGCTAGATCCACCAAAGCATTCAGCAAGATGGCATTATCATTAAAATTTCATGCAATGTACACGTGTAGGTTAAAAGATTAGAAAACACATATCTTTGCATAGAAGTCTCAGATTGGTATTCTGCTATTCTTTCTATATTATACTCGAAAAGAGCTTTCATATGATACCCCATATGGTCCCGAAATTTTAGCAAGTCTTAAAGTTCTAGGAGCCTCAGGATGGCCTAAAAATGCAAACCTTTCAGCAAGTGTTTCGCAAATTGATTTCAGGTCTGTCACAACTCAACAGAAAACAAACATCCTTTTAGCAAATTTTGCGAATCTAATTGGCCTAATTTTGTTTTGCTTTGACACTTAAATATATCTTTAACGATTAATGCATTGGAGTGTGAGCTAGATTTGCCAAGGCATTATTTTAAAAACTTTGTGCAATGTACACATGTAGGTTAAAAGCCTAGAAAACACATATCTTTGCATAGAAGTCTCAGATTGGTATTCTACTATTCTTTCTATATTATACTCAAAAAGAGCTTTCATATGATACCCCATAAGGTCCCCAAATTTTAGCAAGTCTTAAAGTTCTAGGAGCCTCAGAATGGCCTAAAAATGCAAACCCTTCAGCAAGTGTTTCGCAAATTGATTTGAGGTTTGTCACAACACAACAGAAAACAAACATCCTTTTGGCAAATTTTGTGAATCTAATTTGTTTTGCTTTGACACTTATATCTTTAACGATTAGTGCATTGGAGTGTGAGCTAGATCCACCAAAACAGTCGGCAAGATGGCATTATTACAAAAACTTTATGCAATGTACACATGTAGGTTAAAAGCTTAGAAAACACAAATCTTTTCATAGAAGTCTCAGATTGGTTTTCTGCTATTCTTTCTATATTATACTCAAAAAGAGCTCTCATATGATAACTATCCGGTCCCCAAATTTCAGCAAATCTTTGAGTTCTAGGAGCCTAAGAATGACCTGAAAATGCAACCCCTAAAAAAATACATACTAGAGATGTTTTGAAAAAGTAAGTTTGTGTCCTGTTAGTTCTTGCTGAATTTGGTTGTTTCTATTCTTGACAATTTTCAACCAAAGAAGGAAGACCTTGAAGAGGGGACAAGTAAAGTGTCACAACACTTGTTATTCGAGCTTCCAAGCTTCCCTCAACTTGTCCCACTCCATGAGATGTGGCTGCTACTCCACTTTCGCTCTTTAACAGCTGAAGTTCGTCCCAAATTTTGTCATAGCCACCTCCCTCTTCATCTTCCGTCTATTCCTTAATTCACTTTCAGCACCTCCTTTGAAGCACTTCTACTTCTCTTCTTGCACTTTGGGCTATGAAGAAAGTCATGCAAATCTATCATTTTACAATCATGGAGAACAGTTGATCTTCCCTCTCACCATAAAAGTGATTGATCAAACAACGAATATGTATGTGAGCAATAAGTGCATTTTTACATCAATTGGATGATCTATAAAAGAACTCCTCATTCTTGTTAGTAGTGTGATTTCATCCATGCCTTTTCTATGTGTCATCTCCTTGTTGCAAGCCTCTACAAGAGTCAAATGGGGACACTTGGCACTCAAACACTGTCTACCTTGTCATTTTTGCTCGTCTATGTCCAACTAGGCCTAGCTTTAACTGTCCCCAGTAATGTAGATGTGTCTGTCCATTTTTAGAGACTGCCCATGTGGCAATTATGCACGTCACCCAGATTTTAGCTGGAGGGTCCATCCAGTATTAAGGTCAGACCAGTTCCCTACTTTCCACCCATTTATAGGTGACAGAAATTTAGCACTCTCTCATTCATTCTTCATCACCATCTTCAGCATTTTCCTCGTAGCTCTAATCCTACTGTTCTCTCCTAAACCCTCAGTGTTGTTCAGCAACTAAAATTAAGGCAAGCATAATTAAAAGAAATAACCAAATAATCTTTTCTAAACCCGTCTTCTCACCTCCAAAGCTTGGGACACCATCACCTTGGAGGAACTTATGTCTATGATTAAGCAAGATGCATGACATAAAGACATTGGTACCGGTCAAGCCAAAACCGTGCTTTTGCAGCTAGGATGTCTCAAGGGAATGGCAATCAAATGCAAAAGAAACGCAAGAAACAAAAGAAAGAGCAAAAGAAGGAGAAGGACAAGAAGTCCAAGGGGAATCACAAGTGGCCCCATTGTGAGGAAGGTACACACCCCAAAAAGAAATGTTGAAAGAAGTACCCCCATCTTCGACCTAGAGAGAACAATGGTGCCCAAGATTTGCTGCATCCCAATGCTTCTTGCCAAGGGTTGCCATGTATCTGCTAACCACTCCCACTGCAAAGGCAGTGTCAGGATGTGTAGCAACCATAGCATACATCAAACTACCAATATCTAAAGCATATGGTATCTTAGCCATTTCAGCCTTCTCATCATCAGATATAGGGCTGTCCTCTGCACTGAGTTTCGCATATGGAGGCAATGGAACCCCAATTGTTTTCCCCCCCTCCATATTGAAACACTGCAAAACCTTGGAGATATACTCCTACTGAGATAGATAGAGTAAGCCTATCGACCTATCTTTGAGTATTCGTATGCCAAGAATGTGATTTGCATCACCAACATCCTTCATGTCAAAGCTGCCATGAAGACTTTGCTTCAATGAATCCAAGGCATGAGTATCCCTGCCAGCAATCAGCATGTCATCAACATACAAAACCAAGATAATCAGGCAGCCATCTCCTACATTCTTGGTATACAAGCAGTGATCCACTTGACTTCTATGAAAGCCTTGGGACTGCATGAATGTATCAAACTTATGATACCATTCTCTAAGTGCTTGTTTCAGCCCATACAAACTCCTTTTGAGTTCACATACCATTTTTTCTTTCCCTTGTTCAACAAATCCTTCATGCTGCTGCATATATATGTCTTCATACAGATCACCATGTAAAAACACAGTCTTTACATCCATCTGTATGAGCTCCATATCCTCAACTGCAACCAAGCCCAAAATGGTTCTCAATGTAGTCATCTTGACTATAAGAGAGAAAATCTCATCAAAGTCAATTCCATGCTCCTGCTTGTATCCCTTTGCAACCAATCTTGCTTTGTACTTTGGTGAGGAACAAGAAGTGACCTTCATCTTGTAAACCCATTTGCATGGAAGTATTTTTTGCCCCTTAGGCAACTACATCAAGTCCCAAGTGCCATTTTTCTCAAGAGATTCCATCTTTGATAACATGGCTTTATACCATTTCTTGTTGTCCTATCTGTCCATTGCTTCCTTGAAGCAAGACGCTTCACCATCGTCTGTCAACATGACATAATCAGCCACATTGTTTGCACCAGGAACAAATCTGTCAGGTTGTCTAGTAGCCCTAGACGATCTCCTAACCCAATGGTCATTGTTTCTTGGCTGTTCTTGCAAATTTCCATTTTCAGCATGCTCTCTTGGCATTTCAACCTACAAATCAGTATTAACAGCTTAGTGTCCTAGCTGTTCCTGCACATGTAGTGGCTCATTATCATGGGCAATACTTGGCTGATCATTTCCAACATCATTTTCTGCATTTACAAGTTCATTTACAAAGCAGGTATTTGCTGTTGTACAGTGGGCACATTTTGCTGTCCAAAAGGTATTTCTTCTCGGAATACAACCCTATGGACCTCCTCAATCATTTCGGGTTGTTTGTGCGGGGGATCTTCTCGGAAGATAACGTCATTGCTACGTACTACTTTCTTTTTCTCAGAATCCCACAATTTATACTCCATTTCAACCTCGTCACCATATCCTAGGAAAATGAATTTACAGGACTTTGGCTCAAGTTTACTGCGTTTTTCTTTACGAATGTGCACAAAAGCCTCACAACCAAACACTTTCACATGAGCATATGAAGGTGGCTTGCCCGACCACGCTTCTTGAGGAACTCCCCCCCCCCCCCCCCAAAAGACCTGTTTGGTGACCGATTAATTAAGTGAACGGCTGTTATAACAACCTCTATCCAAAAACCATGGGGTAATGCAACATGAGACAGCATCGTACAGACCTTATCCTGTATAGTCCAATTCGTACGCTCTACAACTCCATTTTGGAGCGGATTATAAGGGGCAGTGAGCTCCCTCTTTATCCTTTTGCTATAACAAAATGCCTGAAAGGCCTTGGACACATATTCCCCACCATTATCAGAGCAAAGACACTTAAGTGTTTTATCTATCTGATTTTCAGCCAATACCAAGAATTTTTTAAACTTGTCAAGCACTTCATCCTTGCTACGAATAGGGTAAACCCATATCTTCCGTGTAGCATCATCAATAAAGGTGACAAAATATTTCTTTTCCCCTAAAGATAATTCTAGCATTTGACATACATCCGAATGTACTAACTCTCGAGAAGAAGATTTCAAAGAAAGAGACTTTTTATGAGACGTCTATGCATGTTTGCCATAAATACAATGATCACAATGCTCAAAATCAGTATAACGAAGACAAGGCAAGTAACCCAAACGAGAAAGCACTTTCATTCCTGTTTAACTCATGTGTCTCGACATGCCATGCCACAAAGTGACACTTGGCTGCTCGGTCACGGCAACAACATGGTCATGCATACTAGATACATGAAGTGGATACAAAGTATAACTCTTGCAACCTCTGGCAATCACTCTTAATCCCTTACAGATCTTCCATTTTCCATCACCAAAGGTGGTATGAAAACCATCATCATCTAGCTGTCCTGTGCTATAGTACATGCCGTACATGTTGAAGTGTAAAGACAGAGTGATGCTGGAACTATAACTACACACTGCCAATACTTGCAATCTCACATGCATAGTTGTCCCCAAGATGGACAGCACCATGTCGACCCCCTGTATAGGCGGAGAACCACTCACGATGAGGGGTGACATGAAAAGAAACACCTAAATCGAGAATCCAGGTATGCATGTCATCATCTGTATCTGCAAGTAAAGCATGTGCACCAAAGTGTGAAGAGACAAAGAGTACGTCACTCCGACTATCACTGTCATGAGTGACTACATTCACCTCTTCAATTTTTACACTGCTCTTCTTAGGCTGATTGTCCTTCTTCTCTTCCTTGCTATCATCTATCTTCTTATCTTTTTCTTTCTCTTTCTTCCATTTGTAGCAATCACGTTTAAAGTGACCCTTCTTGCCACAATGATAACATTCAACATCTTTGCCACATGATTTATTACGTCCCTTGATATCATATTTGCCCTTTTGTTGTGATCTGCCCCTAGTATGCAAAGCATTGGAAGACTTGTTGGATGTATTATTCTACGGATTCATCTCTTTCATAAGGAGAGCACTCTCTATATCAACATACAAAAGAATCACATTAGAATTACTCATAGCAGTTCTGAATGTATCCCAACTCTCTCGTAGAGTGCAAGGCAAGAAAGTAGCCTTAAATTCCTCATCAATCATGAACTTCAAGGCAACCAGCTGGCTGAAAATGGAGTTAAACTCACTCAAGTGAGTAGACATTCCCGTACCCTCTTTCATATGCAAATCCATAAGCTTTTTCAGCCAATACACTTTGCTGCAGCACTCTTTTGTGCGTACACTTCTTCCAGTCAAGTCCATATAGCATATGCAAAATCCAAACCTTCAATGTTGAACAGCAAGGCATCAGAAATCGATAGCTCTATGGTTGAGTGTGCAAGCTCATTTAACTTATCCCAATCGTCTTGTTCCATGTCCGCGGGCTTTGCCCCTTTGGTTTTGATCAGTTGTGCCTGCTTCTTTTGCAACAGGATATTGTAGCACTGCTTTTGCCAAACTGCAAAGTTATGTGCGCCTTCAAGCTTCTTTATGTGCATCAGATTACTGCTGTCATTGCTGCCAGCCATGATTTTCAGCCCAAATGTGACCAGAAAACAGCAAATGCAGGCCCAAAACTGTCACCCAAGTGACCAAGGTACAAATAAGTACCAGCAGTAAATGACCACTTAGAAGCACAGATTTCAGACCTGTAATTAAATTTTCAGAAGCACCAAACCATGTGCTACAGCATTATCCAACTGATTACAGCTGTTCCAAGGGCATATGCATCACATTACATGAGAAATCCCAAAATTTAGCTGCAATTTCTGTTGTACATGTACCCATGGGCATAAAATTTGACACGAACGGCCAAAAGCTCCAAAATTTTGTGCTCAAAGCATCAACCACACATCTGCATTTTCTCTATTATGCATAGAACATGCCAATTTTTGCCAAAATAGAGCAATTTCAGCAAAAGCCCCAAATTTTACTAACCAATCTGTCCTAATTGTATTAATACATGTTCCCGAAAGCATAAACCGGGTAAAATCAGCAAAATTTCACAAAATTTTGCAAAAGCCCCAAATTTTTCATGTCATCAAAATGTGCACCAATGTCAGGAAGTCTGACTCGGATGAATAGAATTTCACCAATACGATAAAAGCCCCAAATTTTATAGGTCCAATGTTGAGAAATTTCACTCACATGAGCAAAATTTCAATAATTTTGGCGAAATCCCCAATTCAAAAGCACACAATGTCTGCAATTTCTGACGCAGATGCTTCAATTTTGCATGAGCAGTACTCAGTCTCGAGAAGCCCTAAATTTATGGGCCAAAATTGCACAAATCTGACCTTTGGTGCTTGTGCGCGCGAACCCTGATTGGAGAAAGAAGTTTGAAAAAAGATTTTTTTCTGAAGAGAAAAAGAATTTTTGAATGACGGGTCAATTGACCCGTCAAGCCTGTCCTTGCTTCGTTGGTCCTGGCCCCGTCACGCACTCGCCCCGCTGGTCCCGTCCCCGTCGCGCACCAACAGCCGTCGCCCGTCGCGCGCTGGACTGTCCAACGCCGAGTACTGCTACCCGCTGGTCCACGCTGGACCAATCGCCTGGTCTTGCCCGTGTCGCTGGCCATCTCAGACTGTTTCCTTTGCTCACGAGCCTGTCTACCGCAACCGACTGCTCGATTGAGACAACTCCTACTCGTGGAGTCCACCTCAGACTCCTGCAACACCTGAGCTATCTCTTGCCAGCTCTCTTACCAGTTTGTAGTGACGGGTCTGGCACGGAGATCGAGACAGTCGGTTGTTACGCGTAGTGAGAGACAAAGAGAGTGAGATAGAGCAGAGTAGAGAGTGAGAACGTTTTTAGGTACAATGACGAGTGTGTACCTTTAGGTTTTTAGATAGATATATATGTGTAAGTACAAGTGCTAAGGGTGTGTTCACACCCGAGCACATATAAAGGCACGAGGCCTTTATTCCCAACAATCAAAGCTAGGTCTAAAGATAGTTAGGCCTTTATCTAAAAGCTCAACATCAAAAACAAGAATTCTCAAAGGAAAGATGACTTCAAACACTTCCTTGTCACTTCAATGGCCAATCTCCAAAGCACCCTATGCCAAAAACTAAGGAAGAGTGGGCTTCACAACTTGCTCTACAAGATTCCAATACTAACAAAGAAACCTCTAACTATTGTAACCCTTATACCAACCATTTGAGATCTCACAAGTTGTGTTGAAAGTGGATGCAACAATGCAAGCATAGAAGATTGTTGTAATGGACTACACAATACAAGAGAAAACAAAAGAACACTACAAAGAGAGAACTCAGAGATATACTCGAGAAACGAAATCCATACACAAAACATGAGATTGTCACGTACAACAATGAGTCGCTCGCTGCATGGGCACTAGCACTGGCTCCCTCTCTTCAAGGGAACCTACATTGGAATCTGCTATTGATGAATTACAGATTGTGGAGGAGGGAGCCTAAAACCGTAGGCCAAAATAATGCAATAAATGCATCAAGCCGCTAGTCGGCCAACAATAAATGCCATAAATCACAAAATAATGACCAATTTAAAAATGTCTAAAAACATATATAATATTTGGCCCACTAAATCACATCTCCAAACTCACTCATGCACTGACTAGACTACTAACACTCTCTCAGATGATGGGTAATCTAATAGAATACAATGATACAATGATGATAACTCATCATAGTCCATACAACAAAGACCACTCAAATAGGACCATGGATACCCGAGTAGTGGGTGATCAAGCCACCACCAAGGTGCCTCAGAGAGAACATGATGTCAATGTCAATCATACCAGAACCTGAAAATAGAGGAGAATCATAGTACCGCTCTATGTTTGTCAACAATGCCTCGCATAAGCATACATGACCACCCTATAAAAACACCTCTCAATAGATGTAATCATGGATTCCCCGCCTTCAACCAATACCACCAAGTTGTTCCCTAATGTAAGCTCGAACTAGGAATCCCAACTCCAAGATTTCAAAACCCACCAAACTTCAATCAATGCATCAAGGAAGTCCCTCTTTGGAGCCTATGCACCTTATATAGATGAGGCACATTTACCCAACCTCACCACCTTCTCACACTTCCTCTCTGGGCACCGGAGAAGTGTGAAGGATAACCCCATCACCTGTACTAGAAAGCAACAAAAGGAGGGGCTGACTTCCCTCGACTTGAAGAAGATGACCCTATCTACACCTTGGCCTTCACTTGGGCTACAACATCAAATTCAGAGTCGAAGGAGGAGGATGACTCAACGAAGAAGTATGTATCCTATGTCTTCTTCTTCTTCTTTTTCTTCCTTGAAGACACTAACTCTTTGCAATCCTTATGAAAATGTCCCTTTTTACCATAGTGATAACACTAGGCCTTCAATTGTTTCTTTCTATTGCCCATCTTTGAAGCTACAAATGTCTCATTAGATCCACCATACGAAGATGGAAGCCTCCCTTGTATCGGCAAAGATGCCTCGTGCTCAAGCAACATCAAGGAAATATGTGCAAATCTCATAGGCATCGATGATGTCTGGGCCCACAAAGCATTGGCTACTCCATCAAACTCTGGATGGGAGTTTATGGAGCACAATCTCCACAAGATGAGCCTTGGAAAGAGAAAACTACATGTGACGACACTAATCATGTGCCTTTGTAACATAAAGCAAGAATAACTAGATAGTATCCTTCGGCTTGAAATTCATGTGATGCAGCTATCCATAGAGGGTAACTAGACACATGGTCAATGGAGCCTTGTACAACATCTGAAACTTTTCCCAAATTGTTAAATCTCTCCTACAAGGGGTGACCACCGGTAGAGCCTCTTAAGAGATACAACAAAGAAGAGCACAATATGCATGGGCATCGTGGGAATCCCATGCAAGTACAGTTTCCTCATGGTTGTCTTGGTCCCAATCATGTGGAAGAGAAGTGGGAGGCTCATGACATTCAATAGCTCTAGAAACAATGTACCACAATCGCTTCTGCACAAAGCATGCTTTCATAACAGCACTCCAAATTAAAGTAATCAAGGCCGTAAATTTGTCATTAGTAGAACAATAGGGAGGAACCATTTGGAGAGGATAGGAAAAGAAGATTAAGAATAGAAAGAGAGAGAGAGGGGGGGGGGAGAGGGAGAGGACAACCAAGCAAAACACAGATTATACAAAGTACGAGTCCAAGCGCAATGTCAGGGAAAATTGATCAAAAAACGTCTACAAAATCTAGAAGAATTAAGAGGACAACAGCCATCAGCCACAAATATAGGCAAACAACACTATCGCTCAGCCTACAAGAGCACAAAATGCTGCAAACGCAAATGCTGCAGATCAAAACACAGATAGAGAAGCATTAAATGCAGTCACCAGCATTAAAATATTGAGAAAATCAGAAAATACAGGCACAAGCATAAAAACACGGAGATTTGAAGGCTGAAAAGTCCAAAAACTGGTCGCCCAAGCTGCAGCAAACAGGGGAAAGCAGATCAGCACCAGAAAGGTGGAAGGGAAAACTGTCCACAACAGAAAACAGCACCCAGAGCCCAAACACGAACATCTGATACTATGTCAAACCCCAATCCTAAGATTTGATACCATGTTAGAGGTGGATACAGCAATGGAAGTGTAGAAGACTGCTGTAATACTGCACAATGTGAGAGAAAAGAGAGAACAAAGGAAAACAAAAGAACGCTGCAAAGGGAGAACTCAGAGATATGCTCAAGAAATGGAATCCATACACCAAACATGAGACAATCGCATACAACTGTGTGTCATTGGCTGCATGGGCACTCGCACCGGCTCCCCTCTCTAGTGGGCCCTACATTGGAATTTGTAGATGATGAACTACAGATTGTGGAGGAGGGAGCCTGACTATATAGGCCAAAAATATTGCAATAAATGCATCAGGTCTGCTAGTCAGCCAGCCATAAATGCCATAAATCACATAATAATGACCAATCAAAAATGCCTGAAAACATCTATAATGACTCGCCCATTGAATCACATACCCAAACTCACTCTAAGCTAACTAGACTGTTAACAAGCTGAATATGACTTAATTCTTATGCATCGAGCCTAGCAAGCCATGGAAGGTAAATATGACTCTTTCCTTTTAAATGTTGTGCATAATTTGAAGATGTTGCGAGATCATTGGAGCCTCCATCAAGGATGGGCTTTGTTATTGGAGAAAGAAACACCGAGTATGTTCAGTTCTTTCAACATGATCCGTCTACTCCAATGCAAGGTACACACATTTCTACTTTTGTCCCTTCTTCTTTTTCTTATACTCTTACATCTATGCAAGATTTTGGAGCCGGTTATGAAGATAAATTTCCCTTTGTTGACTATGGGATACATCCTCAAGACAACCAATTCTTGTATATTAGTATATGTAGAGGCAATTATGAAAATCAGGTACTTCTTCTAGCTTTCCTTCTTTGAGTTGTGCTTCTCATAGTCAATCTAATGTTGTATTTCATCTTCCTTTCCTTCTGCGTCTACATTTTAATTTCCATCATTTAATTCACAAAATCAATCAAATGTATTCACTCCATCTATACCATCATTTCAAATCGCACCCATCCTGCCCTTTTCTTCCACTACTTCCACATCCACATTCACATTGTTTCACCACACACCACATTGGAAGGATTTTCAAACATAAGCACTTCGCTTCCTTTTAGGTCTTCAGCTTTCGCTTATCCACCTGGTAGAGGTGCACTGGTCGTGGAGGCTTGTCATCCAAACCGAGCACTTTCGGGACATCCTTCACATGGATTACCTATTTGCATATTCCTCCTCCAAAGTGTTGACCATATGGTGTTACAGTTTGCCATCATGGCAATTCCTAGTAGACCTTTTGGTTATGTCCATGTGCCTCAGCCAACAATTGGCAAGGATATCAAGTTCCAATGCCTCCTCCTACAGCGCCCTGTGGAAAGCCACATCCTATTCCTACCTATCCATACCCAATCTCAATTCAAAACAGATGGCAAAATGTATCCAAGAAAAACAGGCACTACCAATACTGTCAAAAGGTTGGCCATTTTGGCGACAAGTGTCGCTCGAAGATCAAAGACACACAATCCAAACAAAAATAAAATCAAACCCCTGCCCTCAATCTCAACTCCAGAGGACATGTTTGACTCGTCTACTAGACCATCAATGGACCTTTGCCTTCAAGCACCCCTCATCTCTATGGGCCATCCAATTTTGCAAGCTTGGTCCACAAACGCAAGTTACCCCTTGATGACGTGAGTGCATAGGCCTACCAAGCACACCTCATCTCTATAGACCATCCAATTTTGCAAGCTTGGTCCACATATGCAAGTTACCCCTTGATGACGTGAGTGCATAGGCCTACCCTACCTAACCTAGTGGCTCTCCAACTACTTGGATTATGGACAGTGGAGGCACACATCACATGACCTTGCCAGATGACTTGTTCGCCGAGAATGTTAGATGAAGAAATAACTCCTCAATCAAGATATAGAATCTTAGTCACGTCAAATTTGATATTGACACAAGCCCTAGTTTCCGCCTATGGACTGAGATTGTTAAGATTTGGTATACATTCTCAACTGATGTCTGACTATAACGGTCCCTCAAAAGACCCCCTATGAGACATTCTTTGGTTCTAGGAGCTTGAGAACATTGACGGGAATGAAACATGGACTTTGGTGGATCACTTGGGCCACAAGAAGATCATTCAGACTAAATGGATTTTTTGCACTAAAATGAAAGTTAATGGAATCTTGGATAAGCACAAGGCTCATCTTGTGATACAATAGTTTCAACAAAAGCAAGGAATTGACTCTAAAGAGACCTTTGCACCAACTACACAATTGACATATTTCTGTTTGTTGGTTGCATTGGCCGATCTATCGAATGGATATCAAAAGTGCTGAAACGAGACTTCCTTTCAAACAAATGGTGGTGATGGCCCGATTTAACACTAATTACAACAAGCATAAACTTCCCATTAACTTAAATGCAAATGTTATGCTTAATCTTGGACACTGGACACCTAATTGGCCCCAAAACTGGTGCCCCTTTGAAGCATTTGTTAATCTTCTATTGCAATTGGAAGAAGTACAATAAGATTGATCCAATCTTCTTCACTATCCAATGCATCCTGCTGTCACAAATGACCAGCAAGCCTTCAAACCAATTTGCCTCTTGGTTTGCTTGGGAATGAGCCCTTCAATTTTCTCCTTGGAAGACAAATCTTGCCCCAAACTTAATGTTGGCTAGTTGGCCTCTTAAAGTTCCCTCAAATCCCCAAATTTCAGCTGCTGAATACTCTAAGCACACTTCTTGAGGTGGCAATCAAACCCTAATTCCTTTTGTCAAATAGGGTTTACAGCAATGAATCTCTAAATTCTTTAGCTCCAATGGCTGAAATGGTTGACGTTTGCAAAGAGAACCTTAGAGAGGGCTGGGGGATGAGAGAATGTTGAGGAAAGTGAAAAATCAAACTTCCATCATGAAGAGTTTTCAGCTATTTTCAGCAAATAAAATTAATTTTCAAAGTATTATTTTCAAAAATTAATAATTTTCACTCCAAAAAATAGCTATGTCAGTTAATGATGATGAAATTGGGTAGGCCAATTTGTCATCCAAGCAATCTTGGGCATTTATTAGCCCCTGAGCTAGCATTTGCCTAGTCCCTAATGTCACCACTGACATTAATAACTAATAAAATATTCTAGGCCAAAATCTATTACCAAATACCATCTAGTACCTAACTAATAATACCTACTACAATTTTTGCCTTTGGCACCCATTGACTTCTCAAGGTCCTTGGCCTCTCATTATTAAATAACTAACCTACAAATCACGTACACCTCCTATTTGCACATTGGATTAACAACTTAATCAAATGCAAGCAAAGCATCAAAATTTGAAGTCCCCATGACAAGTGCCTTCTTGAATGGTAATTTGGAGAAGGAAGTCTATGTGGAGCAACCTATCGGGTTTCTCTTTCAAACCATAAACATAAGATCTTTTGCATTCTCAAGTTCATTCCTTAGTCTTATGTTTATGGTTTGAAAGAGAAACATAAGATCCTATGGTAATTTGGTTATCAACTGGATCAACGACCTCGACCCCAACCTAAGAATATGGGCAATCCCCCTGCAAGGGTAGTATCCAAGTGACCCCAAGGCCCATTGCATAGCATTTTGCTTCAGCCTGGCATTTTGCATTGCCATTTTCATTTACCCATGCATTGGCATTCTGTTCTTGTGGAAATGCATTTGTGCATCTTTATCCTTTTTCAGTCAAAAAGTGGTCGACTTGGATCCACCATATTCAATGCAATTCACATGGCAATCTCTATGGCAATATACAGCACATACCCTCCATATTCTCTTTATCAACGATACCCATGGATAATAACTTTCTATTTTGTGATGTTGAAACTGACCATTTCTTACTTTTTCCACAATGCCACAAATACTTGAAAGGACAAAAACAAACAAACCATAGAGAGAGAGAGAGTTCAAAGGCATTCCATCACCTTTTGGTAGGCCCTTGGCTAGCCGACAAGCACCAATTGTCCGATGCCTTGTTGGCCTCTCTCAGGTGACCCTTAAAGCTCCCAAGGTAAGATAATCATTGCCTCAACCCTTTTACTCTTGGTAAGCCATTGGGAAACCGACATGCACACTTTGTCCAATGCCCTTGTTGCTTTGGGTTAGGACACTCGGTGCATTATGGGCTGAGCTATACTTTGCAATCCCTCCTAGGTAGCAATTTTGGGCCTAAGATGGGGTGTTGAGCTAAAAAATGCATTACAAATTTAAACCATTCGATAAGCTCTTTTAGAAAGCGCCAAAAAATGCTATTACTAAACTTTTTATTGAATAACCAAACTTTCCTGGGGAGTGTCTATTTCCCATAAGCCAAACCCTCATTTGGAAGGATCCGTACATCTATAAATAGGAGGCTGCCCTTCCTCAGCCCATCCTTTTATTGCAGATCCTCCATCAGCTAGCACCTTCTTTCCACTGCTGTCTACACCCCATTTACCGATTCTCTGTTAGTTGGAGCCTTTTTCCCATTGCCAATACCTCGGTTTCTGGTGTTGCCAACTTGTAACCAGCTCTAGGTGACCTGTCCTGCCTACCCAAATTGCGGCATTTGCTACTGGTGACTCATCTACAGCCTGTCCACACAGCTTACTAGCTGTCATCATCTTTTGTGCATCAAATTTCTGCATTATGCTATGGACAGCTCTTCCTCAGCCTGATCACACTCTATACAGCAGTCACCATCTTCCCAAGGCAGCAGAAGCTGTGTTTTCCAGTTCTAGCAGCTGCCTACAGCATCATCTTCATCCTTGACCTGCTGCCCACTATCTCCAAGCTGCAACTGCCTCTTTCACCTTGATCCGCATACACAGATCTGTATTTGCAGTTGCTGATCACATACAAAGACCATCTGCTGTGTTTCAGGAACCACTCAGAGTACAACACACTCTCTAGCTCATCTCTCTGCCCCGGTCCTTCAAAGATATGGAAGTCAAAGGTTTTGTATTCACTCTGCATAGTGTGTTTACTACATTGAACATTGTATTATTCATCATTTATTATTCTTCCATCTTCATTGTCTTCGAGTTACTCTTCACTTTTGAGTTCTATTATTATCATTCAATGCTTTGTCATACATTTGTGTTTGAGTGCTTCTTTGCATCCTTTTCCCTCCCCTTTCGATAAGCAGTTAGGGTTACCAACATTACATTTGCAGCCCTTTTTAAACCCACCATAGGGTATTTCTTTTCAGCACACATTCTTACGATCCACACAAGTTTTAGGCCATCTTTAGTTATCTAGATATGTACCAATTACCACTCTAGTGCTTTGTTATCGAGAATGGGTGGCGGGAATGCCACCTATGCACTATGCATCCCATATATACCTAAGAGTGAGTCACGCTGTCCTCTCCTTTGGTCATGTGATTGTTGAGAAACCATTTCTTCAGTTTACGCACTTCATTTAGGGTTTCCCACTAACAGCCCCCAATAAGGGCTGGTGTCCGCATTTTGGCCACTTTTTTAGTGGGCACCCACACAATGCTGCACCACCCTAGACAGCTTATGCCTCTATATAGGAGATCACTTCTTTTATTCTTTACAACTCTCTTCAATCATTCTTCACCACTTTCTTCGGTCATCACCACCACTTCCCTTATCTCACCAACCCCTTCCATTACCCTCACACCCCTTCACAAGGACATTGCGGTTCGTGGCTCGTGACTGCCTTCATCCTTCCTCTTCTGCTTCGGGTACCCTATTCCATCATCAAGCCTTGCATTTGGAGCATCTTCCAACTAGCATCACCATCATCTGCTTGGTGTCAAAACCCTTCTCCTTCAAGCTCCACCTTCACCTACATTTTTCAGTCTAGAGGCCTTCTCCTTGTTGCTTGGCGTCATCATCTACAGCTTGTCAGTATCCTAGCCTCTGGCAACAATCTCCATCACCCAGCATCAATGATTTCATCACTCGTCTATCATAGGGGCTGCTAGGACCTACGTTTCTGTAGCCTAGCTCCTCCTCCATCACCTGGCGTCACTCATCTATCAGAGGCTGCTGGGACTTGCGTTTTTGCAGCTCGGCTCATCCTCCATCATCTAGTGTCATCATTATCCACCTTGTGTCAACATTTGGGCTACTCTCCCTATGTTTGACAACTCCGACACTCCAGAATTTGCCTTTTGCTGCCCAAGTCACTCACCGGTATTAGAGGACTGTGGTTCCCTCCCTCGACATCTAATGATTATCTTCCATATCTCCGACAGCATTAGAGGACCGTGGTCGCTCCCTTGACAACTATCCTTCACCTTCCAGTGATTACTTCGATAGCCCACTGCTCGAAGCACTACGCTTTACTCCCTTCATTGCATAGATTTCCCATAGGTGCTGCCGCCTAATTCAAATAAGACAGTGCAATTATCTTTTGAGCTTCAGCCCGTTGTACCAACTTTTCTTCTCATAGCATGATTCATTGCATCATCATCGTGTTCTTGTGTTTTTTAGTTTCTCTTCTCTCTCATTATTTGCCATACACACTCTGTGTTACTCCCTGCAAACCCTACTGTCTCCCTGCACTGTCGCTTATTTTGAAATGGTATCATAGCATACCTGTTATTTTTTACATGGTATCAGAGCACAAGAGCTTAGAGAGCTAAAGACCCTATTCATCAGAGAAGGCAGAGAGAAGTTGCGGGTTTGGCATCATCTACTGATTTCTCCCTTCATTTTCATTGCATCGCCAAGAGATAGAGATACCCTTCCCTTCCTCTCCCACCTACCCACCCTTTTACAGGTTGACATTCCAATGCTATGACTTCTCCACAGACAAATGGACAGATCTCTGGATGCTCCTCTTTCGCCATCACCGGAACCTCAACTGATACTTACTGCCATGGATCTTTGCTCCCTACCCCGCTAGAATGTATGTCTACCCCTAGGCACTCGTTGTGCCACCTCTCCCTTCTGGGCCGTAGAGTTTATTTTGCACCGGCTTTTAGATTTTTATGCTCAAGGCAATAAGACACATCCAATGCAAACTAAGCCCTTTCAAGCCACAAGAGGATCGACTGGTACCACAGCCTCCTCGCAACGACCGCAATGCACTACAGAGGTTGATTCTACTTCTTCTAGGGTTTCAAGAATGCCACCTCGACAACCCACAGTTCTGTAGTCTAGTCCCCCGAGAGATAGTGCTTGTTGGCTACCACGCCGGTCTGCTCCTTCGAGAGACAGTGATTGTTCGACACCTTCCTTTACTTCGGCTCCACTAAGAGACAGCAACTATTGCCAACCCTTGGTTCAACATAAGCCTCACCTTTCCCCACCCTCGTCTACTCAAGTTTGAGAGGCTATCTCTTGGAGTTCTTTAATATCTATGATACCCCAAATACCTTATTCGGCAAGACCAACGGCACTTAATTCATCATTCGATGATTCAAAGTCCGTGATCCATGAGTTTTTAGATTCCCTCTCTCTCATAGAAGGGGCTTTAAATGAGGATAGGAAACCTTGCATCTCCACCCCTTGGGGCAGCACCTACTCATCTTGAAGTTTGTCACACTCCATTAACTCTTTGGGGATGGCCGTCTTTGGGCACAGTCATTTCTCCTATTGATACCCAAGATCTTCAAAGACCGCCTAGATAGGGGCCTTGCAGGTCTAGTGACGAGGCCTTCGAACTCCTTCCAACGGTGGCAGTATGAGTCTGACCTTTAAACTGCCCCTTGCTATCACCCAACCTCCCCTGTTGGGGGTTGCTCGACTAAGGGCAGCAGGGGTCTGAGACTCAGATTTGAGTGCTATGCCTCTGGCCTTTGATCGACACTCCTTGTCAGAATGACCAGCCTTTTGACAATGTTGACAATACCTATTCTTTTTAAGTACATTCTGCCACCCTTGTTTGAGTTGTGACTAAGAGTTTCCTTGGGATTCCCCGGGTTGATTTTGTTTTTTATTTTGAGTGGAAGTTTGATTTTGTTTCCCCTTCCTTTGTTGCCCCTTCTGAGAATGAGCAACAAGAGCCCCCTCTGAGAAAACGTTCATATGAAATTGATCGAACAACCGTACGTAATGCAACAGTTGATACTCAAATTCATAGAAAGTAGGCCTGGTAGGCTTTGAAACTATACCTTCCACAAAATTGAAATATTTCTTGGGGAGTTTGTTCAGAAATAATGTGAGTTGATCGTCAGAGGAATTGGGAGTCCCCGTAGTGGAGAATTCGGCAAAAAGTCGTTGCCAATACTCAGCCAACTTGACTTTCAAGTCATCCTGGTCAGTGATTTTAAAGAGTTGGAGCTCATGGTCAAGATTTATACAATGGGTCCTATCTCGAGCCGCATAGCAAGCAGTCAACTATGCCCATCGTTCTAACGCTAAGTCAAAGTGCTAAAGCTGAGAATAAAACTCGGGTAATAAGCCATGCATCAGCTCGACAATAGCGAAGACATTCCTAGCCTTCCATGAGCAGACAACCTCGTATGGAACAAGTGCAGGATTGGGTTGGGGTTCCATCCCCTGCACAAGATCCCATAGGTTCTAGGAGTCAATGACATATCCCATCAAGTTCCAACCAAGTGGTAAAGTTTGACCCGTTAAAACGAGTCTTATCATTAAAAGCATGCTTCGCAGAAGATGAGCTGGACCATGAGGTATTGGAAAAGTGAGATAAGATGGAGGTGGAGGGTAAGATGGCGGTGGTGGGTGTATCTGATATAAGAAGAATGAGGGGGAAAAAGTGGATAGGCAAAAATAGGCTAGGAGTATCTAATGAGTGCTAATTGATGCGGAGGCACTCGAACATGAATGTTTTTATAAGGTGCCGATGGAAGTGAAGACACTGGGACACGAAAGCCCTGTCCAAAGCTTGGCTAGGGCACAACAAAATAACCAAGAGGTCCACTAGATAATGCTATAGAGACAAGCTATGGTACCAATTGATCCACACTCAGGAGAGACTGGGGGGATACCCAAGCTGCAATGATCTCGAAAGTGTGTGAGAAGGCGGTGGAACACCACCCAACTGAGAAAAGGATGAGGTCCTGAAGGCGGTGCCTATGTTTCCATAACCCCCCGCTGTAGTGTGATGTGCAACATGAGGTGTTTGATAGGGGAATGTAAATGGTATAAAAAAAATTTGGAAGCAGCGAAAGAATGTGGTGGGATGGGTGGATTTTGAATTTTGGTGTGAAAGATGCAAATGCATTTTGTTCATTCTTACCATTTTTAATGATTAAAAATGAAATGATGATGATGATGATGCACCATGCAATGTAGAAATAGAAACACCAAATTCATTCTAATTTTGAGAAGTAAACTGAAAGGAAGGAAGGGTAAAAGAAGAGGTACTTGGCTTTTTCCTATAATCCCCACGATGTGTGTTAACATATAAGAATTGGTCCTCAAGAGAATCTTTTCCGTAGTCAACGAATTGTACTCTATCTTCCTCATGATTTCTATCAGTATATTGCAAAGCAAAAGAGGTAAAAGACGAATCTAAAGTACCTTACACTGGAGTGAACGAAAGATAATGAAAAAATGGAACATACTCCGCATCTCTTTCTCCAACAAGGGGGCCCATCCCTGAGGGAGGTCTCGACAGCCCTACAATATCATCAGATTTATGCACAATATCTAAAGAGAGAAATTCATGCATACCTTCATTGAGTATAGGGACACATGCTGATCAAATTTCAACATTCAAGAAAAATTTGCAGCAAACTTTAGAAATGTCAAATTTGGGGCCTTAGCATTACTATTTGGGCATTCAAGTTATTCATGATGCTAGAGGCATCGGATTGTCACAATCCAAATATATTGGTAAACTCCTTGAGAGATTTGGCTTTCAATATTGCAAGCCACTTAGCATACCAATGGAGACTGGACTCAAGCTCTCTTTGCATGATGACAATGATTTATTTGGCATTCATACATATGCTCCAGTAGTTTAATGTCTCATTTATTTATGCAACACAAGGCCAGATGTTCAGTTTGCAATATCAGCCCCGAGCAGATATATGCACAACCCACACATGTCACATTGGCGAGCTATGAAGGGTGTTTTTCATTACTTGCAGGGTACTAGGACTCTTAGATTGCTTTATGCCAAGGAGGAAACCACTACAATTACATGCTTACAATGATTCAGATTGGGCTGATGATTTTGATTCACGTCTCTCTACAAGTGGAAATTGTTTCTTTCTTGGCTCATCTTCCATCTCTTGGCTTAGCAAGAAACAATCCATTGCTGCCACATCATCTTGTGAAGCTGAATACAAGGCATCTTTCACTATTACAATTGAATGTGTATGACTAAGACGCTTGTTGGCTAATCTTGATGTATCTGTCACAAAGCGTACTCCTTTGTTTACTGACAACTAGAGTGCCATTGTAGTGGCACGGAACCCAATGTTTCATGCACACACGAAACACATAGAGATCCACTATCACTTTGTCAGAGAAAAGCTACATGCGAGAGATATCAACCTTGTCTACTATCCTACCACCAGCAAATGGCAGACATCTTCATCAAAGCTATTCCTCGCAACAAATTTGAAGCATTTCGCAATGCTTTATATTTGATCTCCTTTGGTGGATGATTCTTCTATGCTAATCACTTTCCACTCCAGGGGGGTTTGTTGGGTTTGACTCATGCCTACACTCACAGAGAAGTGTCGGTCATCCGCAATAGGACACTGGGGCACTTTTTACCCTCCTTACAAGAGGTTTTCTCCCCCAGTTACATTATTCTCTATTTTACGTGTTTATGTTACATAGTTTGGTCACTTACCGTACTTTACAATGTAAACGCACCTTAACAACCCTAAGGTCTAAGGGTTATACTTTGTACTTTCACTTACACTTGGAAATCATGTTGTCTTTCCTTTCACTCTCTCTACTATCTATTAGTGTACTTTCGTCTAAGAGCTTGCATCTCCCATCTCACAAATAGGTCACTTCTTTCATTCTTTACCACTCTCTTCAATCATTCTTCACTGTCTTCTTTGGTCATCACCACCACTTCCCTTCTCTCACCAACCCCTTCCACTGCCCTCACACCCCTTCAGAAGGACATTGCATTTCGTGGCGCATGGCTACCTTCACCCTTTCTCTTCTGCTTCAAGCACCCTGTTCCATCATCAAGCCTTGCATTTGAAGCATCTTCAACCTAGCATCACCATCATCTACTTGGCATCAACACCCTTTTCCTTCAAGCTCCACCTTCACCTGTGTTTTTCAATCTGGAGACCTTCTCCTTGCCTGGTATCATCATCTCCAACTTGACATCAATATCCTAGCCTTTGGCAACAATCTCCATCACCAAGCACCAGTGATTTCATCCCTTGTCTATCACAGGGGCTACTAGGACCTGCATTCTTGCAGCCTGGCTCTTGCTCCACCCATCACTTGTCACTTCTTTGTCACAGAGGCTGCTGAGACTTGCATTTTTGCAGCCTAGCTCATCCCCATCATTTGGCATCATCATTATATACGTGGTGTCAACATCTGGGCTGCTCTCCTTGCGTTTGACAGGCTCCAACACTCCAAGATTTGTATTTTGCTGCCCAGATCACTCCTCGACATCAAAGGACTAAGATTCGCTCCCTCAACAACTAGTGATCATCTTCCACATCTCCAACGGGATCAAAGGACTGTGGTCCGCTCCCTCAATAGTTGTCCTTCACCTTCCAGTGTTTACTTCGATAGTCCACTACCCAGAGGACTGCATTTTGCTCCCTTCATTGTACAAATTTCCCACAAGTGCTGCCACTTGATTCAGACAGGACAATGCAATTATCCTTTGAGCTTTGGCTCTGCTATATCAGCTTTTCTTCTCATAGCATGATTCAATGAATCATCACCATGATCTTCTTGTGTTTCAGAGTTTCCCTTCTCTCTGTGTTTGCCATACACACTTTGTATTACTCCCCGCAAAACCTACTATCTCTCTGAACTGTCACTTATTTTGACATGGTATCAGAGCAGACATGTAATTTTTGATAGTGATGAGTGTCCCTTCCATAGATTGCACCACACTCCCTTATTGCTCAAAAGAAAGGAACCCCCTCCAATGTTGGTGAGTCACCTCCACTGAGAGTGGAGAGGCATCATCTAGACATTTACAACAAGTCCTACCAAAAAAAAAAAAAAAAAAATTGAACCTAAACACAAACTACATTCTTGTGTTGATGATTTGCCTCCTTCATTGAAGGAAAACAGGAGTGATAAGAAGACCTATCTATACAAATATCTCTCAAGCATCACTTGCCTAGAAAAAATACGTATTGTATGTTTTGCCACAAACTCACCCGTGCAAATAACACGTGGCTTAAAGGCCAAGGGTCTTAGACCCACACTCAAAATCAAAGCTTTCGAAGCAATGGGTATTCTACCCACACCAAAGCTAAATCCTAGTCCAAAACCAGCCTCAATCTAATTCAATGATGGTAGTGCCACTCCGTGGCAATTGAGAGAGGGTTTATCCCCAAGGTGGTCTCATAGATTCTCCACCCCTTGGTATCCATGTTCATCAATGGTTTGGATACTTGTGCAATGGATTCTTGATCTTCCCCTCAACAATGCCTTGCACTAAAATGATAGCCCTTCCTAAAAGATTTGCAAAGTATATTGGATGTAAATAAAGATTTATCAAGAATATGATATGCATTATACATTGATAAAGCTAATAAATGGTCCAAACCCTAACTTGAACATTACTGCAGCCATGTAGTCCATGTGTATATACCAAAAGCCTTTGCCACATCCACTTGCACCAAGAAAACGCTTGACTAATTATTTGGCATAATCCATAACCATATATATATCAGAACTTTGGGCAATACAATATTATGAAGCTATTGCATTTCATCATAGATCCAATTTCAACTTGATACAACCCCTATTCAGAACATTCTTAAGCCTAAATGTGATCATTTTACTAACAATCTTGTAACCCAAAGGACATGTCACATGTGGTTAACAAAAAGCATTGAGCAATAAACAATCTTCTAGCAAACCCCAAAATTGCAATTCCATGAGCAAGCCAACCCATCCTAGATATTTCCATTGGAAATGTCTTCTATGAAGCTCTATGGCTGTACAAGGACATCCTAACTCATCTTACCCCATTACTTCTATAATGATGTAACGTTTGCTAGGAGCACGAGACATAAGAGGAGTCAAAGTAGGTATAGCTGCAAGCGATTGACTAAACTGTTAAACATACTCATAATGGATGGTCTCCTAACAAGGAGTGATATTGAAATTGAGCTACGGCATCTAGAGTGGGAGGCTGAAGTAGACTGAAAGTTTGTCCATAACAAGAAGCACACTCTCTTTTGAGCTAAGTTTGTGTCTAATCCCCATTTTTCATTTATTGGGAAGAAGCCTTCACCCTTATCTAATAATGCTTTTCTACCAAATTGCACCTTCCTTCTATTTAGCTTCCTTTGAACACTATTTGCAATTAGTGATTAGTGTGCGTACACTCCTCTTCCTTAACATTAATAAGCAGCTAAGATTGGTTTCTTCCACACATACACATACTGCACCCATACATGTATGCACTTATGGAGAGCTTCCAAAAAAAAAAAGCATATGCATGTGTTTAGGAAAGGAGGCAAAGACTAAACCATACCATACCTAAATTCAGTTCGTAAACAAGCTCTTCGAAATCCTTCTCTACTTAAAAACAGAATTGTAGTTATCAAAAGATGGAACTGCACTGCAAAGACCTACAAAAACGCAAAACTAGTACTATCGGTCTCATGTATATAGCATACTGAAGATGAGACATTATAACACAATGACAATGGAAAGGATTCACATAACTGAAAAGACGAAGAGAAATTGTGTTTATCACTACAAATGTTTGACATAAGCACCCACTAGAAATACCATAGGTGTATGTCTAAGTGCAGAAAATTTGAATGGGTTACAACAAAGAGTTTTTTTATGAAGCAAATCTGCCATCAACTTATTGATACTTCGAAAACATATCCACACCAGTTCTGTGAATCATTCAATTTGATACTTCTTCTCAGATATCCCCATCCTTTACGATACGATTGACACCAAAGATGATTCCAAGTAGAAAGTATGGTGATAGAGCCGATAATTATAACTTCTAGGCCTCCTTGTTGAGGAAAGTGTGAACAAGAAAAACAAGCAAGGCAACATTCAAACATGAAAGAATTATAGTGTGATAGCTCCTTTTGAAATCTTTGTGGAAAAATGATGAAGAAGAAGCAACATTTGATCAACCAAAGAAAGAAAATAAAGAATGACATAAATCAGTGATCTGCAAACTAAAGAAGTACAATTTCAAAAAGAACACATTTGGGTGGTCAGTCACTCGTGCATTTTGATAGTAGAGTATAATATAAACATTCACCATCTAAAGAAGTACCATAGCTAGCATGAAGTCGTTTACATATGGATGGTTCCAAATGCACTTATCATGTAGAGACTCTAAGAACCCTAGAACTTCCCTCAGCTTAGAGATCTAATGAAGAGACCTCAAGATGGTTTTCAAGAGTACATAGATAGATGGCCACTTTTTGGAGTACCTACATGGAGCAATAACTTGGGCCAGGTATAGATTTATGTGTTTTTCATAAAGAAGGGTAAAGAGCTCTGAGCCTTGCCTTCATTTCTTCTTAAGTTCCATTTTTGGGCCTTAGAGGGGGTGTTGAGAAATGAAAAAATTGGTCATTGATCCCAAATATGAAACTAAATTTCTCCCTTTCATTTGATGCTTGGTAGAATAAAAGTTACAATTCAATGCCAAATCTTTATTACCATACACAGTCCCCCCAACAACCTTGCTACCATGACATCCTTCTGCTACATCCACAACCTGTCCAAAGTTTCTGCACTGCACTAGAGGGGGCCACCTGTTGCTACCTCAGCAGATTCAGACACAATTGGTGCAGTCCATGAACATGCTGCTGCATAAGTAGCCCACACTTTAATTGCAACTCCTCCAAGCAACATCTTCTGTCACTTCTAGTGCAATGCTGCTATTTTCTGCAAAACACAGCAGCTCTCAGCTGCCTGGTGATTCCTCCACAATTCCATGCATTAAATGCAGCCGACCTGGTGCTGGGATTTCCTATTTTTTTGGCTATTTATAGCCGGTTTCATGGCTCACTCCAACATTCATTATTCAGATTCTGATCTTGAGATCTGTTGGCTGAGACAGACGATGCTCGGGCTGACGAAGATCAAGGTTATCAAGTCGGAGACATACACAGATATTTCCTCTGTCCCCTTGTGTATTTCTGCACTCTTGTACAGCATACTACACAGATTTTCTGTGTTTACACTGTCTCCTTTTCTCTCTCTCTCTTCTCTCTGTGTTCTCTCTCTCTCAGTCTTTGTCCTACGCTTCCGCATCGCTGCACTCTAACAGTTATACCTATCGATCTTTGCAACATCCTAAAACTTGGGCCAGACTGGATAGGATATATATTTGTCAAAGTGATTCCTTTCTTCCTGCAGTTATTGACATGTGGATGGAACAACGGCATGTCTTATCAGATCAGTACCCTTTGGTCTTGGAAATGACCCATAGACCTACACATGTATTTAAGGCTCTTCTTACTCGGTTGCCACTTCATTTTAACCAACCTTTTCTGCACAGCAGAATCAGTTTTTAGAATATGTTCAGCAATTGATTGCTTCCTTTAGCTTGAAGGTCCTATCTAGAGAGAGGGATGCATGGGCTGTTTTTAGGGACAATGCCCAACAATTATCCCGTCAGTATGGTATTCAGCAGGCTTCCTCTTTATGAGCTGAATTGCAAAATGTCCAATCTTTATTGGCCCACTCCTTGTCTTTAAGCCAATCAGGGGATTCTAATGATGAATTGATCACATGCATTGAATGGTTGAAAGGCAGGGTTCATTCTCTTCAAGAACATGCAAAATACAAACTGTTGGCCAGAGCAGAAGCTTTATATGATAATAATTGCCAATCCCATCAATTCTTTGCTCGCCTGCACCAGAAATATACTAGGGAAAATATTGTGCGCTTACTGGATGAACAGGGTGTTATGGTGACACATCTGGCCTCCATCATTCGTATGTGTGTCGACTTTTATGTCCTTGTTGGGTCCGCAAGAGAATTCTTCTAATGTTTCCTCTCTGCTCGCCGCTATATTTGCGAGTTGGTAAGCAACCAGGTCAAACCAGAATGGGTGGACTTAATGGAGGCGGATATTTCAGAAGATGAAGTGGAAGAAGTGCTATTCCATCTATCCCGAAGGAAAAGCCTTGGCTGGGATGGGCTTCCTAATGAGTTATTTTCAGCTAATGTGCAGCAACTTAAAGACCCATTGACTCGCCTGTGCCAGCAAGTGTGGAACTCTGGTACCATACCATTCGATTGGAAGATTGCTGTCATTCGGTTGTTGCCCAAGATTCCCTCCCCTACCTCTTTGAAACAATGGAGACATATTTCTGCTATGGGTTCGTTATATAAAATCTTCTCCAAAATCATTGCGAATAGATTGCAAAGGGTTTTTTCGCACATGCTTCATCCACGTCAATATGGTTTCATTAAAGGTCGGAATACCATGCATAACATCTTGAATGCACAACTGGGAATTGACTATGCTAAAGCTTCAAGACACCAAGTAGTAATGCTTTAGCTCGATATTGAGAAGGCACTTGATCATGTTAGCTGGCCTTTTTTGCGGTAATTATTGTCTACAATGGGATTTGGCCCTCGCATGGTTTCTCTTGTTGACACTATTGGTCAAGGAGCTATAGCTCATATTGCTCTTAATGGAGGGATCACGGAAGAAATTGCCTTATCTCGATCTCTTAGGCAAGGCTGCCCTCTCAGCCCTTTGCTATTTGCTTTGGTCACTCACCTGATGCTCTCATTGTTGGACAAGTTGGCTGATCAAGGAGAGATAGTTGGCTTGACTCTTCCCAATGGTACTCAACTTGTGGGTCAATCTTTGGCAAATGACTCTTTTATGTTACTTAAGGCTGATTGCACTAATGTTAATCGGCAATAGTGGCATGGAATCTTTTTGCTTTGGCATCTAGTCTTCATATTAATATGCAAAAATCTACACTTCTCTCCTGTACGGAGACTGATCTGTAGGCCTTGGGCTGGGATGGAATTGTGATCTCAAAAGGAAATATAACTAGACACTTGGGATCTCTCTCTCTCTCTCTTTTTTTTCGTAAAAGGTAATCTCTCTCTCTCTCTCTCTCTCTCTCTCTCTCTCTCTCTCTCTCTCTCTCTCTCTCTCTCTCTCTCTCTCTCTCATAAAAGGTAATTGTATTTATTACAAAAAAAAAGATACAAATTTACATGATTACAAGATACACGAGGGCTCTAAGCCAACGTGTGGAAAATCCCAGTACGAAGCCAAGAAAAAGTTACACAAGTCATGGCAAAGACGTAGAGGAAATTGCCATATGCCAGGGAAGTAAGTCCCCCGGAGGGAGCAAGTCCGAGTGCCGAATGAGATCTATCTGCCAATGCAAGAGACCTTTAAGCCTAGCAATGTGTCTCGGTACATTAGAGGCCGAATCAAAAAGAAATGCATTCCCAGTGGTACAATTGTGCCAGCATCCCCAATATCGAAAAAAATGGAATAAGATCTTCATATGCAACTGTGGTGGTGTGGGAGGGCTCTAAGCCAACGTGTGGAAAATCCCAGTACGAAGCCAAGAAAAAGTTACACAAGTCATGGCAAAGACGTAGAGGAAATTGCCATATGCCAGGGAAGTAAGTCCCCCGGAGGGAGCAAGTCCGAGTGCCGAATGAGATCTATCTGCCAATGCAAGAGACCTTTAAGCCTAGCAATGTGTCTCGGTACATTAGAGGCCGAATCAAAAAGAAATGCATTCCCAGTGGTACAATTGTGCCAGCATCCCCAATATCGAAAAAAATGGAATAAGATCTTCATATGCAACTGTGGTGGTGTGGGGTATTTCAGGCGCACAAAAACCCAATTGAAAGGGGTTAGTGAGAACCCCACAAACCTGTGACAAGAGCAACCAGATATTCTTAGTGAGCGGGCAAGAAATAAATCAATGTCGGGCCGACTCCGCAGTAGTGGTGTAGAAGAAACAATTGCCGTTCGAGATTCGACGCTTGGAAAGGGCCGAGGCAAGAGGAAGACCACCAATCATCACCCACCAAAGAAAGACCTTACATTTGAAAGGTGTCTTATTCAACCAGCCCTCCATCACAGTTGCCTTCTACCATGACTGAGATTTCCGCAATCCCCATACAGTATTAGCTTTAACACCCAGCCATTGATAATCTTTAATCAAAAGATGATACACCTGATTAGCAGAGGCCTTTTCCAAACTCAACCGACCTGCAAGGGCCCAGTCCTGCCAAGGACGATCCACAGCAAGGGCAGGAAAGGGTTGCCCTCCCTGAAGCACTAACAGAAGCTGTTCCCATAAATCATGGTATCCACGCGGGATTCTGAAAAGTCTCCTGGCAGCACAAAACGATGTGAGGACATTACGACTTGCAAGGGTGGCATCTGCAACTAAAGTCACACCCAAACGGGCCATGCAGTTGAATTTTGGTCTGAGCTCATGTTTGTCTTCCCATGAAAGTAATCTCGAGACTGCCAACAATTCCAATTGAAAAGAGTTAGTATGCAAGCGGTCCTCCGCTGGATGCCAACGCGCTTTTTGGAGCACCACTTTCCAGCATCAAACCAAATGCAATAACAGAGAGGAGGACGGACTACAAAACCGAGAGTCTGCATTAAGGACATGCCACCAGGAGCTCCGAAGTTGGGTATTGCCATGCCGAAGCCCACTGTCCTCAAGAAAATAACAGGCTATAATGGCCCATGGGTGATGATCCACACACATGGCACAAAAGAGAGACCAACGAAGTGCCAACATATGAGTTTCGACATCCAAAATAGCTCCACCACCCAGGCGTTTGGGGGTACATGTATGTGACCACAAAATCCACGAAATACCTGCGTGCAATGAATCCTTCTTCCATAACATGAAACGAATGGGGCGAGTGAGAGCCTTCAAAGTAGTAGGAGTCCACGGCAGCAATGGCAAGAAATATGTGAGCATTGGCAGCATAATTGTTTGAGCCACTTTGAGGCCGACATGGAAGGGCCACGCTTGCGACTTCCAATACATAAACTTAGCTGCCAGTTTCAGTGAAATCCACTCCAGTAGCTACTTTGGCCGAACATCAACACCCAACGGGTACCCAAACTGCCTGACAATGGAACTCGGGGAACCACCTGACCCTGCCAACCCAATGACTATAAATCAGACTCCGTGCAACTGAGAATGGCTGATTTGAAGGCATTGATACAAAGACCAAAAGCATGACCAAAGAGCGTCCAAACATCTAATGCCTTGCGAATGTTGTCCTTGTTTGCACGCAAAATCATAAAGCTATCATCAGCCAAAGATTGGCTAATGAAGTGCTGTCCCAAAGGAAGCGACAATCCGGCCAGCTGAGTAGAAGCGCCATTGAAGATAACATTGAAAGAACCGGGTGGGTCACCAGGGCAAAGAAGAGAGGACTCAAAGGGCAACCCTGTCTCACCGAGCGTGCAAGGACAAATGGCTCAATAACCCCACCATTAAGCATAACTCGTGAAGAAGCCGCAGCACTAATGGTGTAGATCAATCGAGACATCCGATTACCAAAACCCATAGCAGACATAAGTTCTGCAATGAAAGACAAGTCTAAATAGTCAAAAACCTTTTCCAAATCCAATTGAATCAATATCACTTCGTGACTCGAGTGCCTTGCATAGTCAATAGCCATTTGCACATTTAAGATATTATGCAGAATGTTGCAGCCCTTAATGAAACCATATTGAAGAGGATGCACAATAGCTGGAAGGTGCTTGTGGAGCCGATTCGCCAGCACTTTGGAAAAGATTTTATATATCGAACCCATCAAAGAAATTGATCTCCAATGTTGCAACATTGACGGTGAAGGAACCTTTGGAAGCAATTTGATAAGGCCTTCTTTCCATGAGGAGGGCATGACCCCTGTTTCCCAAACCTGTTGAAACATAGCCGCCAATGGCTTCACCAGTTGGGTAGCCGAGCTCTCAAAGAATTCATTGGTGAGACCATCCCAACCAGGACTTTTATCCTTAGGCAGGTGCAACAAAACATCCATAACCTCCTCCTCACAAATATCTGCCTCCAAAGTAGTTTGCATATCAAGTGGAACCTGATGGCGGACCAAATCGTAGAAGACAAAGCGTGCATGCGTAACCTGGTCAGAAGGCGACGGAGAAGAACCAAGAAGATCCAGAAAATAATTCCTACACATATTGACAATGGTCTGCGGATCAGTGATCATTCGACCTTCTGAATCCTGGAGTCTAGTCGTATTTTCTTGAGCCAAAGAAACATGCAAGGCGCGAAAGAACTTATGAGTCTAACAAGCACTATATTGCAAATCGTCAGTCAAGTTGTGCAGTTTGGCCTGCTGATAAGATTTCAACCGAAATTCTTTAATAAGATCAGCCACACACATCGCCAGTGACAGCAGAAATTCATCATCTGGGGTGTCCACCAGCAACGAACGAACCAAAGCCAGTAAGTCCTCCGCTGCGTGTCGACACCTCCGACAAATAGAGGCATGATGGATCCCATACTGCCGAGCAACCCGCTGCACATTAGAGAGCAGACGTTCAAAGGAAGCCGAGCCCTCAGAGGCGAAGTCCAATAAAAACCTCTCAATCAATTGCTGCATATAGCCCTGAAAGATTGGCTGCTTCAAATAAGACGAGTTGAAACGTAAAGGGAGTCTATCTAGCAATTGCATAAAAGGTGCAATGGGTTGTGCAAGTATCTCAAGCTGGAGAGGGAAATGGTCTGACAAGGCATATTGCTACAAGACTTTCATTTCCAGCATCTCAGGAAGAAAATCATCATCCTGCATGATATACATTCGGTCCAGCCGCGACCATGTAGTTGCATATTGTGCGGAATGAAAAGTAAACCCTGTAGAAGAAGGGTGGAGCCAAGGCCATAGATCTTGCTTAAGTACCTCAAGAGCAAAGGCATTCCACACCCGGCTTTCCGGAGCATCCATCACCGAATGCCCTGAAGTGGACTAAGAAGAGTCAACACACATATTGAAATCCCCCATCAAAAAACCCCTTCTGCCAAGTGACATGGAGGTCTGCAAAGTCTTTTAAAGATCCCGTCGGGATGAAGGGTCATTCGGAGCATAGAGGCCCAACAACCATAAGATCTCTCCTTCAAATAAAACTTTGATTACCACAAAGCGGCCCTGTACATCATTTTTAATAAGAGCAGGCTGGTATTTCTCATGGACAATCATAAGCACTCCAGAATAGTGCATAGCATGTGTCCCTGCATAAAACAAGCGAAACCCATGGCAATCCACAACTTTTCCTGCTTCACCGTGGCTCTTGTGCTCAACCGCACACAAGACATCCCACTGATTCTCATGCAAGACAGTCCACATGGCATGTTGCTTATGGCGAGAACAAATACCTCGCACATTCCACATGGCTATCTTCATATATCTTCAAAAAGGAAACAAGAAAGAGACACCGGTTGCCTCGATTTAACCTTTTCTGCTAGAATGTCAAAGACACCTTCATCCAGAAAATCAGCTAACACTGCAAAAGAATTCTGACGGCCCGCTTTAGAGATGGATGGAATATCCACTGCCTTGGGAGTGGAACGGGGATAACGACGATCCCAGGGTGTAATCACATTACCTCTAGTATCAAACGCCAACTTAGCAAGTGGGCCCTTTGGACCGTCTGTATATACTTTCCTCGTAGACTGATTATGGGGAGCAGAAGGAACCATAGTACACACAGCATGCTCTGAAGAGACCATTTCTTTCCTGCGCATATACGTGCGCACGGAATCCTGTGAAACATTAGGCCCAAAATCCGCCAGGCCAGCATCCAACTTTTTACCTTTTTTGGGACGTGCCTCTAGCCAGTCATTGCTACGGGAATCCAAACCCAGGACCTGTTGTTTACCTTTATCCAAGATATTAGGTGGTTGGATGGCCTCCTGTAACGGAGCATCAAGCACCATGTCCTCCATAGGCAGCACAACATGCGCATCATCTGAAGACGGTTGCCTCTCTGGGCATTCGGCCATAAAATGCCCCAATTTTCCACACAAAAAGCAATGTCCTGCAAAGTTGCCCCATTTCAAGCGAAAGTGCAAAGGATGCATGCCAGAGCAATTAAGGTGAAGCCATGCAGGCCTTTTCCTGGCAGTGTCCCATAACATACACAAGCGGTTTCAATTCATGGCCCTTAGGCTTGGGGGAACCAGCACCGTTCCCACAACGGCCATGGCATCCTTTAACAATGGCCAATAGACAGCCGGACAATTTTCCACTTCAACCCACACCGGGCATTCACGTTGAAGCAGGCGCTGAAAGTCTGCCATAGAGCGCCATGGCACAACATGGACCAAGCGGCGATCAAAGAACAATGGCAGTTAGGACAAGAGTTCCATCCGATGCTTCTCCGATTTCAGCAGCACCTCATAGAAGCCTCAGGGCCCAACAAAGATCTCCTCAACACACTCCCCTTGTAGCAAATGGTGCAGCCACTTGCGAATATGGGAAAGCACTGGGATCCTGCCCGTGAAGAATAGTATAACCGCACGGTCATAAAACACCGAAAAAGAGCGCAAGACAGTTTTCGGGTCCACCGTGGCTTCCAGAACTTCTTCAGTTCCCGAGTCAGAAAAAGCTTCATGA
Organism: Lygodium microphyllum; assembly: GCF_053477565.2. NCBI lineage: Eukaryota > Viridiplantae > Streptophyta > Polypodiopsida > Schizaeales > Lygodiaceae > Lygodium > Lygodium microphyllum. The sequence continues at coordinate 82,916,468 of NC_141162.1, forward strand.
TTATGCTGGACATAATCGCCAAGCAGAGTATTGGCAAACTCCAGGAAGTGCTCCCAGTCAATCTCCTGCGAATCCACAGAATCATAAGCAACCTGCGCATAGAAACGTTCCTGATGACCCATTGTCTCTTCGGAAGTATGCTTGGAGCATTTGCCCGCAGGCGGAAAGTCAGAACCAGGAGGCATCTCCTCTGTGCAAGGAACCATATCCTCCGGTTCCTCTGTATCAGAATCCGGACCAATGGCTGCCGCCGTCTGGTCGATAAAAGCCATATCCAACCCAGCCATGCTTCTGTCCTCTCCCTCTCTTTCCCACTCTCTTGCTCTCGCACTGGCGCTCTCTCTCTCTCTCTCTCTCTCTCTCTCTCTCTCTCTCTCTCTCTCTCTCTCTCTCTCTCTCTCTCTCTCTCTCTGTGTGTGTGTACAGGAGCAGATCAGGTCTCTGATCTGCGCAGGGTTGCAGACACGTGCTGCCAGGTCAGGGCTCCCTGTCTCTGTCGCGGCCCAACAAGATGCACAGGGCAGGCACCCGCGGGCAGACGCCATGCAGATGACTGACGGGGCAGCAAACAAAAGGTACATGTTTCTGCAAACGCCGTGGCCTGTTAGACTGTCCTGTGGACCCCGTCCGCTGTGTGGACGGAACAATCCATCGCTCCCTGCGCTGAGCCCCACTGGTCGCGAAGTACAGGTGGAAATGAAGCAGACTGCAGGCGGCGCCTGCAGACAAGGCAGCAGGTTGAAAGAAGACGGGCGGGATGTGGACGACGAAGCAAACGGAAGCGCGCGCAGGTCAGAGATCGCCCACAAAACCGAAATCGCGTCGCAAGGTCAGGGGAGCACCAAATCCGCCATCGCCCGCTCGCTCTCCCGTCGCGTCGATTCTCCCCCCCCCCCCCCACACACACACACACACACACTCTCTCTCTCTCTCTCTCTCTCTCTCTCTCTCTCTCTCTCTCTCTCTCTCTCTCTCTCTCTCTCTCTCTCTCTCTCTCTCTCTATATATATATATATATGTGTGTGTGTGTGTGTGTGTGTGTGTGTGTGTGTGTGTGATCCTAGCATAGGGGCCATATTAATCTTCTCTAAAATCATTCCAATTTTATCATCTCTCTTCTTTTTTTTCGTGAAGAAGTTTAAATTAGTATATAGAAATATTTACATCAAACCTTTTGGCCAATGAAGCACAATCATAGCGTTTTCAAAATGCATCAAGCCTTCAGGCCAACCAAACAAAATGGCAATAACTATCATGAAGCCAAAAGGCCAACAAAACAACACATTGCACAAACAAAAACTCTCTAAAAAGCAAGCAAGCAGCAATCCACACGAACAAAGGAAGGGGATCATCAAGATGGTACAACAAGGGTGGAGCGAATGGTATCCACACATGAGCAGCCACCTCTCCACTGATGAGGCCACCTAAAATCATAGAAGAAATCTGCCAAACTAGCAAGCCACTCATCCCACATAGCCACCAATACCTGAGGCCAATAATAAAGGCATTTCTAGTCTACCAAATGTGTCAAAGAGCAATCCATCACATGAAGTGAAAGAGGCAAGGATGGTAGATTGCAACTTGGCCGTCAAAGGAATCTTGCCAAGGACCCCATAATGGACCAACATTCTCTGACCTACCAGCGAGGTCTACACTCTAGAAATGAAGTCCCAAACCTGTCTGGCAACCAAGCAAGAAATAAAAAGACGAACCGGTGTCTCATCACAAGTAGTACAAAAGATGCATCTACCCCGAGATATCTTTCAAGCCCGCAACACATCGCCTATGTGGGGAGACCCCCAATGAGAAGCCTCCAAAGAAAAACTTTCCCTTGATAGGAAAGCTTTAACTTCCATAAGTGAAGCAGGCAATCACACCACTTAGTCGCACTATCATGAATTGACCAAACTTTATTAGGCTTTTCAATAATTCATCTCTTATCCTCCGCCATTTTGTGGTAAATTTGACTAGTTGATTGCTTCAAAGAATCTTGGGGTTGCACAAATGCCCAATCCAACCATAGTGATAAGGGTAAAGAAGCATGCAAGAGAAAGTGCCTTCGAAGGCGGTCCTCCAAGGCCAACTAGAGTAACTTATAATCTTTCAATATTCGGGAGTGCTAGCAAATGCAACGAAAAGAATAAACCCTTGCCCAACTCAGCATAACAACATCATGGATAGCCTTTAGGCCCAATCTCGCCATCCTATTAAATTTAGCCCTTTGTAATAGCTTGTCACGCCAATCAAGTGACCTAGAAGCAGCCAAAACCTCTATTTGCAAAGAATTGGCTTCCTTTCTAAAGTCCAGAGTGCATCATACAATAAGGCAAAGAGATTCCTACCATGATACAATCAAGTAGGTGAGAAGAGAAGACTTAGAAGTTTTACATGGTTGAGTGAAATTCAATATATTCCACCATGAGGCCTGGAAAGTAGTGTGCCCATGGGAAATGCCAACATCCTCCATAAAAAACCTAGCAATATCTGTCCAAGGATGATGTTGACAGTTAAACACAAACCTCAAAGTTATCACGTGGATTTTAACATCCAACAAGGCAACACCAGCCAACCGTTTTGGCATAGTTAGATGTTGCCAGGATACCCATACTTGGCCCATTCAATTTCCTGGTTTTTCCAAAGCATGAAGTGGATAGGCTACACTAGCTCATGCAAACTTTTGCATCCATGGAACCAATGGCAAAAAATATGAAATCATGCTGATCATGATTGTTTGGGACACTTTCAATCACACATGCAAAGGCCAACCTTGAGATTTCCAATACATAAACTTATCGTGTATGCGGGAAGACATCCAATCGAGCAAAGCTATAGGATCCACATCCATCCCTATGGGATAACCCAAGTATCAAGTAATCTCACCTTGAAGAACCACACCCCCTTGCCACCCCAAGTTATTCGATTCCCTCTCTATACAACTGATCAAAGTAGATTTCTATTCATTGATATACAAGCCCAAAGCAAGAAGAAAAAGCCTCCAAGTTGCCATGGCCCTTTCCAAGTTGGATTTTTCAACCTTAAGGAATAGAAAGGAATCATCAGCAAAAGATTGACCCAAAAGTTTTTCTCCATCGGAAAGAATCAATCCAACAATCTCTCCATCAATAGCCAGCTTATGCAAAGAGAGGCAAGACCATTGGATGTGTCACCAAAGGAAACAGTAAGGAGCTAAGAAGGCATCCCTAGCAAAGCGAGTAAGTAAGAGCAATCTCCTCAATCACTCCCCCATTTAGCATGATACACGGCACAGTATCAATGCTGATAGTATCAATAAGAGATATCATTCCAAGCCCAAAACCCATGGCAAACATAAAGTGTCATAGAAATGACCAGCTAACATGATCAAATGCCTTCTCAATATCCGGTTGAATTGTCACAACCTATTGGTCAAAGGCTTTTGCACAATCAATTCCCAATTGTACATTGAGAATATTGGGCATGATGTTGTGTCCCTTTATGAAACCATATTGTCATGGATGAATCAGTTGCAAGAAAACTTTTTGTAGTCTATTCGCAATGATCTTACAGAAAATTTTATAAAAGGATCCTATAACAAAGATGGGCCTCCACTGCTTTAAAGTTTGAGGCAAGGAGATCTTAGGTAATCGGCAAAGCACTCCGATCTTCCAATCTGAGGGCATGCAACCTGACCACCAAACTTGTTGATAAATACAAGCCAATGGTTCCTTAAGTTGATCCACATATGTTGAGAATAATTCATTAGGCAAGCCATCACAACTAGGGCTTTTCCTACAAGACAAATGAGACGACAACTCCTCAACCTCCTCCTCAATGATATCGACGTCCTTAAAATCTATACATTTAGGTTTCACTTGGTCACAAACCATGCACATAACATAATCGCAAGTGGCATGAACCACTTCAATAAGAATTACTTGAGAACCCAACAAAGATTTATAATACTAGAGGCACATTTGTATGATAGAACAAGGCTCAATGTGTTAGTCATTTCCTGGACAGCTGGACAGTACGGACGTCAGCGCCATGTCAGCAGGTGCCACATCAGCACCTGCAGTCAGCCAGATTTGCTATGCAGTCGGCCAGATTTCCTGCAGTTGGCTGCATTAAATGCAGCCGACCTAGTGCTGGGATTTTCTATTTTTCGGCTATTTATAGCCTGTTTGGTGGCTCACTCCAAGATTCATTATTCAGATTCTGATCTTGAAGATCTCTTGGCTGAGACAGACTGTGCTCGGGCTGACGGGGATCGAGGTCATCAAGTCGGAGGCATACGCAGATATTTCCTCTACCCCCTTGTGTATCTTTGCACTCTTATACAGCATACTACACCGCACATTTTCTGCGTTTACACACACTCTCTCTCTCTCTCTCTCTCTCTCTCTCTCTCTCTCTCTCTGTGTGTGTGTGTTCACTCTCTCTCAGTCTTTGTCCTAAGCTTCCACATCGCTGCACTCTGACATGGTATCAGAGCAATGAAGATGGACTGACTGAGGGCTGAACCTATCTGAAGAGGAGATTTCAGCGCGACACAATGCTGCATTTCCAGGTTTCAAGAGCGAGCAGGAGGGCTACGCATCGGATCAAGGCTGAAACGAGCGTGGGTGTGCGGAAAAGGAGTCTAATCGGTGAATTTGCTGCAGGTTATTGCTATTCGAAGAGGAGGAAGGCTGCGTCTGAGGCCTTCCATTGCAAATTTTACCTTTTCATCGCCTCCGGCGGGTGAAAAAGGTTTGGGCAGCAGAGGAATCAGTCTTAGAAGGCTGCGTTTTCACTGTCAGAGGGGGCTGCTTTTGCGTTTGTGCAGGTATTGCAGGTTAACATGTCTTCAAAGATTGATTTGGAGTTCCAGGTGATCATGGACAAGAAGGTGCCTGTCCTACCGGCTCTTCCAACGGATCAAAAGCTTGATGGTGTCAATTACCGCATCTAGCGGGTGATGATGTTGGCCATTTTAGAGTCTTATGATTTGGCGGAACAAGTGATGGAGGAGATTAACAGGCCCTCGGTGAGAGATAAGTCCAAACTCTCTTCCAATGCTCGTGCGGAGTTGACCAAGGCCCAGTCTCATTGGGACAAACTGAATGCCAGGATTTGATCTTTTCTGTTTCTGTCTTGCACCACAGCCGTGACAGCTCACATCGAGCACTTGAGTGGCTCGTGAGATATGGCTTGAGCTCGACCAAATGTACAACCGGATGACCCTGATGAAGAGGGTTTCTTTGGAGGTGCAGATACAGACTTTGTCCATGAATAAGTCTTCTTTACTTCGGAAACACATCAACAAGCTTCGGCAACTTCAGATGCAGGTTCAAAATGCGGGGAAGCCTATTTCTTCCGAAGACATAATGATCACTTTACTATCCCAGTTGCCGCCACGATTCGGTACTTTTTATTCCGCTCTTATTACTTCAGGGCGGAAGTCCACTCTTCGGTGGAAAGAGTTGGTTCCTATGGTCTTGGACCAGGAGGAACAATTGAAGGGACAGAATGCTTCCAAATCAGAGACATTGGTTGGTCAAGCCTCTCAGAAGAAGGGGAAGGACCAAAACAAGAAGAAGGAGGACAACAAATCCAAGAAGGACAAGGAGAAGAAATCAACTTGCCATATTTGTGGCAAGACCGGTCACTGGAAGAAGGATTGCCCCGACAAAGACAAGAAGGATACCAAGAAGAAGGACACGAAGGACTCTGGAGCAGTGGCTGCACCCTCATCAGCTACTTTTCTACACTTAGCAGTCATTGAGGACTCTACGCCGACAACTTCTGGTGCTGCGATGACAGCTCCCCAGGCTCGAGAGTGGATTGTGAACAACGGTGCCTCACGGCACATGACTCCTTCTTCCGTTGGTGTTGCCCATTTGCGACCTTCGCGTAAGCAGATTCTCATTGGAGACAACTCTTTTGTGTCTATTGCTGCGCAAGGTGAGATGCAACTTATTCTAGATGGACATGGTGGTACCCACACCTCTAAGGTGTTGCATGTGCCAAGATTGGGGTATCATTTACTTTCGGTTCATAAGATTTGTGCTCTTGGTCTCTTGGTGGAGTTTGACAGTGATACTATTCGAGTCCTTGATCGTGGATCGAGGAAGGTTCTCTCTACATGGTATGAGGATAATGGAGTCTACAAATTGAAGTCTTCTTCAGCTCTTATTTCTCTTCTTCTTACTTCTCAGACACAGTCCGAGCTATGGCATGCTCGATTTGGCCACCTGAACTACGAGTACCTTCGGAAGGCGTCGTGAGGATCCTTTATCAGAGGCTTGCCGGGCATAGTGGTGAGCCATCAGCCATGTGTCTCCTACATTCGTGGGAAACTGCATCGAGATGCGATTCCTAACAAAGCTTCTAGGCGGTCTACTTCACCCATGGAGCTTGTATCTACGGATCTTTGTGGTTCGATGAGGACCGAGTCCCTGAAGGGGAGCTTGTACTTCATGTTGATCGTAGATGACTACAGCAGGATGACTTGAGCCTATTTCTTGACTTTGAAGTCGGAGGCTTTCTTTCATTTCAAGGATTGGCTTCTCTTTGAGGAGAACCGTTCTGGCCGGCGACTGAAGACCTTGCGTTCAGACAAGGGAGGTGAATTTATGTCTAATGAGTTTGCTCGTTTTTGTGCAGATAGGGGCATTCACCAAGAGTTTGTTAACACCAACACTCCCCAAGAGAATGGCATTTTGGAGCGGAAGAACCGAAGTGTAATCGAGACGGCACGCACCATGATGGAGCACCGACAGATACCTCAGTTTTTGTGGGCCAGGGCAGTGGCTACCGCAATTCAGATCCTTAATCGACTCCCACTTCGGCCATTGACAGGATGACACCTTTTGAGGCTTATTTCGAGACTAAGCCTGATGTCTCTTATTTCATGATCTTTGGGTGTGGTGCTTATATGCACATTCCGAAGACGCAGCGTGATAAGTTCGAGCCGGCTTCCCGATGACAGGTTTTTGTTGGCTATAGCTCCCAATCCCAAGGTTATTATTTATTTGATCCTGTTAAGCGCGATGTCTACACGAGCTGAGATGTGCGATTCGTGGAAGTACCGGCCACAGAGGGGGGTGAGGAGCACCCCGTCCTTGGAGATCCAGGGGAGAGTAAGGCTCCCGAGACAGTTCCTTTGGGGCCAGAGCCTCTTGATGGAGATTCTTCTTCGGATTCAGAGTCTTCTCTTCCACCGGCCACCCCCGAGGAGCTTCCGCCGGTGGATGTTCCTGAGTCTTCAGCAAATGGAGAGCAACGAGGAGAGGTTCATCCTCCTCGTTGGGCCCATGACACCCTCTGAGATTCAGGGATCGAGGGGGTCCCTGAGGAGTGGGAACCGCAGGATGGACCGTGGAGGTCACGGAGGAACCAGGCACATTCTTCGAAGCTTGTCTACTCCAACTATTATTTATTGACCCATATTATGTAGAATCGAGAGCCCACTTTAGTGAAGGAGGCTTTGCAGTCTAATCATTGGTGAAAGGCCATGGAAGCCGAGTTGGAGGCTATTGAGAGGAATGGCACTTGGTCTCTTGTACCTCGTCCCTCTCACAAGAAGGTGATTGGTGTCAAGTGGGTCTTCAAGACCAAGTACCTTAGCGATGGTTCTTTGGACAAGCACAAGGCTCGCCTTGTTGCTAAAGGTTTTGCTCAGCGCCCAGGCATTGATTTCCATGATACTTTTGCCCCCATTGCTCGTATGGCGACTATTCGAGCTATTTTTGCCTTGGCTGCCCATAGGAGATGACCTGTTTATCAGTTGGATGTGAAGTCGGCCTTTCTAAATGGTGACTTGCAGGAGGAGATATATGTTGAGCAGCCTCCTGGCTTTGGATCCTTGGATGGAAAAGTTTACAGGTTGAAGAAGGCCTTGTATGGCCTCAAGCAGGCTCCACGTGCATGGAACGAGAAGATTGACTCATTTCTTCAGTCGAAGTTGGAATATCGGCGCTCCAAGGCCGATCCGCAGCTTTATGTGCACACTTCCGAGGTTGATCGTGTGCTGTTTGTATTATATGTTGATGATTTGATTTTGGCAGGGGATCATGCACAAAACGTCCGAGAGACCAAGACAGCTTTACATCAGGCATTCGAGATGACGGATTTGGGGCTTCTTCATTTCTTCTTGGGTCACGAGATTTATCAGTCTCCGAGGGGGATTTTCATCTCTCAGCAGAGGTACATTCAAGAGCTCTTGGTGAATTTTGAGATGGAGACTTGTCGGCCCATTACTACTCCTATGGATCTGAATTGGAAGGCCACTTCACACTCAGATTCTCCCGTGATGGATGCTTCACGCTACCGTCAGTTGATTGGATCCTTGATTTGGCTTCTCATCACTCGTGTTGATCTTTGTTTTACTGTGGGTCTTTTGGCAGGGTTCATGACCGAACCCAAACAAGTGCATTGGCAGGCTGCCTTGAGGACTCTTTGGTATTTGAGGGGGGCCTCTGACTTAGGGATTTCTTATCCCGCAGGTACAGATGCTACGGATCTGGTTCTTGCAGGTTGGAATGACTCGGATTGGGCTGGAGATGTGGACCATTGACGGTCTACCACAGGCTACTATTTTATCTTGGATACACGTGTTATCTCTTGGAGTAGCAAGAAGTAGCCCACGGTAGCCCTTTCTTCTCCTGAAGCGGAGTATTGGGTCGCGTCTTCCACCACATGTGAGGTTGTGTGGCTTCGGCGATTGTTGGAGGAGCTTGGCTGCCCCTAGACTCGTCCTACTCTTCTGCGGTGCGACAATGAGAGTTGCATTGCCTTGGTCCGGAATCCAGTATTCCATGCCCGGACGAAGCACATTGAGATCCAGTATCACTTCATTCGGGAGAAGCTTCTGGATGGGACCACTGATGTGGAGTATTGCAAGACGGAGGATAATCTTGCAAATTTGTTCATGAAGGCGCTTCCCCAGGTTCTTCTTCGGCAGCATTCCAAATCCCTCAGTCTTTTGACCCGTCCAGAATCTAAGAGGGGGTGTTAGACAGTCATATCCTGGACAGCTAGATAGTACGGACGTCAGTGCCAAGTGAGCAAGTGCCATGTCAGCACCTGCAGTCAGCCGCATTTCCTGCAGTCGACTGCATTAAATGCAGCAAACCTGGTGCTGGGATTTTCTATTTTTTCGGCTATTTATAGCCTATTTGGTGGCTCACTCCAGCATTCATTATTCAGATTCTAATCTTAAAGATCTGTTGGCTGAGACAAACTGTGCTCAGGCTGACGGAGATCAAGGTCATCCAGTCGGAGACATACATAGATATTTCCTCTACCCCCTTGTGTATTTCTACACTCTTATATAGCATACTACACCGCAGATTTTCTGCGTTTACACTGTCGCCTTTTCTCTCTCTCTCTCTTTCTCTCTGTGTTCACTCTCTCTCAGTCTTTGTCCTACACTTCCGCATCGCTGCACTCTGACACAATGACCACCTCATTTTGTGGATCCAACAAGCGCACAACATTCTCATGCATATATTTTTAGCGAAGCCTGTCATAAAACTAATGAGTTTGGCAATTACTATCACACAAGGCATCCAAACGGGCTAGCAATTTATATTTTGCATATTGCTCATCATGGAAAGCTTGCACTCTACATTCCAACTATTCGAAGTAAGTGGACATCTCATTAGAGGAGTCCTTGACTTGCTACACAGTGACAGTGTGTTCCAACAGGAATTGAAATGCTGTAATTCAGTATTAAATGCAAATGCTTGCTGAATTTCATAAACTCTAGACAAAGCTCATGAATTATTCCAAAAGATTGCGTAAGCATCCAACCCCTCAAATATAGCCTATCTATCAAAGAAAGCTATCAATTGTGTCATGTATTCCAAGGACTAATTGTGCAACAAGGACTGGTTGAATCTCTTTTTTTTTTTTTCGTAATAGGTAATTGTATTAATCACGAAAAAATACTAGATTACAATATTATAAGATGCAAGATGGCTCTCTCTCTCTCTCTCTCTCTCTCTCTCTCTCTCTCTCTCTCTCTCTCTCTCTCTCTCTCTCTCTAAAAGTCACAACAAAGAAGTGGCAGAAATTGCCATATGCCAAGGAACTTCCCGGATAGAGGATCAATGTATTGGATGAGATCTCACTATCAATGCAGAAGACCTTTCAGCTTAGCAAGGTGTCTCGACACCCTAGACACGGAATCAAAAACAAAAGCATTCCAAGTTATCCAATTATGCCAATAGCCCTACAAATGTAGAAAATAAAACATAAACTTCATAATCAGTTGTGTCGAACTCGGTATTTAGGTCAAGCAAAGACCCAATCAAAGGGATGCAACAACGTGCCAAGCACGGCTCTCCAAATGCCACACAAGAGGGTCCAAATTTTCCCAAGGGGCACGAAAGAAAATGATGGAAAGAAGATTCCACACCGATGAGACAAAAAAGCAATTGCCATTGGAAATCTAGCCTTTTACAAGTATCACGGCAAGAGGAAGTCCCCCAACCATGCACGCCAAAGAAAGACTTTGCATTTGTATGGAGTCTTGTTGACCCAACCCTCCATGATAGTCATTTTCCACAAATCTTGAGATTTATGCAAGCCCCAAACAAGATTAGCCTTGGTGGCCAACCAATGGTGGTCTTTAATCATAAGGTAATATACTTTATTTGCCAAAGCCTTTTCCAGGTGGAGTCGACCTACAAGGTCCCAATGTTGCCATGGACGATCACAAGACATGAAAGGGCTCTCTAGGCCACAAACTGCAATGCAATCAAAAGTTGGTGCCACAAGTCCCTATATCCTCCAAAAACCACTTGGCGATGGAAAAAGACATCAACTCCCTTCAATTGTCTAGAGTGTCGTCAAAGACAAAAGATAGACCCAGTCATGCCATGCAATTAAACTTGGGACGATCTTCTTACTTCCCATCCCACAAAATTAGCTTGGGCACCGCCAATTATTCAATCTAAAAGGAGTTACCAACCACGCAATCCTCCATTGGATGCCACATATGCCACCAGGACCTCCAGATGGTCATATTGCCCTAAACTACACCTCGCTCTTCCAAAAAGAAACGGGGAAAAAAGACCCAAGGGTGTTGAACCTTGCATATTGCGCAAAAGAGGGACTGTCAAAGAGCAACCATGTGAGTGTACACATCCAAAATAGCCCTACCACCCACACTTTTAGGAGTGCAACCGTGGCTCCACAAAATCCACGAGATGCCAGCATGCAAAGTGTCCTTTTTCCATAGCATAAAGTGAGTGTGTCCAGTAAACACCCTTAAGATAGTAACAATCCAAGGCAAGAGTGGTAATAGTGAGAGCGGGGACCATGATGGACTTTGCCACTTTAAGGTGGACATGAAATGACCAAGCCTACGATTTCTAATAAAGAATTTTGGCCTTCAATCTCTAGGAAATCCATTGTAGCAATTGCTTCGGCTGAACGTCAATGCCAAAGGGGATAGCCTAGATCCCTTGCAACACTAGCACAAGGAATCACCATTCCTTGCCATTGTAATGATTGCAAATCCAATTCAGTACACATAATGAGGGAGGATTTGGCTACATTGATATGAAGACCAAAGGCCAACCCAAAAAGCTTCCATACGTCCAATCCCTTACAGAGGTTATCCCGGTCTACTTTGAGAACCACAAAGGTGTCATCTGCCAATGATTGTAATTGTGTGTGTGTGTGTGTGTGTGTGTGTGTGTGTGTGTGTGTGTGTGTGTGTGTGTGTGTGTGTGTGTGTGTGTGTGTGTGGAATTAGGTGATTAAGTAATATAACCTTGAGACCCAAAGGTGATGGCCTGGTGGTATTTTAGTTGTGAAGTATGTCTCAATGCGATCAAGCTTTGTTGTTCATCCACTTGCAAGCTATTCTATCTGCATATAGAAACAATATTAACATCTTGCACACACTCTCAGCAAATATTTGAAGGGGAGGAACTCTCAGCAAATATTTGAAGGGGAGGAATCCTGCATAATGGGCGTTCTAGGGCTGTCCACGCCTTATCTTGGATAAAATTAATATAAATCAGAGATGAACAAGGCTAAATACCTAATGTGATATCCTCAAGAGACAAAGACACGTCAATGCAAACATCAAAATGCTTCTCAAGTCTATCAAAAACTTTAATTTGGAAAATGAAGTGAAAGCTAGTGCATGTCATGATCCACTGTATCTAAATGCTGTAAACACTAAAGAAGTGAGGGCACAAACAACTCAAGTTGAGGCAAAGGCGTACCCCATAATCTTCCTGGGAAAGATGCCGTGCTATCAAGAGATTTAAAAGAAACGACAGCAATCTAGAAGACATCTGTGAAACTGTACAGCGAAAAAGACATTGATGTCAACTTTGCTTTTCTTGTTTGCGGGAAATGAGAAGGAAAATCGATCTATGGAAGATCTGATGCGGTGGACTTACTCATGAGATGAAAGAAGGTGTCAAGGAGCGCTGAGCTTTCCTCCATCTGATGTTCCCTCGCAAAGAACTGGCTTGTCTTCCTTGTAGTTGCTGGTATTGGTGCGTGCTAGTTGCTACTGCCGGATCGGTTGATCTCCTCCTGTCCGGGCGCTGTCCCGCTCTTCACTTTCTTGCCATGACGCAATGAAGAAGTAACGTTTTAAGTCGGGCTTACGAACTGCGTCATTGCATGTTTGGACGATGGTGGCCACTGGCCAATTGTGTCCGCCATTGAAGCAGCGCGTGTCAAGGGACTATACTATATATTTTATTAATCAACAAAGCATGTGTTAATGATTAAAGCTGTTTAAGCACTTCAAAATAGGTTCTCATAACACATCATCATACTCAATATCTGAAATATCAGAGGTCCTCTGCCCTTGGCATTTAAATTCTTGTGGCTACCCCTCATGGTTTAGAGGAACTATTAAAGGCATCTCTGTGCACAATGGAAGAAATCAGGTTCAATTCCCAAGGATGGATAGGTGGATTTCAAGCACTACCAGTATAGGGCATTCTGAAGGTATATAATCACCTACCATGAATGACATAGGATTTTTTTAATAAAATTAATGTGAGTGGTGTTTCTAACGCAGTATTTTATTAGCAATTAAAACATTTTACATTATAAGGTATTCTTCATATAAAAAGAGTGTTAATACATACATGCATGCACATGCACACACACACACACTCTCTCTCTCTCTATGCAACATACAATGGCTATTAATATGTCAATAAAATAGTAATACCTATACATTTCTCACAATATACTATCTTATATGTATTATATTGTACATTTTAATAGTACGATATCATATAATATGTATTCACTATAATATTCATATTTTAATAAGGTATGATTAGTATGTGAGATTCCCACCTCATACAGCTACTCGTCATTCCCAGTGGTTCCATGACCAAGTCCAAGGCCTATGTGATAAGAATATTAATATAAAATGAAACATATTTTTGTTATAATAAGTTATACTTTATAATGTGTATATAATAATATAATATTGATATAACATATATATAATATTTAAATAGTATAATAATATCAAAAAATATGTAAATATATAATAATACCAATATTATATATATATTTATTATATAAAATAATTTATTAATCATATAATAGTATATACTACATAATATGTATCATGAATGTAGTGATTGAAACTATCTTAATGGTATATATAATACATTTATTATCTATGTTTTAAAGTTAAAATGTATTATATAAAAATTTTAAAATTTACTTTAAAAGCTAAAATGTTTTTATTCTCAAATCATATGTAAAATAATTGAGATCCTTCTAAAATAAAATGTCAATATTAATGTTCTAATAGCACATTTTTTCTTTTAAAAATCAATTAATTTTAAACATTAAAATATTATTTATCATTGTATTAATTTTTTTTAATTATATCATTTATAATATTTTAATCAATCTTTTAATATAAAAATACATATCAATAATCATTATTATAAACAAAATGCCACATCTGTAACTTTCCAAAGGGAACATGTTTCCTCAACTTTGTGTAGATCCAAGAGCATAAATGCACATAACAACTCTAACCAATGCACAGAAAGCTTTCTACACCTAAACTAATCCACAAAAGAGATTGAATAGCCTCTAACTCCCTTACTTCCTACCTAAATCCAAGCGTCGATTCAAAGTAGAACTCCTACTTCATTGCTCGGTTTAAAGCATGCAAGCACTCGAGGCATGAATCCATTAGTCCCGATAGCATCAGAACCAAAATCCAAGCACCAGTTTGGAGCTAAAATCCTATTGCGTCGCTCAATTTACAGCATGCAAGACTTAAGGTTTGAATCCGTTAGTCCCGGCAATAGAACCAAAATGTGGGAGCTCCCTTGGAAAAATTTATATTTTAAGATTAGCTTTATCAGCTCTATATTTTTGAATCATCTATTTTAAACATTATTTTATTATGTATTTCAAATTATAGTACAATATGCTTAAATTTATGTGCATATGTACGCATATATTGTCTGATATGTGTGAGAGTATGTGTGTTTTATACGTGTGTGTCCATTCTCTCTCTCTCTCTCTCTCTCTCTCTCTCTCTCTCTCTCTCTCTCTCTCTCTCTCTCTCTCTCTCTCTCTCATGCAAGACACAAGTATATAGCAAGACCGTATGGTAAAATTACTCGTATCAATTACATAAATTACTCAAGTTACAAGCAGCCTCTTGGACCAATAGCTTTCATTAGAATAATATCGATCCAAACTTTGTGTGTGTGTGCGTGCACTTGCACATATATATGTGTATACGTGTAAGTATGTGGGTACATATTTATATGTGTGAATCTATTTATGCGGTCTCATAAATGCATATCCTCTCTCTCTCCCTCTCATCATTTTTATTTTCTCACCTTTTTTTTCTTCCCCCCTGTCATCCTTCTTCACCTCATATGTGTACATGTGTATGCATGTATATATATATATGTATGCATGTGTATACATTGCATGTATATGTATATGTATGTATGTGTTTGTGTGTGTGTGTGTGTGTGTGTGTGTGTGTGTGTGTGTGTGTGTGTGTGTGTGTGTGTGTGTGTGTGTACGCACATGTGCATGTCTACAAATGTGATCCAACTTGCCTAAGCATTCAGTGTTGTACAACTCATTTAGGAGAGAGGATGAAGACTAAGGAAGAGCATAGACCAAGTTGCACTTGAAGCCCATGAGAGAACCTAGTACATGCTCTCTCTCTCTCTCTCTCTCTCTCTCTCTCTCTCTCTCTCTCTCTCTCTCTCTCTCTCTCTCTCTCTCTCTCTCAGCCCGTTAGTACCATATAAAACCTCTTTAATCTATATTTGGCCAAGACTATCTTTGATTGGTAGGTCACACAGAACCATCTCTAAAACTCATCCCCTATTGATAGATGACATTTAATCTATATTTAACTAGGACTATCTTTGATTGGTAGGTCACATAGAACCATCTCTAAAACTCATTTAGGAGAGATGATGAAGACTAAGGAAGAGCATAAACCAAGTTGTGCCCTTGAAGCCCATGAGAGAACCTAGTACCTACTCTCTCTCTCTCTCTCTCTCTCTCTCTCTCTCTCTCTCTCTCTCTCTCTCTGTGTGTGCCCATTAGTACCATATAGAACCCCTTTAATCTATACTAGCGTTCCGCACGCGCTTCGCGCGCATAGAACGCTGGGCCGCTTCGCTGCCTCGAAGCGGCAAGCGAAGTTGCCACTACCCGGCAACTTCGCTCAACAATCCATTTCTTATCTTTCTCTCTCCTCTTTTTCCTCTCTCTCTCTCTCTCTCCCCCCCAAATTCCCTGTCTAATTTTCTCTCTATCTCTCTCTCTTTCTTTGCCTTCTATTTTCGTTTATTTTTTTCCTCTCCCGGTTCTCTCTCTCTCTCTCCTTTTTTCTCTCTCCGCTTTTCTTCTCGCTCTCTCTCTCTCTCTCTCTCCTTTTATTCTCCCCCCTCTCTCCTCTCTTTTCATTCTCTCTCCCTCTCCTCTTTTTTCCTTTTTTTATTATTCTCTCTCTCTCTCTTCTTTCTCGTTTTAAAATTTATCCTCTCTCTATCTCTCTTCTTTTCTTCTCTTTGCACTTTTCTTCTCTCTCTCTCTCTCTCCCTCTCTTTTCATTCTCTCTTTCTCCTCTATTTTTTATTATCTCTCTCTTTTTAAATTTTATCTTTTCTCTCTCTATAATTCTCTCTACATGTTCTCTCTCTCTTCTTCTTCTTCTTTCGCTTTCTTTCCCTCCCCCCTCAGTCTCTCTTAAAATATATAAATTTTATCTCTTTTTTATATAATTCTCTCTATATGTTTATATTCTCTCTCTTTTCCTCTCTCTCTCTCTCCGTTCCCTTTTCTTCTTCTCCCCTTTCTCCTAATTTTCTTTTTTTTCTTCTCTTCCTCTCTCTCTTTTAAATTTTATATTCTCTCTCTCTCTCTCTCTTCCCCCTCTCTCCTCTCTCCCTTCCTCTCTCTCTCAAAAAAGTATTCTTCTCTTTTCTCTTTTCTCTTTTTATCTTTTTTCCTTTTTCTCCATCTCTTTTCTATTTTCTATTTTTTCCCATCTCTCTTCCTCTTTTCCTCTCTCTTCTTATTATTATTATTATTCTTCTTCTCTCTCTCTCTCTCTCTCTCCCCCTCTCCTCTCCTTTCCTTCTCTCTCCTCTTTTTTCTTTTTTTTCTTCTCTTTAAATTTTTGATTTTCTCTTTCTTTTGAATTTTATCTTTCCTCTCTCTATAATTCTCTGTGTTCAAATTCTCTCTCTTCTTCTTCTTATTTTCTCTCTCTCTTTCTCCCCCCTCTCTCCTCTCTTTTCCTTTTTATTTTCCTCTCTCTCTCTCTCTCTCTCTTAAATTTTATATTTCCTCTCTCTATAATTCTCTTTCTCTTTGTTCCCCTCCTCTCTCTCTCTCTCTCTCTCTCCCTCCTCTTCTTTCTTATTTGCTCTTTGTGTGTGTGTGTGTGTATCTCAAATTAAACTTTTTAATGTAAGCTTTTTGTTTAATTAAAATAAGGAGAGAGAGAGAGAGAGAGACAACCTAGGCCCTATGCATGAGAGAGAGGGGGGAGGGGGAGAAGAAAAATGTTTAATTAAAAAAAGACTATTCTCTTTCCTCTTTCTCTCCCTTCTCTCTCCGTCTTCTTCTTTTTATCATTCTTATTATTCTTCTTCTCTCTCTCTTTTATTCTATCTTCTTCTCAAAGTGTGTGAAAAACTATGTTAAAAAAACTTTAAATTAAAAAAAGCTTTTAAAATATTTAATTAAAAAAGTTTAAATTAAAAAGTTTAATCTAACTGAGAGAGAGAGAGAGAGAGAGAGAGAAACTTTTGATTTAAAAAGAAGTTTGAGTTAATTAAAGGAGAGAGAGAGAGAGAGAGAGAGAGAGAGAGAGAGAGAGAGAGAGAACCTAGACCCTACACATGAGAGAGAGGGAGAGGAGGGGGGAGGAATTTAATTAAAAAGGGAATGGGGAAAAGAAAGAGAGAGATTATAAGTGAGAGAGAGGGGAGGGGGTTTTAATTAAAAAAATGGGGGGGGGGGGGGGGGGGAGAAGGGGGGGAGGGGGAGGGGGGGCTTTAATGAAAAAAGGGAAGGGGAAGAGAAAATGAGATATTACACGTGAAAAAGAGAGGAGGGGAGGGGGTTTTGATTAAAGAAAGGAGGTTTGGAAAAGGTGGTAGGTTCGGGAAGCCCTTTGGAGGTTCGGGGCTTTCTGAACCTATAGCTAAAATAATATAGTAGTAAGATTAATTTGAGAGAGAGAGAGAACCTAGGCCCTACGCATGAGAGAGAGGGGGGAGGGGGAGAAGAAAAATGTTTAATTAAAAAAAGACTATTCTCTTTCCTCTTTCTTCCCCTTCTCTCTCCGTCTTCTTCTTCTTCTTCTTCTCTCTCTCTCTCTCTCTCTCTCTCTCTTTCAAAGTGTGTGACAAACTATGTTCGAAAAACTTTAAATTAAAAAAAGGTTTTAAAATATTTAATTAAAAAATTTAATTAAAAAAATTTAATCTAACTTATTTAATTAAAAAAAATTAATCTAACTGAGAGAGAGAGAGAGAGAGAGAGAGAGAGAGAGAGAGAGAACCTAGGCCCTACACATGAGAGAGAGGGAGGGAAGGGGGGAGGAATTTAATTAAAAAGGGAATGGGGAAAAAAAAGAGAGAGATTATAAGTGAGAGAGAGGGGAGGGGGTTTTAATTTTAAAAAGGGAGGTGAGGGGGGGAGGCTTTAATGAAAAAAGGGAAGGGGAAGAGAAAATGAGATATTACACCTGAGAAAGAGAGGAGGGGAAAGGGTTTTGATTAAAGAAAGGAGGTTTGGAAAAGGGGGTAGGTTCGGGAAGCCCTCTAGAAGTTCGGGGCTTTCCGAACCTATAGCTAAAATAATATAGTAGTAAGATTTGACCAATACAATCTTTGATTGGTAGGCCACATAGAACCATCTCTAAAACTCATCCCCCATACATAGATTTGAGTTATGTGTGCCAAAGAGAAGGAAACAAGACTAACCAACTTTGCTAAGAGCACTCATGCAGGTATCATTGTAATGGGCTTGATCATTCTCTTTTTCCTCCAACTAGGCTTCTTACCTATTGCATGTAAGGCACCATGTGGTAGCACTTTTTAATGCACACCAAGTTGCTTTTAACCTGCCATAATTATATGTCCTTTTGCCATGTTCTTGTGTCTCCAATGTTAAGGGACTTGCATTCTTAGAATCCAATTCATGGGTGATTGCTCTTTTTCTTTTTGACATTCAAAGGAGGGTTTGTATCACAATTTATCATAAAGGTTATATTTGCAACTCTAATGTGAGTCATGACCTTGAAGGCCAATAGAGTGATAGTTGGTGACTCAAGTTTTACACTCTATCTTAGTGACTTTGCTATTATGCCATGTCATAACCATAGCTCTTTTATGATGGTTTAATGTCACTTAATTAGACCTTCGTATGAACCCATTTGATTTTGAATGTTTTCAATGTTTTCTCTGCAATTCTTCATGTCTTGCACACCAAAATTTCAGCAATTTTTTTTTGTGAGATGCCATTGTAGGTACACACCATTGCTAACTATTCACAATTTGTTTCATGCTTTCTATTGCAATGTCAAACCTTCCCCATTTTATTGTCACTCTTCTTAGTACTTTACCCTAGGTTGCAAAAGTTTAAGGGCCAACAATCCAAATGTGAGGTTTCTAATATGTTAGAACTAAATGCATGAATGCCTAGTGATTTTGTAGGGTCTAGTACTTTGTTAGGTTTTGGTGACTCTCTAAAACACTGTGCTCAAATAGTATTGTTGCCACCATCTTGAGGGGGGATTGTGAGTCTAATAGTACATTGAATTGAGTACCTTTTGATCCCAAAAACACTTATCATTTTCAAGATCCATCAAGGGCATGATCATGGCCATTGTTGGCATTAATTCCTAAAGGTTTAAGTAACCAAGATCCATCAAGGGCACGATCCAACTTTAGTATCAATATTCCATTGGCCTAAGGTTAGAGATTTCAATCACTTTCTGTTGTAGCACAATAGTAACATAAGTTGTCTACATGGCATAATTGTATAAAACCCAAAAAGTTTCATCCCAAAGGATAAATTCTTCCTTCATATAGTAAGTTTGCTCCTAAAGGTAGTGGATAAGTTATCATAGAGTTAAGAGTATTTGGCCTCAAGGCTAAAGCTTTGAGTCAGTCGCAAAGTTAAAAGTCTCACTCTAAAGGCTAAATCTTTAGTATCATGACCTTCAACTCAGGTGTTTTATTTGGCCTTAAGATTAAAAATTTTAATTTTGATGTGAAATATTTCCTTTTGAGTTACCATAGTGCCCTAACTAGGTTTTACCTACATATATGTATATAATATACATCCACAACACACATCTGCACACATATACATACATATCATGTACAAGCTCTAAAGGTTTGAACTTTCTGTTAGGAGATAACTTTAGTCATAAAATTGGAAGATTTGGTCTCAAGGGTTAATCTTTTAGTCAATCTAAAGACTAAGGATCTTTGCCTAAAGGGTAGATGTTCTCTTTAGGATAAATCTAGGCTTGAATTTTCTGTGTGTTTCTTGTAGTAGCATAGAAATGCAAAAGAGTTGGGCCCACATGTTAAATCTTTTATTTTATTATGGTGTAACTCCAATAGTGTGGCCTGAGTGGCATAAAGCCACACAAGATTTGGCAAAAGGTACAAAATCTCCTCCGTGCAATGATATAACTCCTAAGCTTGGATACACCGGCTTAAATTATAAAGCTTCCTTTGCTTAAGGGGATAACTTTAGTCATGAAGCTAGTAGATTTGGTCTTTGGCTGAAATTATTAGTGTGATTTGGAGGTTAAAAGTCATGGTTGGAGGGCTCTTCTCTTACACTAAATGTTCAAATGTGTAGGCTCCAAAGTTTCTTTCCATGGAGTTTTGTACACCTACTTTAGCTTTCAATTGTCAAACTTATAGCATATGCATTAAATATCTTCATTGTCTCTAGCAAAAGTTTAAGTTTATAAGTTTTGTTGGTTTCTAGTAGTTGTTGTCCATCTAGCTAGAGAGATACATGTAGTTTGTGTTCATGATGTCTTCTTGGCAGGTGCATCTCTTAAAAACCCTACATATTACATGCTTTTAAGGTGTAATGCAAAGTTCCCTCTACTCACATCTTTAGAGGTAATAGAATGACCCCATTTCTTAAAAAAAGATATATTGTATTTTTTCGAAGTGTAATAAAATATTCTCTTTTGTAAGTGTAATCCTATAAATTTATCTAAATTTTATAAAAATGAAATAGCCCTCCCATTGAACTTTCTTGCACCTTTGGATGTTTCAAATGCGTGAGTTGCTCTCTTGGTGTTTTGAATCTTATGCATGCTTATACTTTTTGGATGTATACAGGGGAAGGGCATTTTCCTTTATGATTATGAAACTGAAGTGAATTACCCTACCTCTTGGTTTTATGTTTATAATTAAAGTTGTAATCTTGCAATGTGGTGATTCTTTGTGAATAGCAAACTACCAAATCTAGTACCTTCTTCTAAAAATTGTATTGTTTGGTTGCTTTCTCTTTTTCAAGGTGTTATTTATCAAGAGGATAACACATTCCTTCAGCAAGAAATTTACTCAGTATTTCTTTGCTTCATTGTATTGAAACCCATCTAAAAATAATGATATACTATGTGAGCTAGCTATTTGGAATTCATAAATTTTGATCTTGTCTCAAGGTTGGAAGTGCCTGTCAAAGCTATGTTCTTGATACTTATCCCTACATTATTGAACATAATAGAAGAGTAAGGAGTAATATGTACTATTTGCAATGCTAGCATGATTTTATGTTTTTATTTACCCTTGTATACTTGAAATGTATTTTTTATAAAAAAATATTAGAATATTAAAGTTCTCTCCTTTTATGATCTCAACAACCATTTTGTTTGCTTGTTTCTTTGTTGTAAGCTACTATTTATCAAGAGGACAATATAGGTCTCTAAAGCATACTCAAGATTTCTTTGGTTCATTTGACTGTAAGTGCTTTATACTCAATGCACATCTCAAAGTAAGTCAAATTTATGTGATTCAGTTGTCTTTAACTATAGGAATGTGAAGTAAACACAAATGGGTTGTTTAAGACCAAGTAGGAGAGCATATAACTACAATTATTGTAAGATATTTGTATGTAAAATACCATTTTCACTTAATGCATAAAGATATGCATTTTTAATGTTAATATTATACTAGAACAATGAGCTTTGTGAGCAATATGAAAGGCTTCACTACTATGAATTAGGAGAAGAAAATATGCTGCTCTAATGAAAACATTTCTCAAATCATGTGAATCAAGCTGGTTTGAAATATATACTTTGCATTCACCCTAGATGGGATTGTACAATGATGATTAACACATTGGCAATATGCCTTGTTTATGCAACAATTTCACTCGAACATATTCTTTGAATTTTCCCTGGATGGGATTGTGCAAGGATGATTAACACATTGGCAATATGCCCTTTTATGGAATAGTTTCACTCTAGCATTAGAACAAGTTTCTACAAGAAAAATGATAAGACTTATGGAAACAAGTAGAGTAGACATCATTAGACATAAATGTGGATGTTGTGCAAACAAAGACCACAATGTATATGTTGTTCTATCATTGATAGATCATACCAAAATCATTCTATGTGCAAGGCCTTTGCAACTACAACTTTTAACCATCATTGATGTATCAAATTTAGTCTCAATAATAACAAAGGTAATTGTTAATTGCAAATGGAAAATAAGAGTACAAATCTAGTGAAGGCCTAATGTGCTAGAAATAATCTTGGAAGGCTTAATCCTCTTGAGCCACTTAATGGAAGTAAGATAATGATTTGTTACTTTTGATGCTTTAGTTGATTTAAGTGGTAATAAAATAGGATTGACATGGAATATGAGAGAAGAAGAACCTTAGAAAACAACCATGCACTATTAAAAATAATAAAAAATATTCAATTATAGAGTCTCTATTATTCTTTGTTGGGGAGGAAAAAAATGCATTTAGCATTGTGGTTTGAAGAAGGTAGGGCAACAGACATTGCAATAGGGGAAGTGAATATAGGGATAGAGATGGAATCAAGCCTTAGCCCTAGCATTGCCATATCTAGGCCTATTCAATCCACTTGTATAAGTTTTTTTTCTTCTACTCCTTGTTGTGAGCAAGGGGGGAATAATGTTTATGTTTCTTTTGGTGTTGTTTATTTCTTAAACTCATTGTTTATTCTCACTCTCCACCCTTAGGTCTTAACCTCATGATATTAGCCAACCCTCTTCCCTTTAGCCATTCCATTAGAGCCCCAACCATCATTCTTGGCCCTTTCCTCTCAACCACACATTCTCCCTCCTCCTTAGTCGGCCCATAGTTTTAAGCCCTTAGTCCCACCCTCGTCCTCTCATTTCCTTCTCAACCACATTGCTCTCCAGCCTCCATTATGAAGAGGACCCTTGGACCATAACGTTGGCATAAAGGCACAAAGGCCCTCAACCTTGAGTTGGTCTACATGGAAATGCATTGACCCAAATCCAACCATTGCCTTAGATGCCTAGCATTCTTGCCAACCTCCCATGCCTAATCACTTGGCACTCAGCCCCAGGTGGATTTACCCCTCAGCTAGTTGACCATCTCTCAACTCAAGCCTTGGCCCTCACCACTCCCATGCTTGGCTTGTCATGGAAGTCACTAATCTATCATGGAAGTCCCATGCTTGGCTTGTCATGGAAGTCACTAATCTATCATGACTTGATTAGGGTTAGTGTTGTCACTTGCCTTTCTCCACTTAGTGTACCATGCAGGCCTTCACATGCCCCTTAGCCCAAGGTGTTTCATTGCCACCTTAGTGGGGCATGGCCCACAACCCTAATTAACTTGGCCTAAAAGATTTTGTTTGGCCCATGTTGACTACTTCCACCCCTTGGCCAAAAATCATGCCTTGTCCCACATGATCGCTGCATTACATTGTGGAGCTTAGACCTCAGTTACTTCATGCATGAATCTTACATATTGCCTATTGCTTCGGCATTGGATGAAAAATCAAGTCGTATTTGTTGTAACATGTTAATAAGTAAGTTGATCATCTTAAATGGCACAAATAATTGGAATGTTGAGATTCTACAAATTGGCATGTACCACCTATGCATCAAGAACAATTATTTCACTTTTCATAGCTCAATGTGAAAAAGTTGCTTTCTATGGTGCACGCTACATGTCATGTCCTTGCTGAGACTCTCAAGCCTTCTTTTAGTGTATCTGATATGAAATTTCATTGTATTTCTTATTCAACCATTTGAAAATGCTCTAAACATCCCTTGTTTTGTTCACTTGTGGTTTTGGTCTTCTTGTAAAAGAGTTTATAATTTTACACATAACAATTTATGACTGCATTCTCTCAACTAGGAAGACTCTAACCATTCCCATGTAGATGATAGATTGTCTTGTGCCAATCAGTAAAAGAGAGCTTCCTGTGCCAGGAAGAAAGAGACCATTGTCCTTGAATTAGTGCTGTGACAATAGACACCATGAGTCTAATCTTAAATTGCTTTTGACCATTCTAGAAACCCTTCTATATCACATATTAACTAAGGATATTGATGAGCACAGCCAACACTAGAAGTACCTTGTAAGGAAATCACACTCAAAGTACAAGTTTCAGAGAGAGCTTCTTCTAGACCCAACCTAGGGATAGGGTATACCACAAGGCCAAAACATTCACCCACTAATTTGTCAAATGATCCACCATCAATCCATCATGCTCACATGCATGCTAGGTTGATAACCCCCATAAACATTGAGAACCATAGTAGCACTTCTCATAATCATTTGTGTGTACATTAGATTAGCCTCTCACAATCATTACATAGGCTCACTTGCACACTAACCTCTAGGCTTAGGAATCAACTTCACTAAGGGGCACACTCATGACCTTAGGGCACCACTTCACCACCCATACACCTAGGTTCATACGCCACCACCTTGCTAGTAGAGAGGCCTAGTGAACTACTCACACAACTTGCACTACATAGGCACACTTGCCCACATTCGGCACATGATTCACACACACACTAGGAAAATAGCAAGGATACCTACATCTATCAAGATACATATACACAACCCTTACACAAGCCTTAGGATCATTATACAATTGGACACTCACCTTATATGGGTTTAGGCACTCCACATTTGGCACATAGACTCTCACATACACTTGGACACTCACCTTACATGGGTTTAGGCACTCCAAATTTGGCACATAGGCTTTCACATACACCCACTTATACAATAAATGCTTAGGCGTAAGCATTCAGGCCTCTAAAGGGCACTCATAGATCACAATCACTTAGTCACACCCACTTGCTAAGCGCTAGGTTTGCACATGCACTACTATAGGGCAAAGGCATACTAAGATGGATCACTATGGAACCTGAATAGTTGGGGTGTTATAGTCATTGGACATAGTTGGTATAACATTGAAAAGTGCAAAAAGATTTGGTGATAACATATTCATAAATTTGAACTTAAAAAAAAAAGAATGCCACATCAAAGTAGTGGTGTGGCTCAAAGTAACCAATCCCAAACTATAGCATACTCTCAACTATCTTGCATGTTATGCTCTCTTGACCTAAGGATCCTCTATGTAGTAGCTCTCCATTGCATGTATTCTCCTTCATGTGAGCACAACTGAGAACTATTATTAACTATTGTTTCGACTCAGCTTTCCTCACCTTTTTTGTAAGGCATCAAGAACTTCTATACTTGGTAAATAAACCATATGCTATAGGTAGAATTACTTGATGGTTTCTACTTCTATTGGAATATGGCTTCTTTGTGGTTGTATAGAAATGAAAGATAATCTTCTCGATGCTCACTTATTTAGAATACATCAAGAGGTCCAATACTTACTGAAAGCAAATTTAGCATTCCATTGGGGAAATGATATTATCAACATCTTGGAAAGAGATTGCTAGACTAACCAATCAAGAAGGCATGACATAACTCATCATCCTTTGATCGTCTCAATCCCACCAAATGATCACCAATAAATTATATATGTTAGGGTATGATGGTCTTCTTTGGAGACACATTTGTAGCCTAAGATTGAGAATGTGATACAAGAAGCATATAAAGTGATTTCATATGGCCATTTTGATGTAAATGCCATGGCCTAAGAAGGTTTTGCACTCCCATTTATGGTGGCAAACTCTATTGTTAAGGACGCAACTTGTTTCCTCAAACTACAATGAGTGCCAAAGAACTAAGTTGCCAATTCAAAATATAAAATGGAACTCTCCCTACTGATAGCCCACCAAACCCTTTGAGAAGTGGGGGATAGATTTCATGAGACCCATTAGCTTGATTGTACAATACTCTTAAGTGCACTACATTGTTGTGGCCATGGACTACATGACCAAATGGGTAGAGGCTTGAGCTGCTTGCAAGAATGATTCACAAACCATGGCAAGATTCTTATGGGAGCAAGTCATCTCCTGATTTGGTTGCCCTATCAAGATCATCACTAACCAAGAAACTCATTTCTTAAATAAAGTCTTTGAATACTTATAATCCATATTCCCAGTCTTGCATTATTAGAAAGTCTAGCCCATACAGTCCTCACGTAAGTAGCCCCTAGTCTTCACATTTGTTGCACAAATGATGAGAATGCACCAAAACTTGGGCTAATCTCCTAGTAGAACTAGAAAGCTTAACAAAAATATATTAGTAGCAACTCAGCCTCTACTTTTGTGACAAGGCCAAATAAAAGGCTTGATTTGATAAGCACATTAATAGCAAACCTTTAGAAAAGAAAAGGTAACCTAGTGCTTACATAGTTGATCAAGGGCTATGAACTAAAACTCAAACATTGAAGCCTTGGACCCTAGTACATCTATGTAATAAATAGGATAGACAATGAGTTGGAAACATTGGATGGCAACACTTTAACGGTAGTCGCATAAAAAGATATAAGCATCTAGGGTATCATTTGCAAAAGAAACTCATGAATAACCCTAATGTTCCAATCAAGTCCATCAAGATGACCAACAAACCTAGTACAAACAATCAGAGCAATGAACTCAACTTAATAATCAAAATTTGACCATGCCAACACACTTTAATGTCAAACCAGTTACCATCAATATCTTGGGATTAGAGGTTGAAGCCATAATACCCTTGGAATACCTCTACATCTCATTGGCAAGATTCAAAATCATGGTTGTAGATGCACTAATTGATGAGGGTTCCAATTAAAGCACGCTCCCTTATGGGTATTAGAAAGAGCTAAATCATCCCTAGCTATAAACAAAAAATGCCAAACGCATATAGAGGAAGACATTACTCTTTATTAAAAAGTTGAAATTGATGTTAATAGTGGATATTGAAAGCTTCCTCTCCTCCTTTATCTCTTACTAAATAGGGAAGAGATAGGAATTGAGATAATTTTAGGATGATTTTTCAAGTATTTAATGAACTATAACATCAACTACATTGATAAGTGAATTCAACTATAGTCTGCAAATACAAGAATCATCTCCACATTTAATAACAGAGACTTGACTATGGGGCACATGTTCCACCTACATGCCTGCAAAACCAAATTCAAGAAGTAATCCAAAACTAAGGAATTCAAGCAATAAAGCAACTCTCTGAGCTACTTTCTAGCAAAATAATACACATTGAGCTATGACATCACCACTGTCAATAGTTGCATCATAATCATGGACAAGTAGAATTGTGTTCTTAGTTTACTACAATACGACCCCACATATTGTGAGACCATGTATTTTATGTCAAGTATTGAACCACACAAACTTGATTCTTTTAAGAAGTTGCTACATCACTAATATTGGATAAATTTCTAGCTAAAGAGGACTTGTATGTTGCCAATTTCTTTAATGGGCCCTCGTTTTTTAGTGATATCACGTCTTAACTATGCATGCTTATGGTCCAACCTTCTAATCTAGAGGCCCTTGCCGAACTCAAATATAATTATGAGTTTTATGATTGGTGGCTTCTTAAAACATCTTCAATCAATGCACACATATCCCATTTTTTATAAATACTAATAAAACAACATTCTTCAAACCAAAACAAAAATCAAGCAATCTTGCACAAGCTATGACCAACCCCTTCAAGCTAGGAAGCTTGAATTCATTTTCTACAAGGGGAGGAAAGCTTTGGGAATCATCTAATAATCAAAACCTTGGCCATCGAAGGTAAGGGTTAATAAATTGGAAATATATTTTCTTTGGTAAATGATTCTCATGAAGGCCCTTCTTTGTTGTTATGAAGATGACAACCCCTCAACCCCCTCACTTTGTGGGTAAATTAGCTGTTGCAATGCTCATCAAATGCCATCTCAATGAAGATAAAATTGTGTTCATCATCAAGAATGACAAGATTTTGAGATAAAACTAATGATGTGGGGAGTATATCCTCTTAGATTTTGAGCATTGATAGTCCTCAAGAATCTCATCAACATCTACCAATCTCATCAACCCCCTCACTTTGTGGGTAAATTAGCTGCTGCAATGCTCATCAAATGCCCTCTCAATGAAGATAAAATTGTGTTCATCATCAAGAATGACAAGATTTTGATACAAAACTAATGATGTGGGGAGTAGATCCTCTTAGATTTTGAGCATTGATAGTCCTCAAGAATCTCATCAACACCTACCAAACTACTCTAGATTTGATTGTGAATTGTGGACTTAGCCACCCATGTCATAGCCATAGGAACTTGGTCCACTTCATGACATACAAAGGCCTCCTTAGAAATTATGAGATCTAGATACAAGCACTAGCACATTCATCTACATGTTGAGATTTGACTAGCATTATGAGGAAAGGGGAACAATAATTGAGTTTATACCAAAACTAGTGGAAGATTGGAGATCAAAGTAGGATCAAGAAGATATGTCACAACACAAAGAATATCCTAATGTCTCAAAGATGGGATGGCCTAGTGGTAAATAGTAAAGGAGCTCTATAGAAGGTAATACTAGAAGAATAATTAAAGGTTGTAGCACGAGTGTTCCATCTCCTATTCACCTACAACAACGACACAACCATTTTGGTAATGGTACCCAATGGTTAATCGAGGATATCATAATAGGGAACTTGGTCAACCAAGACATCTAGTTAAGGTCCTCCTCAAAGATTTAGGAGTGAAACTCAACTACATGGAGGTAAAAAATAGTAGCATCAATAATGGTAGTGCTCTCACTTCAAATCATATCCATCCGCATAAGAGTCTCCCTTCAAGACATCTTGCCACTAGAATACATTAGTTAGTGGGCCTCCAATACAAAATAATGTGCCACAAGAACATGGAACTAAAGGAAGGACTAAAGGACAAAAACAAGGTCAATCAAAAGAGGGATAAAAAGAGGGTCAATCAAAATAGTAAATAGAAGACAATATGAAAATAAATAAAAAGACTTAGAGAGGAGAAATAAAGTAAGAAAGAGAGATAGAGGGTGGAGGGAGAATCAAGTTCATCTTCCTTCAAAACATTTGATGAAGGGAAAATAGATGAGCAAAAAGTTACAATTTAGTTAATAAAGAAGAGATCAAAGGACATGAAAAGGCTAGAAGAAAGGATTAGGAAGTCTCTCTCCCAACAAGTACAAGAGATAATGGCCAAGAGAGAAGGAAGTTCAAGCTATAGGTAAAGGTAAAGTGAAGGTAATAGAAATTTTGTGAACAATCTACATGGCAACCATCCAAAACTTAGTAGCAATAATTGAAAGGGTGCAAATAAAAGTCTTTGAATTAGCCAAGTTTAAGGCAATTGAAGAAATCACTAACAAGAATCAAAAGGAGAAACAATTCATTTTTGAGCCCATTAGGAACACATAAGAGCACACTACAAGAGGACAAAGCATAATAGGTGGATTAGGAGCCCTAATGTAGCTTTGTGAAGAACTTAGAAGGGATAAAGCAAAAGCTATTAAAGCCAAACAAGATCTTTAGTTTAGACAAAACTCAAGAATCCTATAAGGGATTTGTTATATGATGAGGTTAGCAAATGTAGGACCTTCAAGCACAACTCATAGAGCATGACTTAATAGTTAAAGGTAAGGAGGAAGAAGTGGAAATGGCCACAACTCAAAGATCATGACTTAGTAGGTACTTCAACTTGCATAAGCGGAAGAAAAGATAACTCTCTCTCCATGAGCGAGAGAAATAGTAACATCAATAGGTACAAGGGCAATTGAGAGCTATATGCACATGCTGATAAGAAACCATTGAAGTAAGCCTACTAGGAATTGCTAGCATGAGACCTAAACACTTCATGAATAAACACTTACAAAATTAGCACTAATTTAGGCGTGGCCTTATATAATGACAATCAACTCAAAGTCTAGGTTAATGTTTACAAATATGTAATGACCAAGCAATGAGAGTTTTTTGGGGAGGTAGCCCTACTAGGTCATAGATCACACATAGAAGACTCATAAGATTTAAAGGCTCAACTAGGATTGGTCACTTGTATTTTGATGGAACAAATTTGTTAGATCAACCTAATGTCTCTTGAGCACCCCAAGGAAGATTTAGTTTTCCACCTATGAAACAAAGGCTATGGTGTAAAATGAAGACATCGGGTTATTGTGACTTGAGACACCAAGGCAAGAATCATCTATAGCTCTAGAAGTAGACTCTTATGAAGATAGAGTTACTTGATGCTTCAAACCATGATGCAAATGAAGTGGAAGAGAAGCCACTTGACAAAAACCAAGAGAAAAGAAATGCATATGAAGTAATGATTCAAAACTTGAGGGCAAACTCTTAGAAGGTCACAAATCTTCCCATTCTTGCAGAGATGCTACCATAAGAAAAGGAAGAAACTATAAAGAAACTCTACAAAAGTACCAAGAAAGACATCATAGTTGTGTTTGACTTCAAAGAATGTGAGAAGCAAATATTTAAGATGCCACTTTCTTAATGCATGACATAGTTGCTCATCAAGTAGGGGATAACATAGTGTAAAAGTGGCTTAACTAACAAGATCTAGAGGCCTACTACCATAGATCTTGTCATGCCCAAAAAAGTGGAAGCAATAACCTCAAGAAGGAGGCTAAGGAGGCATGGCAAGGGCAACCAGAGTGGTGCTATCCCATTTTCTAATTCGATAAGAGAGCATGGCATGCCTGCTATTACTCTTACCAAGATGAGTAGGTAGATCCATTATATTGCTCCTATCCATGAAGATATGGCAATGGTTATGTGAAAGAGAACATAGAAGGTATAACTTTTCAAAGATTCCAAATGCAAGGCCCACTCATCTTATAAGACTTACTTATTCTATCCCTTGGATCTATTTCCTTCCTTCAGAAACTTTTTGTGAGACTTCAAGAACAACTACCCTAGTCCTTCCTTTATGACTACATATAACTATTTAACACTCCTAGTAAAGCTACTATAGTATGGAATCACACCTTATGAAGATGGGCTTCCACTACTTATTTCACAAAATTACTAAAGGATATGATGGATAGCAAGTTCACCAAATTTAGCTATTGATTCTTTTTTGAGTATTTATTGTAGCTTTGAGAATTTATTAAGGAGTACCTCCTTATCAACAGATATCTTGAAAGCACACTTTTTCCTCTCTAAGCTTGCTCAAATGATCTGTCATCTTGAGATCTACACCACACAATAAAACTGTATACCAATTGGATCCTCAAGTACAAGACTACATTCCAACTTTCCTTGGAATTAGATCCATCTCTGAATTGCACTTACATGCACACTAGTTACTACATAAGTAAGTTAGATACAACCCTTAGGAAGAGCATAAGTTGGCTTATAGGTAATGTGAAGGATCCAGTGAAGGCCCCTTGACATTGGTGGGCTCTAATCATCATTCCATATCTATCTTTTCTTTTTTTGTTGTGATACTGATTATCTCCAAATGGCCATAACCTCTCCATCCTTGACTTGAACCACAACTTCTTCATTCATCATATGCTAAAGTACTAGTAGTCTTAGCTTTAGCATGATCCACCCCATTTTCAGTAATAGTCCTTCACCAATAATACTCATTCCTCCCCTATTAGGGCTTCTTCATTGAATATCCCAACATTCCACATATTTGATGTAAGCTACAACATGCCACCATCGATGTGCCATGGGATTGGCATTCATCTAGGAGGGGGCATAATGTTAATGGCAAGATGCAAGTTTGGGCATAGAACACATTTCACTTTTCGGTTGATAACTTTTATGTAATGAGAACTACCATCTACAAAGTGTAACAAAGAATTATACTATCATTTTGTGACAAGAGATGTTGCACAATTAATTTCTGGTGTAAAACCAAGAACAAGGCTCCATCCTATGCAAGTTGCAAATATTTTGATAAAGCTACAAAGTTAGAAGATGCACTACTTAAAATGTATATTAGGGATAAGGTTTAGGCTATATGTGGTGTATTCAACTTGAGACGACTAATCTTGGTCCATAAAAATGGGTAGGATGCCCATGAGGGTGAGAAACCCTAGAAAATGTGTATAAAAGGGATGAGACCTAATGAAGGAGCCTATTCATACATTTGCAAACTCAAGCTCCCCATCATCTTGTTACTCTAGTACCTCATTGTATGAGAGTGAGGGACAAGGAGTGAAACTCTACCATTCTTTACCCCTTCTCTTCCATCCCTACATAGTGAGTTGTGAGTTGATTGTATGTGACATTGACAGTGTGAGAGAGTGAGGCATGTGCAATGAGAAGCTACACAACTAAAATAGCTATACAATGTATATTAGTAAAGGAATGCTCACATAGCATTTGGCTATTGTCCTTTACCCCAACATGTTGTACTCATAATATAGTAGAAGCACATCCATAGGTACCTACAAACAAAGATATTGGTGGTGTGGTGAACAAGAGGACCTTTAGTATATCAAAAATTAGAACTTACAAGCAATGAGGAAGATGAACATCATCATAATGCAAGAGATAAAAAACCAATGGCAACATCTATTTCAATATGATATAATTTGGAGTACTAGAAACATTTGAAGATTATTCATCTTCTTGTCTTGTAGACTTAAAGTATCACAACTCTATACCGGTTTTGGCATGCACTACCAAACAATGAGATAAAAATAATGACATATAGGCCACCTCCATTGTGTTGGGGTAAAGGTCAAGGCCAATGTCTAGGCATGGACCCCTTGTATAAGTACACATTGTATAATCATACATAAGCAAAGATAACTCTCTTATGTGTTTCTCTCTCTCAATTCTCTTATGCTCCATGGCTTCTACCTTGCATTCCATCAATACTTACCTTTCAACTAGTATCAAAATGGTATTGGTGGGAGCTCATGCTTGGAGTGAGGAGTGCAACAAGTAAAGCTTTATTGCAAAGATTGAGGATCACATCTTCTTCTATGACATTTGTGCTTTTGGTTTGTATCTTAATGGAGCTACTATTCTCACCATTAAGCTTCACATCTAAGTCAAATATGTATTCTAGCTTGAGAAGCCATTGATGCTTGATTTAGGGCTCAATTTAGGGGCTTTCATTGTGCTCAACTTGGTTGGATTTGGGTAGCCATTATTTTCTAGAAATCAAGTGTCTTTAGATGTTCAAAATGAGGTTTTGGTAAATGGTTTTAATATATGTAGGTAGAAGGCCTGCTTAAGCAAGAGGTAACTTAACATTTGGAAGCAAGAGGCTTACTTGTTAGAAGCACAAGGCTTAAGCACATGGATCAAGTGGGGCCTCTAAGCAAGGTCCTTAAGCAACAAGTTTTCTATTTTTGTACAAAAAAAGAACAAAGAGAAAGAGGTGATATTTCTTGCTTGTTATGGGTTTAGTAGAACTCTAAATGGAGTTGCTTGTTGATTGAGGGTGTCTTGCAGTAGATCAACGTGTGTGAATGCATGCCATTTTCCTATGAAGATCATTCGAATTTGGAAAGGGCCACCTCTGCTCAATAGCTTTATAAAGCCTTAACCTTTAATCAAAGGTTTAGTCTACCTCATTTTTAATCTTGTTCACATTAGGTGACATCCAAACAACTTCTCAATTTTATCATTGACATCAGCATAAAATAACTTGTCATTTTAAAGATAGCTTTTATTGTATCATGCTCAGATTGCAATGATTATGCTAGTTACATTGGATTTATAAAGGCAATTTACATGCATTTGGTCTCAAGTGGCTATTTGATGCTTAGAAAGTAGTCATAAAATTACCACAAAATTCCAAGAATTTCATATGCTTTTGGGAGTGTTGAAACATCAAAATTACATTGTTTTTGAGTTGTTTCATTGTTGATTTAGCTATTGTTTACTTTTTTGGCACTCATATTGCAATGAATTAATCTCTTTTGACTTATGATTGAGCATATGTTGGGGATATTTGGTATGAAGGACACATTGTGGCTATTATGGTCCCTTCATTCAATTTTAAAAGTACATGATTTAATATTTAAAATATATAGCACAAATTTTCTCCTAGAAAGAGCAAATCTATAATGTATTGGTTCAAAAGAAGTAGTAAATCCAATTAAATGTACAGGTATCAAACTTAGGGCATGCATATTGAAGTATGGGGAGAAATGGATGATTTGGCACATTCCACTATTTGGTGTATGGAAAAATCTTGCTATCCTATATGAGAAGGAAAGGGCAATTGCATATGTTTATTGGTTAAAAAACTCATTGGTCTCCACATGGAGGAGGGGGCTTCTATGTCCAACTATCTCAATAAGTTCAATACTATTTTCAACTAGTTGATATCTCAAAAGATCACCTTCCATGATTCAATTAAGGCTATGTTCTTGTTGGTCACCTTGCTTGAGAGTTGGGACACTTTTCAAATAGCCATTAGTAACTTCGCATCTATGGGTGGTCCTACAAGGGCTATTATTGAGAGTAGTTTTCTCATTGAGGAGGTGAATAGAAAGAAAAATGCATGGCCAAAAAGCTCTAGTACACTCATTATGAGAGCAAGATTAAATGCTAGGGGGAACTCTCGTGAGAGTACCAAGTCAAGGAGTAAGTCTCATAGCAAGAAGGATATGGAATGCTTCTTTTGTAATAAGAAAGGACTTATAAAAAAGGATTATAAGTGAAAGAACAAGAAAAAGAGAAAAAAAGCAAACTAAGATGATGGAAAAAAGGAAGACAAGGGCAAGACAAAGATAGAAAAGATTAATGCATATAGTAATGATGATGGAGATGTCATATATTTATCCTCTTTTAGTTATGCATTCTTGGTTACCATTGATGATGGCATGTCATAGAATCTGTTTTTGGATTTTGAAGTATCATTTCATGTCACTCTACTTAGAGAGTGGTTTACCACTTATGATACCGGGAGACAAGGATGTGAGGATGCATCTGTCTTGGTAATAACTATGCATGTGGTATTGTTGGTATTGGGGATATATATGTGGCATTGTTGATGTTGGGGATACACAATTATCATTTTCTAATGGATCTTTGTTTCTCTTGTGAAATGTATGGTATATTCTAGACTTGAATAAGAGTCTGATTAGTTTGTGATGGCTTAATGATTGTGGTTATAAGGTAATCTTTCAAAATTATGTATAGAAAATTTATAAAGGATTGTTTGCCAAAGGGCCTAAATCTAGTACTTTGTATCATTTTGCATGTTTTTGGATTTAAAGACAACATTATACCTATCATGGAATAACCATGAGTTTCTTGCCATTTGGAGCATATGTCCATTATTGGAATAAAAGCTTTGTACAATTTGAATTAACTTCCATGTTTGAACTTTGTTAATCTTGATTTTTGTGAGCATTGTCTTTTTGGTAAACAAAGTAAGTTTTTGCATAAAAAAGTTGATGGTACTAGAAGTTTAAAGTGCTTGGACTTGGTTCATAGTGCTTTGTGTGGATCTATGCCTAATATGGTCTCATTGAGTAGACCTTCATATTTTTTCACTTTTATAGAAGATGCCATTAGGAAGGTTTGGGCTTATCCTCTTTGTAAGAAGAGTGATGTGCTAGATGCATTTCAAAAGCTCTTAGCATTTGTAGAGAATCAGTTAGGAAAAACGTTTAAGTTCTTAAGAATTGATAGTGGTGGTACATATAGTTCTCATGCATTTACATACTTTTTAGCTAATCATGGTATCAAAAGAGAGTTGATAGCTCCTTAGAATCATACACAAAATGATATGGCTAAGAAGATCAATAGGACCATTCAAAAAATATTCCATAGTATTCTCTCTAATGCTAGTCTCAGTAGTGGGTTTTGGGCTAAAGTTGTAATGATATGGTGCGCAGATCGGTCGCAGATAGCTCACGTGGTGAATCCCGGAAGGTCCCCAAGAACAAAGTACTCTACTTTTTAGCACAAAAACCCATGTAAAAGCAAGCACGACATGAAGCAAGAGACAAATTGGGTTCAATCTCCCCCATGCCTTGTGTGAGCGCTTCACAAAGCATGTATTTAATGTATATTTCCAATCTTCATGCTCAATAATAGCCCAATTACAAAAATATGACAAGCTTTTAGCTTTTGAGTTTGCTTTCTACCAAAAATAAGAAAATAAAGCTAATGGACGGTGCCCATAGAGTCTGGCACGCCCAATCTCAATGTCCAAATAGAAATAACATATCCAGGCGCATAAGCGCATACAAAATAATAATAAATAATCAATGTCTCTATAGACATAACAAAATATAGGCGTGGTGCCTATCAAAATATAGTCCAAAGGTCGAAAACCCGCTAGACTCCAATGCTTTCCTCCGCCACTGCTGCTATCTCTACACATCAACTGAAGCATTCACAATCGTTAGTAAAATAACACAATTAAACCGACAAAAGTGAATACCTAGCAGTCTTCAGCTACATAAATAAATCAACTGGTTAGAAATAAATCCTAACCTTAATTTATTACGAGTGCGCACTCTAAACTCATAAACGTTTATTAATTTAATATGCATTTTGCGAAATCACCCGCTATGGAATCACCCATGTACACACTAAATTAATGAAACGCCCGAAAAGGACAGGCGTCTGATGCCAGGAGGCATATTCCACGGTGGATTCCGTGAGGTTTTACGGTGGATTCCGTAAACTTAGATGACCGGGGCTCATACACAAAGAGGATTCTTTGTGCGAGAAGTTGATGGGGACGCCTGTCCTTTTCGGGCGTTTCATTAATTTAGTGTGTACATGGGTGATTCCATAGCGGGTGATTCCGCAAAATGCATATTAAATTAATAAACGTTTATGAGTTTAGAGTGCGCACTCGTAATAAATTAAGGTTAGGATTTATTTCTAACCAGTTGATTTATTTATGTAGCTGAAGACTGCTAGGTATTCACTTTTGTCGGTTTAATTGTGTTATTTTACTAACGATTGTGAATGCTTCAGTTGATGTGTAGAGATAGCAGCAGTGGCGGGGGAAAGCATTGGAGTCTAGCGGGTTTTCGACCTTTAGACTATATTTTGATAGGCGCCACGCCTATATTTTGTTATGTCTATAGAGACATTGATTATTTATTATTATTTTGTATGCGCTTATGCGCCTGGATATGTTATTTCTATTTGGACATTGAGATTGGGCGTGCCAGACTCTATGGGCACCGTCCATTAGCTTTATTTTCTTATTTTTGGTAGAAAGCAAACTCAAAAGCTAAAAGCTTGTCATATTTTTGTAATTGGGCTATTATTGAGCATGAAGATTGGAGATATACATTAAATACATGCTTTGTGAAGCGCTCACACAAGGCATGGGGGAGATTGAACCCAATTTGTCTCTTGCTTCATGTCGTGCTTGCTTTTACATGGGTTTTTGTGCTAAAAAGTAGAGTACTTTGTTCTTGGGGACCTTCCGGGATTCACCACGTGAGCTATCTGCGACCAATCTGCGCACCATGATACTAGTGCATTTGATCAATAGGTTTCCTAGCAAGCCATTGCATGGCATAATTTCTAAGGAGTTGAGTTGTTGTTTGGAAAGAGGCCTAATTATGAACACCCACACATCTTTGGTTGTGATGCATTTATGCATAAACCTAGAGACAAGTAGCTTGATTCTAAATCCAAGAAGTATATCTATCTTGGATTTGGAGTTTTAGGAGAAATGGGATATTTCTAATGGGATCCTAACCCTAAGAAGGTAGTATATGACTATGATGTATCATCTTAAATGAGGATAAGATGCATAGGTATCCCATTAAAACAAATGAGATCCATACGCTATTGCCATTTGAGGATGGATAGCCATCACATAAGTAGTTGAGTACGTACTATCTATTTTGCATGATACAAGGCTTGGAAACCTAGCTAATGTAGAGGTGAAAGTGCCACAACAAGGTGGATAGCCTCATGTTTTACAAGATGTATAGGTGGAACGACCTTAACTTGAGCCAATTTTATGATCAGCCTATGAGGGTTTCTAGACTACTAAATAGATACACTCCATCTGTAAACTACAATATGGTTAGGTGGAACAACCTTAGCTTGAGCTAGTTTTATGATCAGTCTACGAGGGTTTCTAGACTACCAGATAGATACTCTCCATATCTAGACTATGTCATGGTTACAAATTTTGGTGAGCAGTCTTATTATGCTAATGTAATGACAAGGAACGAAAGTCTGAACTAGAAGATTAGTGAAGTTAGAGATGGATTATGTAGTAAAAAGTGCTACTAAGGAGTTAGTTCCTTTGTCTAAGGGTAAACATGCACTGCTGCAAACGGGGGAGAGGCAAGATAGTTGAGCATTTGTAATATTTCCGCACGAAATATTAATGACCCTAGACCCCACACATCCCCTGCAAGAGCAATTTCGAGTGGTCTCTTGCATAGAAAAACCTTGGGCTAAGTGCTCCACCCTCGCACATTAAT
This sequence comes from Lygodium microphyllum, assembly GCF_053477565.2. Classification (NCBI taxonomy): domain Eukaryota; kingdom Viridiplantae; phylum Streptophyta; class Polypodiopsida; order Schizaeales; family Lygodiaceae; genus Lygodium; species Lygodium microphyllum. Next base: position 82,954,783 of record NC_141162.1, read on the forward strand.
AAACTCCAGCCCGCGTTGTGCATAAGAGGCCGTGGATAAAAACCCGTAGTGGCTTCAAGGGTAAGAAAAAGGAAGTTGTATTCAATGAATTTAATAATATTTTCCTTGACTTGTCCACCCCACAATGTTTAATGGTTGAGAAAAGTGAGATTGATTATACACTAGGAAGGCTAGGGATACACTAAAAGTGAGATTGATTATACACTAGGAAGGCTAGGGATAGTAGCCTTATGATCTTGATTTTCAATCTGAATGACATGCCAATTGCAAGGACATCACTTATAGATGTGGATGCACTAAAGAAAACATTGCATGAAATCTTTGACATGAAGAACTTGGGGAATGCTAGTCACATTCTTAGCATGCACATTGTGAGATAGAAATAAAAGGATACCTTGTTTCTCTCAAAAAGAACAAATTGGGAAGGTGTTGGAGCATTTCAATATGGAGAGGGAGAATGCTATCAATTTTTCATTGCCTCCATATTTGGAACTCAACCAAGAGAAAATCCCTAAGTCAATTGAGCAAAATGCTAAAATGGCTAACTTCCTTATGCATATGTAGTTGGTAGCTTGATGTATGGGTTGCTTTCATTCAAAGTTTCCATCCACTTATCCAATATCAATCAAGAAGAGAGAATGTTGTTGTTGATGCATTGAGTAGAAGACCAAGTATCCATAATATTTTTGTTCTAACTTTTGATTCCCTTATACCTATGAAGGATACCTATGACCATGACCCCATTTTTCAAGCTGATTGGAACAAATTAGTTGCTAATAATTGGATTTCAATTGATTCTTTATCTTATTCTGATTGATTTATGTTTTATGAGAAAAGATTGTGTGTCACTATTCAATTTAGATAATTTGTATTGCACGAAATTCATTGTCCTCCATATCAAGGCTATAGAGGTATTAATTCCACTTTAAGAACATTGGTTGAAGATTTTTACTGACTACAAATTGAATCTAATGTTTCTAACTTTGTTTCTGAGTGTTTAATTTGTCAACGAGTCAAGTGACACCATGGTAAGCAATATGGTTTGTTAATGCCTTTACCAATTCCTAAATGACCATGGAAAAATATTTCAATGGATTTTATAATCGGTTTGCCTAACACACAAGCTAATCATGATATGATTTGGACTATAGTAGATAGATTTAGCAAACAAGTATATTTTCTACCATGCAAGAAAACATTAACTGCATCTCAAGCTGCACAATTATTTTTGAAGACTGTTTTCACTAACCATGGTTTGCCAAAAGTTATTATTTTTGATTGTGATTCTAGATTCTGCAACAATTTTTGGATAACTTTCTTTGCTAATTTGGGTATTATGATTGATTTCTCATCTACATTCCATCTAAAACCAATGGGCACATAGAAGCTACCAATAATACAATTCTAGATATTTTGTGTGCATACACAATTTCAACACCACAAACATGGGATACACATTTACATCTACTTCAATTTGCATACAATAATACACCACACACAGCTACACATAAAGCACTTTTTGAAATCATTTATGGACATAGATTGCCTACACCTGTTACATCATTGTTGAACAAAGTTAAAGCTATTGATGATCTTGCTAATACGCATGCTACTATTTTTATTCAAGTTAAGGACATGATTGCGAAAGCCCAACAATCATACACTAAATAAGCTAATAAGAAAAGAAAAGCCATGAGTTTCAATGTTGATGATTATGTTTGGTTACGCATGGAAGAGCAAAGTTGCAAAGTGTTGAGAAACACCATGTTGTTAAATTAGCACCTAGGCTTTATGGACCTTTCAAAATAATTCACAATATCAATGACAATGTATTTAAATTAGAACTACCCCAACATTGGAAAATCCATAATACTTTTCATGTCAGTTTACTACGATCTTTTAGAGGCCAATTACCTGTACACTCTATCTATGAAAACCCTCCTTTGTTAGAAGAAGAAATTGAAATCCTTGAACTTGAAACTATTCTACACACTGACTTTATGACCACTATAATTGGTCGTAGATATTCTAGATATTTGGTTAAGTTTAAAAATCATCTTGTTGAAGAGGCCCAATGGATGCACGCCCACAACCTAAATGCTTATCCCTCATTGCTCGCTCCACATTAAGCTAATAGCAATTGAGGACAATTGCTATCCCACCCTGGGGGTATGATGCGAGGAGGCATATTCCATGGTGGATTCCATGAGGTTTTTCAGTAGATTCCATAAAACTATATGTATTTGTCGGGGCTCTACACAAGGTAGATTCCTTGTGCGAGAAGTTGACGGGGACACTTGTCCTTTTCGGGTGTCAGATTAATTTAATGTGCATGTAGGTGGTTCCAAAAAATGCATATTTAAATTAATGGATGTTTATGAGTTTAGAGTACACGTATTAAATTAAGGTTAGGATAGAGTTCCAACCTATTTAATTATTTTGTAGCTGAAGACTGCTAGGTATTCACTTTTGTGAGTTTTATCTTATTATTTTCTAACAATTGTGAATGCTTCAGTTGATGTGTAGAGCAGGCAACGGTGGCGTTGGAAAGCACCGGGTGATGGCGTGTATTCAGATTACCTAGAAGAATTATTATTTTTGATGCGCGGTCGTCTTACCACTAAAGGCATAGCATCAATATTTATTTAGGCGTGCTTATTTATTAAAGCACTTGACAAACATTTATTATTTTTGTATGCGCATAGGCACTCGGTTTAAATATTTCATTATTGGACATTGTATTTGGGCACAACCCAAATTTTTGGACGCCCAAATACTTTATTCTTTATTTGGGCAAAGCAAATACAAAAGGCAAAAGCATGCCAATTGTAAATTGGGCTATTTTTGAGCTTGGAGATTAACAACTTTATAAATGCTATTTTTGAGCTTGGAGATTAACAAATTTATAAATATATGCCTTGTGAAGCACTCACACAAGACATGGGGGGAGATTGCACCCAATTTGTCTTTTTTGTCTCATGTCGTGCAAACCTTTCTTCTTGTTTTATGAGCTTTTGTAGAGTTCTTTGTTCTTGGGGACCTTCCGGTGTTCACTACGTGCACATACATCTGATTTGCGCACGAGAGAGAGAGAGAGAGAGAGAGAGAGAGAGAGAGAGAGAGAGAGATAATAATTGGTACTTAAGGTAGTTAAAAGGGGAGGAGAAAGAGACTAAGTGTTGGTGGTGTTGTTGGTTGTGGTATTGATATGACGAGGGGGTGAGTAAGATGTGGTGGTAGTGAAGGAGCACTAGTGGAGGTGATGGTACATGGAGTAATCGTGGTGGTGGTAGTGGTGGTAGCAGTGGAGGAGTAATATTTCTATTTAATATATATCCACAAGAAAAAGAGGAGCAAGTGGACTATGTGGAATAGAATTGGAGGTTGCAAAAAAAAAAAACTTGATCTAAAAGCTCACGTCTCACACACACTCAAAAAAAATCATTATCTATCTTTGAGTCATAGACCATAACTATGCTACCCTTCTTAATGCTTTGTTTGGACCTTTGCATTATACTTGGCTATCCTCCTAGGTGCTTCCTCAATGTAGAACATCATTGATTCCTTTTTCTCCACACGTAGAGCCTATAATCACTAGATCTTGTGCAACCAAATTTAATCTTGAGTTTCCTAATATCTATTTAACATTTATAATGCTCCCAATTGATTTTGCAATGGTAGTAAAGTTAATTGCTCATACATTAAATCAAAAAGATAAAAAGAGATGTTGACTTTGCAAGATGTTTAGAGTTCCCACATGAACTTTCTCACTTCTTCAAACCACCTCCCTAAATTGTCTATAATAGGCTTGGTTAGCATCCTGACAAATTGACCATTGGCATCAACTACTAACCCATTGCATTGAGGATAGGGTGGAGATGATTTCTTATCATGCATCCCAAGCTTAGTCTTGCTTGAATCTTAGCTCTCTACTAGTAAGAATAAACAAAACTACTCCAACCTAGTGTAAATGCACAAACAAACTTCACTATCTCCTACATTTATGTTCTTTGCTTCTATGGCCTCTATCCATGTGCTACACGTGGGTGATGTAAAGCGCCCCCCCCTCCCCCCCCCCCCCCCCCCACATTTTTAAAGGCATACAAGACTAGTTGAGTGGTTGGATGTAAGTGTGATACAAAGTCTTGTAAAGCTAACAAAGATTATTTAAAGTGCTTAACTTTTAGCAATTGTGACAATGTATGTATATGAGTGAATATATGTATATGCATTAATATATAATTTCATATAGGTTTGTGTGTGTGCATGCATGCATGTGCACACATACACACACATATATAGATATGCATAGATACATATGTGGGGACAAAGGGATCCCACCTTAACCTCTGGGATTATTATCCTCTTGCAAATGAAATAGTTGGAAGTATGTACATGCTCCTTTCAATTTTACAAGCATAGAGCACTAAATGAGTGCATATATGTAAGGAATGATACACCTTCTTGCAAAGTTAAGCAAGAATCTATTTCCTCAACTTTTAGCAATTGGGTGACAACATGCATGTTCAAATTTAAGAGATATCTCCATCATTATAGTTTGGTTGATTTGCTGTTTAGTGAGATATATAATCTTACTACTATATTATTTTCGCTATAGGTTCGGAAAGCACCAAACCTCCAGAGGGCTTCCCAAACTTGCTCCCTTTTCCAAATCTCATTTTTTCAATCAAAACCCCTTTCTCTCCCCTCTTTCTTACGTGCAATCTCTCATTTTCTCTTCCCCTCCCTTTTTTCATTAAAGCCTCCCCCCCCTCCCTCCCTTAAAAAAATAAAAATAAAACCCCCTCCCCCCTCTCTCTCTTTCTTTTCCCCCTCTCCCCCCTCTCTCTCATGTGTAGGGCGTAAGTTTTTTCTCTCTCTCTCTCTCTCTCTCTTAGATTAAAATTTTTAATTTAAACTTTTCTTTTAATTAAATATTTTCAAAAGTTTTTTTTAAATTTAAAGTTTTTTGAACATAGTTTTTCACACACTTTGAGAGAGAGAGAGAGAGAGAGAGAGAGAGAGAGAGAGAAGAAGAAGAAGAAGAAGAAGAAGAAGAAGGAGAAGAAGAAGAAGGAGAGAGGAGGGGGGAAGAGGAAAGAGAATAGTCTTTTTTAAATTAACATTTTTCTTCTCCCCCTCCCCCTCTCTCTCATGTGTAGGGCCTAGGTTTTTTTTTTCTCTCTCTCAATTATATTAAAAATTTTAATTTAATTTTTAATTAAAATAAGTATATAGATATATATACACACAAAGAGCAAAAAAGAAAGAAGAGGAGACGGAGAGAGAGAGAGAGAGAGAGAGGGAACATAGAAAAATAGAATTATAGAGAGAGGAAATATACAATTTGAGAGAGAGAGAGAGAGAGAGAGAGAGAGAGAGAGAGAGAGAGAGAGAGAGAGAGAGAGAAGGAAAAGAGAGGAGAGAGGGGGGAGAAGAAAAGGGGGGAGACATAGAGAGAAGAAAAGGAGAGAGAGAAAAGAAGAAGACGAAGAGAGAGAATTTGAACACAGAGAGAGAATTATAGAGAGAGAAAATATAAAATTTAAAAGAAAGAGAAAAAGAGAATGAAGAGAGAGAGAAGAAAAAGAAAAAAAGAAAAAAGAGGAGAGAGAAGGAAAAGAGAGGAGGGGGGAGAGAGAGAGAGAGAAAGAAAGAGAGAAGAATAATAAGAAGAAGAAAGAGGAAAAGAGATGGGAAAAAAGAGAAAAGATAAAAGTCATTTTTAAATTTAAATATTTTTTAAGAGAGAGAGAGAAAAGAAAAATTTTAAAAAGCGAATGAAGAGAGAGAGAAGAAAAAGAAAAAAAGAAAAAAAGAGGAGAGAGAGAGAGAGAGAGAGAGAGAGAGAGAACTAGGAGAGGAGAAAAAATAAACTAAAATAGAAGGCATAGAAAAAGAGAGAGAGAGAACTATATTATTTTTGCTATAGGTTCGAAAAGTCTCAAATCTCTAGAGGGCTTTTTGAACCTACTCCCTTTTCCAAACCTCCTTTTTTCAATCAAAACCCCCTCCCCTCCCCTCTTTCTCATGTGTAATCTCTCATATTCTCTTCCCCCTCCCTTTTTTCATTAAATCTCTCCCTCTCTCTCTCTCTCTGTGTCCTTATTTTAAGTAAAAAATTTAAATTAAACAATTTAATCTAACTCTCTCTCTCTCTCTCTCTCTTTATTTTATGTAACGTGTCAACTAGTATCATCCAGGACACGTCTTAGCAGTCCATCAGAAAGGATATCTAGAAAGCTTTGCCCGGCACTCCCATGGAATGTTACGGGATTTGCGATCTAGGGCTTTCTGCGTTTGCCACGTAGTGGAAGTATTCTGGCCGTTCCCACTTAGGATCGACCGGAATTAGGGTTTTTTCCTGATTGGTAATTTCCTAACAGCAGCTAGCGTCGGACCCAAGCGAACTACTTTATACAGGAACGCTAGGTCCGAAGCGGATTCACGCTGCACTTGGTTCAAGGAGAATGGGAAACGAGAGGAATGCAAAGCTCAACCTCTCTGGCATAAGGCATAGTCCCATTCTGTTCCCCTAAAACAACGTAAATCGGTTAAGACATAACTCTAGGTCAACGCTTTCGTTGTTCGTGTCCTTTCACAATCATCCCGCTATTCTTCGAGATTTGAGAAGAGTTTCCAGCCAACTGGGACCACCCAACCGTAGGACAGATCCATGGCCCATCCTCCGCACTTTCCTCGGTTTGTTTTAGTTATGTAATTATCTAACACATTATTTGGACATGTAACAATCAGCTTCTTTAATTAATCCGTTAAGCACTGGTTCCTTCGCGTAATCTTATCACGTGACATAGAAAAACAATATCAGACAAGTTCTTTATTAACATATCATCATATTTATCTTTGAAATGCAAGGAGTTCCGCCCGTAGGCTTGTCCATAATCCGCCCGAAGGCTATCCAGCAATCCACACGGATCACTATTCCAAGTTTCCGCCCGTAGACTAGTATGCGAGCCTCGAGATCCAATCCCGAGTCACGTTAGCCTCTTGTGTAGGACCCGAAAGGTGAGGGATTTACGGCCAGAGCTCCCCTGGCACCCAAGCGTCCTCCTGCTCCAAGTAGCGCTCAACGGAGAGACTCTCGCGGCGGGTTCGGTCCACATTCCCGGCGCGGTCAACAACCCCCTTGGTTAGGGTAAGGCAGGCAGTCGGGGGTAATTGAAGCTGCCACTCCCTTCAGGCCTTCAACCTGAAGTATAGATACTTATTTATTTTGTAATTCATTGGTCAAACAAGTGCTCTAAAATCTCTAGCAAGCACAAACATTCCCATTGATCGATTTTATTGTTGGCAAACTGCTAAGGAATGAATCTTTCCTTTTGAATGCATCTAGCACTCGATCCGGTGTGCCTTGCAACTTGGCAAGATCCTTTATATTAACCCAACTTGGTCAACCCTAAAGTTCATTGGATACTTTAGTTTCCGGTTTTTAACATTCCTTACTTAGAAGGATATCAAAGAATACATTCTTTTGCAAGATAACTTGCGTAAGGATCCACCATCCTTGTTGAGGGTATTTAACCTTTCTTCTTGTGAATCAATCACAAGACCATATGACTTCGTACTTGCCGCGCAAGTCCTGCATCGTACTATGCGATAATGGAGTTACGAAACAATCCGTTTCAGTTTCTTTAAGTTGACATTTGTCAGACCTAGGGTTTCCTAGCTTTTATTATTTTCTTTAAGAAACTAAGGGACAAACCCTAGTTCTTTTACGTTTATGATTTACTGACCCTACAATTAGGGAATGTGGGCAAGTATTTAAGGTATAAACGTTTCTTGGATTTTAAATCATTCCCAATGAATATTTCGCAGCATAGGTATTTCTAAGTTTATATTAATTTGGTTAAGTTTTAGAAGGTAATATCGAGATCACCTCCGCACGATTTGTTATCTATGTGTCAATTGATTTTTCAATCCTAAACTTTATTGATTTGAGGTTAGGTAAATTCAATTAATCTTCCTTTTTCCTTGCGAACAAAACTCATGCCAAATAAGCAATCTTTTCCTTGCTAAGTTATGTAGTTAGCAACGATAACTTCCTAGAGTTTAAGCAATGTAAGAAACCTTTCATGATTCGCACATTTCATGATGAATCGTTATAAAAAGAATAAGGGTTAATAGTGCAAGATGCAAATTTATATCTTCCAGACTTAACCGAAGTATACTACTTTAGTGGGTAAATAATCTTGCTCATAATTCGTTTCAATGCATAATACTTTTTGAAGGAAAACTATGTCTATACTTTATTTATTTTGCATGTTCAATTAAAATAAATTCCTTCGTTGTAAATAACTAGGACAAAATATATCTTATCCCTAACAATTCATCTTGCACGATTAAATTAAAACCGATATAAAATTAAGAAGGAAAAACCTGGGTTTGGGGTGAGATATCCACATGGATACCGGGAGATGACCCTCTCGCAGCTACTCCTTGGACTTTCTTAGGAGGCATCACAGTTGTAGTCCTTCGAATGTGGAAGCAGCTTTACACTCCTTTTCAGAATTCCACCATTGCTCCCTTGTACGTCAATACTCTTCTTCACTTTTCCGAGCAGGGGAGAAACCAAGTCCCAAGGGTATTTTGGGAAGGCAAGGAACAGTTAAGGGTTTATCCACGAGAAGGGGTAATAAGACCTTTAAGGTCTTAGTTTCTTTTGGGGCAAAAGGTTTACAAAACCTAAAGAAAAGGCCCTATAGGGTATATACATGGGAAAAAAGGGTGTGTGGGTGTGGTTCCAGAAGGTGTAAGAAGAGGCCTTGGGAAAACTTTGGACACGGGAGTGAAAAGGACGTTAGGGGTTTTAAAACCCAGGGGGGGAAAATAACGAAGGCAACACAATGGGCGAAGGGAACATAAGGGGGATGAAGAGGGCTTAGGGGAATTTAGAAAATCCCCGGGGGGGGGGGGGGGGGGAGGGGAATATTAAAAGGAAATACAAGGGGGTGAAAAGGGGCCTAGTGCATGGGGGAAAAAAAAAGGGTGTGTAAAGGGGACACGAGGGGGTGAAAAAGGGGTTTCAAAAAAAAGCACAAGAAGGGGGATTATAGGTTAAACACAGGGGGGGGGGTTAAGGTGGATTTGAACTAGGGGAAAGGGCTAAGAAGGCCCTTAAAAAGGATTTAAATCGGGAGGGGGGGAAAAGGTTAATAAAGGGTATAGGAAGGGGGGCTTAGATCCCTCCCCTTAGAAGCTTCCAAGAAGCTTCTATAAGAGGATTTAACACACGTGGAGGAGAGAGAGGATGATTCTGACGGCGGATTTCTGGCTTCCAGGGCCAAATGGTGGCCGTGATGCTGCTCGGCGGTGCTTCTCTCTCACGGTGTGGCGGCGTTATATTTCCCCCCAACTGTCTCTCTCACACGGCCGTCCGAATCTCACACCCTCCTCCCTATCTCCTTTATGGCAGTTCAGGCGTAGCCTTCAGAATTCCCTCTCTCGTTTTATCCTGGCGGCGTCACAGCTCATTTCCTCCTCCCCTAGCTCTCATGGCGAAGGGTTTTATAGGGGGAGGGAAGGAATTCCTCCCTCCCCTCGTGTCGCCCTGCATGGACATTGCGGATACGCAAGCTCCAACGAGGAGCTTGCTGTCCTTACTAAATCCTCACTCCCCTCTAGCACGACCTGCCACCGAGAGAGGAAAAGAATATTTGATATATTACATTCTCTTCCCCTTAGAGGAATCGAGATGTCCTCATCTCAAGATAAACTAGGGGTATTGATGGTTGAGAGTGCCTTCATCTACCCAAGTGGCATCCTCTTCGGGATAATCTTTCCACTGGACGAGGCATTCTCTCAAGGTTCTAGATCTTAATTGTCTCTTCCTAACATCTATCAGGCCTTAGTTCAAGGACTCCTTGACTAGGCATTACAATTTGTTGGTCATCAAGTACATGGTTAGGATTAGGTACATATTTCTTCAATAGGCTGATATGGAATACATTGTTAACCTTTAGGTTCTCAGGAAGTTGCAATTTATAAGCATTAGGTCCTAGGCACTTGAGGATTTTGTATGGTCCACAATACCTTGGACTTAGTTTCTTGCAATCTCCTAAGGATAGAGAACTCTTTTTAGGGCGTACGCGAATGAAGACCATGTCTCCTTCTTCGAAGATTCTATCTCGATGCTTCAAATCCACGTATGCCTTGTGTCTATCCTTGGCAGCTTGGATGTCCTGTCTTATTGACTTTATTTGGTCATTCATCTCTTCCAACATCTGCCTTGACGCTTCAACCCTTAGGGTTGGATCAGAAAAGTTTAGGGGACTTCGACAGTCATGACCATACAATGCTTGGAAAGGAGCAATCTGAATGCTCTGCTGATAAGAAGCATTGTATGCGAATTCTACCAAAGGCAAGTATTGAATCCACCTCTTCGGCTCTCGACAGCAGTATGCCCTAAGCATATCCTCGATGACTTGATTTACTCGCTCTGTTTGGCCATCCGTTTGGGGATGGTAAGCGATACTAAAACAGAGTTGAGTCCCAATAGCTTCAAAGATAGCTCTCCAGAAGTGTGATGTGAAGAGAGAATCTCGGTCACTAATGATTCTTCTGGGTAAACCATGTATCTTGAATATCTCCTTGATAAACAATCTTGCAATGTCTGAGGCTTTATAGTTTGTCTTTACTGGAATAAGGTGTGCAACCTTAGTAAGCATGTCAACCACAACTATGATGGAGTTGTATCCTCCTTGGACTTGGGGTAGGCCTACAACAAAATCCATACTGATGAATTCCCATTTCATTTGGGGGATGTCAAGTGGTTGCAGTTTCCCTGGCATCATGACATGTTCGGCTTTGATACGTTGGCAAGACAAACACTCAGTGACATATTTGAGAACGTCACCTTTGAGCCTCTCCCAATGGTAGCTCTTCCTAACTGCATTAAGAGTCTTAGCATAGCCAGGATGTCTTGCGAAAGGGGAATCATGAGCTTCCTGCATTATCTTCTACTTAAGTGACTGGCTTGTTGGTATACACAGCCTTGTTCTGTAGTAGACAAGTCCATTAACAATGGAAAATTCCTGATACTTAGCTTGCAACTTTTGATTCTGATCCTTGATAGAGATCTCCTTTAGCATTGATTGGTAGGCCAAATCATGGCATACTTCCTCTCTAGCTAACTCAAGTATAGGGTTGTTTGGCATAGATACTTTTGTAGCTAGAGATCTGGCCATCGATGGATTTTGCAAGATTAGGGAATTTAGGAATGCCTTGCGACTAAGTGCATCGGCAACTACATTCTCTTTCCCTGGTCGGTACTTGATTTCAAAGTCATATTCCTCTAACACTTCAATCCACCGACGTTGCCTCATGTTGAGCTTGTTCTGAGTAAAGATCCATTTGAGACTCTTATGGTCGGTTACTAGAGTAAACTTGTTACCAAACAGGTAGTGTCTCCAGAGCTTTAGAGCATGGATGACAGCTAGTAATTCCAGATCATGCGTAGCATAATTCTTTTCATGGCTCTTCAATTTTCTTGAAGAGTATGCTACTGGATGACCTTCCTGCATAAGTACACACCCCAAGGCAAGAATGCTAGCATCAGTACTACCTCGAACTCCTTATTGAGGTTTGGAAGTTTTAGAATAGGTGCTGATACCAAACTTTGCTTCAATCTGTTGAAGCTATTTTGTTCGGGAGTTGACTATGCAATGGAAGTTTGCTTCTTCAGTAAGTCCGTCATCAGAGGTGCTGCAATCAAAGCATAGTTTTTGATGAAGACCCTATACCATCCTGTCAATCCAAGAAAGCTACGTATCTCTTTGACGGATACTGGTATTGGCCACTCAAGCACATCTCTGACCTTGGCTGGGTCCATTGATATTCCTTCTGATGATACTATGAATCCTAGATATTCAATCTGACGCTTGAAGAATGCACACATCTTCATTTTAGCATATAGCTTATGTGACCTCATTATCTCTAGGACAATCCGAAGTTGAGGTTCATGATCCTCTTCCTGTTTAGAATAGACTAAAGTGTCATCGAAGAAGACAAGTACGAAATCATAAAGATATGGCCTAAAGATATCCTGCATTAACCTATTGAAGGTGGCAGGTGCATTTGTAAGCCCGAATGACATAACCAGGAACTCAAAGTGCCCATATCTTGTATTGAAGGCCGCCTTTGGGATATCTTCTTCCTTGATCCTTATTTGATAGTAACCTGACCGGAGATCAATCTTGGAGAAGATCTTCGCACCCTGAAGACGATCAAGAAGCTCATCTATTCTAGGAATAGGATACTTGTTCTTGACTGTTGATTGATTCAACCCTCGGTAATCAATACATAGTCGAAGTGTCCCATCTTTCTTTTCTGGAATAGTAATGGAGCTCCCCACGGTGAACTACTAGGTCGGATGTAGCCCTGATCTAGCAGTTGCTTGAGTTGTTCCTTCAACTCAATTGCTTCTGGTATGGACATTCTATAAGGTCTGTTTGCAATTGGTGCAGCTCCAGGTACTAACCTAATCTCATGATCCACTTCTCTTTGAGGCGGAAGTTCAGTCAACTCTTCAGGGAATACGTCCGCGTATTCCTTTAGCCAAGAAGGTCCTTCATGAGACTCTTGCTTTTGATCTAATTTGTTGAGTTTGATCAAGTAAATAGGTAATCCTTCTCTGACTCCTTTTATGATCTGAGATACTTTGGCCAATTGGATCCTTCGCACTCCTGCCTTACCTTGAGTTGTGACTAATTCCCTTTCGGAGTTTTGAAAGGAAACTTGACCCTTTCCACAGTGAATGTGGGTGTTGTTGGGCCTAAGCTGGCCTAAGCCAATCCGTTCCAAGTAGACACTCATGGATACCTAAATTCATGACTCTGAATTTAACCGAAGTCTTCTTTCCTCCCAAAAAGAATTCCACCTTAGCAGTTTGCCTGGTACAAGTAACCTCACGACCATTTGCCAATTCCACAAGCAGGGTAGGTGCTTCTACTGTGGCTATTCCTAATCTTTTTGTACATGCTGGTGAGATAAAGGAATGTGTACTGCCACAATCAATCAAGGTCTTGAAACCTTTACCTTGATAGTCCAACGGTGTTTGAATCCCTGAGAACTGGCGATTCGGCCCTTTTTTGTGTAAAGCGGCATGGACTGTCGCTCTTTTGAATTCTACTTCCATGGTCGGATCTTCCTCTTCTTCTTCTTCGCACATTTGCCTATTGGCAATGCAGGCGGTTCTTCCTCTTCCTCGGGTAGTGGCTCCTTGACCATGGCCTATTCCTTGGAAAGGCGCTTGGCGATGTCCTCCACCAAGCTTGGGACATTGCCTCTTGAAGTGACCGGGTTCGTTGCAGTGGAAACAATGGAGGTTTCGGCCATTACTTTGAGTAGGAACAAAGTTGTTGATGTTATTCGTCCTTGCTTTCTTTCTTTGTCCCTGATTATGACCTTGAACTCTCTTCATTTGAGGTCTGAATGCTCCTCTATTCGGGTCATTATAAGAACAAGTTTTGTTACCCCTTGGTCTAGCTTGCACCTCCTGAATTATAGGCGCCGCTCGAATGAGTGCATCCTAAAGATCTGATGGACACATAGATTCGAGACGGGTATTTACTGGTGGATTTAAGCCCGCACAAAATTTGGACACCTGCTGTGTCATGTCCATCTGTGGCGCATACTTTAAAAGTGAGACGAATTTAGAGTAGTATGCGTCCAGAGTGAGTCCTAGCTGTTTTAGCTTGTAGAACTCGTTCATTTTTTGTGTGCGATATGTAGGTGGTAAGTATCTTCCTTGCACAGCTTTCTTCAGCTTCTCCCAGGTAACGGATCCCTCTGCGATCCCTTGATCCCTGCACCATTGCTTCCACCACAGTCTAGCTTCGCCGGTGAGCTTTAACTTGGCGAGCATAGCCTGATTGGCGGGTGCAGTACCGGCTGCTTCAAAGTAATCCTCTATGGATTCAATCCAAATTTCAGCATCAGCCTGGATGAATCTGCCTCTCCCGTCAAACTCGGGTGGCTTAATCTGCTTGAGAAGGAACTTTTTCTCCTGGATCACAGCAGTACTTGATGTAGGAGGCGAATTAGGAACATGTACTTGGGGTTGTGCTTGAATAAAGGTTTTCTTAACATTATTATACGATATTCGATGTTAGCTTATATTACATCTTTAATTTAGCTATCTTGTTAACAATGTAGCTACTTAACTTTTTATCAACTATTATGCATAGCCAGACATTGATAAAATAAGTCTTTATTTGTATTTATATGGGCATAGCCCTTTCGAATACAACGTTTCATGCGATGATAAGCCAATTTTTACATTTAGTTTGGGGAGAACAACGTTGTATTGCATTTATCTACAAGAACTGTGTAATAGTAGGGTTTTGGGTCATGGATCTTCAGGAATCGATAAGTCATTGGAAGTTCAGGATATCCTTTCCGTTGGAATCTATACTTCTCATGGCGGCCCAACACTTTAATCCTGTCGGCGGGGATTACACGGGTTACTTCCTCATATATATATGAGTTCATCTCAACCCTTTGACCTTGAATATGTAAAGTCGAATTTACATGAGCTTCCACAAAAACGAACAGCTTCACGACTTTCAGGTCTTCCAACCACTTGATCCTTTTTAGGTTGGTCTGTAGATAAGCAAACCGGTGGGCGGCTATATAGTAGATTCCTGAAGCACCCCTCCATCTTTGTTCCATGTACAAAGGTGATGGATTATAGATCTGCTCCAGGATGTTCATCATCCCAATTCTTTGTCTATAAAGCGGAGAATGCATTGCAGTCATAAACATGACTCAAAATACCAAAAACTTGTTCCACGCTTCGTAATTCTGCAAGACAGCATTGAAGGTAAGGAAATTTTTGGACAGCAACAATTTCTTTACTTAATTTCATTGAGATTTCATAAAAACAATTCCGTTGTTGGTCGGCTCTGATACCAACTATAACGTGTCCACAAGTATCATCCAGGACACGTCTTAGCAGTCCATCGGAAAGGATGTCTAGAAAGCTTCGCCTGGCACTCCCATGGAATGTTACGAGATTTGCGATCTAGGGTCTTCCGCGTTTGCCACGTAGCGGAAGTATTCTGGCCGTTCCCACTTAGGATCGATCGGAATTAGAGTTTTCCTGATTGGTCATTTCCTAACAGCGGCTAGCGTCGGACCCAAGTGAACTACTTTACGCAGAAACGCCAGGTCCGAAGCGGATTCACGCTGCACTTGGTTCAAGGAGAATGGGAAATGAGAGGGATGCAAAGCTCAACCTCTTTGCCATAAGGCATAGTCCCATTTCGTTCCCCTAAAACATCATAAATCGGTTAAGACATAACTCTAGGTCAACGCTTTCATTGTTCATGTCCTTTGACAATCATCCCGCTGTTCTTCGAGATTTGAGAAAAGTTCCCAGCCAACCGGGACCACCCAACCGTAGGACAGACCCATGGCCCATCCTCTGCACTTTCCTCGGTTTGTTTTAGTTATGTAATTATCTAACACATTATTTGGACATGTAACAATCAGCTTCTTTAATTAATCCGTTAAGCACTGGTTCCTTCGCGTAATCTTATCACGTGACATAGAAAAATAATATTAGACAAGTTCTTTATTAACATATCATCATATTTATCTTTGAATTGCAAGGAGTTCCGCCCGTAGGCTTGTCCATAATCCGCCCGAAGGCTATCCAACAATCCACAGGGATCACTATTCCAAGTTTTCGCCCGTAGACTAGTAGGTGGGCCTCGAGATCCAATCCCGAGTCACGTTAGCCTCTTGTGCAGGACCCGGAAGGCGAGGGATTTACGGCCAGAGCTCCCCTGGCACCCAAGCGTCCTCCTGCTCCAAGTAGCGCTCAACGAAGAGACCTCTCGTGGCGGGTTCGGTCCACGTTCTCGGCGCGGTCAACAACCCCCTTGGTTAGGGTAAGGTAGGCAGTTGAGCGTAACTGAAGTTGCCACTCCCTTCAGGCCTTCAACCTGAAGTATAGATACTTATTTATTTTGTAATTCATTGGTCAAACAAGTGCTCTAAAATCTCTAGCAAGCACAAACATTTCCATTGATCGATTTTGTTGTTGGCAAACTGCTAAGGAAGGAATCTTTCCTTTTGAATGCATCTAGCACTCGATCCGGGGTGCCTTGCAACTTGGCAAGATCCTTTATATTCTGGGTTAGGGCGTACCCTATTAACCCAACTTGGTCAACCCTAAAGTTCATTGGATACTTTAGTTTCCGGTTTTTAACCTTCCTTACTTACAAGGATATCAAAGAATATATCCTTTTGCAAGATAACTTGCGTAAGAATCCGCCATCCTTGTTGAGGGTATCTAATCTTTCTTCTTGTGAATCAATCACAAGACCATATGACTTCGTACTTGCTGCGCAAGTCCTGCATCGTACTATGCGATAATGGAGTTACGAAACAATCCGTTTCAGTTTCTTTAAGTTGACGTTTGTCAGACCTAGGGTTTCCTAGCTTTTATTATTTTCTTTAAGAAACTAAGGGACAAACCCTAGTTCTTTTACGTTTATGATTTACTGACCCTACAATCAGGAAATGTGGGCAAGTATTTAAGGTATAAACGTTTGTTGGATTTTAAATCATTCCCAATGAATATTTCGCAGCATAGGTATTTCTAAGTTTATATTAATTTGGTTAAGTTTTAGAAGGTGATATCGAGATCACCTCCGCACGATTTGTTATCTATGTGTCAATTGATTTTTCAATCCTAAACTTTATTGATTTGAGGTTAGGTAAATTCAATTAATCTTCCTTTTTCCTTGCGAACAAAACTCATGGCAAATAAGCAATCTTTTCCTTGCTAAGTTATGCAGTTAGCAACGATAACTTCCTAGAGTTTAAGCAACGTAAGAAACCTTTCATGATTCACACCTTCCATGATGACTCGTTATAAAAAGAATAATGGTTAATAGTACAAGATGCAATTTTATTATCTTCCAAACTTAACCGAAGTATACTACTTTAGTGGGTAAATAATCTTACTCATAATTCGTTTCAATGCATAATACTTATTGAAGGAAAACTATGTCTATACTTTATTTATTTTGCATGTTCAATTAAACTAAATTCCTTTGTCGTAAATAACTAGGACAAAATATATCTTATCCCTAACAATTTATCTTGCATGATTAAATTAAAACCGATATAAAATTAAGAAGGAAAAACCTGGGTTTGGGGTGAGATATCCACATGGATACCGGGAGATGACCCTCCCGCAGCTACTCCTTGGACTTTCTTAGGAGGCATCGCAGTTGTAGTGCTTCGAATGTGGAAGCATCTTTACACTCCTTTTCAGAATTCCACCGTTGCTCCCTTGCATGTCAATACTCTTCTTCACTTTTCCGAGCAGGGGAAAAACCAAGCCCCAAGGGTATTTTGGGAAGGCAAGGAACAGTTAAGGGTTTATCCACGAGAAGGGGTAATAAGACCTTTAAGGTCTTAGTTTCTTTTAGGGCAAAAGGTTTACAAAACCTAAAGAAAAGGCCCTATAGGGTATATACACAGGAAAAAAGGGTGTGTGGGTGTGGTTCCAGAAGGCGTAAGAAGAGGCCTTGGGAAAACTTTGGGCACGGGAGTGAAAAGGACTTTAGGGGTTTTAAAACCCAGGGGGGGAAAATAACGAAGGCAACACAATGGGCGAAGGGAACATAAGGGGGATGAAGAGGGCTTAGGGGAATTTAGAAAATCCCCCGGGGGGGGGGGGGGGGGGGGGGGATATTAAAAGGAAATACAAGGGGGTGAAAGGGGGGCCAGTGCATGGGGGAAAAAAAAGGGTGTGTAAAGGGGACACGAGGGGGTGAAAAAGGGGTTTCAAAAAAAAGCATAAGAAGGGGGATTATAGGTTAAACATAGGGGGGGGGGGGGGGGGTTAAGGTGGACTTGAACCAGGGGCAAGGGCTAAGAAGGCCCTTAAAAAGGATTTAAACCGGGAGGGGGGAAAAATGTTAATAAAGGGTATAGGAAGGGGGGCTTAGATCCCTCCCCTTAGAAGCTTCGAAGAAGCTTCTTGGAAGCTTCTATAAGAGGATTTAACACACGTGGAGGAGAGAGAGGATGATTCTGACGGCGGATTTCTAGCGTCCAGGGCCAAATGGTGGCCGTGATGCTGCTCGGCGGTGCTCCTCCCTCACGGCGTGGCGGCGTTACGTTTCCCCCCAACTGTCTCTCTCACACGGCCGTTCGAATCTCACACCCTCCTCCCTATCTCCTTTATGGCAGTTCAGGCGTAGCCTTCAGAATTCCCTCTCTCGTTTTATCCTGGCGGCGTCACAGCTCATTTCCTCCTCCCCTAGCTCTCATGGCGAAGGGTTTTATAGGGGGAGGGAAGGAATTCCTCCCTCCCCTCGTGTCGCCCTACATGGACATTGCGGATACGCAAGCTCCAACGAGGAGCTTGCTGTCCTTACTAAATCCTCACTCCCCTCCAGCACGACCCGCCCCCAAGAGAGGAAAAGAATATTTGATATATTACATTTTAATTTAAAAAATTTAAATTAAAAAGTTTAATCTAATTGAGAGAGAGAAATATACAAAGAGAAAAAAAGAAAGAGGAGGAGACGAACGGAGAGAGAGGGGGAACAGAGAGAAAGAGAATTATAGAGAGAGAAAATATACAGTTTTAGAGAGAGAGAGGAAAAAAGGAAAAGAGAGGAGTGAGGGGAGAGAATAAAAGGGGGAAGAGAGACATAGAGAAGAAAAGGAGAGAGAAAAAATAATAAGAAGAGAGAATTTGAACATAGAGAGAGAATTATAGAGAGAGGAAAGATAAAATTTTAAAAAAAGAGAAAAGGAAAAAATTTAAAGAGAAGAAAAAATGAAAAAAGAGGAGAGAGAAGAAAAAGAGAGGAGATGGGGGAGAGAGAGAAAGAAAGAAAGAAAGAGAGAAGAAGAACAAGGAAAAAAGGAAAAGAGGAAGAGAGATGGGGAAAAAGAGAAAAGAGAAGAGTCTTTTTTAAATTTAAATGTTTTGAGAGAGAGAGAGAGAGAGAGGATAAAATTTAAAAGAGAGAGGGAGAGAAGAAAAAAAGGAAAATTAGGAGAAAGGGGAGGAGAAGAAAAGGGGGCGGAGAGAGAGGAGAAGAAGAGAGAGAATGTAAACATAAAGAGAGAATTATATATAGGAAAAAGATAAAATTTACATACTTTAAGAGAGATTGGGGGGAAGAAAGTGAAAGAAGAAGGGGAGAGAGAGAGAGAGAGAGAGAGAGAGAGAGAGAGAGAGAGAGAGAGAGGGAGAGAGAGAAGGAAAAAAGAGGAGAGGGAGAGAGAAGGAAAAGAGAGGAGAGAGGGGGGAGAATAAAAGGAGAGAGAGAGAAAGAACAAAAGTGGGGAGAGAAAAAAAGGAGAGAGAGAGAGAGAGAGAACCAGGAGAGGAGAAAAAATAAATTAAAATTGAAGGCAGAGAGAGAGAATAAATTAAAAAATTAGAAAGATAGAGGAAAAAGAGGAGAGAGAAAGATGAGAAATGGATTGTTGAGCGAAGTTGTTGTGCGATAACTCTCACCGCTTCGAGGCAGCGAAGCGGCCTAGCATTACGTGCATGTGAAGCACGAAATGCTAGTCTAGTTCTATTCTAGTATTTGTATTGATTATCTTGATGTTCTTAAAGCTTCTCTATATTGACTTTGTTTCCATCTATATATTGGAGTCTATTTGTTTTAGTGGAGGTTCCTTGCATCAACATACTCAAATGTGCAATTGAGATTGAATTTTATAGTGCCTTGAACGAAAATGCACATTGTAACATCATTTTCACCTAATCACACACTGAAATATGCAGTTTAACTTTAATTTGATAGTGTATTGAATGAAAATGCACATCTTATCACCATTTTCACCTAATCACATACATGCACATGTATGCCAAAACAATTTCATTACAGTCTATCAAAAGTGGGACTCCTATAATGCAAAATGAATCCTCTCACAATTCAACAAGTCTTTAGCCATCCCAATATGGCTTTTCTCTAGGGACTATTATTTTATAGGTCTAAGAAGTTAATGCAATCGCTTATAGTAACTCAAATGGCGCTAAAATGTATATAAACATTTTGTGAGAGAAAACGATGGCATCTCTTCTTAATTAGACATTTATCAAACCACATTCTTCCATGGAAACTTGGTCTCCTCTGGGTCTCCTCATGAGAAACCATCATCTAAAGTATACTTAGAAAGAATCTATTCACAATGTATAAACTTGTGTACACAGTTTCATAATTACTAATATATCATTAGCTAAAGGACTCGAAAAATCATTTGTTTTTGAAATCCCCCTGACTAACCTAATAGTAGTTGAAGTTTATAGACGTGCATCATACCCATTCTCTCAAAAGATGGAGAGGAGGTGAAGAGGAAAACTTACCAACATTAGAAAGCACCTAACATGAATCTAATCACAATCCTAGCATAAGACACCATCTAGATGAACTAAGTCCTAACATGACTTAACACTTTTGCAATACCATTATTCAAATTATATGTCACTTAAACTTTCTATACCTTCATATGCATACATCAAATAAGGTTATTTCATATCATTGTTGTCCATGTGTACCACTTTAGAAGTACATGAAAGTTCACTTACTTTTGTTTAGAAATGAGAAGGATCCTTGATTACTTCTCAATACTTATAGAGATTGGTGATCTAGAAATGGATATTTCATGGCATGTTTCCCCTTTTTTTTCATGTACTCCCTCACTACACCTTATTGAAGAAAGCATGACCTATTATTATCAAAGTATCATTATTTCCATTCACTTGCTAGGCTATAGCATACACTTGAAACATAGTGCAACATGATTAGAGTGTACAATTGAGAATAGATAGCAAATGATTACAAAACATACTAAAACTTTAATTATGGAAGGAGATGCTACCATGGGTTAAGGTGACCAAGGAATGAATGAAGCTTGTTTTGGTTATGATTCAATGAAGAAGCTCCAAAACTTGGTAAAGACATGATGCATATGTTAAATGCATGAAAGTTAGCCGAAACACATTTATTAAGTTTACAAAAATAGACCATTTTTTATCCAAATAGCCTCACTAAATAGGTCCTTTTTGTGGTTCATACATCATCATGTGGAAGCAATGGTGATTTCAGTCAAGCAACCCATTAAAACCTTCAATTTGTTCAATTGCATCATTATGCAAGAAACATTAAAACCACATGTGTACTTGAACAAACTTGATGAATGATGTGAGAAAGGGTGCAAGCTACGAAACAAATATACTTCTTTGGTTACATTACGTTTAAGAGTCCAAATGTCTTTATGTTAATATAATGCTATTTTGATCCTGAGTTTAACAAGAACATAGCAAAAAAAGTAACATCTCGAAAATTTTGAAAAAGTTGGATTAAGATAGAATTATCCAAAATTGTGCATATGAAGCCCAACCCTCATTTATGTTTGTAATCTAATCTTAAAATTTTGTAATAATTAGGAAACATTGTAAAAAAGTGGGTTTAATACCTCAAATACGTTCCTTTGAACTAGGCTGACCCTTTTATCTTAGTCCTCGTATTTCGAACCCAATCAGAAATTTCAACACTCGAGTATGAAGGTTTACATTTTTACCGTCTTTTAGAAGTGGGATTATCTTACCCCCCCTATTCCAAACCCGATCAAAATTTTCAACACTTGAGTATGAAGGTTCACATTTCTACCTTCTTTTAGAAGTGGGATATAAGGGGGTCACTAACCATTAATGTTTGAACTTCTTAGAAGTGTTTCAAAAATTTGTTGCAATGGCTAAGATTATTGTATAATGAAGATAGAAAAAACATAATGAAAACAAAAAGTGGAATGATTGCAAGGATATGAATATATAATATTCTGTTTGTTGTACGAAAATACTTATAAACGTATAGTGAACTTGTCTAAGTACAAGTGTATCAAAATGAAGCAATAGTACAATATAATTAGAAAATAATTTAATAAGGATGAAGAAAAGTGAGGCAAGTTTCCATCATTGCCAACCATAAACTTTTGATCCTTATGAGTGGCCATTGTGATGGTAACAAGCATAAGGAAAAAGGTGAAAAATACTATTCATTTGTTTGGACAAAAACGACAAACTAAATAAATTATAATCAAACCCACCTCCATAACAAATTCAAAAAATTGAAATGCCTACTATTGACTCATGTAAGTCATGTTTGCCTAGTGAAAAGAAAAGGGTGAATAAAAATAATAAGTGGTAGATAACTTTGTAATAAGGATTTGTGATACAATGTATAACTTGAGTTAAGAAAATAAAGCAGCTTTTATTGTTGAATAAGTGTAGAGAATTGGGGTAGTTTGGATGCTTGCTTGTTGTAATGTAAGACTAAATCTAGATTCTCCCTAAGGAGCTAGGCCCTTGGAGGGACATACAAAAAGAAAGACCAAGGGGTTGCTAGAGCTAGACTAGGCCTCACTAGAGCTTTGGAACCTAATGAGAGCTAGGGTAATCTTGCATCTATGAAAGAACATAAATATAACTACTCCTATAGAACTCCCTAAAGTATTGATTGATAAGCTTCTTGCTAATTGTACTAGAGAAATACTTATCCTTATGAGAAACTTTAAGTTGTGTTTCTATGCCTTTTAAGGTTGGATATGATTTGCTTATTGGCAAAACTACAGGTTGAATGGGTTTTCTTTCCGCCTTTGTTGCATATATATGATGTAAATATCGCTGTGAAAATGGAGTTCGTAAGAAGGTCCACTTTGAAAATGGAGATTAGTAAGAAGATATAGAGTCAATATTGATTTACTTTAGTTTATTTTGTAGTTTTTTAAACAAAAGTGAAGGAGAAAATGTCATTCTTGGCAATTAGAGTGTTCCTTTTTTTTTGCATGAAAGTGGTCCAATTTTCCTTAAAGATTCAAGCCTCATCATCTTGCTTTTGCTTCAATTTCTTGGGTTGAATAATTGATTGATTGGCAAAGTCTTTTTACTCATAACAATAGTGTGAGATATTGGGCAAAGTTAGATTCATCGCGTTGTCAAAAGGGGGAGAAAAGAAGGCTTGCTATCCAATATTTTACTCATTGTTGTTGTACACATCAATACACACATACATACATGTCCATACCTACACACAATCTCACTCACTCTCTCACATGTCCACACCTTCACACACACACACACACACACACACACACACTCTCTCTCTCTCTCTCTCTCTCTCTCTCTCTCTCTCTCTCTCTCTCTCTCTCTCTCTCATATGTCAATATCTATATGAAAGGGTATGTTTGTTCTTTCTTGTTGATGTTGTTGATCTAGGGTGTATTTGTTCTTCCTTGTTGATGTTGTTGATCTGTCAATCTAAGGATCTGGGAAGGTGTCAAACAAGAAAATGGCTTTTAGGACTTGACTTTTTGTTTAATGTTTGGGGGTGAATTCATGTTCTTTTTACTGGGTTGAAAAGAAAGGGCTTCATTCCCTTAGCATGATATTCTAGGGTGAGTGTGGGGGGGGGGGGAGGATTTGAATACAAAGTGAAGGCAAAGCCTTGCTTCATAGCCGAGCAAGGGAAGCACACACATAAGACATAACCACCGAGAGAGAGAGAGAGAGAGAGAGAGAGAGAGAGAGAGAGAGGAGGCCGCCATTACTGCTGCTCATCCGTTGCTTTGAAGGGTGCTCTGAAATCCTCTCCACGCCCAGCAAACCAATCCTTCCCCTTAATCAGGAGCTGCGCCTCCTCTCTTAATTTGGGGGGACCTCATTCCTTTCAGATATATAATCGAGGTAAGCTCTCCTTCCTTGCCTCCATGCAAGCCCATCCTTATCCTTTTGCCTCCTGATTTTTGGATCAGTCTCTTGCACAGACCTGGCGCCCAACCAGAAGAAGAAAAGAAAGCCTGACCATGTCCCTCCTTCCCCACATTGTAATCCAATTCTTTTGGCTGCTCATTTGTCAAGCCAGGTCACAACTAAGGTAGCCATGCTTGCACTTTGCATTTCTTACATCCATGTATAGATCATGATCAGATTTCTGCTGCTTGTATTGCATAATATGATGAAATTATGCTCAAATGTCAAGCATATGCTCCACTCTCCATTGGCATAGTATGTTCAGATACTGTACTTAAGCAGCCATTAGATCAAACTGTACTGGTACGATTGATCAAATTATACTTCCAAGTTGAGCTGACACATATTAAGTACTTAAGCATGGGAGCTGTTTAGTCTTCCATGTCTGGAAGTAGGAAGTATGGCATGGAATAGGCATGCATACAAGTGGTTCTCTGTCAGACACGTGAATAAACTCAATGTGTCTTGATCTGCTGCCCAGCGATGTAACATGCCATAATTGAGCTTTCATCCCTAAAGATAGTGAATGAAGACACCTCTCATGAATTGCCTGAAGACCTGAATTGAAGATAATCAAAAGCATCTCTCTAATTACCTTGATAATCACAGCCTCTCTCTCTCTCTCTCTCTCTCTCTAATTATTACCTTACGTAAGGATAATGATAATCAGAACCTCTCTCTCTCTCTCTCTCTCTCTCTCTCTCTCTCTCTCTAAGTAGTATTGCCTTACTTAATGATGGCTGCTTGATTCCTGTTTTTCCCAAGCCAATCATGAGGGTGATTAATGGGGTGAATTAGCAGGGCTTATGCGGTAAGGATAATGGAGGCGGCGGGGGCGAAGATGAGGTGGTCATGGAAGAGGTTCAGCGTGCTGCTGCTGGTGGGCATGGTGGCATATGCAGGCCTGCTGAGCAGCATCAATGCAGCCTCGAGCGACCATGGCGGTCAGCAAACTGAGCAGGGGGCAGCTACAGGCATGTTCAAGAATGTGATGCTGCAGAGGGCATCCGGGGGGAGGGGGAGGTATTGGCCTCAGCCCAACAACCTGCAGGACCTATCGAAGCAACTCCGGAGGCGATCGGTGAATGGTGATCCCCATGTCCGTGTCAGTGGTGGTGGCGATGGAGATCATGTGCAGGAGGCCAGACTGTTGGCTGCGTCGATGTGGGAACACACGCAATCAACCATCGCCCAAAGCAACAAGGTATTTGTACATATAAAACATAATTCATAAGATAGAATCTAATTGTGTGTATTTGCCTGTTTTAGAGAGTGAGTGAGTGAATCTTGGCAAAGCAAGTCTAGGAAGATCAAGTGCCTGAAATGAATTACAAGTTCTTCAAGAAAACTTCAGGTTGTCAACATGAACAAAACCTTACAACATACAAACTCTTTAGTCATAAATTTACTAGAGTTATGCATTTTGATTCAAAAATCTCTCCATAAAATCTTCAAAACCTACATACAACAAAGTTCTTAGTGGTAGAAGTGACAAAAACACATTTAATTTTAATTCTTCCACAAGCCTTAAGTTAAAGCTTTTTGTACGAGGGGAGAACATACCCTAATAAAACTCAACAAAAAGCATGGCCCATAACCCTAAAAGATCTTTCTAGCCTAAAGACCACCAACTTCCACACCCAGCAACCTAGCTTGCAATTGTTAAACTCAAGTTCAACAAATGAAAGTTGTGACTTTCTCCTAAAATTCATGGCACATAATAGCTCCATCATCATTGTCTTCATCCCACAATTTCATATGTGCTTATGTTGATAGTATTTCCATGTGTAGTAAAAAAAAAGGTGTAAAATGGTATAAAGCAAGAATGCTTCACAATCACCATTTTGAAGAAGTTCCACAACATGCTCACTTTTAAGGACCCACAAGGCATCATGATTAATGGCACTAATAATGGTGGTAGATAACTTGAGATCAGTCTTTTGATACAATAAGCAAGGTGTGACATCAGTGTAAGTGTTAATTTTGCTCTCAAATTGACAGTATTGTTTGACTTCCATAACACGAAGAGTAGTGATACACTTAACTTGTTAGTGACACCAAAATAGTTACTCATTACCCTTAGGCACTTTAACTAAAAGGTGCAACATTTTTATGGCCATTATGCATTAGCCAATGTTCAATGGAACATCAACATGGAGTTGGTGGTCCACCTTTTGTGAGTCTTTATGCTTCTTTTGATTGATTTGATTACTTAAAAGTAACTAAATTTTTACAAGTCAAAGTGTGAAAGCTAGTGCCTCATTTGACTTGAATATAAAGAATGGCAAATGCTTTTTCTTTTCATTTGCATGTTATTGGTATCCAATAACTTGAAGCACAAATGTAAGATTATGAATGGACTTTTTAAGGTAATAATGGGGTGTGTCTATCTTTTTGTTTTGCTTACATTTTTTTTGAATGGATGAGTTGTAGTGGGAAGAACATAGAGAGGTCAAGTTGTGGTATTTAAGGCTCTTTTTAGGCCTACTTGTAATAATGTTTATTTGTTTATCATTTTGGACATTTGCTTTGAAATCAAGTTCAAACTACATTATCACTAACTTCTCTTTTTTGTTATGGGATTTCAAACAAAAGAAGAAACCAACAGGTCAACTCAATAAGAATCGCATTTTCTATGTTGTTGAAAATGGAGCTGATCCATCGGGTGGCACTGATAGCACCACTGCCATTCAAAACACTATCAACCAAGCATTTGAGGTATCATCCACTCATTTATTGATGGCTGGGGTGGTTGACATGGGGGGTGCAGAAGTTCACCTTGGAGGAGGCCAGTATGTGATCTCAAAGCCCTTGACCATCCCTGATGTGGGTGGTGGCAATGTTCTTGTAACTCTCTCTCTCTCTCTCTCTCTCTCTCTCTCAAATGCACATAAAAAATAGGCCTAGATTCAACAACATGACAAAAAAATATTATGAGTTTTTCTTTTTTCCAATATAAATGGCTATTCATTTCAAGGACCACATCTATATTAACTTTGTGAAACTTTGTCAGATTCATGGAGGCACAATACGAGCTTCAAGTTCCTTTCCATTAGATGGATTCTTAATTGAACTTGCATCTTCTAGCCTAAGAGACGAATGGGATAGGTTGAAGGGAAAGATGGCACAAAGTCAAGCATTGCCAGTATTTGAAAATATTGTACTACGTAATCTCATGCTAGATGCCAACTATTCGGGAGGAGGAATACTCTTGTTGAACCCTCTTAGAACAACAATTGAAAATTGTTACATAACACATTTTAGCACTGTGGGCATCTCTGTTCAAGGAGGGCATGAAACTCTAATCCATAATTCCTTTTTAGGGCAGCACATCACATCAGGGTCTGACCCAAATGAACGAAACTTTAGTGGCACTGGCATTGTTCTTGCTGGAAATGATAATCTTATCACTGATGTGGTCATCTTCTCAGCTGAAACTGGAATAGACATCAAGGGTCAAGCCAATATGATCACTGGTGTACATTGCTATAATAAAGCCACTGGGTTTGGAGGGGTTGGGATCATATTGAGACAAGGAGCTGACCAAACAAGGCTACTATCATGTTATATGGATTTCACTGGTGTTGTCTTAGAGGAGTCAAGACAAGTAAGCATTACAAATAGCTTCTTCTTGGGTGATGCATATGTTCTCCTTAGGGCTATCCCTAGAGGGACCTCACCTAGTGTGGATGGGTTGACCATCACCAACAATATGTTTTGTGGTAGTGGAAAAGGGATGCCTATTGTGCGACTTGATGGTAATTTCTCATCTATCATTCAATCTTTTGTTGATGGGAATTCTGCTAGGGGCATGGCCTTAAGGTCCACACGAGCACGTGCTACTACTGTAGGGTTTGGTACAAACTGGACAGTGGATCTTTCCCAAACACTTCTATTTTCTAACCCTCCTGCACATGTTCAATACTCTTTCTTTTCATCATCCACCATGAATCATAATGCACCTTTTAATAATAGTGCCTCTAACTCTTTCCCTCGGCATGCATTACAATCCATCACACATAATGTTGTTATTGTTGTCTCAAACACACCCACTTATGCCACTATAGCAGTATCCATAGATCAAAGCCTTTATGGTGGCACCGACAAAAGTACTACCCATTTATATCAATAGTAAATTCAAAAATCTATTCATGTGAAAGCCACAACATTTACTTGTAACTTCTCAATGAACAACATTGTAATTTACCAAAAAGAACACAAAAAGTAAGTGGCCTTTAAGGACCTTACTCGTGCTATTTTGACCTTGATTTGCCAAATGTACATATTTTGCACATATGGCCAACTTTACATGATATATTCATGTTGAGTATGAATCTACTCATTGTTCAATTACCGTAATGAGGTTTTATACCTCTACCTCTATCATTGAAACATCATCATTTGAGTTGATTGGTTATTTAATTAAAAATGATTATGAAATGATTTTACTTCAATATGCTCCTTGGAACTAAGGTTTTCAAATGCTTTCCTCTCTTCCAACACATTTCACATGCATCACTAAGAAATTCACAAATTTATTTATTAGTTACCTCTTCATGTGTTAATGGTATCCTTGAAAACTTTGCACAAACAATCTAGACTACAACTCAAGGTTGATGGCATTGTTACCAACTAGAGCTTCACAAGATCAACCTACGTGATCACCAAATATTGAGGGCAAATGCCCTTAGGACTCTCAAAATGGCACAATGTGTGTGTGTGTGTGTGTGTGTGTGTGTGTGTGTGTGTGTGTGTGTGTGTAGAGAGAGAGAGAGAGAGAGAGAGAGAGAGAGAGAGAGAGAGAGAGAGAGAGAGAGAGAGAGAACGTGCTAAAAGAGAAAAAGATTAATTGCCTTAACTTCTCTCCTGTCATTATTTGCCCTCATACATATTTATATACATGCTTGCAACCTTTGCTACCACATAAATGTAGTTTCACATTTAATGAATATAGTGTGTCCTTATAGCCCTTGATAGTGGCAACAAATTGAGTGCTCCATATGTAATGTATAAATTTTAAGCTACTTGAAACATACAAAAATCCTTAAATATTGAAGGTGGATTTTATGTGAGTCAAACTATTCATATTTTTAATTTCTTCATTTTTATAAGACCTTCAAACAATGCATCCTTTAGTGTCCTCTATTGGCCCCTCATTTTTCAATCAAATCTATGCAAAAGCATGTCATTGTAAAGCTACTTATACCTTAGTAGCTTTGTATTTTGTGGGTAGTATGGATTCTTCTCTTGGTAACAAAACACGAAGGGAATGTGTGTCACATCGTGTTCTACATACATATTTAGGCTAGATGTATAAAGATTGAACAACTTGAGTTCATATTCTCTTTCTTTGTTGATAGACCTATGTGCATAGAGATGTAGGTGAAGTTGTAAAGGTTCGTGCACACATGGATACTATGAATTATATGTAGATATTAGTTTGTGAACACATTTACCAAAGATAAGGACAAGCCTAGACTCATAACCATTAGGGGTTAGTTTTGTTTCTTTAATCCAATTAGTGGGAGAATAGTATGGCTCAAAACTTACTCATGTACCGCGAAATTATAATGAGTATAAAGTGGTCAAGGTTTTAATAAATATATAAGTAAAGCTTCAAGAAGCATCACTTGCATATACAAATGCTCTCTCTCTCTCTCTCTCTCTCTCTCTCTCTCTCTCTCTCTCTCTCTCTCTCTCTCTCTCTCTCTCTCTCTCTCTCTCTCTCTCTCTCTCTCTCTCTCTCGTTTGGGTAGGATGGCCAAGATTAAGGCATTTTAAGAGGAAGATGGGGCCTTTGGACTTATGGAGAAGTGTAATGTTTTTTGAAAGGGAATGAGGCTCTATGTGTATGTGTATGCATGTGTGCGCATTGTTAAGATGTTGAGCTCCACATGAGTTGGCATCCACTACATGCCTTGGTGATGTGATAAGACTTTACTCATAGACATATTAGGCGACTTACATGGATGATATGCCAATGATTATATAGCCCATGTGGACCACTCTTGGTTGTGGTACATTCATTGTGCCGCTTTATCTATTCTTAATTGGCTCACACTTAGTAGTCATATGTATAAATGTTGTAATACTTTCATATTAGCCTTTTATTATACTATAGACTAAGGCTTCTTTGTGTGCTCAAGTCTCTATTGTATTTGTGTGTGCTCTTGGTTGCTTCATGTCTCTTCCTTCTAAATTTTATTTACATGGTATTAGAGCTATCACACAACTACAAGAAGCTTGATTGAAGAATGAGAAAAAGAAAGAGTGTGAAACTAAGCTAGCAAGGTAAGAAGCTCTTCCATATTGTTCAGTTTGCCTTGGAATGTAGCCATAGGAGGTTCCAAGGGCTGGTAGAGTTGTGTTCTCCTATTGCAATGAAACTTGGTGAGTATGAAGAACTCTGTGTGTGTGTGTGTGTGTGGCGATAAGTGATTTAGGCCTTACTACTAGTGTGATTATTTCTATTTGAGGTTGTTTTGGCATCTATTTTGGTCCTACAAGTTGATTGATAACAATTTTTGTAGAGGTTGCAAATTTTGAATTTGTTAAGTATTGGGTGTTTGTTGGGTTGTAGAGATAGAGGACATTTGCATGTAGATTACAAACTATAGTTATTGTTGTACTATCAGTGGAAAAGGCTACATGCTTTGGTTGTACTGCACCTCATATTGGCTTGGTTGTAGATTGTAGGTTTTGCAAGGTTGCTTGTCTTGCTAGAATGTCTAACATTTTCAACCATATTATTAGTGAGAATCTTGATAAGGATAATTATCCTACATGAAAGTTTAAGAGGGCATCGGTGAGCACCTTTTCCATGCATGTATGTGCGATTTTTCATTATCTTTTTATGCTCAAGAAAACACATTTTTAGGTTTTTTGCTTTCTTTATTTGAATACTTGCTTTTGGCCTATTAATTGCTAATAACTCCATTCTAAGGTTTACAAAATAATAATCTAGCACTTTAGACTTTGCACAAATTTTACAATCAAATAAATAAATTCTATGTATATACATACTATATCTCCATGGTAGAGAGATTCAAAAATACAATAATTGTGCTATGAAATGCCCAAAAATAAATAATTTTTATACATTAAATTATACTCAACATAACTCTGTCTAATAATTTACTCATCGCAACACAAAACTTATTAGTTCCCCGTCTTCTATCTACTAGGCACGCCGACGAGTCCTATATGCGATGCCATGTATCACAAGTCACTACCATGTGGTAAGTAGACAAAAATTTTATAAAAATAAATGAATATAAAATTATTTTATTCTAATAGCATTATCATAACATTGCTTGGGGGCTATATATAACGTAATAGTGACATTACATATGGCATTGTGTATAGCACCATCGGTTGCATTGTGCCTATAGATGGCAAGGAACTAATGTAATTTGTGTTGTGGCAAGAAGATAATTAGATGAAGTTATGTAGAATAAATATTTTGTGAAGAATATTTTAATGTGTAAGAATTATTTATTATTGGGTGCTTTCTAGCACAAATATATCATACGTGTAATTTATTAATTTATTTGTAAGATTCATGCAAGGTCTAAAGGGCAAGATTATTATTTTTGTAAATGTTAAAATAGATTTATTTCATAGAATCTAGAAATTAATAAGCCAAAAGTATGCATTGAAACAAAGAATAAAGAAGCACGAAAAGGATACTTTTCAATGTATCTTAAATATAAAAATATAATGCAAAATGGATAAAAATAAATAAGCATAAAATCATCTTACTTTCATAGCAATTTTCATAACACAAATTTCTTCTCTGAAATACTATTGCAAAACAGATAAAGGCTAAGAAGGATTGGGAGTAGACACAAACTAAACTAATGTATCACTTGTGTCTTTGAGTGTCATAGATAGTATGATGGGCTACTTATAGGAATTTTGAACCCCCGCTATTGTATAAAAGAATCTAGCAAAGTTGTTTGAAGTAAGCACAAAGGTGAGAAAGTTTTGGCTCAATTTAGAGTTGAATTAAGTTAAAAGAGAAAATCTATCTATAAATGATTATTCACTAAAAATCAAGAGTGTTGTAGAAGTATTGGATCTATCAGTGTAGCAATTGTTGATGAGATATTATGTGTGCATGTTTAGATAGACTTGGAGATTAATATAAGAGCCTTAGGTCATCTATGAATACCAAAAATGATATCCTTGACTTTGTAAGTTTGATCTCTATGCTATTACTTAGAGGAGAAGAATCTTTGCTTGAATTCCTCTTCCTCTCAAATCAAGAACAATTCTAAAAATGTATTTTACTCTATTAGCAAAGGTCATAGTTCCCATGAAAGAAAAGCCAAGGAGGGCAAGTTGTAGGTTTTAATAGACAACAAAACTTTGGCGATAATAGGAAATGTTGCATTACGGTGAGAAATCCCACATTTTTAAGAATTGTTTCAAAAAGAAGGCTGAAATTAGAAATGTAAAAAAGAAGCAATGTAATTTTGCTTCCACTAGTAGAAACAATGATGAGACAAGTGAGCAACTATATGTCATGCAGGATTTTATGAATACTATGATTGCTAATGGTTCATCTAAGAATAATGTATGCTATGTAGACTCAAGTTCCTCTAACTACATGACTTCTCATGGAGAGTGGTTATTTAGAGAGAGGTGTAGCCTAGAATCTCCAAGCTATGCGGAGACCGGGGATGATACAACTCACTCCATTACTAACATTGAAGATGTTCCTTTGAATATGTAGGATGATAAAATAAAATACTTGGTTGATATAATTCATGTATCAAATATAAATAAGGACTTGGTTTTGTTTTGTTAAATGGTATAACAAAGATTGCAAGTTCGATTTATGTATGATAGCTATTATATGGAGGACTCTAGAAATGGTTGCAAGTTGATTGCAAAAGATAAGCATGTTGGCAAATTACTTGCTCTTGATGTATGTTTGTCTGGAATGGATGTTGCTATGTTTGTACAAGGTTCATATATTGTGGCCAATATTGAAATTTGGCATAAGAGGATTGGTCATGTAAATGTGTAGTGTCTAAAAAAATATAAAGTTAAAATAGATCCTTGAAGTTCATGGGATGCATAAGGTGTGTGTAGCATGTCAATTTGGAAAGTAGGCAAGGCATGTATGCATTTCCACATGAAAGCATGTATGCATGAAGCCAGTTGAGTTGATACATTTTCTGATGTTGTGGGGTCCTACGAAGTGCAACTTTGAGTGCTTGGAACTATTATATCTCCTTTGTTGATGGTTATACTTGAAGTATGGATTTATTTTATGCATGAGAAAAGTGACTCACTCACTTTAAAAGCATTAAAGCTTTGGTTAAGAAGGAGACATGGTTTCATATTAAATATCTAAGGTCGAACAGAGAGGGAGGATGTTTTTCCAATGAGTTTTTTGGTTTTTTATAGAAAACTAGCATTCAAAGGTAGTTTACATATAGATATACTCTGTAGCAAAATGAAGTTGTTGAGCAAAAAATTAGGTGTATTGAAAAGATGACTCATGCATTGATGTCTAAAAGAAACTTGCCTCATCATTATTGGACTGAAGGAGTTGCTACTATTATATAGGTATGAAAATGAAAACCACAGTTGTTGTACATGGTACGACACCTCATGAGAAATATACATGTAAAAAGCTAAATTTATCCCATTTGAAAGTATCTAGCTACATTGCTTATGTGCATATTCTTGATGAGTTGTATACTAAATTGAATCCCAAAGAAGAAAAATGTGTATTTAGCTACATTGCTTATGTGCATATTCGTGATGAGTTGTATACTAAATTGAATTCCAAAGAAGAAAATTGTGTATTTTTGGGATACTCCCTTAAGTAAAAGGGATATATATGATATAACCCTATCACACATGAATTAGGAGTTAGCATAGATGTTGTCTTGATGAAATGAATAGTTGGTATAGTAGTGTGAAGGATACAACTAGGTTGATATTCATAAAAGTGTAGCTATATAGAAAATAGGTCAACAATCATAAACATTGAGTGGGTTACATAAGTGTCCTAGTCATGGGTCTATTGATAGACCTTATAGTGGTAGCTTGCTATCAAAATTTACTCCACCAAGTACATCAGAGATGTTAAGAAAAGGTAAGGAGAAGGTTGGAGACTCACATGTTATGGTTGATGTATCATCAGGTTTCTCTCATGTTGATGTGGATTCATATTGCTCCGAGAGAGGCTTTGATGAAGAGTTTGGGATTATAGCTAGTCACCTAGTGTAAGGCACAAGAGGGTACTAAGTCACCTAGTACTGATCCAGGTCCATGTAGTTCAACTAGAGTGAAAAAGCCAATGCAATGATTGACATATGAGAGCTATATAGCTTATCATTATGCATACATACCAAGGTTGTGCAAGATGTAGAGCCCACTAATTTTTGAGGATGCAATGTGAAAATGAGTATGAGGATAATGCTATGGATGAAGAAAGCAGTGCACTCAATGCAAACAACACATGGAGCTTGGTACTTTTTACATGAAGGTAAGAAACCCATTGGTCGTTTACAAGTTGTAAGTTTGATGGATCTATTACATGCTATAATGTAAGTATAATTACCAAAGGGTATGTGCAGACTCATGGCATTAGTTATAAGGAAACTTTTGCTTCAATAGATAAATCATATTGTGAGGGTTGTCTTAGCATCGAAGAGTTGGATCATGCATCAGATAGATGTTAAACATGCCTTCTCGCATGAGGAGTTACAAGATGAAGTTTTATGTGGAGTAGCCACTTGGTTATATGGATAAGAGTTATCTTGATTATGTATGCAGGCTTCGTAAGGCCTTATATGGGCTGAAGCAAACATGAAGGGCATTGTATGGCAAGATTTTTGAATACCTTATTAGCATTGGGTTTGAAGGTGCCTTTTGATCACTCAACTATATGTATGTGATAGTGATGGAGGTATTGTGATCATATGCTGAGCTCAATGGAGAGCATTGAGATGTGAGCTCCATATGAGTTGGTATCCACTCTAGACACCTTGGCAGTGTAGCATGACTTTACTTATTGGCATGTTAGGTGATTGATATGGAGGACATGCTAGTGATTCTATAGCTCATGTAGTCCACTCTTGGTTATGCACATTCATTGTGATACCTTGTCTATCCTTAGCAGATTCACACTTAGTGATCACATATACATATATGTTAGTATTTTCATATGTCTTTTATCATATTGTAGACTATCATTTATGTGGAAGAAGAAGAAAGAAAAATAAGGAAGATTTTAACCCTACTTCTTTGTGTTATCAAGTCTCCATTGTATATGTGTGTGCTCTTAGTTGCTTTATCTCACTCCCCTCTTGTTTGTTTACATGTGTGTGCGTGTGCGTGTGCGTGTGCATGTGTGTTATAGGTGCACATGCACACATGGACACACACACACACATAGACTCTCTCTCTCACACACACACACACACACACACACACACACACACACACACACACACACACACACACACACACACACACACACACACACACACACACACACACACACACACACACACACACACACACACACACACACACACACACACACACACACACACACACACACATTAAAAAGCTCATGATTACAAGCAAAGTTCAACATGCTGATGAGAAAGAGGTCTACATTATACATCTTGCTTATTGAGAGATGTTTGCATTACACATCTTGCATTGCATATCTTACATTGCATCGAGAGAGCTCAATGGTTGTGGAACTTAATGTGTGGTATGTGGACTAGGACACAAATCACATGAAAAAATATACAATAAGATTAATGCACACCTTTCTCAATAAAGAAGATGAGGCAACATAGAAGAAGATTGTGGGAGCAAATGTCGCTTCTCTCTCTCTCTCTCTCTCTCTCTCTCTCTCTCTCTCTCTCTCTCTCTCTCTCTCTCTCTCTCTCATTTCAACTTGATATTCTAGAGATCATATTCTAAACATTGTTAAGGATTTTGATACCTTTGTTGTTGAGTAGAGGGGGTAAGGTTGATGTCTTGATTTGAGATAGGCCTCATACTTCATGGTAGAGACAATAGAGACTCAAGGGCCATAGGAGGAGGTCATGCTCCCTTGTTGTAGAGCAACAACTTTGATCATGGCCCCCATTAAGGTTGAGGTAGGATCCCCTCATTGAATAGTAGGATTGCTTGGCACACTTCCTCTTGCTCCACCTCCTCTTGCCATTGACACCATTGACAACAATTGCAACCATCACCACCAAGGAAGAAACACCGTGCATGTTGGTCGTGCTTGGACACACACCCTCTTTGCCACAAAACCTTGATTTGCAAGTGAAGAACAACTTCTCTTCAATTTTGATTTGTATCCCACCATATGCAATTTGATCCAAGGTTATTCTTGTTGGAAGAATGAGCATCGGAAAACACTTGTTGCAAGCCAATCATAGTTGTACTCCCACCACCATTATGATGTTGATGGGCGAGAGAGAGAGAGAGAGAGAGAGAGAGAGAGAGAGAGAGAGAGAGAGAGAGAGAGAGAGAGAGAGAGAGAGAGAGAGAGAGAGAGAGAGAGAGAGAGAGAGAGAGAGAGAGAGAGAGAGTGTGTGTGTGTGTGTGTGTGTGTGTGTGTGCACGCGTGTGCTTTATGACTCCAAATATTCATTCTTTGAGAGAGCCGGTAGTGGTAGTATGCTGCATGATTGATAGCAACATGCCTCAAC
The DNA here is from genome assembly GCF_053477565.2 of Lygodium microphyllum. Classification (NCBI taxonomy): domain Eukaryota; kingdom Viridiplantae; phylum Streptophyta; class Polypodiopsida; order Schizaeales; family Lygodiaceae; genus Lygodium; species Lygodium microphyllum. Next base: position 82,991,302 of record NC_141162.1, read on the forward strand.
TAATAATGTGCAAATGAGATTTTCCATCCTATCTCATTTAATGTAGTCCATGATTCACACACACACACACACACACACACACACACACACACACACACACACACACACACACACACACACACACACACACACACACACACACACACACACACACACACACACACACACACACACACACACACACACACACACACACACACACACACACACACACACACACACACACACACACACACACACACACACACACACACACACACACACACACACACACACACACACACACACACACGTGTGTGTGTGTGTGTGTAGAGAGAGAGAGAGAGAGAGAGAGAGAGAGAGAGAGAGAGAGAGAGAGAGAGAGAGAGAGAGAGAGAGAGAGAGAGAGAGAGAGAGAGAGAGAGTGGCTTATTAAATATAGCAAGAGAGGCTATCATGTGGGAGAGTAAAGAATAGGAGAGAGATGTGTGTATGTGTGGGAGGGTATTCTCCAAGAGATTAAACACTTTTTATTTGAAAGGAGTTTTGATAAGCTAGGCCACCATCACCACATATTTTCACCAAGCTTTTTCCTTTTGAAAATACACCACTTGCTTATTAGATACTCCTAGTCTCTACTAGGAAAATGGTGTATCTAATTCACATATGCATTGGATAACAAAAAAATTGCTTTTTTCTTTTCCAATCTTGCCATGGACTATCCCAATTTTGGGGGGGGTGGGGGGTGTATTGCAAAACATGCATGGAAGTTGAAATGGTTTCCCATAAGTGACAATAGCCTCTTGAAACATGAAATAAAAAACTACAAATTGACTGAAATGGCATCACAATGGATCACATAGTAAAAAGCACATCAATAATAATAAATAGCCCAAGTCTTTCCATTCTATTCAACACAACTCTAGCTTGCTGGTTTCCTTCCCATGAAATAAGCCTTGAAATAGCCAACAAGTCATATTGTAGATATTAATATGCATGATCAACATGTGGATGACAATAAGACTTTACAAGCACCACTTTTCAAGAAAAGACCAAATGAGTCAAAAGCATGGGAGATTTGAGCCAAACAAGTTGATCAACATTAATAGTATGCCATCATGATGCTTAATCCAAGTGTTCCCATGCTAGTTTCTCCATTCTTCAAAGAAGAATCTCATGATAGATAGTTGTTAATTAACACACAGCTCCGAACAAAGCCCATTAGAGTGCAATCATGTGTCTCCACATTAAAAATAGCTATTCCCCCCATTCTCTTCGATTTACATATATGATTCAAAGAAATTCAAGAAATGCCAAATTGCATAGAATCATTTTCTCAAAGCATAAAGTGAATAAATTCAATGATTTTTCACAAACTAGACTTTGACCAAGGGATCAATGGCAAATAATATAAAATAATTGACACCATGATTGTTTGCACATTTTTAAGGTGCACATGAAAAGGCCATGCTTGTGATTTCTGATAGAAAAACTTATTAGCAATACATGTGGAGATCCATTCAAAAAATTTCTTGGACAAAACATTCATGCCCAAGGGATAGCCCAAATGTCTCATAGCACTACCCTTAGTGACCACCTCCCCTTGCCAACCCAAAACCTATAAGTCCTACTCTATACAATTGATAAGACCAAGCTTGATGGTATTAATATGTAGCCCTAAGCAAGTGCAAACGAGTCCCATATCTCCATTACTTTGTGAAGATTATCTTTATTAGCTTTGAAGAACATAAATGTATCATCAACCAAGACTTGACCAATCAAATGTTGTGTTGCGGAAAGGGACAAGCCCATCACATCCCCATTTGTAGCCAAATGTGGTAATATTGTCAAAATAGGATAAGTGACAAGAGAAAACATCAAAGGGTTCACTAGGTAGACATGCCTAAGGGATCGAGAAAGGGTGAAAGATTCTATTAAACCACCATTAAGCATAACTTTGGAAGAAAAATCCATGCTAATAGTGACCCATCATTGCATAAGCTAGGTAAACCAAGACCATTCTAGATAATCAAAGGCTTTTTCTAAGTCCAACCAAATCATGTATTGATTTGTATATTGGCCACATGATCGATTCTCACTTACACATTCAAGATATTAATAGACTATTCCTCCCCTTGCTAAACCCATATTGAGGATGATGGACAATTAGGAAGGTGATCATACAATCTAATAGCCAACACTTTGTAAAAATACTATATGTGCTACCCATAGGAGAAATCAATCTCCTATGCTTAAGAGCATAAGGCAACTACACTTTTGGAATCAATTTTATAGCACTCTCTTTCCAAGAGGCAAGTATATGCCGAATTGTTGAAACTTCCACACATAATGGTTGAAGGTGTTGCCAACTAAGTTGCATATGTTGCAAAGAAAACTCATTGGTTAGGTCATCCCATCCAATGCTTTTATCCTAGGGTAAGTGCAACAACACTTTGATTATCTTATCCTGAGATATGTCAGCATGTAGATCAACTACTATATAAGGTCGAACTAGATCCTCAAGTAAGTGCACCAAAACCTTGATTAGCTTATCCTGAGATATGGCTGCATCTAGAAGAGTCACTATAAAAGGTAGACCTTGATCTTTAACCAAATCATAAAAAGTGGAATATGATGTTGTAATTCTATCTAAAAATTGAGATTGTTAACCCAAGTAAATCCATACAATATTACTTATGCATTCACACAATAGCCTAGGAATATGTAACCATTTGATTAGTAGAATTATGCATCCTTACTACATTTTTCCTTGCAAAAAGTTGTGCAAGCCACTAAAATTTGTGAGTCATGAGAAAATAACTCCAATGAAGAAATGGAAGGTTGAGAAAACAACGCGATTGTCAAAAGAAATAAAGTTGTATCAATGTTATTTTAGATGTCTCAAAGATACACAAGGCAAAACAACACACATCAATATTCTAGTTACCATCCACTTTGGAGTGCCAATGGCACGAATAAAAGAAAATCTAATTAATAAGCCTACAAGCGTTATTAAATAGGTAGTGATCCTAAAGCAACTTAGTGCTAAGTGTTATTAAATACATAATGATCCCAAAGAAACTTTGTGCTCAGGCTTTTCAAGCTCCTCTTTGATGCTCTTAACACTTGGATAAAGTGCTTGTTTGCCCTCTGTCCTAGCTATCTTTACCTTGGTAACCTCATATGATTTTGCATTGAGTTGTGCTAGTAGTACACATGAAGTAGGGCTTAGGGTCACACATACACACACACATCTTGTTCCTTTAACATGTTTTTGTGTGGAGGGATGAGAGCGCCATATACCCACATCCTATAACTTACGCTAAGACCTCATTGGTACTTGTGTTAAGACAATAGATCATAGGATTTGGGAAAGGGGCCCCTAGTATATGCTTTGGCTTAGGTATGGTATGCATAATCACATATGGGGGACGAGAGAGAGAGAGAGAGAGAGAGAGAGAGAGAGGGGGGAAGCTTAATAAGATTTGAGTAATATGTAAAGATGAATCAAGAGAATTATTATATATGCAACTGCAATCACAAAATAAATATAACAAAATATTTATTTGTCATATCTCATTGCCATGGTAGGATGAAACATGCCAATATTAGATACCCTGTTTAATTAGAGAAAGTCAAGTGCTTTGTGTTCCATTGAGCACATACCCCAATGTCTTCTAGATCTTCTCTACATGCCTATGAAAGGTGAACAAAACTACCTTCATGCTTATATCCCTTGGTAAGGTGATGACAAGAAAGTTCTCATCCATTTGGTATTATGATTATTGTTCTTTGTTCAAAGCACCATTATCCTAAGACAGAAGGGAGATGCACCTATGTCAATAAAGATATAGTGTGCAAATGATTAAAGAAAAATGCATCTAGTCAACCTTCGAACCTTAGCTTATTATGACTAAATAGAGACAAATAAGATTATCAAAACACAAACCAAGAAGCTACAAACATTGGTCAAGTGTGAATGAGAGGCTAGGAAAGTATGCAAAAGGCAAAGAAGAAAGGACATCAATCAATGTGTGACGATGTGTTCTAGTATAGACTTGGGAACTTCTAAACTGATTTTATGAAAAATAAAGGATTTCCTGTTCTCTTTCGTTCAAAAACTAACTTTTTGCAAAAGTTTTCCTATGACATGATAGTGATTCAAGTTGTAAGATAACAAACATCTTATGATAGTAAATTTGTCACCAAAAAAGCACCTCACATAAGTTTGTCCTATAACAAGAAAAACAACATTAATGATGCTACAACACATTCAAAAATTTACCATATATTTGAGCTACTCGAGGACACAAACGGAAACAAGACAAAACACACTAAATCACTAACCGTTGATGGAGGTTTTGATGGCATCTTGGTTAGATTGGTATTCATGGTGCATGCTCGTAAGCTAGTTGATTTAATAAGCTATATATTACTAAAAGTACCTAAAATAAGTATTCTATCTTACTCTATTTCTCTTCATTCTTCTCTACTTCTATCTATTCTTCTCTATTCCTCTAATTTTTCCTCTTTGAGAATCTATGGAACCAAGTATTCCAAGCTAGCATTTGATGGTCTCCTTCCATTAGCCATGGAATTAATCCAAGGATTCACTAGAACAAGTCAGCCAAGGAGATTGGATCAAGCAATAAAAGAAGCAAGAGGAGAGGTGGCACACAGCAATAAATGCAATTCGGACAAATTGGCCTTTTTCAAGCTTTTCAACTTTAGAATCTCATCATGAATCATATTTTTTGTCTAATGTAAACCAACTTGTACCAATAAAACAGGGACCAGCCTCTTCTTGGTAGCACACTGTTGGATAACCAGATCCCATATAGAAATGATAGTGTGGATGATACACGGTGCTATTGGAGCCTTCAAAAAGATCCATAAGCTAGTGACAACACTACCATATGGCAAACAAAAATCAAGGACACAAATAAAGTTACACCTCAAACACTTAAGTCACATCTCTTGTAGTATGAAAAAATGGCCTACAATACATCTTGTAGGTGCAGACCTCTAGGCATCATCATGGATCACATAAGATGTTGGTCTCTTTGTGACATACCAATGTAGATAAGCTTAGCTCCATCTTCCTCGAGAATCTATCAGAGTACCTAAGCCTCCAGTCTAAATATTACCATTCTATTGTAACTAAGTATGAAGTATAAGACAAAAACTAACAATCTGAAAAGTAAATGAATGGCCTGCAGCAGTCAATGGTGGAGATTATTCATATTTGAATGAGACTAAAAGATGATCATCTACTTTCAATTGCTCATAAAGCACCAACGATATATGCAACCAATCCATGCAACTCCACTCTTCTAACATCAACTGCATGTTGTTTCTTCAACCCTAGGAGCTGACCAGAGAAAAAGACTCGCCCATGACTTGTAAATATGTAACATTCACTTGAACTGACAACGTGCAGTTGAAATATTCTTACTCAGCACCCCTTGCTAGAATGTGACAAGATGTGACGAGAGTATATTTCAACTAACCATGTGCAGTTCAATGCATCTTACGAGGAAGAAGCAATTTTAAGCAACTGAAAAATATAACCCATCAACTTCTGCAATCTAAATCAGCAGTAACTAAACCCAGAAACAAGAATCTCTCTACATAATGAGCGATGATTTTTCTCACACTTAGCCACAGATGTACCTCTTCACAGTATCTATAACTGCTCAGCAACTCAAGTGACTTTTACCCTGAGATAAAAGTAGGGACATAGAAGACAAACAGAAATATAGAGCCCACAACTGCTTTTGCATCTGAAAGACCAGAAGACCAATATAAAACCACCTTGGAAAAAAACATGTCTGCTGTGTAGAGCGTGCAAGTAGACTGGAGAATGGTTCCAAAATAATGGAGCTGCCATTCTTACTGTCCGATTGCTATATCAACTTGTCCAGCTGCCACTCATTAACTGCTGCCCTGAACCAAAGGCTGTGTTCACATTGATTTGCCACCAAAATCCACTGGTTTCCAAAGATCAAACGTCCTGAAGTTGTGCATTCTGTCCAATCCTACTGGGAAGATCACTAGAATCAAGATGATGCAAAATACCTCAATGTTTGAACTTGAAGACCTAGATTAACCAGAAGTGCTAACAGGACCATAAACACTGCTCACAAAAACTCTCGCAATAGCAATCCATTCAACCATGAAATAGACCCAGAATGCTCTTAAGAGAACATTGACAAATAAACAAGGAAATCCAAGGCACAGCAAAAAAAGAACAGCATCTGTCCTCATCAGCACAATCATCCAGTAATGAAGCAGGCCCCCCCGTTTCAAGTGTATGCCAAAGCTGCACTTCAGGTCAAGCATACTTACAGATACTTTCAGTAAATGTGGCCTTGCTCAACCTCTTAATTTCATCCTTAGGGCTTCCTCGATCAAGTCATATCCATGATTGATTTCATCCCGTAATCTGAACAGCTGGACACTTCTGAAACATGTAAGTTTGTAACCACAATTTGGATTCAGCATCTGGGCACATCATAACAGAGCATAGTGGCATAGATGCACAAGTAAAATATCTCCACCTTCGTAGCACTGCAATTTCTAATGGTATCGTATAACTTCATGCTGCTAATATAGAATATATCATCATAGAGACCCTCTGACCTAAGAACTATCCGTAAAGATTGACAAATGTGACATGAACTTCAGGGTGTCTCATATATTTCTCATTGGTGACGGTTACTATCATAGAGAGCATCGCTAATGGACTCTGAACAGTAGCTCAATACTCCATAACACCAAGCCAGTTCTTTCCCTAAACCCAAGGCTACTTGCAAAGTCAAAAATCAGCTGCACCTGAGTTGACGAAACCATTCACAAGATCAGCATGCTGTACTTTCAGTTATAAAGCTTCTGCACCAGAAAGATGATGGCATATGCAACAAACATGGATCCCAAAGACTATTGGGAAGTTAAATTGGGAGGGACAAGTTCTCAGACTGTAATCCATATCACAGTGTGACTACTGAGCGTGTGAATAGCTGCATAGATCACCATGTCTACAAGAACTCCTGGCAAAAAACTTGCACTTTTCTTTCTTCCTTGGCCGGTTCCTAGCAAGCTCTTGTAATCGCTTCCACACTTCCTTCCTCTCCTTGCTCCACTTCATCTGGTATGACTCATACAGTTCATTATCTACCCAAACTTTGAGATGCAAATGGCGAACATTCCGATAATTTCCATGATTTAAAATCATACTAAGAAAAGGAAGTCCTGAATGCCTGAGAACCCTCACTGCCATGCTCCACAGTGCAAAAATCTCCTCATCATCAAGATCTGACATTCTCTCCACATGCCTAATTGGAGTGATGACGAAACCAGACCTTGCCTTTTTATCTATTCTACATACTACATATGGATCAGGGAACTCTTCCAAGATACATTCTCCAGCCTCCATTGGAGGATGTTGGTCCGGATAAAGCTGGGCACTTGAAAAACATGAGATGCAACTGAAAGGATCCTCCGATTCAGGCTCTGGCTTCTCCTCTCCATAGTGCACTGTAACCAGAAATTTCCCTTCACCATCTCTGATCTTTAAGTGATAATCCATGAGCCTGCGTTTCTCTTCCAACTCCCTTGTTACACCCCTGAAAAAGAAAACAACTTCTTCTTTGGGAGTGCTTTCAATGAAACTACAGAAATCCTTTGGCGGGTCATGCAAACATCTAATGTCCAGCCGCTTTCCTGGTACAGCATCAACACATTTCAACATCTTATCTCGGTTGGACACAAACCCTGTGTCCTTCACTGAAGTATATTGTAAAGCAGTCGCTGAAACAATGATTCTCCGCACAGTCGAGATCGAAAACCCTGCCATCTGCAGAGTGAGTACATGTTGTTACTGTGGCGAAAGAGGAAACGAAAGGGGATGTATATCACTACTTAAGGCTAGATTATCCATTCCTTCTTCTCCTCCTCTAAAGCAATGTGCATGAAATGTAAAGTGAAGTGCAAATTATCTTTGAGAAAACCTTCAAAAATCTGAAGAAAGTTTGACACCTTCAAATCTATATATTATTCTGTTAGAAAAACGGCAAATACATGCAGTTTGATTCGACAATCTCTCCAACATTTCAAGCTAAAGGGTTCTGTATCTGCATCTAAAAATGATTTTCAGGAACACAGAACAACATGCAGGTAGGTATATATGCATCTAAGTAACGCTTTCCCTCATTGAGACAGGCAGTAGCCTCACCATCTTTGTTCGATTACTGCACGAATCTCTAACGAGAGAGAGAGAGAGAGAGAGAGAGAGAGAGAGAATCAAGGAAAAGAGAGACTGACCTTTCTCGAGAGAGCCGATGGCGCAAGGAGACTCTTCAAGGAGCCTGAGAGGGGGCGGCCGAGCATGGCTGCAAATGCACTAGAAGTACGCGCAAGAGCCATGTAACAGACAGTATCTAAAAACACAGGAAGGTCCCTTTGACCATCAGAGTCACCGTTGGGATACCTCAATCGTTTATCGTTAGATGCAAGGAAAAGCCTTAACAATCCTTCAAATTACCCGGGGGCCGGCAGCCTTTAGAGCACCTGTTAACTTGTGGACTTCAAGCTCTATCTCTATAATAGCTTGCCATAAAATGGCATCACATTTAAAAAAATAAAAAAGAAATAATAGTAGTGCTAAGGCTGGTTACACACCGCCATTGCACGCCCAATCTGCGCCCAATTGGTGGGCACAGGAAAAGTTGACGTAGGCGGTACACACTGGGCGGCAGACACTTTTCTTGGTCAATAAGTGTCTGCCCACCTTCTGTCCGCAATCGTTTACACACCAGCTACCACCTATGCATTGGACACTTCCCGAATTATCCCTGGATCTCATGTGAATGAAGGGATGCTATGGATGTTGATTATTATTGACATAATAATTATTATTTGAATACCCGATTAAACACAATCATTGATGCTAGATAACACAAGTTCATATTATTAACGGGGAAAAGGGGATACAATTCATAAAAGTGACACATATTACTGACATACTAATCCATGTTAATCGTTAATTGGCACTTACGATCATTATTGCAATTCACAATTTACACAATCATTGGCTATAAGTATCACAAATTGATGTTACAAAACCAAAAAAAAAAAAAAACGACCAATAAAACTAACACGAATTAGTAATGAAAAAGAGAGCAAGGGAGTTGAACTCCTTCACCATGCTATTGAGGCATGGCTCTACCCAGCTCTCTGCAGAAAGGTGGAAAGAGGAAAAATTTATTAGCACACCACCCCTCTTTCCACTTGCAATGCAAATGCTACAGAAGTTTACCCACCGTTGTCTTCGTCTCATTGATCTCCTCTGCGCAGAGTCAGAATCACCAAAGACTGTTCTCACATTTGTATTCTCCCTCTCGAAACATGGCTCGAGCAACATTATGTCCTGGATTGCATCATATGAACTTATTGCTAACTGTTCTTGATGTGGTGGTGGCCATATTGAGGACTATGTGGAATTGGACGAAGAAATACATTATTGTGTATTGTCATAGGTTCCTCTATACCTAATTGTCTTGGTCGTTGAAATGGTGTGAATTGAGGAGGACAAGGATCGATCAAAGGAGGGCGATTTGGAAACACATTTACAGGAATACCGCCACCCAAACTATGACTTGGAACACCCACACTTTGGCTCGAAAAGTACATAAAGTCATTACTGCATATTGAATCCATCAAGCTCCACCTTATGCATGAAAAATAATCCATTATTTGCAATATGTGGATGGATTGAAAGGTTTATTGTTCTTTACATAATTGATCCATTATTGTTCTTTACGTAACTTTATGAGACAATCTATATACAAGATCATTCTATGCATAACTTTGCGAGATACATATTCAAATCATGCATGATCAGTGTATTCATAACCAATTTGGAACAATTCAATCTATAGATCCAGCATTGCTAACATTGATCATAATGTCTACATGAATAAACATGCTTAAACTAAAACAATTTTATGCACAACTTTATGATATCATTGTATACAAGATCATTGTATGCATAGCTTTATGAGACAATTTGTCTATGCATAATTGCCAAATGTATAACTTTATGAGACAATATCAATATATGCATAATAAGTGTACACATAACTTTACGGGACAATCTGTATACATAATCATTGTATAATTAGGGCCGTTACACACCCAAACGTGGCAACCCAAGTCCACCAACACAAGCCAATAGGAAGGGGCCAATACGAAAAAAGGCCTTAGTGTATACATATTCAAATGAGCTTATTAATGAGCCAAAAGATCATATTCATCAATTTGGATGTAAGGTTCTACTTTGGTATGGTCAAAAAATTGTATCTAACTACCCAACTATGAACTATAAAGTTAAAGTAGCTTTTATGGAAACTAACTACAATAGGTCAAAACTTGTCAAGCAACTAGAATCTACATAGGTTTTTACAAAAACATAATTTACTTTGTAAATAGCTAATTTGAGCTTGGCTATACCATGATGCCACCAAACTAATCCAAGCGTATACTTTTGCATATGCTTTTTTAGTTTAAACTTCTTGGAACAACTATTACCTTACAAGGGATTAACTAAGTTTCATCTATTGCTTATGTACACATGCCTAAAGATTTCTTAGGAAAGAGACTATGCCTATTTTGTTCTAATGAATGGGCTGCAAAATGCTAAAAAATTTTAGCTCCTTTACAACAATAATGTTTAGATAAACATAGGGGGTGTTTCATAACAAATCTACCATTGGGATTATCTAATCTAGACCCAAAAGTGGTACCACCTTTGTTAGTTCACCACCTTATAAAGCTCCTTATTTTCAAGACCAAATAGAGAAAAAATAGATTTGTACCCAAATTGAGTAACTTCTAGATCAAAAATATATTTAACCCAGTAGTTCTCGTTATGTTGCATTTTTTTGTTAGTAAAGAAGACAAATTGGACTCGAGGGGTGAATTCAATCCAATTCCTAGGGTATGTGACTTCTTGATACATTCAAAGAAGTTACCACATCTAGCCACTTTGACATGATTTAGACAATCTTGGACAGGTTTAACACATGATGCATAGAAGCAATTTAGTGAATATTTACATGTCCATGATGGTGGTAGCAATTTAGTGAATATTTACACATCCAATTCAGTCGATGATGGTGATAGCAATCCAGAATCAAAGATCTACATGTCCTAGACTGATGTAGTGAATATTTACATGTCCATGATGGTTGTAGCAATCAATCCATGATGGTGGTAGCAATTCAATGAACATTTACATGTACAATTTAGTCCATGATGGTGGTAACAATCCAGAATCAAATATTTACATGTCCTAAATTGAGCGAATAACAAAAGTGAATATTTACATGTCCATGATGGTGGTAGCAATCAGTCCATGATGTTGGTAGCAATTCAGTGAATTTTAACATGTCCAATTCATTAGTCCATGATGGTAATTCAGTGAATAACAAAAGTGTAATTCATGTAATCTCACTATCATGTGAATTCAAATTTAAATATTTAGAAGTGAATAAAAGAATCAAATATTTACATGTCCAAAATTTAGTGAATAACAAAAGTGTAATTCATATATTCTCTGTTACATTCATTATAACATGGTTTCCTATTGTTTTCCTAAAATGGATGCCTTGGATGAATATTTACATCAACTGAAATGGATGCTCAAAGGGATTCAAAACATTGATGCATGATCTATATGAGAGAGAGAGAGAGAGAGAGAGAGAGAGAGAGAGAGAGAGAGAGAGAGAGAGAGAGAGAGAGAGAGAGAGAGAGAGAGAGAGAGAGAGAGAGAGAGAGAGAGAGAGAGAGAGAGAGAATACCTATGATGATAGATGAGCGAGATCACAGCCTACAAGCACTTGTGATAGATGAGACCATAGCTACAAGCACTTGCAAACCAAAAAAAAGGAAGCCATGCATTAGCATGCAAATAAATCATAGGCATGGATGGACTGCACAAGCAATAGAGATGGTTTCCCACCTTATGAGAGAGATGAACATAGGCATGACGACCCCGAAGACAACGTTTATATAGCAACATAGATGAACAATAACTCTCGCAATGGGAAAGAGAGGGACTTGACCCCATGCCCTATTGTTGATTAGCGAGCGCAATGGAGGGACTCGACCCTAGGCCTTGCGGATAGAATCGGACGAGGGATCTCCCCCACCTTGCGGAACATTGAAATAGGGTAGGGGGACCATTCAATAAACCCCCTCCCCCCCACTGGAGTTGCCCGGGCGCCCTTGATGTGTAAGAGGGGGGCACCCTTTTTCGCTTTTGGCCCCTTCCTATTGGCTTGGAAACCTACACTTGGGCAATCACGTTAGAGTGTGTAACGACCCTAAGAAGGTTGTACAAACTAGGTTGACATGTGTAGCTCAATAAAGGAGTTTGAAGTTGTATATGTAGTTCTTGCATGTTTGTTATGTAGTAGTTTTATTGATGGTGTTTAGACATGCATTGTGTTTCGAAGAGAAGTATGTTTGTAGATAAGTTTTTGCATTGTTTAAATACATGGAGGATGTCGAAAGGAAAACATGTATGCATATATAGTTCGAGTCACTGATCGTAATTTTGAACATTCACATTTCTTTTGGTCGTGGGCGCCATGGCCAAGTGGGAATAAGAACGGAAACACTGCATTTTCCAAGGTGATATCCAGGTAGGGTGAGGTTCTTGCAAGCAAGCCGTCTGTCCTGAATGTTGTTGTTCTTTCAAATGAGATGGTTATTATTATGTAATATGATGCATGCGAACTCGTATTGATTGGCTCTTTGGAATGCCTGTCATCCGCTTGGCTCAACTACATTTTCGAGCAAACTATAACATATTTCATTCTCATGATCTGCTTGGAGCATTAAGTCGAATGGAGAGCTTTCACAATGGAGCTCTATAATCCTTTTGATGGATTGCCTATTGTGATGCAAAGGCCTATCCTTAGATGTGGATGTTCTGCTATGGCCATGTACTTCTGGATCAGTGGATTATGTAGCATGTTGAAAGCAAACACATCCATTATATCAGATGTAGTCAAGTCAATTCTAGTAGATGGGTGTGAAAGCGATCCATCATTCCAAGAGACTAGAGGGTTATTGAGAATAGATCGACTGTCCAAGGTTCCATTTGCAATCGCTCTTGTTGTTTTGCAGACCCAAATGGATGTATCAATGATGCTCAATAGTTGAAGTTGTAATAGCTTTGCATTGAGAATCCGTTTTGTGTAGTCTAGTAAGAGTGACACCATGTATTTGTTTCTCTCTTTCTTCGCAAGACATGGTTGACATTTAGTTATCATCATGTTGACTCCATGTTGTTAGCATACAAGGATGAGAATAGTGCTTGACAAAGCTGTTGTAACTTGTATTTCTTTTGTAGATGGATTGTTCTTTTGTGAATTGACAGCATGATGTTATATTGTGACTATACCGCAAGATGTGCACAACATTGTTAGTCTTCCAATGATGCTTTGACATTATCTTGCCCAAGATAATTCGAATTTTTCTATGTCGTACCAAGTTGCAACAAACGGTTTTAGTGATGTTTTTCTAGAAGCCATAGTTTTCCTTTTTCTAAAAGTCCTAAAGGATGCCTTGTGACTTTGTTTCTTCATAGCGTCCATTAATGCTGATGAGAACGATATGTTTTTATCATAAAATTGCAGTACACTTGTTCATGAAAAAACATGTTATACTTCATAATTTTATTTTTCAAAAAGATAGTTTATTTTTTTGACATGCAAGCATGATAAAAATTTTTCTTAATAGTAGTTCTAATAAAATAATTAAATAAAATCGATAAATAATAATAGTACTTCAAAAACTTAAAAAAAATATACGAAATGAGAAAGCATGCTATATAGCATGCCAAAGAGTTGGCACAAATCTCTTCGTAGTTAAATAATTATGGGAGAAGGTGCCATTCCCTTGTCCATTCAAATTATCCAGTTTGTTGAAGTTTTACATTTTGTTTTTTTCAGTACGTTTGAACGTTTGTTATGCTTTCATTTTTGCCATACATTCAAAAGATCGTTTTCTTTCATTTTCGTTTCACCACTGTTTACTAATCCTAAAAAGAACGAATGAAGAAGATTTGAATCTAACCTTAATAAACTAAAAAGATAAAGGACATGAAATAAGAAAACATGCTATATATCATGCCTAAGAGTTGGCACAAATCTCTTTGTAATTAAATAATTATGGGAGAAGGTCCCATTCCCTCGTCCATTCAAAATATCCAAATTGTTGAAGTTTTACGTTTTTTTTTTTTTCAATACATTCGAAAGTTCGTTACACTTTCGTTTTTGCCATTTTGTTCAAAAGAACATTTTCTTTCATTTTCGTTTCACTACTATTTACTAATCCTAAAAAGAACGAATGATGAAGATTTGAATCCAACCTTTTAGCTTGCAAACACAATGATCGAGACCCTGACGTATGTGTCTCCACATACTTGTATATGACCTTTCTCTCTCCTCAAATAAGAGACAAATTTTGTAATGAAAAGAATGACCCATACTACTTACATCTCTCCCGTTTATATATAGGCTTAAGGCTTCCCAACATTCAAAGCTTTCCTTTAAGATTTTTAAAGCTTTTGTAGTTTACAAACTTGAAAAGCCTAAAAGCTTTCACATGTTTAATCTTTTCTTAAAAAACTTTTCTTTAATTTTGGGTGTACGCTTATGCTTTTCTTCTTTAACCCAAAAAAATAACAAAAAAGATCATTACAAAATGTCACATAGCTGCACTTGTAAAAAAACAATCCCTCAAATTGTTGAGTTTTCTTTAGATATGAAAATAATAATATATTAGTCGATATATTTACATCATCCACACAAAGGTGGAGACAAGTCAATCAAAGAAGTCTCAATTACATCTTTTCATGAACATATGATAAACCCTATAGCCACGAGCCTTCTTCTCAATTATTTTATCATTTCTATGCTTCCATATACTCCTAATGGTAATGGCTTTCATTACATCCTGCATCTTAGCAAAAACAAAGTCATTTAGAGAATCATAATTGCCAAAAAGGGCAATTTTGATGTTGGCTTCGGCATAGAAGTCAGCTTGGTCAACCCACTTCATTAGGGAAGCCCAAAAAATTGCAAAGACTCCACATGTCTTCCATACAAAACATAAAGGGGGGGGGGGAGTTTTTCTAAACTCAACTACTCTCTCTTTATGACATGCTTATCTAGTGACCCTTGATAACATGATTTCGGTAGTCTATTAAGAGATATGCATAGGCAACTCCATCCGAGATTCTCATAGAATATCCAAAATTTGTAGCCTAGGGTTTCTTGAGTTTACCCTCACAGAGGAAGCTTTGCTTCATTCCCATGAGGATCAACCTAAAGCAAGGTTCCTAAATGACTTCTAAGGTTACTTAACAAATTTCTAGCATCAGTTTTGAGCGACTACTTATGCAAGATAACTTGAACCAAAGCATATCTATGTCACACTTGGTTCAAAGGGAGTGAGAAATGAGGGGGAGCTAAATGTATCAACCTCTCTACCCATAGGGTAACGTCTCACCCTAATCTCCTAAAAATGGCATAAGGTCAAGATTTATGACAACACTCTAAGACAATCAGCATTCAACTCTTCCTAAATTTTCCTAATCTAGCATGTTCTTGAGGAAAAACTCTTAGCTAACAAAGACCACCTTATCATAAGATGAATTAATTGGGGATTCGCCCTCCCACATTCTATTCGTAATAGGGTTTGCGTAGTTATCTAATTACCTGCCATGTTTAGTTTAGCACTAAAAACAAATTCTTAATTGGCCCATTAAGAACATGACTTGTTCACATAATTTTATCAAGAACATGAAAAAAATAGAAAAAGAGTCATTTCAAAATTGGATAATCCTTGAATTATTACATCAATTTAATAGTCCATATATAAGACTTTGCTTGAAGGTTAAAATATACTATATACATGGAATTTATTCTAGGTGTTGTTTCCTCCAACTTAAGTTTGTTTCCCCTCGAAAATCTTTAATTCTCCTAAATTTGGGTGGTTTTATAAGGAGTTTATGGTCTTTTTGATCCATATTCCTCTTTTGTGGATATGGAAGTTTAGCTAGATGACTTGTTAAGAGCTACAAGAAGTTTCCTTCTCAAGGAATTAGAAGGAAATCCTTTAGATATATATAGTTTCCTAAGCTTTTATCAAATTAGTCTACCTTGTTTATCCTTTGTCTTGAGATTCATAGTAAGGGTGACACCTTACTAGTTCAAGGAAATGACGTCCCTTAGCTAGGACATACTTACCCCCCTTAACCAAATTTTTCTATGACAAGACCTTAATCAAATGGGTTCTTAAACAACATCAAGGTTACTTAGTTTGGTCAAGATTAGCTATCCTTCTTTCACTCACTTAAACTATCTTAAATATCA
This sequence comes from Lygodium microphyllum, assembly GCF_053477565.2. Classification (NCBI taxonomy): domain Eukaryota; kingdom Viridiplantae; phylum Streptophyta; class Polypodiopsida; order Schizaeales; family Lygodiaceae; genus Lygodium; species Lygodium microphyllum. Next base: position 83,007,726 of record NC_141162.1, read on the forward strand.
CTTAATCTATCAATTTTACTTTTGAGAAGGACTACATATTAACCTAGTGTCCCATGGAAACTTCTTTAAAGGAAACTCAAGCTAAGTTCAATTAAATGCTTTATCCAACATAATTTAAAGAAAGAGATTGTAGAGGCAAGCACAAGCTCTACCACCAAGACCCATGGACCACTTATTGTTCAAGCATTTCAAGTGAGCACTGATGGCTACCTCTCACATAGCCGACGCACCATCCCTCTCTACGAGTGTAGTGAGCTTACCTTGATGCTCGATCGAGCTGCTTCCTCTCTCAAGCACTCCGATAGCTCCATGATTCTTAATGCAAGCTCAAGCATCCTCAAACCTCCATCTCCAAGCTCCATCCTCCATAGCCGTGCACGAGACATGAGAAGAGAAGAGAAGAAGAAGAGATGAGATGGAGGAGGGCTTCACCTCCAAAATCCCTCACCCTCACACACTCCCTCACTTACTCACTCACAAGCAAGCAAGAGAAGAGAAGAAGAAGAGAAGAGAGAGTCCCCTCTGCCTCCCATTTGGGCGATCGTCCCCTTTTTACATGGCCAGCCATAGCCTAGGCCCTTTTTTCCATTGTCCTCCTATCTTCCTAACTTCCTTCCTACCACCCATCTACCTTTACAATTTGCACAGGTGAGAGCCCGGTACTCTTAAAATAAATCATGGTGCGCCTTGCGCTCTTTTACAAAAGCATTGACTCACGATTTTTCTTATGTGCCTTTCTTCTTGATTTGGGACTTTTTTGCTATTCTTGTGTTTCCATATTTTTCTTGGCATGCCTTCATCTCCTGTTTCACTTTTACCTTGGCCTTATCTTTTGCTTTAGATTTTTCCAATTTTCCACCTTGTTCGTTTGAGGGTTAACATTACCCCCCTCCTAGGCGAGTGCCGATCCCATGGCACTTGCTGGTGGTGAGGGGAACGGTGGTGCTGGGTGGCTAGGGGGTTCTTGAGGTTGTGGACATACCGTGGTGGGGGTGTGTTGGAGGGATTTCTGGAACTAGAAGGCTCTTGAGTTTGGAATGAGCCTTGGTCTTGGAGGGATTTATGGACCTGTTGGAGGGATTTATGGAATTGGAAGGCCCTTGAGATGGGTAGGGGCCCTTGTATTGGAGGGATTCATGGAACTGAAAGGCCTTGGAATTAGATATGATCCCTAGTGTTGTAGGGGTTTATGGATATGTTAGATGGATTTATGGAATTGAAAGGCCCTTGCGTTGAATATGATCCCTGGTGTTGGAGGGATTTATGGACCTGTTAGAGGGATTTATGGAACGAAAAGGCCCTGGCGTTGGATATGATCCCTAGTGTTGGAGGGAGGTTGAGGGGTGGGTCCATCTTTGAAATTGAAAATGATGCTAGATGGATCCATCATTTGAATCTCTGTTGGCTAAGTTCGCCTACGCTGTTCCCAATGAGCTTCTTCATTCACTTTCTGATCGTGGCTATTGCATTTGCCCCTTGGTTGGTTGTGCTTTGCCTGATGACACATGGCATAGGATGGGGAGGGCATTGCATGGATGATGTGGTCTCTGAAGTTGGTGGTGGGGCCTTCGATTATACCTAGAAAGAAAAGAAACGTGCATTACCTGTGGGTGTGTGCCATTGTCATGTGGTGCATTGTGTGCATGCTGGTGGGATGGAGCTTAGGGTGATAGGTCTAACCACAGGTGAGTGTTACCTCCCTGGGCATGTCCTGCCCTTGATGTGCCCTAGGCATGATGTGGGGGATCAAAATGAGGCTAGGGGGTTAGGGGCCGAGCCGGCTGATTGAAATCACCGGACACTCCTAACTTGAGGACCCCTAGGTGCAGTGGCTGTGATCGATGCATTGTTTTTTTTTTTGCCACAAGCTACACAGTTGTGATAGAAGTTAGTCCTCGTCATCGAAGTGAGATGGAGAAGGGGGCTTAATAGATTTACCATGGAATCAGCGGCTTTGGAGATGAGGTTGTGCTCCTGCGGGGTGGGGTCTTGCCTAAGGAGTATCCTAAGCAATCTAAGGTAATTACAAGTGGTAATAAAGGTGGGGTCATGGCATGAAGAGAATTCATTAGTGAATTGGATTAGAGTATCATACAAGTTCTTTGACTGAAGATGAGGGCATCTTCATATGTAGTACAATGAGGATTATAGATTACATGGAAATCGTAATGGTTATGGACACTGGAGTCAAAATCCACTCCCACCCTTCAAGGGTAGGGCATGAAGGTTGGGTCGTTCCGCTCGAAGGGTTGAGTGTTGCAAAAGGCCATCCAAGTGTCTAGGTTGGTGTCGCAGACCCTTCTTTTTCATGTAGGTTGGCATTTGTAGCCGAGCACAGACTGTGGTACTTCAAAAACTTTATTTAGCCAAAATTCGACGTCTTCTATGGCCCATAATGTGGGGTTCTGCTCTCTCTCCTCCAATCATCTTTGTCTGAGTAGCTTGCTTCTGACGTTAATCACCTCCTCCACCACCTTGATGGGCAACACTCTACAAAGGGTGGTGGGGAATTGGAAGTTGAGGTTGAAGGGGCTCCTAGCCATTTCTTGCCTCTCCTAGATTATGAGGACGGTGTGGAAGCTTGCTGGGGTGTCGTCCGCACATGATGGGATAGGTGCCTAGGGTGCCCTCATTCCCTTGGCATTCCATTTTCTCCTTGTCTCCTCCACCATTTGCTTCCTTCTTTCTCTCAGTGCTGCTTTCCTTTTTGCGAAGGTGTCTATGTGTTGTTGCTCTTCAGGCCTCGGGGAAGGAGGCAATGAGACAAGCTCTTCTTCATGTGGTCCCATTTCAAAGTTCACGTCCACCTCCCTCTGTCGGCTTGGCTCTTGCTACTCCTCTTCAAGGAACCCGAGTGCGTCCACTTCCTGTGAGGTTAGGCCTGCCGATAGGAGATAATGGTGTTGTTCATCCAGGCCTAGGTCAACTCCACTAGGTTGTGGCGGCATCTGGAGTCCAGCCTTCAATGCCTATGAGTCATTCCCAGTTTCTTTTTCATTACTTCCAGAGACTCTCCCTCCTCTGCTTGGGTGATGTCCAATAGGGTTTCTAGGAAGGCGCGTTGTTGGGTGTGGAAGCTCACTTGGGCGGCCTCCGCTCTGCTTTCGACGAGTATCTTTTCTTTTTCGGCTTAAGCAAGGCGACATGCCAAGGCTTTGACCCTTTTTTCGTTCGGATTGGCCCATTCTTTCGGCCTCTTGTTCATGTCTTCGAGGCTTTCCCCCTGCCTCTAGACTAGTACTGTCAGCCTTCATTCTCAATCTTCCATTTCTACCCTTAGCTTTTGCTGCTCCTCCTGTGCCAAGGTAGCCTCTTGGTTTAGTCTCTCCACCTCTCTTTCATACATGTGAGCTCTTTCCTCCCTTAGCTCCTCCAACTCTTCCATGGCTTTGAGCTTGTAGATTTTTGTAGAGTGCCACAATCTCTTCATTGTGCTGTCATAGGCATTGTGTGGCCTCGGTTTCTTCGTTCAAGTGCACCTGCCATTAATCTTTCGCCTCCTCCTTAGCTTGTAGCTACTCTTTTAGCTCATTTACTTTCCTTTGGGCCATGGCCATTTGGCTTGTTCTCTCCAACTGGAATGTAGCCATGGCCTCCTTTTCAGCTTCTAGCTCTGCTACCATGGTTCTCTTCTCGTCCTTGGCTCTCTCTAATTGAGAAAGGAGCTCCTTGACGTACTCATTGTATTCTTTGGGTGGTCTCTTTGGTGGGGGGAACAGAGGTTGTAGAGCTTGCTGCCTTTTGCTTCTTAGGGTCTCGCCTTGACTCAGCCTCTGTCTCGCAGCCGGTCTTTTGGTCCCTACCAGGGGGTTCCTTCTCCTACTCTTTGGCCCATTTCTTTATTCACAAAGTACTCGATCCAAGCTATTAGGTTTCTGGTGTCCACCTGGGTTGTAGAACTAGGAGTGGAGATGGCGATGGTGGTAGCAGGCATCAGGAGGGTAGGGATGGGGGCGATTGAAGCCTTGCCCTTGCCTTCTTGCACTGCAAGTGGCATGAACTCAGGCACAAAGGCACTTGACCTTGGCCCTCCGTTTTTAATGGGGCTTGCATGTTTGGGCTCATCATACCTAGACTGCTGCTCAATGGACCTACGCCTGGTGAGGGCCATGTCTTCCTCCTCTTTTTTCCTCAACTCCTCCTTCTCTTCTTCTTGCTTTTTCTTCCTCTCCTCCTCAGCCCTTTTGGACTCCCTGTGGGCCCTTTACAAGTTCGCCTTTTCTTGTTTCCTCCTCTCCTCCTCCTGTTGTTCTTGTGCAGTTTTCTTCTTTGTCTTCATAGCCTCTCCCCGGCTAGTTTGCTCTTCTTGTTCCTTGCCTTCTTCTTCTTCACTTAGCATCCTTTCGTTGGACTGTGCCTCCCGTTCCTGGTGGAGTGGCAACCTGCTTGGTGTTTCATCCACCCCTTCTTCTCCTTCTTCTTGCTCCTGTCATCCTAAGGCTTCCCTAATGATCGTGGTGAGGATCCCACCAAATCCGATGTTTGTAGCCTTTGAAGATGAAGCTTTCCTTTTAGCCTTGGTGGTGGGAGATTCTCCTCCAGTGGGATGCCCTCTCATTGCCAAGGCTTTTGCCGAGGTCTCAATGGTCTTCCTCATGAACCCATTGAGGTTGACCTCATCCAGCGACCTTACTGCGACACTCTCTAGCAAGGGGACATTGATGCGGCTCATTATGGAGTTGTATCTTTGGCTAGAAAATAGCGTGTGCACCATCTTGGCTTGGAGTTGGATTTCAGGATCAGGAATATCTGCCAAGTTGATGCCATCATTGGTGTGGACTTTTACCTTGTCCATCCCTAGTAAGGCATATACGTCTCTTTTCATCTTCCTATCTACTTTGTTTGCCAGGCCCAATGCCTTTTCCATTAGCTCCAGGGTCAATTCAATTTGCACTTGGCGAGTTTCATCTCCCTCATGCATAGTTATGATGCTGTGGTTTTTGTGGAAAGTCCTCAGGAACTCTGCATAGTGGAAGTAGTCCACCCCCCGGCTCACTGCTTCCACGTATTTCTGCATATTGCATTGCTCGATGATTTGCCTCACTGCCTGTTCTTCAATGGCCACGTCTTCTAGGTTGAAGATATGCCAATTGGTTGAAGGCTCACGTTTCGACCGAAAGTCCATATTTTTCTTTTTCTTCCTCTGAAAAAGGTAATTTGCTGGCATTTTCTTGGCATGCCATGATGGGTGCCTGTCATGAAGCCATATTCGCCATTAGTGGTTTTCAGAATAAGCAATAGGAAACGACTACATGCTTGTTGAAGTGAAATGCTTGTGTGCAAAAGTAGACTTTTTCCTCCCAATAGTTTATTGATTTTAACTTTTATTGACCTTTTCCTTAATCACGTTGTTGCATTTTACCCTTGCAATGTGTGTTTTTTCTTTATTGTTTTCTTTATGTGTTTGGTTTGATTCACCTTACCCCTTCCCCCTTCACAATGAAAAGAATTCTTCCTAGGATGAAAGGGTTGGAGGATGAAGGGCCTTTAGCGCACAATCTTAGTGTTTTACTTTTGCATAAGCCAGGCGTAGAAACTCGGATTATATTCTAACCGAGCATAGCTATCCATATCAAAAGGGCGGACGACCACATCTGTAATGTAAGTGAGGACATCAACTAAGAAGTCACCCAAAGGCCACTTTGCTAGCAACGTGCAACTCCTCCTCAGTGAGGATGAGATCTAAATAAGGGTGTTATTTAATGTGGTCTTCCATGGGTCGATTACAAAGAGTAGTCAACACCCTATATGAAGTTAGAGTGAAATAGGTTTGGTCATATTCACATGCTTTGATTGTGCGCCGTTGTTCAACGTTGGTCATTATTTGGCATCCCTCTAGCTCCCATTGCAATCGTAGAGCGTACCATTTTCTGCAAAAAGGGGGAATTGTTGTTGGTAAGCCGTTGCAACTTCTCGATTTACTGGTTTGTGGCCATGATCATGTTCTTGTTGTACGACGTGATGAGAAGTTGTTTGACTGCTTGTTCCTTGGATATCTCGGTTGCAATTAACTCCGTAGTTGCTTCGAAAGCTTTAATGAATACGAATTCTGACTACACCCAAGAACAAGGGAGTGTTCATACTTTCGTTGCTATAGGTTCTTCCAAGGGTCTTAGATTTAGTCGATTGTAGCTTTTAGCCAATGTCATGAAAGTAGCATCCAAGCATCGGAGGCAAGCAACCAAGTCGTCCTCGGTATTTTAAGCTAAATCCACGGCCAAGGTTAGAATTGAGCACCGCTCATAAGAAGGTCTAAGCTCGGCGGGTGGTTGGGGTTTGACCACACTAGAGAGGTCAGCAGCTAATGTTTGTCACTTGGTTTGCTCCTGAGGCTGTAGCTTGGCCTTATGTTTGATGGGCACGGTTGTGGCTGCGGTCGATGTGCTACTCGGTGCGTTTGAGGGTTGACGAGGGGCATTACCGGGACTAGATGTGGTCGGTTTGTTAGTAATAGGTTGTAGTTTTGGGCGATATATTGGCTTATGCCTTGTTGAGCTAGGCTTTAGAGGTTCCATGGATTTAGAGGCTTGAGTCTCTTGTGGTTTGAGTGGTTCTGACAGGATGTTTCGTGTGGTCAAGCTTGAAGATGGCATTTGAGTAGGGCCCTTGGATGTTTGGGCTTTAGGTACCCAAATCCAAGTGTTACCCACATAGTACCCTTGCGCTTGTAATAAGGTCTTGGGGATCCATCGTAGCTTGACTGTGCATCAATGTTTGTGGTTCGGCCTTGGCTTCCTAGGTTTTGGGTGTGGATGGTTAGCCTTTCGAAGCTGTGGGTTTCTATTTCTAGGTGGTGCTCCCTGTTTAGGTACCCATTTGAACTGGGGTTCATGGGCTTCAGTGTTGATTCTAGTGGTTTGCTGGCCTTGAGGCTAGGTAGACTGTGGCAAGTCACGATCCCTCTCCTGAGACTTGGTGGTGGGTTTCTCTACTAGTGGCTTTGTGGACATGGAAGGAGTCACACTGCTCTTGCTGAAAGCTGTAACAATGCAGATGTTACCCACGGCTAGGTGGATGTGTTGCGACTCGTAGTCGACATTGCAACGAGCTCGCTTCTTGAAAGTTCGTCCTAACAACGATTATGTGCTTGCATCCTCAGTGTCGGGCAACACATACAAACTTATCGGCATGTTCTCAGACTCGATAGAAACTACAACCTTGCACTTTCCCAGAAGTTTGTAGGGTGGGCCTCCATAAGGGGTGAGACTAGCATTAGTGGGCTACAATGGTGGTTTGCCAATTTGGGTACGATGGTCATGGGCTAAGATATTAAAATCAGCTCCCTCATCGATCAATGCATTGGTGGTACATGCGTACTTAGCGGGGACCATCATGTTGAGGTAGGTTGATTCTACTACTTCCTAATCCTCACTGTTGTTGGAAGAGAGCGAGAGATACTGAGTGGAGCAGAAGATGAGTCTCAGCTCATTATTGTTCTTCTCCATTATTCTTCCATCATACAAATTGAAAGAGACTTACACACATAGGTATGACTAACCGAGACTAAATGTGGTTAAGTCACTGACTACACTGACTTATTGAATGTCACACACATGTTCAGCTGTATCCAGCTAATGTCGGTCACACACATAAAGATAGACTGACTGAAGAGTAGTGGGAGCTTGATATTCTAACACTCCCCCTCAAGCTCAAACCATTTGATAAACTCCAAGGAGTTGTTTGAAGTATATGAAATTTTCTTTACCAAGAGACTTGGTAAATATATATGCTACTTGGTCTTCAGTCTTCACATGAATCAAGTCAATCTGTCCTATAAGAACCATTTCTCTGATGAAATGGTCGTAAACCTCAATATATTTGGACCTAGCATGGTAGACAGGATTGCTAGCCAACATAACATTGTTGAGGTTATCACAATGAAATCTCACTCTGCTTTCCAGCTATATTCCCAAGTCTTTCAATAGTCTCATCAACCAAACTGCTTTGCAAACCGCTAAGGCAGCTCCTCTGTACTCAGCTTCTGTACTAGACAATGCAACAGTAGGTTGTTTCTTACTCTGCCAACTAATCATACTGTTGCCCAATCCAAATGCATAACCACTGGTTGACCTCCTGTCATAGCACAACCAACCCAATCAACATCAGTAAATCCTGTCAAGTCAAGAGATTTTCCATATGCATAAAACAACCCATAATCTGTAGTACCCTTTACATATCTCACGGTCCTCCTGACTGCATCTAAATGTGGTTTGTGAGGCTTCGCATGAATTGACTATTCATTCCCACTGCATAACATAAGTCAGGATGGCAAGCATATCAAGCTACCCACCATCTGTCGATACATGGTCACATTCTCTATGTCATTCCCAACATCAATCTGTAGCTTGACATTCTGATCAAGAGGTGTCTCCATAGGCTTACATTTAGCCATACCATATTTCTGTAACATGTCATGAGCATACTGCTTCTATAGTAGCCATATACCTTGAGGCGTAGAGACTACCTCAATCCCAAGAAAATACTTTGATTCACCAAGGTCTTTGACTCTGAATTTAGCATGTAAACATGATTTAATTTCAGCAATGCCCTCTTCATCATCTCCAATGATGATAAGGTCATCTACATAAACCACTAGAAACACATATCCATGATTTGTCTTCTTCGTGAACAGATTGTGATTTGCATCACCCAATCTAAATCCATGTTGCTGTAAATAACTGCTGGTCCGAGCATTCCATGCTCTAGGTGCTTGTTTCAGTCCATATAAAGCCTTTTTCAACTTACATACATATGTAGGAAAATCTGGGTGAACATAGCCTTCAGGCTACTCCATATATACTTCCTCAACCAAATCACCCTTCAAGAAATCATTCTTGACATCCATTTGCTATAATTTCCAGCATTTGCATGTTGCCAAAGTAATGACACTTTTGACTGTTGCCATTTTAGTCATTTGACTGAAAGTCTCCTCATAGTCAAGGCCATACTGTTGCGCGCATACCCTTTTGCAACCATCCTGGCTTTATAGCGTTCTAACAAACCATCTGACTTGCACTTAACTTTGTACACCCAGTTGCAGCCAATGGGGACTTTGCCTTCAAGAAACTCAACCAATTCCCATGTCTCATTTTCAGCCAGGGCTACATACTCCTCATCCATGGCAACATAATAATTATCATCTATAACTGCATCATCAAACTTTGTAGGTTCTTTATAACTTGTCACACTAGCCATATATGCATAATGGCGGGTTGAATAACCAATGTATGTAAACCTGTCAACTGGTTTTCTGACTTTATCAGATCTTCGTAACTGTGGCTCACTCTGAGCTTGCCTCTCATGAGGTGGTACATAACGACTCTGCCTTGCTCCAGGCATCATAATAGACGGAATGCCCAACTCACCATCCAAACTGTCGATGTTAGATGACTCATAACCTACTGTAAATGGACCTGTCACATCCTCAAGCATCTTTTCTTTTCCCTTATCCAATCTCCCCCTCACTGACATATCCGTGTCAGTGGATGTAGGAGTACGACTCCGCAAGCATCCTGACCAAGGACTTACTGTAGCTGACCCATCACCTGTAGGACCACTCATAGATGTACTCACTATAGGTGTATTTTCATCATTACTAGTGCTAGCTGATCTATTAGTAGCCACAGCAACAAGATTACCATACCACGATGCCAGCTCATAAAAAACAACATCTCTGCTAATCAATGTCTCATGTGTAGATGGTACATAATACTTCTAAGCTTTTAGTCTTGTGCATAACCAAGGAACACACTCTTGACAGCTTTAGGATCCAATTTCTTCCTCTTTTCATTAGGAACATGCACATATGCAATGCTGCCAAATACCTTCAAGTGTGAAATGTCAGGCTTATGACCATACAACCTCTCATATGGAGTTACATCATGAATCCTTGCTGTAGGGGTTCTATTCAGCACATAGACATCAGTCACTACTGCTTCATCCCAATAACCATTTGGCAAAATCTTCTCATTCAGCATAGCTCTTGCCAATTCCATTAGTACCCTATTTTTCGTTTCTGCTACACCATTTTGCGGCAGTGTATAGCTACAAGTTAAGTGTCTTCTAATCCCATGTTTAGCAAGGTACCTGTCAAAATAATTAGAGACATATTCTCTACCTCTGTCTGATCTAAGACATGAAATTTTACAGCTCAACTCATTTTTAGCATGCTTCTTGAAGTCCTTGAATGCATCAAACACATCATCCTTATGTTTCAGTATGTAAAGCCAAGTATATCTGCTGAAATCATCAATGAAGGATACATAGTAACGAGCACCACCAAATGAAACATTTTGAGACGGACCCCATACATCTGAATGTACCAATTGCAAGGGTCATGAGCTATTCCGTACATGTCTCATAAATGGAAACTGTGCTTGCTTTCCAAACTGACATGCATGACATACATGTGCAAAGTTGTGATACTTGAACTTAGGCAGTCCAATCACAATCTTCTTTTGTTGCATAAATTTCAGCTTTTGTACATTCACATGGCCAATTTGCTTATGCCACATCTCAACATTCCGTATAGCACTATCATCATGTGCAAACATGGCTGCTTTCAATTCTGGAATTGACGCATCAAGAGTAAACATTCTGCCATCTCTTCGGTCTCTAGTAATCAATTTGTAGTCCTTATCATATTCTTCAACAAAGCACCCATCTCTATCAAATCTCACCTATAGATTCTGCTCTGCCATCTGTCCAATTGACAAAAGATTCTTGGTTATTGTAGGTACATGTAGTACATCATGCAGGCTCTTTTTCTTGCCATCAGGCATCAACAACGAAACAATTCCTGTGTGCTGAATGTCATGTTGGGTGTCATCCCCAGTACATACATAGCCATGTGAACCTGCAACCATCTCATCAAACCATTCTCCATGGGGTGTCATATGATTTGAAGCCCTTGAATCAATGTACTATACTATTTGCCATAGTAATGATAGTCCTTATCTTTGTTTGACTGATCATTTGACCGCCATAAACCAGATTCACTACCTCTACCATGGGGTGATCTCCCCTTGCCTTTAAAGCTGCCAGATCCACACTGGCCATGTGTATTTGTGCCATGCTAGGCATTCTGTTGATGCTGTCCATAAGTGTTTCTAGTGTCTCCTCGACCTCAAAAAGAGCCACAGCCTCTGTCGCCTCTGCCATGCTAGCTAGAGTAAAGAACAGTGTCTCTGCTTTGAGACGTACTAGAACTTGTATTCAGCCCAATCTTAACTTTCTCATGCAGCAGCAAAGCAATCAGCTCATTCCAACTAGGGGATTCATCTCTCACAGAAATAGACGTATCAAATGCTTTATACTCTTTGTCAAGTCCATTCAATATCTCTGCAATCATATCATCCTTAGACACTGAAGATCCAATGGTGGCAAGCTAATTTGCTATGTTCTTGACCTTTGTAGTGTAGGCATGAATGCTTCTACCATTCCTAGACATGTTATTGAATTGTTGCTTCAGCTGAATCTTTCTTGCATGTGTTACATTTCCATAATTCTTCATGAGTATGTCCCATGCATCCTTTTGAGAACTACATCCAGTAATCTATATAACCATAGCATCTGATATACAAGGAAAACCAATGTAACACCTTGCATGCTCTCTCAGTCCATAGCTTATGAGCCCTTTTTTGATAATTTGTCCAATTCCTTTCATGCATTTCAGGTTCATCCTCATCACCTGTATATAAGTCCCAATAACCTCTGCCAACTAAAAAATTCTTCATGCAGAACTTCCATAAAGTAAAATCTTTGTTGTTCAGCTTTCCTCCCACAATTTGAGTGATATTGTTAGTTCCTTGAGCATTTTCCATAGTTTCAGCTTAGGTATTTAGTGATGTATACAACATGTAAGTATCTGAATCATTTTTCTATAGTTCAGGACCAGTTTCCTGCTATTCAAGACAGTTTTTCTGACAACTTGCTTGCTATAAACTGTATTCCAACAATTAAAAGACACAATTAACTGATCATAAACCAAGCTCAAATCAGTTCAAAACATTCTATGATAGTAGCAAAACATCACAACAACAAACTATGTCCATACAAGTATCAATGTTTGTACTATATGCAAGTAGCAATACCAAATATAGCCAGCCCACTGCTATAACCAGTAGTTATTTATATGTTAAAACAAGAGTATTCATACCTCAAAACAACCCCAAAACATCTCATTCAGTTGCCAATCTATGCAATAGTTGATACATGTCCAACCAGTCAGAATATATTGCATGTATGTCAAGTGAAGATGATAGGTGTCCTTCCTGCAGACAATAACTAGTCAATACCCTGGCATAACTAGCAACAAATCAGTCCAAATTTTGGACTTTCAACACTCACAATATCCTAAAAATCATCTACACTCAAGTGGTATGATCCAAGCATTTGTCACCAGCAAATAAGCATTACAAATACTTCAACCCTGTAGGTATATTGTTTTCAAATTCAAGACAGCAACTAGTTCACTGTTTCCAGCCTGCAAATAAGCTCCAAAACTGAATATTTAGCACTCCAATATCATTCTCAAATGCATGATAATAAGGGCATATACATTGTTAGGATGAAAGCCACCAATGCCCTGGAATCACCTGCCGTTTACTGCGGTAACCAACCACTCTACACAGGTTTGTGTGCTGAATATCTCAAAATCTGTGAGGAATTTGAAAAAACTTTCTTCTGCAAAGTTGTAGACCACGTTGAAACAGGTAGAAATTGCAAGCCGTTTCTCCAAAAACCATTTATGTAGCAAGATATGGCTTCTGCAAAAAAAATGGGATGCGGACACAGTCTTCTTTGATGATGTTTTCTTTAGATCTAATGTCTTGATGTCAAATGGCTACCACCAAGCCTTCAGGCTTTAGGCATTCAAGCTCTGATATCATGTTGGAAGAGAGGGAGAGAGACAAAGTGGAGCAGAAGATGAGTCTCAGCTCATTGTTGTTCTTCTTCCATTATTCTTCCATCATACAAACTGAAAGAGACTCACACATAGGTATGACTAACCAAGATTAACTATGGTTAAGCCACTGACTACACTAACTTATTGAATGTTACACAATGTACAGCTGTATCCAGCTAATGTTAATCACACACATAAAGATAGACTGACTGAAGAGTAGCGGGAGCTTGATATTCTAACAACTGTCCATCTCAGTGATGGTGGCTACTCGCACGCGGATAGGGGGTGCTGGCATTGGGGGCTCATGCAATGGATGTGTGGGAGGGAATTAATTTTTTATATAGCTGCCATTGAAGAAGCATATGCCCTCACCCTCTAGTGTTTCAAGTTCTACATTTCGTGTCCGGTTGATGGTTCAGACCTTAAAAGGTCCCAGCCCTTGAAACTTTGGTTTTTGCTTATGTCCTTTGACTGAGTACAGTAGTACTAAGTTGACCTATTCGAAGTTGCACTGCTTGATATACCTATCAAACTAGCTTTTGTGTCTTGTCTTTTCGCACATTAGCGCATGGGTAGCGAGAAGCCGGGTTTTCGTTAAAAGCGTTTGAGTTCAATCAGGCGTTCCATCCATGCCCCCTTCGCATCCCATCTTTCTTGAAGTGCAATTCTGAGGCTTGGTATGAGGAATTCTAAGGGAAGGATTGCCTCTATACCATATGTCAATCTAAAGGGGGTCTATCCTATACCCAACTTGTAAGCTATGCAGTAGGCCCATAAGGCTGCCATCAACTTATTATCCCAATCACCGTGTGAAGTAGAGACGACCTTATTCAGGACGTTTATTAGGATTTAATTCATTGATTCGGCTTGATCGTTTGCATGTGGGTAATTAGGCAAGGATTTCCGACCCCCTTTATGTACCACCACCGAGAAGTCAAACTCTAAAAGCAGAAGAAGCCATCTAGAAATGTTTCCTATAGCACACGGTTTATTAATAAGATACAACTAGGCTTGATGGTCAACAAAGAAAGTTAAAGGCATAGCCAAAAGATAATGTTGGAATTTCTTTACAGCAAACACTATGGCCAAGCCCTCTCTCTCCATTGTTGAGTAATTCATTTCGGTCTTAGTGAGTTGTCTGCTAGCAAAGCTCAATGGGTAATCCAGGTTGTGTTCACTAGGTTGGCACAACACAGCTCCTAGCGTGAATTTCGAAGCATCAATGTGCACGTGAAACATGAGTGTCCAGTCTGGGGCTCGTAGTATCGGTGCGGTGGTTAGAGTCTTTTCTTGTTCCTCATACATGCATTGGCATTCCGTGGTCCATTCGAATACAATCAATAGCTTGTATAGAGGTCTAGCAATCAATGCATAGTTTAACACAAATTGTCGATAGTACCCGCTATGTCCTAAGAAGCACTGACACCCTTGTAATTAACTGGGGGTGGAAGATCAACAATGACATTGATCTTCGAGGAATCTGTGGCAATGTCATTCTTTGACACCACGTGTCCTAGGATACATCCATGCTTTACCCAAAACTGGCATTTCAAGGGGTTCAATGAGAGGTGGTATAGCCCTCATCGTTCAAAGACAGCTTGGAGCCTGTCTAAGTGTTCTTGCCAAGCAGAGGGAACACACAAGTTGTCCACGAAGATTTCTAAATCCTTCCTTAGCATGTCTTTGAATATTGTACACTTCAGTCGTTGGAAAGTGGTTGGTGCATTAGTCAGTCCAAAAGGCATGAATGACTATGTAGGCAAAGACTCCCCATTCAGTAGCGAATGTCGTCTTATGCCTATCGTTAGGATGCACTTGCACGTGATTGTATCCAAAGAACCCATCCAGAAAGTTGTAGGCTTCTTTGCTAGCCACTCTCTTTAGCATATGCTCAGTGTATGGTAGTGGGTAATTATCCCTCTTTGTAGCTATGTTTGCCTTCTTGTAATTGACACACACTCAAATCTTTACATTTTTCTTTAATATAATGACTATGGGAGAAACCTAGTGTGTGTGTTCAATTTCATAGATGAATCCTGCCCTCATTATCTTACCAATTTCTTCCTTGACGATGTGGGCATGCTTTGAATTCATGGGATATGATCATTGTTTGATTGGAGTTACGTCAGGTGTCATGGGTATGTTGTGAGTCACCACACTCGGTTCTACCCCCTTGAGCTCTTCTAGGGACCAAGCAAAGACGTCTACAAGAGAGTAATGAGACTTGCTTCATCTTGCACAGCCAAGTCGTTGGCTATAAAGATAGGTCGTGGGGTCTCCCCTTCCCTGACCAAATCGACCTCCTTAACCTTGGCGAGTCCCTCGATTGGTTTGCTTGCTTGCCCCTATTGTTTGGCTCCCAGCAAGTCCACCACCCTATCTCCCTTTTTGAACTTTGTGAATCGTTTCGACAGGGCTTGTGGTTTTTGTTGTTCTTATGCCTGCATCTCGTTAGGTAGCTTCCGTCATTCCTCCCTCAACCATTGGCATCTTAGGTGGACGAGTAGGTCCCCCTTGGTGCATCTAGTCTTGGGAGGTCGAGGTATTTCAGGATCACTATCTGAGCTAACTTCTAATTCGGAATCCAACTCTTCGTCTTCACTAGAAGAGGGGCTCTCCCTTGGTGGTTGTAGCTCAAAAGGTGAGTCCATTCACAGCAGTGGTGCATCATTTGGCAGAGCTAGGCTTGCCTACTCGTAGTTGATTGCACCTGTGTGCTCCAACCAAGTTTGGTCACAGTCCTTGTGTCTGACTACCTTCTTCACTCTCTAAGTGCACTCTGCTTCTGTAGTTTGGGGTACACTCGTATTTGTTCGATTATATGCCCCCCAGTGTCGTACTCTAGGGTATCGATTTCCTTTTCACTCTCATCGCTGAAGGAACAATAATCCTCATATTCGTAGTCGAAGGTGTCTTTGTCCAGTTGCTCCTGATTCTCCTGATTCTGACAATTCCCTTCTTATTGGTTGAGAAGTAAGGCCCAATTGTACTTCAAGTTCAAATCGTCTACCTTGGACCGTCACCATTCAGGCTCATCCAAGAGATCTTGGAGTGGCTTAAGTTTCGCCGCTGGTGGATTGCCAGCCAACTTGTTGGCTAAGTACGCTAGGATCTCCTGGAGTTCGCGCCTATTGTTTGAGACTCAGAATGCAACATGATTGAGTCTTTCATGTAGACTCCTGATCATCATGCAGACTGGCACTGAAGGTGTGTCCTTGAACTTATCAGTTTCCTTGACGACTTGTTCATAATCCTCAGCATTTGAGAACGGTAGGTCGATGGTAGCAAGAACATGCATCCAGTCTTGCTCATCCTCAGGACACGGGATATACTTGGTAAAAGCCCTATAGGATCCCCTAGTCTATTTGTCACCCTTCAGCAGGGTGGAGATGGCGTCAAGGTTGAATGACATGGTCTTCCACATGTCCATCTCTACTCTCACAGCTTCTATTCGATTGCCTAAGAAGATAAGACCGTTGCCCTAGTCTTCTATGACTCTCTCATTGCACATCCAGGGTCGGCCTAGCAAGATGTCGTAGTCCACTCCCTTCATGACTATGAAGTCAACAGAGAAGTGGATCCATGTGATCTTTACTGGCCAATTTTTCAACACTTTGAACGGCTTCACCTTCACTCCATTTGCTAGTGTAACGTTAATGCATGGATTAGTATACTCACTCTTGCCCCTGTGTCCACGATCCCCTTTCTGGTGACGTCTCCCAGTGCTAGGACTGGTAGGATTGCATGCATTTCCATGCCTTCACAAAAGGCATTGATGTGCAGGGATTTAGGCATGGAGTGTAACGTTAGACTTGGTATTTGGGTTTCTACATCATGCTTAGGCAAGTCTGTGGCAATTGGCTCATTTGGTTCTTCAACCCACTGCTTAAGCTCCAACCATAGCGTTGGTGCTACCTAAGTAGGTTGCCTAAGCTTAGAGTTATCGGGGTGGTCATCAATGTATTGAGGAGGTTGCTAGTCACTTGTCTCTCTCTTATGTCTACAGTTATTGGCCACTGGTCTTGATTGCCTTGCTAGCTCGGAGTATCTCAGCTTTGTTTAGGTGACCTAGCTTGTGGTGTCCTCGCCTCCCTTGAACTTGGTCGTGGGAGAGAGATTGGCATGCTTATGATTGAGAGGTCATCGATCTTGTCCTCTAGTATGGGTTTAACATCCTTTAGGTGTTCTTGGGCCTCCTTCACCCACTTCTTCACCTTCTTGATGGCTTCTAGTTGGCACTTCGGATTGGGGTACTCCTCGACCTTATCACTTCCCTTTTCAGCTGTTCGTGGAGCCGACATTTCTTCCTCAATGTCAATGACTTTCCTTCTAGCCAGCAGTGTTGTGGCACTTTCGGTTTTGAGGGTGACCTTAGCGTCTGTCTTTTCTTTCTTTGTCTCCAGCTCTTCTTTCCAACTAAGGTTGCGTCAAGGTTGCTAGGCCTTAGCAATGATATGCGAGCCTGCTTCGTCTGCGTGTGGGTCATGACTTGTAATGGAATAGGTGTTGCCTCACTATCGAGTGTCTCAACACCAAACAACCCCAATGGAACTGAACTAGAGGATGGTCTTCATGTAGGGCGATCGACAAAGAGATGAGTGATTCCACACTCATGCATCTCAAGTCATCCTTATCTCTATTTGCTTGCTCCCTCTCGAGGTAGCAAGAAGAAACATGTCTTGGGTGACCGCAAGTCCAACACACGATTGGCTCTTGGGCTTGCCCTCCTAGGCCTCTGCCTCTCCCTCTACCCAACGCCATCACCGGCACTAGGTTGATAGTCCATGAGGATAGCATTGCCTTCCTCATTGTATGACACGTATGGGTTTACATAAGGCTCATTGTTGCTAGGCTCGTCCACATAGTGGACTGGAGTATCACTCAATGGATGGGTCGCGTAGGGTCAAGCGGTCTAGGGATACCTGTAGGATTGATTTCCATCCTAGGGATGGTCGGTTTAGCATCATTTGGTGCCGAAGAGCCAATGTGGCTCCCCTTCCAAAGAAATTAGGTGGCCTGTTTGCAAGGTGGAGTTGACCGTAAGGCTATGGGTATGGGAGCCTCCGAGGTAATGGACAATGCATGGTGTCATGGCTGAACCTACCACAATCAGCACAAGGTCGTGACCTAGGGTCGTGACACTCAACTAGAGTGGTTCCTGCTGCAATGCACACATTGTACGTGTGGGCATGTTGGTCTTCTCATCATCTCCTACAGTTTGGTTATGTCCATTTTAATCTCTACTAGCTCTTTTCTCGACTCAGTGCCCTTTCCTTTGTCTTGAGTGCTTGGGTCTGCTCTCTCACTCAGCGTTGAGGCTCTCTCAAAAATCTTGGCACTCGAATATTCTTGATTTGTGCCTTTGGATCCTCTTTCCTTAAGCTGGTCATCCACTCTAATAGCTTCTTGAAAGACCCTTGCCAGTGTGTCTCGCTACAAGCTTGAGTTGCCAGCCAAGGCTTTGTAGAGCTCTTCGCCTCGTATTCCATTGATGAATACCATGGATACTGCCCTTTCACTTGGTCTCTCACCCATGGGAATTCTCTTGAAGAGGCTCCTCATATGGGTCACATAATCTTGAATGTCCTCTCTCTCTTTCTGCTTAACGTTCATAAGTCGCACTAATAGGTTATCGGAGAATCCTAGTTCGGAAAATCTCTTAATGAAGAGATTTTTCAAGCCATTGAAATTTGCACGCTCTGCATCATCTAGACTTTTGTACTAGGTCACTTGTCACCTAAGCACAGTTTGAAGGCTTGGGAGCGTTGAGTAGGATCAGTGAGGTTGTTGGCCTCGCAGATTTACTCAAACTACTCCACGAAGCTGTATGGGTCGTCGGTAGCTTGGTATTTGTCCAATTGTTTTGCTACCACAGGGATTTTCGATTGACTCTTAGAGTCTTGGTTGACTCCCAACCCCGTAAGTAGTGATGTTTCCAATGCCGCAGTGCTTTGTTCTGCGACTGTGTTATCTAGCAACCACTTTGTCAGGAGCTCGTTCAGCGTAAGATCTCGTTCTAGCGCTCTCTCGCTCTCTGATCGATTCCTACTCGCTAAGGCTAGCACTCTCTGGATCTCTCGCATTTCTAAGCTCTGGCATAAGTTCCTAGTTTGCTGTTTAGGAACAAGGGTGCATCTGGTAGATCGTCATCCACCCTTGTTGGTGCTTCTCCATTGGGAATTCGAGACATATGGTCGGCAAGAACATGTGTTCTTCCCTTCCTGACTGCGATTGTAAAGTCAAACTCCATCAAAATCAACAACCAATGCGTAATCCTTTCCGTAAGACAAGGTTTGTTCACGAGGTACAAGAGTGCTTGGTGATCGATAAAAAACACAAATTTGTTCGCTAATAGGTAATGCCCGAATTTCTTCATTGTATACACCATTGACAACCCCTCTAGCTAGTTGTACATAGCTAGGTCTTGCAGAGCTCTACGGATCAGTTTTCTTTCCTCCTCTAGGTTTGCCATGATGTCCTCTATTGGTCCGCCGTGCTGTTCTAGCTGGGTTTGAGCGTCGTATTTGTACACTAACTGTTGGACAACCTCAAGAAAGTTTCCTACGTTAAGCTCCTCATCGCTTCAATGGCATGAGTTGCCTTCTTCCATGTCTAGGACTTCCTATTCTGCCAAGTTGTCAATCAAGTTGATAAGGCCGGGCAGATCCACTTCCGCGGTATTGTGTGTCCTTGTTGCATTCAGATTTTTGGCCGCATTCTCCACTTGTTCCTACCTTTGGGGATTCGATATCCCTTCTATGTCTTTGGGTCTTCTCTTACTGGTGGGTTCCTTCAAGTTCTTAAGTTCAGGTGTGTTCCTTGTTATTTACAATCAGCCCTCAACTTACCCTCACTCTATGCGTGGGTGTGTGTGTGTGTGCTCTTTTCTATGCATTGTGCAAAATCAAGCTTTTAGCTTTCCTTAATTGAGCTTTGAGTGATGGAAATCAGAGTGAGTGAAAAAACAAAGTGCATGTATCTTCGGTGCTCTTGTAGATGGGTTGGCCTAACAAGGTCACATGTTTGGTTCCTAACTGTTCCTACTAGCTTCTAGAGTTTTTTTGCTAAGCTATCTCGTTTGGCTCGATCCGGGTCAAGTTGGGGTCTTGCAATCAGTCCACAATCCCAAATACCCTTTCAAACCATTCGACTGCAATCTCTAGGTTCGTAACTGCATGTGAGGTGTTTGGTGGGTTCTTCCAGTGTGGGTCACTCTTCTCATTAGCCAGGGATCATCAAATTCCCAGGTTTTCCTTCTTAGGTTGTGTCTGATTTACCAGTGTTAGATTATGGGGATCAGATGGGGTCAAGGGTCCAATTGTCACAATCGGACAGTCAAATTGGACAGTTGGGATTGGTTCGATTTTCATGCATCCGATTCTGTGAGTCCGATGAGATAGTGTCCGATTTTAGAGCGTCCTAGTCCGATTGGTATATGTCCGATCAGACAAGGCTGTTGGTTTGATTTTGTGGTCTGCCGATCGTTGCGATCGGGTGGATCGAGCATCCGATCGGATGGGTTGTGTGTCCGATTGGAGTTGGTTCGATTATCAAAATTGGACAGGGTGTCTGATCAGACTAGGTGGGTTTGTCCGAGTCCAATCCTAGGAATCGAATGGTTCGCTCGATTTGATTCTGGAAATCGGACAGGTCCGTGAGTCTGATTCTAGGAATCAAACAGGTTACTCAGTCCGATTTTGGAAATCGAACACTGTGGCGGGAGTCTGATTTCACCGATCGAAATGCGTGTCGATTACTTATTTGCTAAAAATCCTCCCTTAACTATTGCTAGTAGCTACTAGAACTTCCAAGAATCAAGGAGGAGTGTAGGCCAAGAGCATTCCATACCTGAATCTCACTGAAAGTCCCAATATGCTCCAATCGATCTGATGTAGACCTAGACCTGCAAGCTCTCTCTTTCTCTCTCTCTCATAAATCCATAACTGTAAATGAGGTATTTGTGGTCACCCAAGACCTTAAGCCCTCACTAGCCTACACCTTAGCCTTCCCAATCACTCGGCCTTCGACTCCCAGACATCAAAGCACTCTTTTGTTTTCATTTTCCTCTGTTATTGCCATGTTCATGACTATTTTACATCAGTGAACTTCAAGCTTCTCACTCTCATTTCTCCTACCTATCCTACTCTAAATGCGACAAAAATCAAATCAAAAGCAAAGTATTGAATCGATTTCTCCTACTCAACTAATCATCAAAAACCAAAAATACTTGTAGCACGGATTAAAACCCAAAACCTTCTATCTATCTCAAGCTTCGGTTTGGGGATGAAACCCTTACTTCGATGCTCAATTTGAAGTGCGCAAGCGCTCAAGCTTAAATCCATTGGTCTCAGCAATGGAACCAAAATGTAGTCTGAGGCAAGCACAAGCTCTACCACCAAGACCCATGGACCGCTTATTGTTCAACCATTTCAAGCGAGCACTAATGGCTATCTCTCACATAGCCGACATGCCATCCCTCTCTATAAGTGCAGTGAGCTTACCTTGACGCCTGATCGAGTTGCTTCCTCTCTCAAGCACTTTGATAGCTCCACGATTCTTGATGCAAGCTCAAGTATCATCAAACCTCCATCTTCAATATCCATCCTCCATAGCCATGTATGAGATGGAGAAGAGAAGAGAAGAGATGAAGGAGGGCTTCACCTCCAAAATCCCTCACCCTCACAGACTTGCTCACTCACTCACTCACAAGCAAGAAAGAGAAGAGAAGAAGAAAAGAGAGAGTCCACTTTGCCACACACCAATCTCATTCATCTTTTGAACTTTATATACAAAGCTCTAAATCCCATTTGGGTGGTCATCCCCTTTTTACATGGCTGGCCATAGCCTGGGCCCTTTTTTCCATTGTCCTCCTACCTTCCTAGCTTCCTTCCTACCGCCCATCTACCTTTACAATTTGCACAGGTGAGAACCTGGCACTTTCAAAATAAATCATGGTGCGCCTTGCGCTCTTTTACAAAAGCATTAACTCGCACTTTTTCTTATGTGTCTTTCTCATTGATTTAGGAATTTTCTACACTTCTTGTGTTTCCATTTTTTTCTTGGCATGCCTTCGTCTCCCGTTTCACTTTTAACTTGGCCTTATCTTTTGCTTTATATTTTTCCGATTTACCACCTTGTTTATTTGAGGGTTAACAAGGATTCTAATAACTTCTTTATTGTAGAACTTTGACTATAGGTTTCTATCTACATTCAATAATATGTTCTTTCATCATAAGTATGGAATTTATTGTAAGTATCGCAAAAAATATATATTTTATGCACATACTCGTCATATCATAAGAGGAGATACTCCTTTCAAAAACTTCGTCGTTCCATGTGACTGATTTAATATTTTCCTACTACTAAATTTCCAAAACATCATAAGGATACTTGAGCTTCGATAGTTTCATTACAGGATGTGCTTAACCTTTCAAAAATAATACTAACTAGTGTTTATCATATCAAAAGTATTTTTAAAACATAGGGGAGGGCACCTAAACTTGAGTTGGTGTATTAAGGGTGTTGCTTGCATGTGCCACCTCTTGTCTAGCCTCCACATGTGGTTCTTTGGAGTAATTATTCTTTGGCTAATAAAGAATTGGGGCTAGGGGTGGTCTTGAATGGATATGAAACTAGAAGGTGAGATTAGAGAGCTTGATTGATGGGATGATTATCAATACAGTTATAGGAGTTAATAGATGGGATTTTTGACTAGGAGGTGGTTTTTAGCTAGGATGTGGAGAGTTTATCAGTGGGTTGATGAGGAGATAGTCATAAAAAGGGAAGACTAGGGTAGGATCCACATCATTGATGCTTTTGTTGAGCTATTTGAAAGAGAGATAAGAGGGAAAGGAAGTACTCAAGTACAATTGAACTAGAATGAAAGTACAATGACAAAACAGAGAGTGATGTTTATTCATGTGTAGAAAGGGTGCCTTTATAGGCTTACAACCAAGTGGTTTAGGGTAGTGGATTTGTATAGTGGCTTTAGTAGGTACCTTTCTATTGGTGGTTTCTAGGTGGATAAGGTTGAAGGCTAAAGGTGGATTTGCATAGTGCAATGGCTATATTAGGGAGACTCCCCCTTTATTGATGGATACAACCATAGGATAAACCAATTAACCTCAGTAGTGTGAACCTTGTGCACATGACCATCTTTTGTAATAGCTTGATCACTACATGACTTATTAGGGACATGCCCACCTTAAGCAGCTTAGAGCCAAATTGGCTTGTCTAATCAAGATGATTAGAGGCATTCTTTGCTTGATTACTTGTGGCTCAGAGGTTTGAATGGTTTAGGGGATTTGGGCTTTAGACAAGATGACTTTAGCAAAGGCTTATACAAGTAGAATTTACAAGGGTTTCATGACATGACTTGAGAGAATTACAAAAGAGTGTGCATACTTTCTAAAGCAATCCTTCATAAGTCAAGACATCAAAAGGAGCCTTCTTAAGTACCTTCTTCTTCTTCTTCTTCTTAAAAGTCATGGATAATGCTTCATGCTTTTCTTCTTCAACTTCTACTTCCTTCTTGTCTTCTTTGGCTTTCTCTTCACTTTCTTATGTAATCTACATGAGAAACACTTTTTGAGCTCGCTTCTTGTGAAAACAATATTTTTCTTTATGACCAGGCTTGTGACAAAAGCCACATACAAGGGGTTCATTATGAATGACTTTATTATGTCCATTTGCAATACTCCATAATGAAGTCACATAGAGCAGCTCAATTTAGAGAGATAATGGAGTAGCCATATACTTTAGTTGTAATGGCATGATTAAAAAAAGAAGCAATTCTTAATTGTGAAATGCACTTAACCAATAGCTCTAGTTGTCATAAATACAACAAGTTATTTTTGTATATGACAAATATAGAAGTATAAAAGATAGCACAAGTCAATAATATAATTAGCAGCTCAATAATGGAGATGAAGACACTTGCAATCTTTGTGATTAGTCTAGTAAATGGTATAGATCAAGACAACAACCCTCATGGTTCAAAGATCTCATGTCAAGCAGAGTGAGAGTGGTGCACATATCCCACTGAAAACAATAGAAGATTCTAGCTCAATGTAGACCATAGAACTTGCTACATATAGCAGCTAGAGCAGCAAAGATAGCTCAGATTTGACTAGTAATAGCACCTAAAGATTCGCATAATAGTCATGTAGATATGGAAGTAGCAACATACATGGAAAGGTAGTGACAACCCATGTGATGCAAGCACATGTGGATAGCTCACTGTGAATCAAGGTAGTAGAGAGGAGCTAGCTATGCCACTCAAATCTTACCCATCTTGCAAGAGAAATAAACTAAATATAATGTCACATACAGTGGCACTTGATTTTACCATATTTTGGGGCAACAACATCTCGACTCTTTGCCAAATGCTTATGCCATAGTTATGGCAGCTTAGATCAAATCTCAAAATGAATCAAGATGGAGCAGTTTCTTGAAGATAATAACTAGCCATAATGAAGTGTTAACTAGATCAATATTTTGGCCCAAAATAGGTCGTGTATCAATGCACTTCAGGAAGAATGACTCCTATAGGTAAGTACAAACTTAGCATGGTGGACTTTAGTCTTATTGATAGTATCAGTGAGCTTTATTCCACTAGATATGCTTCCTATAAGATTTGGACGTAGCTTCTTTGCCACAAGCAGAATAAGATTGCAGCTAGAAATATAGTACTAGAAAATCTAACAGAGATCAATAGTAGGAAGACACCAATAAACTAGCGTGTTTTGGGTAGACGACGGTGACTTTAGCAACAAAAGATGACAATTTTTTGTGTGATTTTAGATGCAAATATTTAGTGTTTGAGTGTTGGATATGATGTGTACAATAGTAGCACAAGTGGAAAGATTTGTCATAGTAGAAGCACTCCACATAGTGTGTCTTCTTCAGCTCATAGTAGCACAAGTGGAAAGTTTCCCTTTTCTCTCCTCCTTCCCTAAGTTGTCTGTAAGCATGGAATAACCATTTGAAAAGGCATCTAGACAAAACTAGATAACCTACAGTAGGCTTGGCTTACCTTTTTTATCTTGGCATCCAACTTGTAGGCATCCTAAAGGATGGCTCTCCACTCTGAGACCAAATATTGCACAAATTTAGAGCAAGTGATCTTTCAATTTCACATCCTTGTAGAATAGTACTTCCACCCAGCACAAGTTTTCCCATATATACTTAGGAATTTTGCACCTAAAAAGCCAACATATTAGAATTACTAGGCCGAGGTTGGTGGCTATTTAGACTTTTCAATAGTTTAAAGAGAAGTCTCCTAGCCTTGTCCCAAACTAGTTCAATGCCCAAGCTACTCTCAACTTTCTCACTAGTAACTAATTCCCATGCAATGGAATGCCACTGCTGGGATTGCCCAAAAGACCATAAGAAAACTTTAAAAGATTTTCTTTGGATCATTGTAATAGGATCCATTGAAGCCAGAGATAGGTACCACACAAGCAATCATTACAACTAGCATAGAACCCAAGATTATAAGCTTCCATCCAAAGGATGCACACTTTGATGCCCACTTGAGAGTCTTGATCTTCAATTTACCTTCAAACCATTTGAAACTCTGGTGTTGTCTTAACCTAGGACCAAGGAAATGGCACAAATAGCAAAAGATTTCACCTTTTTGTAGAATCTTGAAGCTATAACCAAACCACTCAAGAGAATCATCAAGGTCCAAGTATAATACTTTTCTCTTACTTCTACTAATCAAGGATCTTAAAAAATCGTAAAAAAGCTTGTAGGTCTCCATTAACATGTCCACTTGATCTTTATTTGCAACCACCATGTTAGAATTATCATCAACAAAAAATTGAGATATGAAGTACTCCCCCTTTAGGAAATGAAGGGGTTTTAGGCTCCCTCTCCAATACCAACCAATCAAGCTTCTTAAGTATTGGATCAATATATCATAGAGGAGAAGGGACACCCTTTCCTTAAAGATCTAACAAGATTAAAGGGCTTAGAGAGGAATCCATTGATGCTAAATTGAGAGAATGAATTTATGAAGAGGGTTTGTACCATCCTCTTAAAATCCCTCCCAAATTCCAAGGATTCCATGGATGCCAAGGAAAAGCCCCAAAACATACACTATCATATGTCTTATCAATGTCCATATTAACAAGAATGAACTTCTAGTTGCTACCAATAGCCCAATCTAGTGCAACCATCAAAATGCTTGTACTCGTGGGATAGGAGGAGGGGTCTACTTGAGTTCTTGGTGTTTTATAATCAACAAGGTTTTGAGATTGTCATTCAAGTAAAGTTTGGTGGCTTTCGTGATGCTTACTACTTATATGAGAAAATGGGGCAATTTGCTAAGGATTGTCTCAAATATTGGGGGTTAAAGGTCACCTCTACCTAGCTACCTACATTTACTTTGTACACAGTGTCCATGCACTTATACACTGTAGGTGGTAGCTGCCCATAACTATCACTTTATTCTTTATTCTTCCCATGACAATAGAATAAGGGAAGGCATGTCACACATTGTGACTATCGGAGTTCCCAAATATCTTCTTACTCTCTTTTGCTTGAACATCTCACTTGTTGAGTACCTTTGAGGGATTTCCTTGAGCCTTGCCAAGTGATATTTAAGATACTCCTTTAAGATCGGTAGCAGTAATAGTACCCTTAGGAATAGCTAGCATGATTTGCGCTAGTTTTGGATGCCCCTATCTGTCACATCCTACAACTCTTCTAGTTCCTATTGAGCTCCAGATCATTGGTCACTTGGAATCCTTGTTGGCATTGAAGACTTCCATCTGGGCATCTTTTTGAAGAGTTTGAGGTCATCCATTGACCTATTGTCCAGGACATACTTAGTGTATACTATTTGGATAGCAAGTATTTGGTTAGTTAATGCTCTATTGATACTTATCGGCCACGTTGTTGTGCTCGAATGATGTATTCATACTCAAGAAAAACTTTTGGATCTATTAGCACTTGCATAGCTCCATCATTGAAGGGTTCTTTGCTGTTACGTCTTGTGGCACCAATCATACATTGTGAAGGCTTATGTATTCAATACCTACATGCACTTTGGGTATGCTAACTGATGTATTGATGCTTGGCATTGATTATTATGCCCAAATATGCTTATGTTGAGTTTTAAGCTTTGGATTTGAGCTCCATTGGACACATACTTACAATGGCTATTTGCTTTAGTGGTTTTCCATTTATGAGTTTGAAGCCTTATTGTGTATATATGCTCCCAGATGTATTGACTCATATCTTTGGGCACCAAGATGTTATGAGGCACATGTATCAAGCTTTTGCTTTGCTCGTGGATATTCCAAATTTGCTTATGTGGAAGAAATTTGATATTTTTCATTATAGAGCATAGTTTATTCAAGATAGTGGGAGTCTTGTGTCTATGTATATATGTTTAGTTGGTTTCACTATATATTATCATTGGAGACATTGATGATTGTGGGATGATTTAGCTTTGGTTTATACACCCCATACTTCCTCCTATTAGACGGATTTGTCAGTTTTGGATGCATTTTTGGTTATGTACTTGAGCTTCACTGTTCATATGCAATAAGTTAGTTACACATTGGTGGATCTGTGTAGCTTTTGGAGATCTCTTATATATACTTGGCTTATGTACATGACATTTTTGGGTCTCTGACAACACTTGGTACCTTGGTGATTTTATACTCTATCTTACATACTAGTTGCATTGTATATCTCGATGGCTACTTGAAAATCCCTAGTAGTTTGGGAGCTTTGTATTTTTTTCTTTTGCCTATAGTTATATACTCATTTACTATAATTTTATGGGCAGCCATGATAAACTTAAGTTTTAAGCAGTTTCTTTGAGAGTAGATACTTGTATTCAACACTCTAATGCTTCCTACTTGTGGATAGTAGAATATTGGCTCAATTTCCTCCTGTTGTATGCTTTCTGGCTCAATTTTGGGATTGATTTATTGTTATTATAGCAATCAATACCCTCTTTAGTTGTTGGTAGACATCAAATGCTTCCAATGACAATGCTATCTTTAACATAGAGAAGTTGGATGTCAATAACTTTGACTATTGCAAGACCCAGATTTAGTATAGGTATTGGCACAAAAGAAGCAACTAAGTCCATTGATAAACAAGGAAATAAAGCTAAAATATTGAATAGACATGATTGGGAAGAGTTGCAAGTCCACCATTATCTTGTCTTTGTATAAGCAAGTTTATTTCAATGTTATTGTGATTGAAGGTGGTGCTTATGATTGACTAATGCTCATTGATTGTTGTTCAATTTGCTTACTCTTAGTGTTAGCTTCTTGCTTCAGGGGCTTCCTTTCATGTGATCCCACATCATCAATGATTTTACACCTATCACACTATTACAAGTTCACTTAGATTGGGTGATGATCACATTTTTGCTATCATCAGCATAGGTGATGATGTAAGATTGCAGTTTGATATTGATGCTCCATTTGTTCTACATGATGTACTCAGCTCTCGTCTTTGAGACTAAAAGCCTTATCTTAGGTGGAAAATTGGATGACAATTGTATCTTTTGGTGATTTTGTATGGAAGATTACACCTCACAACCTCATTTTTGCTAGAGGTGCATCCCTTGCTTATATCTAGATTTGTTGATGATGTTTTGGTTGTGACCAATCTTCCACATGTATCTCTTTGGCATTGCTAACTTGGGCGCATGTCTCTAAAAGGTATCATGTATCTTTTGGTGATTCTATATGGAAAATTACATATGGCAACCTCATTTTTGCTAGAGGTGCCAAGGTTGGTAGTCTGTATCTCTTGCTTATATCTAGATTTGTTGATGATGTTTTGGTCATGATCAATCTTCCAAATGTATCTCTTTGGCATTGTTATCTTGGGCATATGTCTCTAAAAGGAATGAAAGACTTGACTTATTTACATCATCTCTTGCCCTTGTATTATTCATGTTTTTATTCATGCGATCATCGCAATCATTTTATACATGTTTTTTAAATTTCATTTTAATGAGAATAATAAATGGTTTATTCAGCCATTACATCAACCAATTTTTGTATTCTCTGTAGGGCTTGTAATCATTATTTCAAGCAATCCAATGAGAATAGGAAATGGTTACTACCCTTTTTATTAGCTTGTAATGGCAACTATTGGATTAGCATAAATAGAATGAAAAGTTTTAGGTCAATTCCTTCTATTTTTAGTCATACTTTACTCTCCTTTGTATCTAGCAATATTGAAGACTCATATCGTAACTATTACAATAATATTACACATGCCATTTTATTTATTTATAATGAAAATTAGAAACAATTTGGTTTATATGGCAAGCAAGCTCGTAATACAAATAATAAGTGTGGTTCTACATGCACGGGTGAGCCATTGGCTCTAGTTCATTCAGATGTTTTTGGTCCCATGCTCTATCAATCCTTAGGTGGTGAAAGGTATTTTGATACATTCATTTATGATTATTCACATAAGGTTTGGGCCTATCCCATAAAGCAAAAGTCAAAAGTTTTATCTATGTTTCAAGGCTTTGCTGTTGCTATGGTTGAGAACCAATTTGGGCATAGGTTGAAATGCCTACAATCTAACAATGGGGACAAATATGCCTTTGAGGCATTTAAGTAATTTTGTGATGAGAGGGCTACTAAGTGTTAGTTGATTGCCTCTTACACCCCACCCCAGAATGGTGTTGTAGAGTGCATGAATAGGACTATTCAGAATAGAGTCTACAATATGCTTAGTCATGCATGCTTACCACAACATTTTTGGGCTAAGGAAGTTACTATTGTAGTTCATTTGATTAATAAATCTCCATGTACTACTCTTGGTGGTAGAGTTGTAGAGGAGTTATGGTCTTGTAAACTTCCCTCATATGCACACTTGGTTGCAAGTCTTTGGATGTGAGGTCTTCTGTCATATTCCTAGAGACAAACACAACAAGTTGGATTTGGAGCCCATCTAATGCATATTTCTTGGATATGGTGATGTAGGTGCGGTAGGCTATCACCTTTGAGATCCACATGCTCAGAAGGTAATTTATAGCCATGATGTTATGTTTCATGAGGATAAGATGTACATGAAACCAAAGTAGATAGTTGAGGTATGCAGGGAGATCTTTCAGGAGGAGCATCCTATTATAATATAGCTAGACAACCTACATTTGTTGATGATGTAGTGGCCTAGGATCCACTTGTTGTGCAAAGATCATGATGTTAGGTAGATGAGGGGACATGCAATACAAGCCCCACAATAGGTTTTGAGATGCTCTACTAGAGCCTCACATCCTCTTGATCATTTTGAGCCCTCTTTGTATTATGTCTTGCTGATAGATTTTGATGAGTTCCTTACTTTTGCATAGTCAAATTCGAAGCTTTATCATGGGACAACTAGTGTGCCAATTGAGAAAGATTCTCTATAGAATTAAGTAGGCACCTAGGGAATAGCACCACAAGTTTGATACTTTTATGCATTTGTAAGGTCATTCCTGTGATGCTATGGATATGTGTCTTTACATGAAGAAGGCTCATGATGGTAGTCTTATCATTTTGGTACTATATGGTGATGATATGCTGATTCTTGGGAGTGCTTATGCTAAGATGGATGCTTTGAAGACTCGACTCAAGAAGAGATTTGAGATGAAGGACATGGGATATGCCTCTCATGTACTTGGTATGCACATTATGTGCAATTGCTCTAAGGATCTTCTTTACTTGTCCCAAAAGGACTGCATCCATGGAGTACTTGAGCAATTCCATATGTAGGGTGGTAAACTTATTTGTTGCATGTTATCTTCTCATGTGAAGGTTAGTTAGGCAAATTGTCCCTTGTCAAATTACGAGAAGGTTAAGATTACCAAGATCCCGTATGCATCCCATGCGGTGGGTAGCTTGATGTATGCCATGATAGCCACTAGATCTAACATAACATTTTTAGTGGGAGTTGTGGCTCATTATACAGCAACACCTAGCTAGTGACATTGGGGTGTTGTGAAGGGTATCATGAGATACCTTAAGGGCACTATATTTATGTGCATTTACTATGGTGGACATGACACCGTAGTCATGGGCTACATAGACTTTGATTACGTAGGACATGCAAACAATAGAAAGTCCACCTCTAGCTATGTCATCATCTTTGTTGAATGTGTTGTTTCTTGGATGTCCAAAGTTTAGAAATCGAGCCTCTTCTACTATTGGGGCTG
The DNA here is from genome assembly GCF_053477565.2 of Lygodium microphyllum. Taxonomy (NCBI): domain Eukaryota; kingdom Viridiplantae; phylum Streptophyta; class Polypodiopsida; order Schizaeales; family Lygodiaceae; genus Lygodium; species Lygodium microphyllum. The sequence goes on from NC_141162.1 coordinate 83,038,817, forward strand.
AGTACATTGCAGTCATTGTCACTAAGGCTTGGAAGGAGGCCCTATGGTTAGGCCATCTAGTGCAAACCTTGGTATGATTATGATTTCTACATTGCATTCAAACTCTATGAGTGCCATTTAGCTTGCATGTAGTCTTTCATACTACAAAGACTAAGCACATTGAGGTCCGTTATCACTCCATCAAAGAGGTGATTGAGGAAAAGTAAACAGAGCTTGTCAAGATATCTATAGATAAGAATCCTATAGATTTTCTCACCAAGTCTTCTTGTGAAATGTTATACATTCCTTAGGACGTTTATGGGTGTAGGATGAGATGTCTATTCCTCATCTTGTGGTACTTATTATATGTACACATTGTACTTTATCACTTTTTTCTCATTCTCTTCTCACTCAAGCACATTCGCTTTTAAGTGGGAGGTATTGGGGATCAAAGGCCACTTATGCCTAGCCACCTACATTTACTTTGTATATGATGCTTGCACACATGTACTCTACGAGTCATGGCTGCCCATTGCTATCACTTTATTCTTTATTCTTTCTATAACGATATAATAGGGAAAAGTAGGTCATACATTTGTGATTGTTGGAGTTTCCAAAATAATGTCTTGCTCTCTCTTGCTTGAACCTCCATAGCTTTTCCTTCCTCTTGCTTCTTCTTGTACTCTCACTCTTGCTCCACCTTTCACAAAAAATGATGGGAATCAGACCAAGGAGAGGGAGGTTGAGCATAACTGTGAAACAAAAAAGGAAAATAACCCTGTCAATCAACTAGTGAAGGAAGCACCATAGCATGATAGGATTGAGCCAAAGAAGAAAGACACAATGGCCAATGACTAGCAAGCTAAGCAAGCTTTGAAATTCGAGAAGCAGTCTACTCTGTGACTACAAAGAAGAATAAGAAGGAGAATATCAATCTACAAGGGGAGACAAGGAAGGGCAAGCAACAAAAAAGCCAAGGTAACATCTCTATCAACAAGTTGACACATTTACCTTTCTTGGATCACCTATGGCCATTGAAGGTGAACATGAACTCTTAGAAGAAGCTTGCTATTAAGGTGATTGGTTCATCAAAGGAGGTCATAACCATTTCTTGGAATATCAGAGGCCTATGCTTTGAACATAAGAAGACTATTGTCCATGGGGTTTCAAGAAAGAGAAAGCTAGATTTCTTGGCACTCCATGAGATAAAGATTTGGGAAGAAGAAGCCCTTTCTTTCACAATCGAGGGATATATATTGGATGCTCAAGAGGCAATAGTGGGACTATGCTTCTAATCAAGGTTTCCTTGTTGCCATCTCTGTAATGGTTTAATGAAGCTACCATAATTACTATTGAAATTAAGCTAGTTGGTAAAGAGCTAAGCATAGTCTCTATGTATGCTTCCAATAGCTCTATTAAGCAGGCCAAGAAATGGTTTGATGATGAAGGTGCCATAATTATTGTTGAAATTAAGATGGTTGGTGAAAAGCTAAGCACGGTCTCTATGTATGCTTCCAATAGCTTTGCTAAGCAAGCAGCAAAGAAATGGGAATTTTTCACAAATTAGCTTTGTCCATAGCCTATGCTAATACTCAATGATTGGAATATGATGATCAAAGAGGGTGACACTCCCATGGAAAAGGGATATGCTATCTATGGAAAATATAAGTTGTGAATGTCTAGTCATCATATGTGTATTGATGGATGTGGTTGTCTCCTTTTTCAAGTCCCAACCAACCTATACATGGAACAATCATAAAAAAGGAGTGGCAATGGAGGGTGGTGTGACTCAATCATGTGTACACAAAATGATGAAGCTTGGTGGCTATCCTCCAATTACATGATCATAGTCCTTCTAGAGGTCATGATGTCAGCCATTGTGCTCTGCAAGTGACCTTTAGAGCTCTCCTAGGTAGAGATGTGCATGAAGGACCACCCCCCTTTAGACTCAATATGTCATTTCTTAATTATAGTAACTTCATTAGGAAAATGTGACACATGTGGAGCTCTATAAGAAGCCGCCAAGAAGACCCTCTTTTTAGGTAGCAAGAATGTAATACGGCTCATGTAAAGGTTGCTAGATAACATGGCTAAGCTATTACACATCAAAAGAAAAATGCCTTGGATCAATTTGTTCAAGCTCAATTTGCTATTCTTTTGATGGTGGTGTTCTTCCTTACAATCCTATTATGTCTAATCTCTTGTAGAAAATTGAAGTTTTCATTAAGGCTCACAAAACCACTCAAGTTCAAGTTGTGAAAATTCAACTAAAGGCAAGATGGAAGGTCAAAGGAGGATATGCCTCATTGACCTTCTACTTTAAGGCTTTTTAAAAAAAAGGGTAGGAGGGAGTACATTGCTGCATCAAGATTTAAGTGGAACCAAGATCACCAATAATGATGATATCTTGGTTGCCTTTCATGAAGATTTCTATGCTATTGTTGGCCACAAGTTTGAGAAGGACTTTGATTGTGAGGAGAAGTTGACTATGTTTTTTAGGGCTACAAGACGGTATTGGTAGATGAAGAAAGATGACAATTTGCACTTCCCTTCTCAATGGATGAGGTTTAAACTTTGAGAAAGATGAAAGATGGGAAGTCACTAGCAAAGTTCTACAAAGATATTAAGAGGTGTGTGGTAAGGATTTTACCAACTTTCACAATGCTTCCATGAGGAGTGGTTCTATTCCCTTTTAAGTGAATCAAGGTCTTGTTAGGTTTATTGCAAAGTCCACAAATAGAATTAAACTAGGGTACTAGAGACCTCTTACCATGTTGAATTGTCATATAAACTTATGGCCAAGATGGTGGCTCTAAGATTCAAACACATGTTGTTAATGATAGTGCATCCACACTAGTGTTTTAGAGGAGGATTCAAGATGCCATAATGTAGCTTGAATACACCACAAGTAAAAGCTGCTATTGGAACATACAAAACTTTCCCCAGTGCACTAAAGATGGTTGTAGCCACCTCATCATCAATTCATGCTAAAAGGTCCACCAAAGCAACACACATAATATATTTGCATTGGAGCTTGACTCAAGTGAGAAAGATGGGTTCCATGGCATGGCAAGAGTAAGATTCCCTTTGAAAATAATAGCACTCCCAAGCGTGTAGTAGTCTTTCTTAGCAAAATTATTAAGTAAAGCCATGAAGAAAGCCCTGCCAACAAAGCAATACTATTGTAGGGAGGATTCGCTTTGATAATGATAGAAAACCATTTGTTTTGATATGGTGTAGATTATTAAATGAAATAAAATGCTAGCATATAAATAATATGAAAACCTCTTAGTAGCAATGGGTAAAGAAATTGGAACCTTGAAGCACTAGTTTCCCACCATGGAAAGAGCTTTCACCCACTTGTAGTCATTAATCACTACTTGATCCCCTTTAACCCTCCTCTCCATACCTACCATGTCCATGTCACCATTATGAGCGCGCTAAAGTTAGGTTCCATGGCAGAGCTATTGGCTATAGCCTATTACATCCCACTTTGATAATTAGATATGGATTCATTCCCTCCCCCCACTTGATAGACACAATGAGTTGGTTCAACACATGTTCTCCTGCTAGATCAATTGGAGCAACTTGGTCAAGTGGTCAAAGTAGTGATTTTTTGTTGGCATATCCCCATAAGGATATAGACTTAGGATCATTGATTATCATTCTTTAAGATAATTATGAGGTGTTTTTTGTTCTAGAATAATATGGGCTTAAGGTATAGGAGATGTGCTTAGCATAATTGGTGTGGATGACACTTTAACTTTCACAATCATATTGTGAACCATGAATCAAAGTAACATGGCTAGTATAGAGCATATATGTAATGTTCTCTATATCAATTAGTCAAGTTTCATCTCTTCAAGTGGTAGTAATTAATAGCTAGAACATGGCCATGAAATTTCATATACCATGTGGATTAATTATTTTTCAAAGAAATATTGATGGCTCAAGGGTCTTTGCTATGTGCATGCTATATATTATTTCTTCTACCTTGACACTTCAAGATTATCCTCAAATGGTTAGAAGTCCTAAATGTCTTTCGTCTCCCGCAGGGTGCAACAAACTCAGTGGCACACATGACAAATGCTATGAATAGGGTACTCAAGGATTTTATACCACAATTGACTATGCCCTTCTTGGATGATGTTCCAATCAAAGGGTGTGTAGTGGATGAAAAGAATGAAGAGATGGATGCTTATGGATGTAGAAAGTTTGTTGCAAATCATATTGTGGATTGTGAGAGGATTTTGACACATGGTGGATGCCCATCAATGTCACTTTATTCTTTTAGTGGTAATAGAATAAGGGAAGGCGGATCACATATTGCGAATGTTGGAGTTTCCACATATTGTCTTGATCTCTCTCTTGCATGAATCTTCATAGCTCTTGGTGTTGCTTGTGCTTACACTCTTGCTCCAGCTTTCAACTCATATCAAAGTGGGCATTTGAGAAGCTTCATCAACATTGCATTTAACCCTAGAAGAAAGCTTGACTTATAGCTTTCATAGCAACCCCATTTTAGTCCATTTGAGATATGCATTGGCTTCCCTACCTTCAACACTTATTCCAAGATGGTTGAGGAGTTTTGCAAGGCTTAGTTAGTCTTATTGGGTGCTTATTGATCTCAAAAGTAGCCATTTTATCCATTTTCAATGGATACAAAGAATGCTGTAAAAGTCATGGACAACTATTGTAGCTTGACAACACTTTCATATTTTGGCCAACCATAACTTTTGCATACAATATTGGATTGAGGTGTTCTATAGCTAGAAAAAAATAGCATGATGAGAAATACATATTTGAGTAAGTCATAGAGTTGATTATGTGCAATTTTTAATTCTCTATTTTACACAAAACAAAATAGTTTTGGTTTGGATAGCAAGCTTACATGTTACAAAGCTTTATGTATTACATACCTACATGCTATTCATATCTTCCATATGCTTATGTTGATATTTGACATTGATGTTTACATTCGAATATCTTTATGGTGACCTTTGAAGCTCATTGTTTGAGCTTTGTTGGATGTATTTGGGTGTTAGCCATTTGCTCTAGTGATTCTTTTCTTGCAGGAAGACATACTGTATTTATATGCTCTTGAATGTATCATTGATGCACTTGGGTATCCTAGACATTATATGCTTGATGTGTTGAGATTTGTTGTGCTCTTGGCATTCAGGATTCACTTCCAGTATGAGCCATTTGTATTTATATTGCAAATCTTGGTTCTTTGAGTCAATGGTGGGAGACTTTTAATGCTCTTTTGGTTTATGCTACATTGTCCATTACAGAGATTCATAACTGTGGGCATGTGATTTATGAAAGAAGATATGTGATCTTTACCACAAGAAAAAGAAGATATGTGATCTTTACAACAAGCAAAGTCCTAAATCTCTATTGTATTGGTTAACGAATCTTGTGGACCTTTGCATGAAGGAGGGCACCCCTATGTCTACTCATTTGAATGAGTTCCACTCTATTTTTAGCTAGCTTATCTCATAGGACATCAAGTTTGAGGATAATATAGAGAGTGAGAGTGCTTTACTTACAAAAGAAGTGAATAGGAAGAATATTGATGCATCCCACACTTCTCATGCACTTATAGTTAGAGGTAGAAATTGTGAAAATGGGAATAATAACCATGGTAGAGACTCATAGCCCAACAAGGACAAGTCTTAGTCCCATGGAAATGGGAATAATAATTTTGGTAGAGACTCACAACCCAATAGGGACAAGTTTAAGTCTCGTGGGCAATCACATAATAAGTTCGACGGTCATAAATCCTCCTTGACATGTCATTATTGTGGGCAATAGGGTCACATTAGACTCTGCAGTGCCATAAGATGCGCAATGATAGGTGCAAAAAAAAAAGAAAGGAAAAGTGCATGATAATGACAAATCTTCTTATTATAATTGCAACATTGTTCCAAAGTCTAGTGTTAAGATAAAAGAGATAAATTCCTTTGAGTATAGCTCAGATGATTACATACTTGTTGCTTCAGCATTTCATGCTACTTAGTTGATTGATGCTCCATCTTCTTACTCTTAGTATTAGCTTCTTGATTTTGGGGTTTTGTTTCATGTTAACATGCATCGTGATTGGTTTCATATATACCATACTATTGGCAGATTTAGTTAGATTGGGAGATGACACTGCATTGGATATCATTGGTATAGGTGATGTTAGACTGCAATTTGGTATTGGTGCTCCTTTCATGCTTCATGATGTACATCATGTCTTGACTTTGACTAAAAGCCTTATCTTAGCTAGATAGTTGGTGGATGATGACAGGTACCATATATCTTTTGGTGATTTTGCATGGAAGATCACTCATGGTAGCCTTGTTTTTACTAGAGGTGCCAAGGTTGGTAGCCTCTATTCCCTGCTTGTCTTTGGGTTTATTGACCATGTTTTGGATGTGACCGATCTTCCACATGTATCTCTTTGACTTTGTTGTCTTGGGCATATATCCCTAAAATGAATGAAAGCACCTACTCATTTGCAATATCTTTCCCCTCCTCTTGATTACTCATGTTTTGATTCATGTGATCATTAGTCTTTATGAGAGGCAAGCACATAACTCTCAGAAAAAATCTAGTTCTACATGTGTGGTGAGCCATTAGCTCTTGTGCATTCAAATGTTTATGTTTCCATGTCATGTCAGTCATTAGGTGGTGTAAATTACTTTGTTACAATTCATAGATGATTATTTGCATAAGGTTTGGGTCTATCCCTATGTTAGGCAAAAATCGGATGCCTTGCTTATGTTTTAGCACTTATTTGCTATGGTTGAGAACCTACTTGGGCATAGGCTGAGACATCTATGATGTGACAATGGGGGTGAATATGTCTCTAAGGTATTTGAGTAGTTTTGTGATGAGAGAGATATTAAGCATCAATTAACCACCATATATACTCCACCCAAAATGGTGTTGTAGAGCAGATGAATAGGGCTATTCAAGAAAGAGTATATAGTATGCGCTTAGTTAGGTAATCTTATCACAATACTTTTGTGACGAGGTAGTTAGTACTACTAGTCACGTCATTAATAGATCCCCATGCATTGGTCTTAGTGGTAGAGTTACAAAGGAGGTATGGTCTAGTAAACCTCCCTTGTATGCACACTTGTTAGTCTTTAGATGTGAAGCTTTCTGCCATATTCCTAAAGACAAGCACAAAAGTTGGATCTGAAGCTTTCCAAATGCATCTTTCTTGGATATAGTGATGCATGTGAGATAGGCTATCTCCTTTTAGGATCCAAATGCTCAAAAGATTATCCACAACCAAGATATTATATTCCATGAGAAAAAGGTACATACAAGACCAAAGCAAGTGATTAGGGTGCACAGTGATTGCCCAAAGTGATTGCCCAATGGCCTAGCAAGACTAGAGAGGCAATGGATATCTTACCAAGGGAGTCCAAGTAGTCCACCTTTCAGAAATTGTAGTTGCAAAGTGGTTGTATCTAAACCAATTGAATTAAACACTCTAAAGCTACTAATTATGGGATTGGTTTTGATATCTACAAATAATATCATTGTTGTTAAGTTTATTGAAATTTTTTTCATCATATGTTGAAATTCCTCAGAGAGAAGTATTTGATTATCTAGCTTTGTTTTTGTGCTTATTGAATGGGTTGTCTTGCTCTCTATATAGCCTTTGCTGTATACCTCTCCATTGAACAAGTAATCCTCTTGACTGCATTTGTGAATAAAAATTTATTCTAGGAATTTATGTTCCTCTTGTTTTGTTGGTGCACATACATAATAAATACAAGAATTGGAGGAAGCAATGATCATGTGCATGCCATATAAGTAATGCAAGTTGGTATGTCCACATGCCCAATATGTTGATGTTGTAATGAAAATTGAAAATACATGGGAGTTGTGCAAGGACACCAAATAATATAAGGAGATTCTTTTTGAATGGGTCAAGCAATGATCCTTTGCAAACGGTGTCAGCGGTGCTGCGCAAGCACAATGTGAAAAACTCTAGAATGCATCATCATTTGGCTTTCTTATTGATCTAGAGAGTCAATGCCATATTAGTCGTTAGTGTCAGTGTCCGTAGTGTGGATAGTTTAAAAATATTAGATTTTTGGACAAGTTTAGCATATTTTTGATATTTTGGATATTATTTCTTATAAATATCTAAAAGCTATAGACAACTTCTAGAATAGGATGACATGTAAAAAAAAGTAAGTGGCTTTCAGATATTTTTGGGGAATTTTATACAAAAAGAAGGATCAGCAAAATCGTGCGATGCGTGATCATAGATTATAGGCAACAAGCAAGACTTCGAACTAGGAGAAAAAGGAGTGATCTAGGAGAATTCTGGCCAGGTGTCCTGGTATTTTACCCCCCTTTCGGAGCCAACAAAAGATATCAAATTGGCAGTTTGGGCAGCAAAGAAGAAGCTACTGTTTGATGCACGTTTTTGGTCTATAAGGGATTTATCTTCTCAAGATGCAAAAATAAATTGATAGGCTTCATCTTTATGAGTATTCTTCAACATCTTCTATTTCTTCGAACCCCTTATCTTTCATCAATTACTCTCCTTGAATCTCCCTTCACCCTACTGTCTCTTACCCCCATGGCAGACTTTCAACCCCAAACACTCCGACAGTGGTAAACCCAACGTGAAAGTCAGCACCATGTGTATAAAGATGGGGGATTCAGCAGGTTCAAGTGGTGATGATGCTTTACGACAGATGATTGCTTTGTTACAGTAACAACAACAACAACAATTGTTGTTACAACAGTAGATGCAAACTCGACAGGAAGCAAAAATAATTGATTTCTTAACTGTGAATGTATTCTAAACAGTGGGATAGGAATTGAAGTAGTTTAAGGGTCAAAATGTTTTGACCTTCATCCAGGTTTTTGAAGAAAAGATGTTATTTCATGGGGTACCGCAGTATGCATGGAGTTGGTATTTCTCTTGTTTGACCATGCATGCATTACATGATTGGATTGATGAGTTACATAGAAGAGCTACTGATTGGGCAGCTTTTAAGAAAGCTTTGATAGAAGAGTTTTTCTTGGAAGATGCAGGATTGGTAACTAAAATTACATTTACAGATTGGATTAAAAATCCCAATGAAGGATGCTACAGCTTTGCCCCGTAAATTTAAAAGTCCGTATGTGCAGTTGGATGTTGATGAGCAGTAAACATTGGAGAGTCAGAAAATTGATTTGTTTTTTAAGGCTACAGATCCTATCTTGCAGGAGAAGCTGACTAATTTTTTAGAAGATGCCTCTTTTGAAATGGGGTTGAAATCAAATTGGGTTAATGTAACTAAGGTAGTGCATATGTTAGTGAAGAGAGAGTGGATAAATTTAAGATGGGCTACATGCACTACACTTGCTAGTGCTCAGAAGGGGGCTGAAATTGCAGCCAAGGTGCCTGTGGCTATGGCAAAACAACTGGCTATACCTGTTGGTCCAACTCTTAAAGGTCATTGCTATGGATGAATTAATCAAAGGCATGTGTGATTTGAGGTTGAATTTGACAAAAATCTATGCAAAGGTCAAAAAGTTAGATGTTAAGGCAGAAGAGAAGGGGAGAAATAGCCCAAAGACCGTACAAAGAAGGATACAAGAGGAGAGGCATTTAGGGTGATAGTTTATAGCATGAAAAGCGAGACTGTATAGTCTTCCATGAAGTGGAAGCAAAAAGGTTAGTCTTTTGGAAAGATGGCAAAATACATGCAATAGAAACTGGTCTTCCAATAGAGTCAAATTTTGGAAATAGTGTCATAGAAAAGAGGTTGGAAGAGATAACAGCAAGGACATCATTTTTTGACATAGATGTAGCCACATATGGGTTGAGAATTGAAAGGGCCGAAGAAGCTCGTAAAGAAGGAATGGCTGAAGCAAAATTTCATATTTGGATGCAAGCATTTGATTGCATGGAAAAAGGCAAAACAACAAAGTGTGAATTGGCTTATGCAAGTCAGAGTTTACGAGGGAGAACATGGTGGAGTGCACCAATGGATTCATTTTTAGCCTATGCTTATTTGGTTGAGGTTCATAATCAAGAAGCTCTTGTGGAAGAAAAGAGAAGAAGAGATACATTGTTGGTCCTTCCTCTTCAGGCCCATCTAAACGCATAGCACAAAGTAAAATGGAGTAGCAAAAAGAGGTTGAAAAAGCTATATCTGAGCATGTTATGGAGGATGCACCTCAAGAGAAGAAACAAGAAGGGAAGAAAAGGGGCAAGTAGCCTAGTTACAGGTTACAATTGGAATTGCCACAAAACTTAAAAAGGTCTTGGAAGATCGCATTCTTAGCAGTAGAGTGGAATTCACACTTGGTGAAGTTCTTGGAATCGTGAAGCGTGAATTTCATGATGCAATCATTGATATGCTGAAACGAAAAAGACATTTGATGGTGAAGTTTTGCAAGCATTGATGCAGGTTGACAAAGACATAGAGAAACAACTTCAGAGGCAATATGATGATGCATGTAATGCTGATTTGGAGCAGGCTGATGTTGAAAATGGGTTAAATGGGAGTTTAGACAGCAAGCTTGTGTCTAAAATTGGTCTTATGGGCATAGAGAGAAGGCTATGTATAATGGGGATGTCCATCAACAAGTACATGAAGAAGAAGATGCTCATTTTATTCCAAGCAGTCATTATTCAACGAACGCATTGGGCTCGTGCTACAACAGAGACAATTGTTAAAGTGGGAGAAAGAGAGGCGCCTTGCATAGCTCTCTTGGATCATGGCTCCAAAATCAATGTTATGGCATGCAACTTGTACGAGAATGGAGGTTGGCCGATTGACGTAGATCCGGGATTGCACATGCAGGCAGCAAACAATTCATCAGGGGATCTTTATGTAGCTTGCCTGAATGTACCCATGACTATTGGAGATGAGGCATGAATATCATTTTTTAATGCTGGATTCACATAGTTATCTTGTGATTTTGGGGCAGCTCTATATTTCGGAATCAAGGCTGGAAACAAAAGCCTTGGATGATTGTTCTTCATATGCTCGGGTTCAAAGTAAAGACAATACAAAGGCGGTATAATTTCTCACTGTTTGTGTGAATCATCCCTGCAATCAGGATAGGCTATAGGATAATCCCATGCCACCTAATGTACGAGAGTTTAAGTACACTACTATAAGTGGAGGCTATGGCAGTGCCTCTAGGAAGATAATTATGACTCCAAGAAAGGGGAAAACTGTGTTTATGTCTGGATTGCAAGAATGAACATCATATAGTCTTTGCAGTTTTAAGAATATTTCAGCCATATGCAGGGCAACTGAAAAGAAATATGTTGGATGGGCTAAAGACATATGGTTTGATGGCTGCAAATGAAGGTATTTCAGGGTTGTTTTCAGGGCTGGTTGATGTTGATACAATGGCTGAAATTTCTGCAGCAATTAATGCTGAAAATAGGGCAGAAAAAGAGGTTATTTATGGTGACACTTTAGAGATGTATGAAGTCATTCAAGAGTTTTTTGAGCATGAATGTTATGGGCTACAATATGGGCTACAAAACAGGGTTGAAGCAAGGGTGGATATAAAGTACAAAACAGTTGCAAAGAAGGTTAAGCCTGTGGCTTTGTCTTTATTGCCTGAAAGAGATGGGTTAGCTAAAAAAGTGACTCAACATCCTAGTTTATGGGATCCACATGAAGTAGGACATAAATTTATAGTTGAAACTTTACAAGACTTGAAATTGGTGATACAAGCTTTCTTTTGCTTGTTGAAAGAGCTTGTTTCTTGCATATGTTGGCAAGGCATGGGAAAGACTTTGTGTTTCAACCAGATGAAATTGGATGTGTTGATCCGACCATAGTTGCACCTATGGTAATCTTTACCGTACCTCATGTGCCATGGAATTTAAAGCCGCTTCCAGTACCTTGGGCATATTTGCCTAAGTTGCTAGAGCTTTTGAACGACAAGTCAGAGTGCAGATTTTGGAGCCTTCTTCAGCTCCATATTCAAATCGGTGGTTTACTGTTCTAAAGAAGAATGGTGCTTTGAGGTTTATACATGATTTACAACCAATTAATAAAGTCACCACCATAAGGAATGTTGGATCATGCCCGATAGTGGATAAATTTACAGAAGCATTTGTAGGCAACGAAATTTACTCTATGGATGATTTATATTCAGGACATGATCAATTCCAGCTTGCATTGGAAAGTTGGCATATCACTACCATGAATACACTGCTTGGATTGGTTAGGATGTGTACGCTTCCACAGGGAGCAACCAATTCATTGGCACATATGATGAATGCTATGCATAAAGTTTTGAGGGATTATATTCCTTAATTGATCTTAACCTTTCTTAATGATGTGCCAATCAAAGGACGTGATATCTATGAGAAGAATGAAGAGTTGAATGAGCATGGATGTAGAAGATTTGTGGCTCATCATATTGTTGATTGTGATAGGATTTTGAGCTGCCTTGAAGAAGTGCATTTGACTCTGTCAGGAGAAAAGTCAATTTTTGGAGTAGAGGAAGTATTAGTTGTTGGGCATATGTGTGGACCATATGGGAGAAATCCCTCACCAGTAAAGGCTGATGCCATAAGCAGGATGCAGGAGACATGTTTGAATGTATTCGAGGTGAGAAGATTTTTGGGTGCATGTGTCTTTTACTTGATACGGATTCCACATTTTACTCATGTGGCTAAAAGTTTATATCAACTCTTGAGAAAAGGGCAAAAGTTTTGGTAGGGTAAACATCATACAAAGGTAGTTCAGAAGTTAAAGAGCTTATTGATATTAGCCCCAACACTAAAGAGAGCAAATTATGTGAATGGGTGGCCTATTATTCTCACAATGGATACAAGCCCAATTGGCATTGGTTGAGTAGTGGGTCAGGATGATGTTGATAAGAATAGGTATGCCATTTGGTTTGGAGCAAAAGTCCTCATGAATGGCAACAACGGTATTCTCAAGTCAAAAGAGAGCTTTGGGGTGTAGTGACAGCCCTTAAGTGTGATAGGGAGTATTTTATGGGAGCTCATGTAGTGGTAGAGACTAATTATCTACCTCTATTGGGCATGATAGTAAATTGCTCAACTATTGATATTGCCATGTTATGGTGTATTGCATATATAAAGTCACTTAACCCTAATTTTCAGCATATAACAAGTAGAGAAAACCCTCATGGCTGATATGTTTTCACGAGCAAGGTTTAAAGATGAAGAGGAGCTGATGGAAGATGAAGAGGACGATGCGATAGGTGCTAAAAACGACTTTATGACAACAGGGAATGCGTATGTAGCTACTATTACTACATGTACAAATCTGAAAATAGCAAGTACATCTATCCATTAATGCATGTATAACTGTCATAACAACAAATACATTAGGTACAACTATTGTAACAGGGATTTCAACAGTAAGAAAAGAGCTTACAGTCATGGAGTAGAGATGGGCAGTAGAGAGAAAGCATCATCAGTGTTATGCTTCAATGAGAACACAATTTTTGGAAGAGTTGTATGAGAATGATTGGCTGAAAATAGGCCAATATCTTAGCCTCATGACGAAGAAGGCTGAGTGGTTTGAAGCTGAATTCAAAAGGATTAAAAGAAAATCTTATGGGTTTTTCCTGAAAGATGGATATTTATGGAAGCATGCAAAGAAAAAGAGAGGAGCTCTAGTATGTGTATTGGGAGATAGAGCTTCTCAACAACAGGTCATGCAGGAGTTTCATGAAAGCTTATGGGCTGGACATAGAGGAGTTTGGGGCACGTTTTCCAAGATTAAAGAGAAGTATTGATGGTAAAACATGTATAAAGATGTGGAGCATTATGTGGAATCATGTAGTGTCTGTCAGATGTATTCCATGGTAAAGCATAGGGATGGGTTGCAACCAACTTATCCATTGTCTATGCATTACAAATGGGTAGTTGATTTGGTTACTATGCCTACAGGTTTATGGAATGTGAGATATCTTGTGCTTGCACGAGAAGACTTGACAAATCAAGTGGAAGGTCGAGCTCTTAGTACAAAGACTACTCAAGCAATTTGCAAGTTTTTATTGGAAGAAGTCTTTTGTAGGTATGGTTGTGTTGGTAAAGTGGTTGCTGATAGAGGCACGAGGTGTGTCATTCACAATTGCATTGTGCATGTCACATGGTACCTCCTGGATGCATAGCAATTGATTTCCAATTACATGACCTACGTTGAGTTGTGAGGAAACCCTCGCTATAGGCTAGAGTCTCGAATCTTTGGGATCAGATTGTCTTAAACTATATCCCTCTTGGACAACTATCAAGTTTGCTTGTCTCCTTAGGCAAGTATTCAATCATGAGTTCCATTAGCATCTTCATATCTATTTTTAGAGGGTTTGGGGATTAGTTGTTGCATGTCTTGACCTTAAGGGCAACTAATTGTTCTACATACTAGAAGATCTCATAAAGAGATTTGTCCTAAGTCTCAAGATTGGGGTGGCTAAAGCTAAGAGGCAGAACATAAGCTCTATGGGACTTAGTTGTCAATATGTCGATTCCACTTACCAAGCATCTAAACCACTCTTGGTCACCCTATTCCTTATATCTTCTTGAAGATTACTTTGTTTACCTTTAGCTTGTAGGGTTGTTGTGCTGATAGTCAATAGCCTTATGATCTCCATTTGTCATTAAGATCTAGCAAACTTGAAGGCTTTACTTGGTGTCAAGGATGAGTAATGAGATAGGAGTGACTCATTCAAGTAGCTTAGAGTGCTTATCACTACACAATATAAATTCTAGCTTCTTTCCTTGCTACAACCAATGAATTTGGGCTTTCGAAGCCAACTAAGGATCTAAATTTAAGCAACCATACAATCTAGGATTAAGCTTTTGCATTAAGCAAGACTAGATCTTATTTAGGTTGGATCTGTGGCTATTACTATGGCATGGTCATTATCTATATCTCATATGAGTTTTGAGAAAGGACTTTGTATTTTTTGGAAAGTAAACAAGGTTTTATGATGTGTAACGAGCGAGGGACATGGAAACATGGCATGGGAACATACCAGCCACACTGATGGTATATAAGGTGTGTAAGAGGGTATTTTGAGGTATGACGAAATTATCAAGAATCTCTCTTTTCACCTTCACAAGCTTTCATGGCTTCTTCTTCTTCTTTCTCTCTTTCCTCTCTTCTCCATGTCTTTCTCTCTCCTCCTCCTCTTCTTCTACAGTCTTTCTCTCTCTTAGTTAGATTAATTAGGTCTCCTTCATTACAATTGGTATCAGAGATTTGTCTTTGATCCTTCTCTTTCCCATAGAGGTTCTTATAGTTTCTCGCAGTTAGAAAATCTCAGTTACATATTTCTCACAGCTACACAGGGAGTACTCAGATAAGCTGTTAGCCTTCTTGAAGACTATGGCAGCCTTTCTTAGAGGTTTCCCAAGAACCATGGACACATCTGGAGGCAGGAAAATACATTTGGCAGGTTGTCATTAATTTCCATGTAAGTTTCTTGAGGGTTTTGGGCAAAAAGAGTGTAGCAGAGTTAGAGAAAACCAAAAGCACAATTACTTTTTCAAGAGAACCTTCTTTCTCTTCTTCCCTTCAAACTGTCATGGAACCTTCAGCTCAAGAAGTGCAGAGATCTTGCTCCCCCCTCTTCCTCAGCCAGAATGGCTTGTCTCTAGAGCACCCTTGAGCCTTGTCTACCCTGCTTGGAGCCTCTTGAAGTCAGCCCGCAATTTGCGGCGCATTTTGCACTAAGTGGTTTGCTCTCTTCCTCCTGCTCCAGCTCAGCTCCAACACTCCTTGCTTCATCCTCCAGCTCTTGGCATACCTTTGGGCAAGACTTGAATAAGGTATGTCAATTGGTTCTTGGTTCTTGGTCTCTCTTTTACATCCAATTGTTGAGCTCAGCCACTTGATGAGAGAGATGGAATAATTGCATGCCTTCTTGAAGCTTGAGAGTGCCAATTGAATTCACATCCCCATTCCACACTCTTGAAATGCATGCATGGCTGAATGCTCTTTAAATTTCTTTCCCCATTGACAAATATTTTACTCTAACCCTTAGCCATACTCTTGTTTTGATTCTTGACCAATAAGAAAGAAATTTGTAAGAAGGGTAAGTCATGCAATCAGTGAGTCACTGATTTGCAAAGGTAACCCCTTCCCCTATCCCATTTTCTTATTGGTCATGCATCTCATGAAAACCCTGAAGCCTCTTCTCGATTGAGACCCTAAAGGGGTCCACAACCCGGCTCAGGGGGAACTTTGCCCACCTCCTGATGATCTAGAGCCCAAAAATTTCTTGCAGGTACAAGTACACTTGAATGAATAGCCCAAGCCCCGATCATTTACATTCCACAACCTTGTAGATGTATTGGTAATGAGATGTATCACTTGGGAATGTATGGTGGATGTATGCAGTGATGGGCATGGTATGCAGTCAAGAAATGGTCTCAGCAAGAGAACTATTGATGCAAATGATGTATGGCTCTATGTGGCATTGAGAACCACCATTGAGGCCCAAAATGTCTTGGAATAAGCACCTCAACATTGGGATAATATATGCTCATTGAAGGAGTTCTTGTACGGTGTTGCAGACAGCCAGCAGTCCCACACAATCAGCCCACAAAAGTCAAATACAGCAAAGCCCTGATCATTTATTGTCAGAGATATTTTTACATAGCCTTGTAGAGGGATTGAGAGCTTTAATTTGAATCAGAAAGTTTGGCGATCGGAGCTTCCTATCTCAAGATATTGCCATTTCTGTAACATGGGGTCTAGTGGACTGCACTTTGGATGGCATGCCACAAGAGAAAAGCAAAGGCCCAAGAGGACTTCCACGGTGAAATAAGGGACTCACATGCCTCAATGAATTATCCTAGCTCAGTCCAAGAGGATCGTGAAAACATGTTTGAAGATGGTGCCCCCGAGATGGACCGCTTGGCTATGCTTAACCATACTTTATGCCAACATGAGACCCGTCATGCCGACCGACATTGAGAGTTGGAACAATGCCATAGGGAGATGGAAACCCGCCAAGATCAGCGTCATTCCAAAATGACGGCCAAGATGGACTTACTCATCGAGCACATGGGCACCCTCATACCCGCCATTGCACCCTCCTCGGCTCAGCCCAAGGAGTATGTTCCTCCCCGTGAGGCCAACTGCCCTCCTCCCTTGGAGACCGGGCGTAGGCCACAAGGTTTTGGTGGCACCCATGGCTTTCCCCATAGCACTTATGAGATGAGCGAGCCCTCCACTCGACATAATGAACCCATCCTTCCCTCCCCCATTACAAACCCTTCAAGCCCATCCTTGGGACAATAGCTCCCCCGTAACGGAAGCTATATGCATACTCATGGGAATGGCCAGCAAGGGCCTAATGAAAATTTTGGGCAGCATGGATTGCAAGGTGTACATGGGCAGCATGCACATGGCAATAGGCAGCATACACATGGTAGTTTTGGGCAGCAAGGCCCAATGTTCAACCCGGTTCGCATTTAATGCATGGGCAGTATGGTCATTTTGGACAGCAAGGTCCTAATGTGCAATTTGGTCCTCATGTAATGTATGGGCAGCATGGCCAACATGGAAATTTTGGATAGCCAGGGTTTGGACAAGAAGGCATGTATGGGTAGCATGTATGCACATGGCATACATAGGCAGCAAGGTCCAAATGAGCTGCATGACAAGATTGTGTTTGGTAAGTTTAATGGGCAGTCCTCATCCCCGACTGAATTAGAGAAATGGACCTCTAAATTGGAAGTCTATTTTCTCATTTATCGTCGTACCGATAAGGCAAAGATTATTTTTTTCCTCTCTTCACCTGGAGGGTTTTGCCCACACATGTTGGAGATTTATTCAAAGAGAAAACCAACAATTTCATGATTGGGAACATTTCAAGATGCATATAGTCCAAGTTTTTGTCTCCCCGCTAAAGAAAGAATGTTTGGCTAGGCAATAGTATCAGTTTGATCAGTGAAATCTCACCGTGAGGGAGTATACCAACTAGTTTATGAACCTATCCATATATATAGAGGCCATCAGTTGATGAGGCCAAATTGCATAAATACATTTATGGGCTAGATGTGCATCTTTCAGCTGATGTAATGGCTCAAAAGCTAGCCACTTTGTTTGCAGCCATAGAATTGGTTGAACGGTATGGTCTGAAATACCGTCGCAATGAGGGCATGCAGCCAATTTTAGGATATCAAAGATACCCTACTAGGCAGCCCCCATATGTTGGTAATTACCGCAGCAACAATGTAGGGAATGACAGTCCCAAAATCCCCACCTACCCCACTTTTAATGCTGAAAGGAAATATGATAGTTTTGGGACAGGACCCCTTTCCAAAAGTGACCCAAAGTATGCTGAAAATAAGACACGGAATGGCTTCAGTTCTAATGATAAAAAATTCATCCCTCTCGAGGTTGTCAAGGATCGCAAGGCTAAGGGCTTGTGCTTTAAATGTGGGGATAAGTACACGACTGATCATGCATCCAAATTCCCATTTAAGAATGCCATTGTCAAGTTTAATAGCATGTATGTGTTAGAAGATAGTGACAAGTTGGAAGAGGACTCACATGACACCTCTCCCATGATGACACATGCTGAAAATGTTGAATATGAAGAGGATATTGATCTCGATCAATTTTATGACTCATTGGATGAGTTCCCTTTTGACCCCAGTGGATGCCCCATAGATGACATGCTTGGGAATGACCCTTTGCACCCCACACTTACCACTATATCAGCTTGCTCAATCTCCATGGATGCATGGACCAGTGCTAGGAGCCCGAACACCCTATGGGTACATGGTAACATTGATGGCAAGAATGTATGCATTCTTATAGATAGTGGTAGCGCACACAGTTTTGTGAATAAATCGATTTTTGCCAGTTTGACATGTATTCCTACTGAATTACAGCAACCTCTTAAGGTTCAAGTACCCAATGGAAGTGATGAAATACGCACCCATGTATACACACAAGTGTCTCTCAGGTTGGGTAAAAATTATGCAACAAAGGTGGACTTAATTACCCTTGATATGGGCCCAAAGAAATTGCAAATTTTCAGCTTATAACAACAAGACAACTCAAAAAGGAATTCAAGAAATGCTCACAGATCTTTGTCTTGCATTTACATAAGGATATTGATGACCATCACACTTTAGGGAAGCAAAATGCAGCAGTAAAAGCACTTTTGGCTGAATATGAGGACCTATTTCAACCCCCCACCACTCTCCCACCTCAGAGATCAGTGGATCACCTGATTGACTTGGAGCCCCATGCCAAGCCCATCAATAAACCCCCATATCGGCTCTCTAAATGTGAGTGAGAGGAAGTAGCTAAGAAAGTCAAGGAGCTCATTGAAATGGGATTCATAAAGCCTAGCTCTTCCCCTTATGCCTCCCGAGTTCTATTGGTTAAGAAGAAGGATGGATCCTTTTGATTGTGCATTGACTACCGCGATCTCAATAAGATCACCGTCAAAAATAGATACCCCATCCCTCGAATCGATGACTTTGCTTGATGAGCTCAAGGGAGCACGCTACTTCACCAAGATTGATTTGCAATTAGGTTACCGCCAAATCAGAATGACAGTGGGTGATGAAGTTAAGACAACCTTCTAGATTGACCGTGGCTTGTACCATTTCCTTGTCATGCCGTTTGGGCTCACTAATGCCCCCGCTACGTTTCAGAGCCCAATGAACAAAATATTGTAGCCATGGCTTTTCCAGTTTGTGTTGGTATTCTTTGATGATATACTCATTTACAGCAAGTCACTACATGAGCATTTGAAGCATGTCAAACAAATTTTGATATACTAAGAGAGCATTGGTTATTTGCCAAGGAAAGCAAGTGTGTCTTTATGCAAATGTAGGTTGAGTACTTTCTCGAGGGATCCACTAGGGTGTATCGTATGGTACCACGTGAGTGTAAGGGAGGGGGGTTATTTAAGGGAAGAAAGGTACATTTTATAAGGTAAGGTCCTATAAATAGGGGGTAGATAAGGGGTATTTTCATATATTTCTTGCACGCAGGTGACGTCTCCTTATTACTACTAGTGAATCCCCCATGAGTACTTGGGACACATTGTCAGTGAGAAAGGCATCCAAGCTGACCCTAAGAAAGTGCAGTGTGTTTGAGATTGTCCCATACCCACTACCACTATCTCATTGCGTGGTTTTCTTGGCCTCTCCTCTTTTTATTAGAGATTTATTCGCCATTATGCCACAATTGCAATACCATTAACTGACAGGTTGAAAAAAGAGGCCTTCTTTTGGGATGCTTTGGCTTATCGTAGTTTTCAGCAGAGCTGAAAGAATTGCTCACTTCAGCCCCCATCCTCGTATGCCCCGACTTTTCAAAGGAATTTACCATTTAGTGTGATGCTAGTGGACGGGGTATTGGTATAGTCTTGCTGCAAGAACATGGTGTAATAGCCTTTGAGAGCCAAAAATTGGATGATAAAGAGAGATAGTTGCATGTCTATGATCAGGAGATGTTGGCAGTCATTCATGCCATCAAAAAGTGGCACCACTACTTGTATGGTAGTAAATTTAAGGTGAAAAGTGACCACTGTGTGCTCAAATACTTCTTGACTCCGCCCAACCTCACTCCCAAACAACGTCGATGGGTAGCTACCCTCCTGCAGAACTATGACTTTGAGATTATCCACACCCGGCAAGGACAATATAGTGGCTGATGCACTCTCTCACATGTGGGCATGCAAGGTTTCATCTATCACTAAACTCCACCATGATTGGATTGAAGAGCTCCAAGAGGCTTACTTGTTTGATGTTGAATTTAGCCCTCTTTTTTAGAAATTACAGCAAGGTGTTATGGATGAAAACTCTCAATATTAGCTCCACAATGGCCTCATTTGGATCCATGGCCGTATCGTGATTCCCCATGCCTCTCCTTTTACCCAAAGGATACTTGAAGAGATGCATTCTTCATCGATTGCTGGCCACTTAGGGGTGTTCAAAACATATGACCGCATTTCAAAAAGCTTTCATTGGAAAGGCCTATGGCGTGATGTTAAAGACTTCATGTCTGGATGTGTGCCTTGTCAACAAAATAAGGATAGCACTCTTAAACTGGGTGGATTATTGTAGTCCTTGGCTATTCCCGAAGGCAAATGGACCCACATTACCATGGATTTCATCATCGGTTTACCTACAACCAAGAAGGGTTGGAATAGCATCTATGTGGTAGTTGATCGGCTCACTAAAGCAGCCCATTTCATCCCTACAAAATCTCAATTTACAGCATCTCAAGTTGCCACTTAGTTTATGGAGCATGCATTTAAGTTGCATAGCTTGCCCCGCGTCATAGTACATGATTGGGACACCAAATTAATGAGTCAGTTTTGGCAGGCTATTTTCAGTTCCATGGGGACCAAATTAGCTCCATCTACAGCCTATCATCCCCAAACGGATGGGCAGACTGAGCGAGTCAACAAGTGGCTTGAGACTTATTTGTGACATTTTGTCATGATGTGCAAAATTCTTGGGATGTATGGCTGCATTTGGCTGAATTTTCTTACAACAACCCCACTCATTCGAGCATTGGAGTCTCCCCCTTCGAAGCATTGTATGGTTATTGGGTGCCCTCCCCACCGTGAACTTCAATGAAAAGCTCAACTCCCTTGGAAAAGAAGAGTTGGACCGCATGCAAGCTTTATTTCAACAATGCAAGACAAATCTCAAAAGGGCTCAAAAGCACATGAAGCTCCATGCTGATGCAAAAAGGAGACCCCTTGACTTTCAAGAGGGTAAATTGGTACTCCTCAAGGTCCCCAAGTCCCGTTATGCTACACTTAAGGATGGTTCTTGCAACAAGTTGGCACACCACTACTACGGGCCCTACACAATCATTAAGAAGGTTGGAGAATTGGCCTACCGTCTCCAACTCCCTCCTACTACTAAGATCCATAATGTCTTCCATGTGAGCCAATTGAAACCCTTCATTTGCACTCCCAAGGATTATGTAGAGGAGCTACCCCCCATGGATGAGGAGGGCCTTATTCAGTATATTCTCGAAGCGGTCATCGGGCAGCGTGAAAAGCAACTCCATACCCGTTCTGTTCATGAATACTTGATCAAATGGCAAGGCCTACCAATAGAGGAAGCTTCTTGGCACCAAACCTCTATCTTGGATGAGTTTCCACACCTCAAGGAGGCCGTATTGGCTGGAACTTAACCACACTTGACCCTTGTTTTGGGCTGCAGTCTCCTTCTGGACAGCCAATTGTTTTGCACCAGTTTTGGTTCTAACACATTTTCAGCCCCAATTTCCATATAGAGCTTGAAAGTACACCTCAAGGGCTCCGCGACAACACCTCACTTGCCCCAATCTGAGTTTCCTAGAGGAAGTTATGGTTGTTTTTCTCCAGTCATCCTGTCTTGGACAGCACACTAGTTACTTCTAGACAGCCATTTGTTCTGCAACATTTTTGGCCCTGAATTATTTTTAGTCCCCCCTTCACCCACATGCGATGAAAGTACACCTCGTGGGCTTTGTAACGACACCTCACTTGTCCCGTTCGGAGTTTTTTACACAAAGTTATGGCTGATTTCCTACAGCATATCCCTACGGGACAACATGCTATCCACCCCATCCAGGGTCTTATCTATCATAAAATGGTGGATTATAATGTGGGCGAGACCCTCCCATATGGTCTCCCATACCTCACGCCCTTGGTGCCCCATTTCTCTTTTCTGTCCATCCACCCTTGCTTATTGCCATTGTATCATGCACAGAGTAGTACTTTGTAGCTCCCACTTTTTATTTTCCAGTTCGTCCCTTGTTTTTGAGGACAAAAACTCTATGAGACGGGATGGTTTGTAACGAGCGGGGGACACGAGAACATGGCATGGGAACATACCAGTCACACTGACGGTATATAAGGTGTAAGAGGGTATTCTGAGGTATGACGGAATTATCAAGAATCTCTCTTTTCACCTTCACAAGCTTTCATGGCTTCTTCTTCTTCTTTCTCTCTTTCCTCTCTTTCTCTCTCTTCTCCCTATATTTCTCTCTCCTCCCCCTCTTTTTCTGCAGTCTTTCTCTATCTTCTCTCTCTTAGTTAGATTAGTTAGGTCTCCTTCATTACATGATGGCAATAAGGTCAAAAAATCTTCCATTCACTCTTGGGTCTAGGAGTAGATTGATCAGCACAATGCTCTGAAAATTGAGCAAGATCTTCCTACTTGTTATGGATATACATATGCTTTTTATTCAAAAATTCGAGTTCAGTGTCCAATCAAGCACAAATGGAGCTTCCTTGGCCTTTGAGACTCTTTTGGATCTACCAAACAAGTTGATGTGGAGCTTGTCTAAGCTAGTCTCAAGGTTGTTCTTAAATATTCAAAGAGGCTTTAGGCAACTATATGATCCATGAGTAGCTACTTTGGAGATAAGACATGAATCTTAGATGAAGCTAGTAATCTTTTAGTTTCAATCTAAGGTTAATGATGTTGATAAGATGTGTTGCTTTAGTCCTTTTTTGATATGGTTATGCTAGCAAACCCTTTTGGGAGTAATGGTCAAAACCTACCCTTTTACCTTAAGGGTATGGTAGAGATGACTATTCCAATTTGAGGCTTCAATCCTAGCTGGAAGGCTTCAATCCTAGCTGCAAGGCTAGGTTATAGAGCTTCATGCAACAATAAGCTCTATGCTAACATCTATGAGTTCAATTAGTGAATTGTATCCTTATCTAGTTCTACAAGAAGTGATTTTCAAAGCCATCAATGGTCAAGGAGGGCAACACGTATCCAAGCTAATAACTTTTTTAGACATGGGATCATAGATCAAAAAGTCCAAAGATCACAAAATCTCAAGTTCAACTTCATAGATAATGTTGATGAGAAGGGTTTAAGGCACCAAACTTGTTTGTGTGTGGCTAGGATTGGGAGGATGGAGCTCCAAAGGAAAATCCATCCTCGATCTATTTTACTTCAAGCATAGGTTTTTTGCAAGGTTTTGGATTATGAGATGGGTTGTCACTTCAATGTTGGGCTCTAAATCAAGGTGGAGTGTTAGATAGGGAAGTCTTTGAGGTGTCATAGTGGTTGTGGAGACCAAAAGGGATGCATCATTGGTGATTGCTGGGTATAAATCTACCCTTAAGGTAATATATATTAATAATAATTTTATTGGGTTTCAAAGAATTTAGGAAGCCTTTTGAGCTTGCTCTTATAAGTTTAGATGAAAAGCATAAGCCATACTACCTAGCACACTACCTAGAGGCGATCCATGTGCGACAAACATTCTCAAAATATTTGCACAAGTCTCAACAACGTGGAATACTTGACTCAATGTATTTTACCTCAAAGCTACTCTTGAGGAGTTTGTGGCTAAGAAGAGTTTTCTTGCAACAAGGTTTAATTTTCAATCTTCAAACCTTTTAGGAGTGCTAAGTGGAAGCTACCCTAGAGGTGCTAACTAGCGGAGGTGCTTTGTTTTGGAGTGACTAGGATGCAATAGAAGGTCAAACTCTACCCTCAAGGTAAAATACCTTAATTTTGGATGCTGCATAAATATTGAACATTGCAAATTTGTGGGATTCTAATGTGAATGTCCAATGCCACACAACAAGCAAGCGAAGACCAAATCATGATGTGCCAAAAAGGATTGATGGCTTTGTTAGACTTAATAATGAAGTGCCCAAGATCCAATGACAATAGAACTTATCCGCAAGGTTTTCTATGGAAACCTATAGAGGTATTTCTTCAGGAACAATCGTAAGGCTAGGGACAAGGTTGAATGTGAACATACAAGCTCATGAAATAAATGATAGTTGCAAGGAGTTGAGCACAATTCAAGTAGATGAAGAAGATTACCCTCAATGTAATTTACTTCGAGCATGCTCTTCGTAGTACTTGTAGATTCTTTGTAGGCCTTTGAAACTTGAGAATCAATAATAATCTCTTCCAAGTCACAAGACACTCTTTGCTAGCCACAACTTCAATCACCTCCACCAAAACACTTGATGCTATGGCAAACACACCTTTTTTGCCTTTCCCAAAATTGTTTGGCAAGGACCCCTTTTGTTTTTGTGCCTCAGAGTTATGATTCTAGATGCGCCTAGCATTGAGGCTCATGTTTCTTTAGTGGCATGGGCAAAACCACTTTGTTTGTCTCTTCCAAAGTTTCCATGCTACTTTGTGTTTTTTTGAGATTGTTCTATCTCTGTAGGTTGTGAATCCATTGGGGCTTTAATAAGGCTTTTTACATATTTTCCTCACTCTAGCCCCATTACGAGCGAGTATTGAAAAATAGTTGTAGAGCTAAAGAGCATACAAATAATATAAAAATGGTCAAGAAATTGATACAAAAATAAGAGAAGAAGGGCCATATTAAGACAAATGGATGTGAAATTGGAGAAGATGGAAACACATGGGCTATGCTCTCAACAAAACAAGAAGTGATGCACCTCTATGTTTCTTAATCACCTAATCTTTGTGAACCTTGTGCATGTGAATGTTGTTGAAAATTGACATGTTAACATTTTTTAAGGTTTGGAGAGTGAGTTCAACATTCTTTGTGAGACCTACTCTTTTTCACACATAGAATATGCACACATGATGTCAATCCAAAGTTAGGAGGAAACCTTTTTTGGAGTTGATACAAAAACCTTGTATCTTGTAAAAAGCGATCATGGCTCCACTTGGCTAGTCACCAAGATGGGCGTTGTAATGGGACCATATGTTGAGTTGGTAGTCAAGGGTTTGGGTGCCCCTTGATTATGAGTATCAATGTAAACCTTGGTATTCAACTAATTCAAGATATGTTTGCATCTAAAACTTTCAACTTTGATGGTTTGCAATCATACCTTTCAAAACATTTCCATTGACACCAAGGGTAGTGCCATGACTAACTTTACTTTTTGGAAGTTTTTTTAAAAGTAAAGTAAACATGATGTGGAATGCTTTTTTGTCTTGTTACTTAACAAAAACATGGCTATCTTCACTTAACTAGACTCTTGGATGTCTAGTAAGAGTGCTCATGTAGCACAAAGTTTGTTTGCTTGTATACTAAACAAGAGTTGAAGGATCACATCTACATAGGGAGTGACAAAGATATAGTTTGAGGAAAGAGAATCATTTGCAGAGAGAGAGAGAGAGAGAGAGAGAGAGAGAGAGAGAGAGAGAGAGAGAGAGAGAGAGAGAGAGAGAGAGAGAGAGAGAGAGAGAGAGAGAGAGAGAGAGAGAGAGAGAGAGAGAGAGAGAGAGAGAGCCAGTAGTGTATCTCCACAGCATCTAACCTTCTAGCAGTTTATTAGCGAGGACTTGTTCCCACCATCATGGTTCCCAACCTGTTCGAGTATTTTTTGGGAACCTACACAAACTTTTTGGCATGTCTGAGATTATTTGTCATACTTACATATAGTTTTCAATGTGTTGAAGTCTATGTTGTTAAAGACAAAACGATGAATAAACTTCCAAAATGTTTGCATGTGCAAGATGGTTGTGATCCATTTTGGACCATGCTTTCTCGTGTGGCCTAAAATGGTTTTAGGTTTGAAACCACTTCGCAAGTCCAGATATTGTGGAAACCTACAAATTTGGGAGCCCGTTCTCATTTAAGTTGGGAACCAATCTCCAGTGGGAGCAGGTCGTGAGTAGGCTCTTTTTTGAGGGTACTTAGTCTACTCAACTTAGTTTCACCAAGCTCAACATCAAAGTAATAGGAACTTGTCCACGCGTCTATACATTTGGGCTAAGTTCACATAAATCAATTCGCTGATCTGCATGTGTCCTTGGTCTAAAAGCGCCCGTGCACGTGGAATGTGGTACCACCCAAGCTTTGATTCATGCCCGGCCCAAAACTCATGTACTTCCTAAAGCACCAACACAAAGCCTCCACCACCCAAGCTTTGATTCATGCCCGGCCCAAAACCCAAGTACTTCCTAAAGCGCCAACACAAAGCCTCCACCAAAGAAAATAATGGTGAAGTTAAATTACTACCGGTGACTCGAGGTAACTCGTCACCCCGGTTCCTAACGGTATCTCTAGCAGGCAAACCAACTTCGAAGACGGCAAGCGGGCGGGGCCCGCCCCGGCCGGTGAAGCCGGTCATCGTCTTCACAGGCTTCTGCCATGTTGCAAATTCTGCGGTAGCATTCCCGCCTCTGCTTCGGTTTTGCAAACACACTCCTTCTCGCTGGTTCCGCCCAGCCGGCCTTCCCTAAACCTGTTGCATAATTGCTCGCCTCATGCTGGCTGGATTCATCGACCAGAGCTTCCTGTCGCAACTGCTTTGCTAGCATTCTTTGCCTGTCCATCTACATGTTTTCGGGGCCGCATCGACCATGGGAGCAGGCGACGTAACTGCCCTTCCGCGCAGGCGTTCTGAGGAACTGCAGCGCTTCTTGTTAGAACATGACCATAAAGGTTTGCTTAAAGACGACCATCATCATCCTCAAACGCAGGTCGTTAATGGAGGCAGCTATGCGGCTTCTTCCCCTCGGCTATGGCGAGGACGCATCCAAGCGGAGATCGCTCCTACCTCACGTTACCAGCTTGGTACCATTTCATCGAACGCGCAGCGCAGGTTTCCAGCTTCTCCCTTCACCGTCCTTCCGCACAGCCTCATCCCTTCTCCCAATCGAGAAAAGAGCCCTGATGCAGCTGCTTTAACCGAGGTAAATGGAACTTCCTCTTCTTCATCCACACCAAGCGCTGCTTCTTTCGCTCCTGCTGATTCGAAGCGCAGACCATTGCCGTCATCTCCTCCTCCTCGTTCCTCGATTTCTTCCTTGTCCTCTTCTGTCTCAAGTGGTGATCAAAACAAACATACCTCAAGCAACGTAAAACCTGACGCAGGCTCGAAGCCCCGAGACCGCAGGCGCATTCCCGCTCGCAGCTTCGATGCTGGTCCTCTTGGACTTTGGCCGTCGACAAGTGGCACATCCTTATCCTCCGTCCGCCATGGCGATAGCGGCGATAACAGGCTTAAGCAGGATAATGATAATGTGAATGTGCAGGATGTTACATCTCGCAGGCCTTCAGGAGACGATGCCTGTGATCATCCACATGAGAATGGAGGCAGGGATGCCGTTACTCCTCGCCGGCTTTCTCTGGACCCATCCACCGAGAAGAAAGTTAGCACGGACGCGAAAGCCAAGCTCGAAAGAAAGGGAAGAACTGCGGCGAGAGAGAAGGCATCGCAAGATGATGATAGCTGCGTAAGGCCAGCACGCCATGAAAGTCCTGACGAGAACCTTCATCAGAGGCGAGCGGCGCCGTTGGGAAAGCAGCTCGGAGATCATTTTGAAAACCTGGATTCCAAGCTGGTGCGGCAGTTAATCAGGCAATCGGACGGCAAGAAGAAGGCCATCAAGAAGAAGAGCGAAAGCGATGGCAATATTCCGGCAGCGAACGGAGAAGCAGCAGCAGAGGAAGCTGGAAGCTTCGAGAGCACCTCAAAGTCCGGCATCTCCTTGAGCCGAACAAGCTCCGTGCGTAAAGAAAGTCCGGAAACGGAGAAGCGAAGGTCGGAGGTGAACAGCAATGGCGGAGGAAAACCTGATGCGCAGAGGTGGTCGGGGTTTTCGCATACGGCCTCGAGCGGCAAGAAGAAGTCTGAGAGTAAGAAAAGTTCGGGATCGTCCACGGCATCTTCACTGACCCGGGCGATGGCGTCGCTGCTAGGGCAAAGCAGGATTTACAGGAGCGGGAGCGGCGGTGATGGAGGCGAGAGGAAGAAGGGAGGAGGAGGGAAAGGAGAGGATGCGAAGGTGGAGAGGAGCCTGTCGATGGACCATGGGAGGAGGCCGGGGAAGGGAGGCGGGGGAGGGGAGAGGGGGTACAGGTCCTTCGAGGGGCTGGATATGGCGGAATCGTCATCCGACACAGAGAGCTCGGCCTCCAGCGGGGTGGGGCAAACGGCGGCCAACATGTGGAGGCGCGGGAGAGGTGGAGGGGGTGATGAGGTGGCGGGCACGGCGTCCGCCAGTGGCCGGCGCCTGAGGGTGGCTGCGTGGGCGGTCGCGTCGCCCGACCTCGCGCTTCCCCGCCCGCGGCGCGACGCCGCCCTCGACCTCTCCCTCCTCCTCAACCGCTGCCTCCAATGGCGATTCGTCAATGCTGCCTCCTCTGCTGCCATGGACGCCCAAACCAAAACCGCCTTGGTAAAAAACCACTCTTCCCTATTATTCTTGAGCTTTTATTTTCGTCTTTTGAGGAAAGAAATAACCACTTAAAATTTTATTTAAGTCCAGCCTTAGTGCTCACTGCTCATGGAGGTAACTCATGGAGCTCACAGTCAATCACATCTTCAAAAATATTTAAGCCCCACATTGTGCAAACACTTCGTGCATCTAGATCACCTTTTATACTCACACTCTTGATCACCTTGTGCTAAGCACTTTCAAAATGTGCTTCCCCACCAACTCGAGAAGAGGGATAGCCCAACTTTCACCTTTAGCAAACCCTATGATTTGAAAACCTTCACACTTTGGCAACTAAATCCCAACACAATTTGTAAGCATTAGTCAAACTCCAATTAACATTGACCTCTTTAAAAGGTTTTATGGTATTGTGATTGATCCAGTCTCTAGCTTTACCCACAAAGCTAATATGAACAATCGCAATAAGGTTAGTCTCTCCATCCAACATCACCAAAGAGAGTATTCTTAACATAAGTGAATCCATACCTCTCCTCCATTCTTGGCCATCCACCAAGCAACTTTGACTTCTTTACATCCCCAAAACTTTTAAGTAAAGTAGCTTCCCTAACTAGAGAGGGAGGAAATGTGAGATCTCATGCTTTTCTCATTTACTTGGCGAGCCTCCCTCTAGGATGTGGCATCTAGGAGGTAGTCCATTTGTTTGTTGACATGCCATTAGTTTGGAAATATGGATGTCCAAGGTTGAAAAATCAAAGGAGATAGAGAACATCAATAATAAACAAGTTATAACATTGGTGTTTTTGAAGATGTTGAGACTTTATGGTTTAGGATCTGGACCTAAAGTTATGAAGTTTTTGTATCTATTTTACCTTACATGTTTACTATTGAAAATTTGCTAGCAATAGATTGATCTTTCAAGCTTTATTTTTAAAATCCCTCCTTTGCCAAATCATTAATGCTAGTATAAAACATTAGGCCAAAAAACTTTATGGTTGATTTTTAACTTAACTTGCCCTAGAAAACCTATAATCAAAATAGTTTATGCTAAGCACATTTCAAAAGTTCAAGCACACATGTTTAGGTATAATGGTTACACCATTGATCTCTTGAACAAACTAGTGTAAAAGAAGTTGGAAAATTTTGACATCTTATTTGAAAATGTGATTGGGAGCTCACAATCACATGTGTCTTACGTGCAGATATCTTTGTACAATGCATGCATAAGTACTTTTAAGCTTCGAACATCCATGACAACACAACAAGTGGTAGTAAATAAAGCCAAGCATGACTACAAGCTTGACTCTATCCTTGAGACTTTGGTAAGGACATAGTCTATTGCTTTTTATGAGTAATTGTATGTAAAGCCACTTTTCATATGAAGATTTGGGTTTATCTTACTATGTGGATCATTAATGAAAACCTTCATCACACTATACCATGCGAAAGCTCTTCAACTTATAAATAGATCAATGATAATCAAGCACATATTTTCTATTACCAATGATGATTGTGCATTGACTCACCTATCTTGAAGTAGTTACAAATTTCTACCTCAATTTAGAGCATGGGTGTAGGCATGTGCACATGCAAATTGTACACACATGCACACCCCCACACAAAAAAAAAGGGACTATAAGAGATATTTCCTTGAATTGTTGAATAGAGAAATTTAGGTATCAATTACATAATTTTAATGGTTCCTTTGGAGTTACTATTTTGGGAAAATTGATTGCTTACATAACAAAAGTATCACATAATGAGATTGCTATTTATATTTAACAACATATTCTAAAATGGAATTTAGGGTGAAAGTTTAAACAAATGGAACGAGCAACAAGTTGAGCATTCATATGCTTTGAATAGTCTCATCCAAGCCCTTGAAGCAACCATTGTTAGAGTTCCACTTGTTGGTGGAGTAAAGGTACACCTATTACAATTTAGCTTTTTACCTAACTTGCTAGCATGCAAGTTAAGTGTGTGCTTTTTGGTTATGGCTTAGACTCATCTAACTTACTTGGATATCTTTTATACTTCAGGCTAATACTCAATCCATGAAAGATGCCTTGGGCTTTGCAATAAGCACAATGAAAGCACTAGATTACTCAACAAGGAAGTCTCTACCACATGTATGCAATAGATCCTTTGTTTGTACTTTTAAGATTTGTCACTTATTTTACTTAAGGGAAAGTATACCATGCTTTTTATATTTATATTTATTTTTGAGATCTATTGTTTATGTTATTTAAGGAAAGATATCTTATGTTGTTTATATAGCTAGAGGAAGTTGATGTTCTACTTTCAAATCTTGCGGAAATTGTAATTCTTGAGAGGTCACTCCTTGAAGAACTTCATGAACTTACATCAATAGCCACTACATTGGAGGTCTCTCTCTCTCTCTCTCTCTCTCTCTCTCTCTCTCTCTCTCTCTCTCTCTCTCTCTCTCTCTCTCTCCACACACACACACGCACACACACACACACACACACACACACACACACTCTCTTGTACACTTTTTTGGAAACACATTAGTCATTGGCCATGCTCTTGTCCATGTTTCCATGTTTGATTTGTTTAGGTGCATTCTTCAATAACATGTATCTAATATTGCATGTGTACACAAGTGTGCTTTTGACTTAAACTTGACTATTGCATGTCTATGTGCAAACATTATTCAAAGTATGAATACTCTTATTTCTTTTTGGTGAATATCATGCATCTATGCATGCATGAATGTACAACAAACTCATTGCACATGTCGAAAAGTTCACTTTACATTATCTAATAGATTATTTGAGCGTTAATAGTCATTTAATTATTTGGAGTTATCTTTTCTATGAAAACTAACCAAACAGTGTTGTTTAAGCAGGTAGAGGAGCGTAGCTTGCGGGCTTACTTTGTTCAAATTGAACAAGAGAGATGTCATATACATGATAGTGGCAAATCTTTTACACCATAGGCATATGATTATATATCAACAATGTAGCTTCCGTACATAGTAGCATACATAGAAAGTGAGCCTTCTTCACATGATTAGACTAGATAAGATATGTCAACAATATCGATATAGAAATGCTATCAATGATAGCATTTGATACTTTTACTATATGTATATATACATGCATATATGTATTCGTATGAGTAGAAGAGAAATAGTCACTTTTGTAGAAAATCACATAAAGAGAGAGAAGAGGGAAATAGAATTGCATGTTCTCAAAGTTTCATTAACTTGAAGTAATTTCAATTTGCTTACCCAAGCATATCCTCATCAATCACACTAGTATCCCCTTATAGGGAGTGCTAACAAATGCCAATTCTTTTAAGTTATGCAATGGCAATGGTAGCCTTCATTACATGTTTAACATTTCATAAATTTTGAGCTGATTAATATTCATGTTTTCCCTCTTTTTGATTTGCAAACCATGTTTCCCTTCTCTACTTTGTTTCTTCCTTCACTTTTCACTCATCCACTCCACTAATGAAACACATAACTAAATGTGTGCTAACATTACCTCTAAGTTGAATTTATACACCCATATTAATAAATAATACATTTTATATGTCTTATATAGTCATATAATCTATAGAATACCTTAATGTCTGAATAAACACAAATCTTTTATACAAATGATTCTTTCGTATGAAATATGAACAAATACTTTTGTACAATAGTTATATTTTGTATGAGACCAAAGTAATATTTCATACGAAACATGTTTCCTACGAAAATAGTACTAAATATATTGTTTAGTATAAGAGATATTGCACAATATTAACAAATATCTAGTATGTTATGTGTATTCCCTTCATAGATCTTAAGATCTCAATCATACAAAAGCATGCAAAACATTAATAATGAAGACATAATAAAAGATACGAGAGTACAAAAACTAATAATGATAAAACATCTTAGAGGAGTATAAATTCCAAGTAGCAAGAGAGTTATTTGATGGGCCCTAATTATTGCAATTTAAAAATATGGTCCTATGAGGCCCTTGGGTTAATATACATATGGTTTTTTGGGGTTGGGAGGACAGAGGGGGGGATGTGTGTGCACGTGTGTAGAACCAAGGCCTTCATTAGGGGTATAAGTAAAACAATAACTAGGGGAAGAGGAGGTGGTAAGAGATAGGAAAAGAAGAGGTAGAAGACTTAGCTAGATGTCTTATTATTTAAAGAAGGTAAGTTTTCAATCTTTTAGATTATGAATGTAATATTTCTGCTGAAAAATATTACGAGCCGCGTGAGTCTCATGCAATGACAATTTCGGCATTGAAGATACGAACGGTGCGATCTTCATGTTGTACACAACATGACCCTCCACTGGCAAAAATTGAGACTAAGGTTTAAAGAAACCCGCATATCTACATGTGAACCTCCTCTTGGGAGGAGGTCAAGAAGATAATGTTAGATTTATTGCAATTTTTTTTAATCCTCTTTCCCCCAGTCGAAGCATGGCTGAGGGAAGAGGATGGGGCTATAATGGAAAGTCGTGAGGTGGAAGAAGAGATTGCATGCGGGGCACCACGTGGGGGAGGGAGCTCTTATCCCCCCTCTTCCTATAAATACCCCCCTTTAAGGGGTGAAGAGAGAGGAAAAAAACTGAAGGACAGGGCGTGGGGAAAGGAATACTGCGCCAGACTATGGTGAGAAGAAGAAGGGAATAAGATCGACGTACTGTGCGCGCCAGCTGCCACCGTACGGGAGGAGCCACCGCCTACAAATTGAGGTTGCCGCTCCCATCGCCATCCAAACACTGAGTGTCGTCAGCAATTCATCGTCCTCCCCACGCCATGTACAACAGTTCAGAAACTTCCAAGAAGCTTCTTGGAAGCTTCTAAGGGGGGGGGCCCCGGGGGGCTCTCCAAGCACCCCATCCCGTGGAATTTCCCATACAAGTCCCTTTTAGGCCATTTACCTTGGGTTTCTTCAAAACCCCTTTTTTCTTGCATCCTCGGGAATTAAGCCTTCCCCCCTTGCAGCCCCCATAAAAGCTCACACTAGTCGGGTTTTTAAGCCCCTTTTCATAGCATTTCCACAAGGCTTTTTAACCCCGTTTCCTTTTAAAGCCTCCCCTTGCATCCCACACAAGTCCATTTTACCCTGAGTTTCTCTTAAACCCCTTCCCATTGCGACTCTTATAATTCCCTATTAACCTCGGTTTAAAGCCCTATCCGTGGAGACCCTATTAAGTCCATTGTAACCGGGATTTAAAGCCCTTTTTCCCCCTTGCATTCCCCGGGAATTAAGCCTTCATATTGATCTCCCTAAGTTCATTCCGAACACGGAATTTTCAAGTCCCCTTCCCATAGCAGCCACCACAAGCAAAAATCCTCACCCCGGTTCTTGTAAGAAGAAGAGGGGTTTCTCTAAACCCTTTCCACTGGGATTTTTCCCATAACTCATCTCTAATTTTTCCCTCACACTCCTTCTCCACAAAGATCCTTATCCCCGGAACTTCTATGAAAGGAAGGAGAAGTTCATAAGTTCCCATTTCTAAAGCCGATTCCGAAAGACGGTGCTTCGGTCAAGGAAGTCGTACCTCAAAGGGATTTGCGTGTACAAGGGAGAACGGGCCAAGATTGTAAGATTGCGGCCAAGGCAAGAAGGTCGAATTCACAATGGCCCCTAAAAAGGCACAAGGCGCAACCGTAGGAGGATCATCCCCTAACATTCATGTGGACATTTCACCGAATCCACAAGTCTAGGTTTTCTTCATATTTCTTGATTTATGTTGAAGTATTACAAACATGCATGGTTAATTCATGGAATTAGGTTGTGCTTATGCTTGTCAAATCCACCGAGTTTGATAAAGATGTACTTTTCGCTTGAAATACATTGGCTAATTTAAGGAAATAACTCACAATTGAAGAATTGGTCATTTGTATTTTCCAAAGAAACGAACGAAAGAAGAACATAAGATGTCTATGCATTCTTAGCAAATTGTTTTTATACATTGCAAAGTAACGAATTTAGATAAACTAATGACCATCATTTCAAAGTCGAAATTATTGTAGTACACTTCGATTATGCATGGAAATATTAAATTGCATGTCGCATTATTAGACATCTCTTCTTTGCAATGATTCATTAAAGAAGGTTGCTAACAACCGTAGGAAATTGCAAGGCATGGAAATGATTCTAGGGCTGCATGAAGTAGATTAAACTCTAGGCAATTGGCATAAATCTCGTTCAACTGCGTAGTAGTTAGAAAAGGCTGCATGGTTCGTTTTAAGCAAAAAACCCTAAAGCTTAGTAGGATGAATCTTGAATGCATGTTCTAGAAGGATCAATAGAAATTATGCTATAACTTAGCATATGCTTTGATCTTAACCAAAAAAGTTAGGGTTTGTAAATCTAATCATATGTAGGCAATGAATCATGTGATTACGAGAATGATATCGTAAATATCTTCAAGAATAGACAAGTAAATTGGTTTACCCTAAACACCTAAATCGCAGAGGAATCACTTAGGAATGGTTAAATCAATGCAACATATCCCAAGTGCTAATTAGGGTTTAGCACGTTGAGGACGTGACCTAGTCGCACGTATTGCCGAGTTGAAACTCTTATACCGAAAGACCTACCCACATTCATGGAATGTAGGGTCAATAGGACATACTTGCAACAAAACGATCTAGGGTTTTCTACCCTAAGGATCGCTCGCTAAAAAGATGAAACTCGGTTTGAGATGGAACCCTAGGACTGACGATGTCAGCCTAGTGCAATCAGGAACGGATTGGATATGAAGACACCCTAACCCTATTTCCTATCTAATCATGATTCCGTGATTAGAAGACACCGTTCGATGGGTAAAATAGTCCCATGGATTAGATGCGACATTTGTGCAACAAGCTGTAGAGTCGCATGATCTTGTGGTTTGATCATAAGGGAATGGCCAATTCCTTGGAAATGAGATTGACACATTCTTACGCAAGTTCATCTTGCAAGAGGATGAGTAGTCATCCTGGTATAGCACATTTCTTGGGAAAAGTGACCAAGATAAGGGGATTAGATATTTGCTTGGAAGCAAAGGACCAATCAATAATTTGGAGCAACATATTTCTGTTAACTTAAGGTATTGGTTAAGTTGGGTTAATAGGGTATGGCCCTAACCCAAGGACATAAGAGTTAACAAACAAACCCTTGGGGATCTTGCCAAGTCGCAATTGATCCTGGATCGAATGCTAGACGCATTCGGAGAGAAGGATTCACTCCTTAGCAGTTGGCCAAAATAACGACCACTGGAAATGATTGTGCTTGTAACAGTTCAAAGAGCACTGTTTGCTTTGTTTTCTCAAGGAATTAAAGGATGAAAAGATATCTAATGCTTCAGGTTGAAGGCCTGAAGGGAGAGGCAGCCTCAGTTACCTCCCTGACTGTCTGCTTGACCTTAACCAAGGGGGTTCTTAGCCGCGCCGGGAAGGTTGACCGAACCCGCCACGTGAGGTCTCTTCATTGAGCACTACTTGGAGCAGGAGGACACTTGGGTGGCAGGGGGGGCTCTGGCCATAAATCCCTTGCCTTTCGGGCCCTGCACAAGAGGCCAACGTGACTCGGGATTGGATCTCGAGGCCTGCATACTAGTCTACGAGCGGAATCTTGGATTAGTAATCCCTATGGATTGCTGGATAGCCTTCGGGCGGATTATGGATAAGCCTATGGGCTGGACTTTATAAATGTATTTCAAAGATAAATATGATAACTTGTTGAAAAGGAACTTGTTTGACACTGCTTTTCTATGTCAAGTGCTAAGATTACGTGAAGGAACCGGTGCCTAACGAGCTAATTAAGGAAACTGCTTGGTACATGTCCAACTAAATGTGGTAGGTAATTAGACAACTAAAACAACCTGAGGAAAGTGCAGTGGATGTGGCCATGGGTCTGTCCTACGGATGGGTGGTCCCGGTTGGCCGGGACCTTTTCTCAATCATAATGGACAGCAAGAAGATCGTTCAAAGGAAATGAATAGCAAGGGTGTTGACCTAGATTCTAGGTGATAATAATCCCGGATTTATGCCGTTTTAGGGAAACGGAATGGGACTATGCCCTATGGCAGAGAGGTCGAGCCTTGCATCCCTCTCGTTTCCCATTCTCCTTGAACCAAGTGCAGCCTGAACGAGCTTTGGGCCTGGCGTTTCTGCGTAAAGTAGTTCGCTTGGGGTTCAACGCTAGTTGCCGTTTAGGAAATGACCAGTAGGGGAAACCTTGATTCAGGTCGGTCCTAAGTGGGAACGGCCAGAATACTTCCGCTATGTGGCAGACGCGGAAAATCCTAGATCGCAAACCTCGTGACATTCCATGGGAGTGCCAGGCAGAGCTTTCTAGACCTCCTTTCCAATGGACTGCTAAGACGTGTCCTGAAGGGAATAGGTGGACATGTTACAGTTAAAATTTAAGTCAAGGTCACTGCTTTCAAATTAAAGATATTGCTAGTTAAGCCACAAATTGAAGCTATTAGTGTGCATCCTTGTTTAAACAAAGAATAACAAATGATAAGTTAAGAGTACTATCAATTAAAACTACAAGCACAATCACAAGTTATGTGTCAAGATCTTCTCTTACAATCTTCTATTCACTTATTCAACATGAACACATATTAAAAAAACAAAAGATTATTTTTCAATCAAACCATAGCTAATGAGTTTTAAATAAGTGGATAAAACATGGAAGATCTTAACAACACCTTATAAAAGAGTTTGCCTATAATTTCAATCCATAAGACTAATGTATTAAACACTTACTACCCTTTCCTTAGATAATAATGTATATCAATATCTTTGATTTATAATATGAGATCATATCTACATTAATATCTTTGATTATGATTTGTAAACTTAAGTTGTATCTTGTAGCATCAGTAACTTGGTGCCCTAGGACTTGACTCATATTACAACCTAATCTAAAAGATCATATTTAACATTAAAAGAATAATTTGAAATTCCAATTATGAAACACTAACAAATTAGAAAATTTTCACTTTCCTAACTTCTTACATAGTTATTAAATGATTTGGCTTCTTAATCT
The DNA here is from genome assembly GCF_053477565.2 of Lygodium microphyllum. NCBI lineage: Eukaryota > Viridiplantae > Streptophyta > Polypodiopsida > Schizaeales > Lygodiaceae > Lygodium > Lygodium microphyllum. Next base: position 83,076,906 of record NC_141162.1, read on the forward strand.
AATGAACAACACAACTTTATTCAAGTTAAGAGTTAAAATTCAAAATATTGTGAACTCAAAATTAGTTAAATAAATTCATTATCATAATTTATTTTAGTTAAATTATAAATTATTTAACAAATTAATTAAAAGTATCATTACTTCATTAATAAACTCATCTAATTTATTTAAATGCATTAAAAAATCAAATTTACACTTAAATTAAGCATAAAATATTCTATTTTAGAATATTAAATTTCTAAAAAGCTCACAATTTCTTGACTTCCTTATGTTTTATTTTTTGTTTCTTTAGTTCTCATCTTTGCAATCTTTAAACTTAGAGATCGTTTAGATATGTTGGTGAACTTACATTTCTTTATTTATAGGGGGAGAATATTCTTTTCTACCAAAGAATCTTTCTTTTGTACAAAATAATCTTTCATATGAAAGAAATACCTCATATGAAATTTTCTTTTGGATGAAAGGGTTGTTGCACTAATCACTTTCTTAATCCAATACGGTAATCCACATATTTGCTAAAGTGCCCTTCTATTATACTTAGTCTTTTTAGAGGCCATCCTATAATAGTCTTGTAATTTTTGTATAGTATGAATCCTATAGTTGTATTAATTTAACTTAGACTAGCATAAGAGTAACTATGATGTATAATAATTATGATATTAGTAAGAAGGTGTATTCCTATTAACATATTAGTGTAGTGTGAATATGGAAATGCAAATAAGTTATATAGTCATCAAATAACAATAATGAAAAATCATGTGGTAAGTTGCAAAGGTCTCAACTAAAAATTGGGTATTGTGAGAAAATATCAAATATGGGAATCAAGGTTAAAGGGAGAAATACTAACCCTAATCCTAAATGTGTATAAACCATTAAATGGAATACATGACTCATTACTATGTGTGGGAACTTTTGGTTTCCATTGTTCTTTATCCTCTTCTTGTCTATTTGCTTCTTTCATAGCAACCAAAGGAGTGAAAGAAGGAGCTTGAATGAGTGAGTTAGACTTTGTAAGTCACTTGAAGATCATGAGAAGCATGTAAGTTAGACTTTGTATTTTCTTAGAGATCATAAGTTACAATTTAGAGCAAAATATCTATATTCTATGTTGATGACATTTGAGTGTTTGGAACTTATAATGTCCAAGGATGGCATTTCACTAGATCTAGAGAATGTTAAAGATGTTCTTGATTGAAAATCCTAACTCAATCAAAGCATTTGTATATTTGTAGGGATGACTAGATGGTATCTCTTATTTATTCAAGTTCTTCTAGAATTGTGAGGAATTGAGCCTTGCTTTGTTGGCATTGAAGGGGATTCCAATTGACCAAACTTGGAGGGATTTTGAGTTATCAAGTTGGTTTGTTACGAAAGATTTTACTTGAAGGAATTTGGAGGGATTTCAAGTTTTCAACACGGTCTCCCCAAATTTAAACTTCAAACCTTTGGCATACCATAATTGTTGTACAATCTTTGGAGTTAATATGAAAAGAAATACCAATACAATATTTGGAGTTGATATGAAAAGAAATACCACTAAAAATTTTGGAGTTAATGTGAAAAGAAATACTATAAGGGGCGCAAAGGTTTTTAGGTCCAATCCATATAGGCTCATCTCTTTTTTTTGGGGGGAAAATCTAGCTTAGAGCGGCAAACTGCTAAATTTTCAATCTATCATTTATTTTATGCATTAGTTACATGCTATATAAATTAGGGTTCCACCTCCCTTCGTAGTCAAGGAAATCTGGTGCCATGTTTCCACCATCAAGATATATCAAGTTCCTTGAATAGGCGAGTAGGAGGCACCTAACTGCAAGCCACAAGAGCAATCAATCTGCTAAAAGAAAGTTTGGCAATCATGTCTTCTTTAAGTAGAATCTTACTTTGATTATATGTCACTCTTTGAAGAAAATTTTGGGGATAATGATGGAATGTTCAACCTTAGAATGGACTCTCAACATGGGTAGCATGCTAAAATTTTAGTTTTGGTCAAGCAGTAGGGACTTTACTACCTCACGATCCTAGAAATCAACAAAAAGAGAAGACTTTCATGCTTATTTAAAGGCACAAAAACAAGAAGACCATGTATCTAATAAAGAGATGCAAACATCTACCTTGGGGCATGATTCAAAAATGCATTCTCTATGCCATTGGGACAACACGGTACGTCTCAACATGTGGGACATCCATGATACTTTGGTGATGGATTTGACTTTCATGCTATGGCTAGTCATGAGATAAGTTTGTTTGAAATGCATGGCACAAATGTATTTGATGTTTAGCTAGGCATATTTGGTGTTCAACTAGGTGTATTTGGCATTCAACTAATAATACATTGAATGCATGGGAAAATGTATTTGAGAATGGCATTTGGCATACACAATCGCATGTATAGTTACATTGTTTGGTACTTGGGATGTAAGCATGGGTATCTCTATAGCCTCTAATATGCTTGGTCTTGATAGAATTGGGTTTGATCAAGGGTTGATCCATAAAATGTCATCTTTACTATTGGTTAGAGTGTAACACTTGGAATTTCCCAATCACACAAAGGGTCAAACACATAAGCATGGATATCTAACAGTGCATCTATAGCCCCTAATATGTCTAGTACTAATATAATTGGAGATGATCAATAAAATGTCATATTACTGCTGGTTAGAGTGGAACATTTGGAATTTCCCAATCACATAAAGGGTCAAATACCATTCAACTCATTGCTTTTTGTATCCACATGTTTATGATAACTTAGCACCAAATAGCAAAGCAAAGCACTTTATGGTGTTGGATATGTTGTAGCTCTTGTGTGTGAATACACATTAGGGTGTGCTAAGTGTGTGTGTGTGTGAGTATGGAAACTCCCTTATCACCTACCTACATTTAATAAGGATCAAAGGCATGGGAGCATACTTTGGCCTATATATTGAGGCCCTACCAGTTGTAGTTCCATGTCAAATCACTTAATTTATTGTTTAGCTTTGCTTATTGTTCAACTTTGCAGCTTTGTGTGATTGCAACTCTCTCCCTCCCTCCCATCCTCCAATAAAGAATGTTCTTACTCAATGGTACTATAGGCAAGTAATAGAAGGTTATCTTCCAATCAATATCATCATGAGGAGGTCAAGATGGGCTTTGGGTGCTTTGGGATGTAAAGCACAACCTTTGCTATAATGTCACTACTATTTTGCAATTGTTGTAAATTTGCCATTGTAGTGAGAGCAACAATTATGGTGAATCACACTTTATTGGAGAGAGAGAGAGAGAGAGAGAGAGAGAGAGAGAGAGAGAGAGAGAGAGAGAGAGAGAGAGAGAGAGAGAGAGAGAGAGAGAGAGAGAGAGAGAGAGAGAGAGAGAGAGAGAGAGAGAGAGAGAGAGAGAGAGAGAGAGAGAGAGAGAGAGAGAGAGAGAGAGAGAGAGAGAGAGAGAGAGAGAGAGAGAGTTACAAGTACACAAAGCTGCAAAGTTGAACAATAGATTGAGTGATTTGACATGGAACTAAAAAAGTTAGAGCCTCAATATATAGGCCAAAGTATACACCCAAACTTTTGACCCGATTAAATGTTGGTAGGTGTTAAGGGAGTTCACATCCACACACACTCTTAACACCACTTTTAATGTGTGAACACACACACTCTTAACAAAGCTTGATGTGTGAACTTGGAGTTCACACCCACACACACTCTTAACACCACTTGTAATGTGTGAACAAATGCACTCTTAAAAAAGTTAGGGCCTCAATATATAGGCCAAAGTATACACCCAAAATTTTGACCCAATTAAATGTTGGTAGGTGCTAAGGGAGTTCACCCCCACACACACTCTTAACACCACTTATAATGTGTGAACACACACACACTCTTAACAAAGCTTAATGTGTGAACTCACATTTGTTATGTGAGGCCATTGTGGGGAATTTAGAGTGGAGAGATCAATTTTGGAGGTTGAGAGAGTAGTTGAGCACCAAGAGGCAACTTGTTTGGTTGGACAATTTGGTGTGAAAGTTGGTAAGAAAACCCTAATTTACAATAGGTGACTTGATAAGGGCTAGCAATAGTGGTAGAAGTAATATCTAGGGCTAGCAACACATTGAATGAATCAATATGAGATAATGATCAATCTTGGAACATAATCTAAAGTAATCAACTTGTATTTAGGATTTTTAAGGGAAGGAAATGAGAAATCTCTCTCCTACTATATGTTGTCCCCCATACTTGGTACATATGCAATCTCATAAAAATAATCATAATGGTTAATTTTAGATCTAAAGTGTTTACCTCAAAATTTTCATGATCCTAGGTTTGTAATTAGCAAGGATTAGGGCTTGCATGGCTTCATTTGGATGCAAGATGCATAGAAAAAGCTATTCATGTGTGTGCAAACTTTGCTTTCTTGATGTCTTGCAACCTATTTCCTTGAGAATGAGAGTCAAAGAGAGGGAGTTGAGAGCTTACGAGAGAGTGAGGGACATAGAGTATGAGGCTCTTTGCATTCTATCTTCTCTTCTTCATCTTGTCATGGTGAGTGCCTTCATGAGCAAGAGCCTTCATGGAGTATGAGGCTCTTTGCATTCTATCTTCTCTTCTTCATCTTGTCATGGTGAGTGCCTTCATGAGCAAGAGCACATGTGTTGAGAGTGCAAGAGGGTGAGAGATGTCAAATGGGAAACCATATTCTTTTCTTCATCTCCTTGATCTCATTGTGAGTATCTTTTCATCATCATAGTGATAAAGAATCTAGATCAAAGGCAAAGGAGCATGCACTTGGATCAGGAACAAGGCAAGCCAATATGTGGGCTACAACAAATGTAAGTATTGGTAAGTGCTTTCTCTCATCTTGTATGGATCGATTGCATGAGTAGGTTAGATGAGAGCTAGTCTTTGTTTCGAATATGTCGCAACTTTTGAAATAATAAGAGTATGTACAATGGTTTGTCATCAAGCTCGTAGAGCATGACACATTCCTCAACAAGTTGTGCATTGTGTATCCAAGAACATATGAGAAACAAATCATAGTTAACCTCTTTCATAATAATAAAGTCAACTAGAAATTGTACTCCTACTATTTTGATTATCTAGTCTTTAAGCACACCATGTGGGTGGACTTTGTATCAACCACCAGTAGAGTAATCAAATTGAAATGCATTGGCTCAGTGGGTGGATTTTCCCATGCATGGAGCACATCTCATTTATATGCTTACTCTAGCCCGTGTATAAATGATTTTTCCTCTAATGGAGTCATCAAGGGTTATCGTTAGAAGGATAGTGTGATGCTTTGCTCCTTCCCAAAAAGTGTTTATTGCCAAGGCTCCTAGAGTTGGAGTAGTTGAGAGGTTGGGTTTCAGGCGACATGGTAATTTTGTAAGCTCTATTCCATCCATCCAATTTTTGAATGCTTGTCATATGGTATTTCTTTCATCAAGAATCTTAAGGGAATCAAGACGTCTGTGGATGTAAGGCTTAAAATGATGCTAGGTTCAATATCTTGATATAGAATTTATGATATCCTACATCATGTAAGTCACATTATTGGCCAAAGTAAAGTGGTTTGGTGGTGGAATTTCCAAGGTTTGGGATTTTAGCAAGATTAGTCGTGTGCGATGCATGAGAGAGGCTCAAATGATCGATGGTCTCCATAGTTATCTCTATAGTTCCTCTTGCACTGCCTTAACCCATTCCTTGACTTTATCTATGGTAGCCAACTCTTGCTCAAGATTGGGATACTCTCCTACTTTTATTGTAGTAGCTTTGTCAATCTAGGGTACTTATGTTGCACTCTTTGCACTTGAAATACTGTAGTGCATTAAAGGGTGGTTAGGCGTTTACTTTTCAACTTAATGTTAATGCATTACCACCTTTTATTGGCATTCTTTTTACCTACCCTCGATCCATTTACTAATATTGGTCCCTCAATCCTAATGTCCTCTTTCTTGCTTTGCATCTGGGTGATGGCATTCACTAGAATTGGGATAATGTATTCATCTTTAATCATCTCAATAGAAAAGAGACTTAAGGGTGTCAACGGTACAATGTCCTTACTACTACTAGCTTTACATTTGGGGTGATCTTAATACATGTGAGTGATTCTACACTCAAGGCCTTGTTGGTCTACTTTATTTTCTTTAGGTTGCTCTTGTCTTTGAGGGAAACACAAGGATGTGTGTCCTAGTTATTTGCAATTTTAGCAATCTATTATCTCCCGAGGGTAGATCATTCCACACCCTTGTCTTCATCCCAATGTCATGATTGGCAGTGGTTGATAATCCATCAAGATGGGATGACCCCTTAGAAAACAAAGGGATTTGTGTACTCCTTGTCCTCAATTACTTATTCTTCAATGTAATGAATAGGAGCATTACTAGGAGGGTGGATAATGATCAGACCTAGTGGGCTAGACACATTTGAGGGATTGATTTCAGCTCACTATGTGATTTGTCTTTGTTCTTAGGGAGATGCTAAGGCTAATGGTCAAAGTAACTATGGTTTTCTTGGATAGGTAAGGCTACATTTGAATTGTTGATAGTCAAAGTTTGGATTAGGGCTTGGAGTCCTCAAGAAGCTTTATAGTAAGTGGCTTCATGCCCAAAGCATCTGCAATCAGTCCAAGTGTGTGTTGGCATTGGGCACTCCAAAGGAAGGTGGTCTTCATCATTGCAATCTATGCATTGCATGTTTTGGCAATAATATTGGTATAGCTTTAAGGTTTCAACCACCTTTAAGAGCTCTTATTACGACTACTTCTTAACACATCAATCATAAGGTCTTACATGTCATTTGCCTTGGCCTTGTTGTGGCTTGGCTTGGCATCCTACCAATTACTTACGGCTCTCTTATCCCTTCTTCTTTCATTGTGCAAATCATAAATGTGTATAGCCCCATCTAGTACATCATTGATGCTGGAGCAATTAAGACCTAACTTTCTTGCCATTATCTCATAAATATTTTCATCACAAATGGCCTTCATGAATGCTTTTTTCATGGCCTTCGAAGTGGGTCTTTTGGCAATTGGAATTCACTTTAAAAGTCTTCTTACTATTGAGACATAGTCTAACATGCTCTCCTCTTCTTATTGCTAAATATTTATTAGCCAAAGGATGAGATTATCATAATAACCATCTTTTGTGAAGTGTTTAATAAAGATATCCTTGAGCAATATGAATGAGGAAATTTTTTTGGCATTAAGTTTAGTGAATTGAGTTCATCCCTTTTCTTCTAAGCACAATTTGAATAGGGGAAGGGCAAGAAGTAAGCTTTTCAAGCGAGCATTTAAGCGAGCATTTCTAGGCAACCTCCATTTCTTGTTCCACATATTCCACTTATTCCTCCTATTCTCTTATGCACATATCAAGCACCACGACCACCCCTACTGCCACCACCATCTCCACCACCACCACCATTGCTACCACCACCACCACTAATGCTGCCACTACCACCACCACCACCACCACCTCTACTGTTGCCTCCACTACTGCTGTCATTACCATCTCCACCACTTTCACCACTACCGTCCCCTCCCATGTTTCTCCCCCCATGTTAATTAAGGTCTCTCTCTCTCTCTATCCCCCATCTTCCACTTATTATTCTCTCTCTATTTTCTCTCCTCCCCATCTCCCTCTTTCTCACACACACACACACACACACTCTCTCTCTCTCTCTCTCTCTCTCTCTCTCTCTCTCTCTCTCTCTCTCTCTCTCTCTCTCTCTGAAACTTCTTGCTTCTTCCTCTCTTACACTCACCTTCTCTCTTGCTTGCTCTCTCTCTCTTTCTCTCCTTGTGTCACTCACAAATATATATACACCCACTCTCTCTCTATCCCACTTTCCTTTGCTCCTCTCTCTCTCTCTCTCTCTCTCTCTCTCTCTCTCTCTCCTTTCCCCCCTCTCTCTCTCTCAAGTATAGCAACTAAATAAAGAAACTGATGAATATTAGATTAGAGAGCACTAGACCAAATAAGCAACTCCTCTCTTTCTCCCCCTCTTACACACACACACACACACACACACACACACTCTCTCTCTCTCTCTCTCTCTCTCTCTCTCTCTCTCTCTCTCTCTCATCTCTCTTTCTCAAATAGCAACCTCTCTCTCTCTCCCCCTCTCTCTCACACACACTCTCTCTAAATTAGCAACTTTTCTCTCGCTCCCCCTCTTAATTTTGCAAGGGTCGTCCATCCATTTTTCACAACCCTCTTATTATTACAAGGGTCAAGGGTTTGCATGAGGTAAATTATCTTAAACACTTTTAGTTGTTAATATCAGGACAAAAAGAATATCGCATTGTTATCCCACATGCATATATACATTCACGTACCTCCCACTTTTATGTGCATGATTTGATATTATATCCTGATATATCACTTCTATTGTTGTGCATACATAAGCAAAAGTACATTGCACATGTTTCCACTACTTTCAATCGAGCATTATTGTGTGGACTTACTACAAGAGGATAGTGTATCAAATAGTTTGTTACACTTATTGTAGTAACATGCGATATCTATTGTTTTTCACTTTGTTTGAATAGTTAATATCGAGACAATAATATTACCTCATTGTTACTCAATCCACTGTGCACATATACATTCACATGCATGCATGTTTCTACACTCCACCCTTCCCTAAATATTTTGCACATGCCCTGTTTACACATCTTGTAGTATTGCAATTGAGCGAATGCCTATATAGAATCTCCTTCACTTGAACATCAAATATCAATCGAGTTCCATTGCTGGGGGGTGGAATTAGTGATCCCTAACAAAGTTTAATAAAAAGAATCTAATAATTCTAAAAGTACATATTCATCATACACATCAAATACCAATTGAGTTCCATTGTTGGGGGGTGGAATTGGTGATCCTTAACAACGTCTAGGACTGAACCACGGAAGCATGCTAGCTCGATCAAGTAGGGAAGCATGTGCTCCATAAGGATAGTGTCAATGGGGTTTCCCTCAAATGGGGGTGGGCATATAAAGGTGTTGGGTGGGTTCTTCCCTCTCATCCTCATTTTATTGCACTTGTAAATAAAAAGAATCTAATAATTCTAAAAGTACATATTCATCATGCACATCAAATATCAAATGAGTTCCATTGCTGGGGGTGGAATTGGTGATCCCTAACAAAGTCTAGGAGTGAACCATGGAAGCATGCTAGATCAGTCAGGTAGGGAAGCATGTGCTCCAGAAGGATAGTGTCCACGGGGTTTCACTCAAATGGGGGTGGGCATATAAAGGTGTTGGGTGGGTTCATCTACATCTTCTCCATGCTATCATCCACAAGTAGTTTTTTCGTTGGGTTGAAGTGCAGTCAATCAATGTCGTCACAACATTTCATGAAAAGGGGCTTTGTGTAACTCCTTCCGACAGAAGTTGTTGTGGGAGTTTCTCTGCACTTTCTTTGTCCATATTGGAATACAAAGGTTGTTTGACAACTTCACACATTCACTTCTAACCAATTGGAGTAGCTCACTTAAGTTATCTTCCTTCATGGAGCTCCAAATAGCAATGTCAAATAATGTAGATATTTCCTTCAAAAACCTAGCGAACCCTGGCCGCAAAATTACCCAATACCTACCCACTTCTAGGGGCTTCACTGGCAATGATCCCTTTTGCTTTGGCCGCCTATGTAGAAGCACCCCATTCATATCGAACATGATTAATTTTTGGGTTGTGGGAGGTAGATGTACATGCACACGTGGAAGGGTGAGCACCCATGTATTGGTATGATGAAAAAGAAAACTACATTACAATAAGATATTTTACAAGTTTATGTAAACATGTTACCTTTGCTCTTAGATATCTTGCATATTTGGTGAAGCGATTATAGACATGCAATCAATCTATTGGAATTTAGCGCTACCAATGCAAAGTCACCACATCCCGCATTGCAATCTAAAATGGTGTCCCCTTCTTTTGTGTATGTTTGCAAGAGTGAGCTCCAAAAAGCCCTAGCACGTTGCATACCACCTATAGTATTTGGTAGTCATATAATGGATTAGGAATCTACTAAATTTTTACAAAACATATCTACAATAGTTTAACAACATTGGATCTCATATTGACCTCTCATTGGGGATCCTAATGTATCTCACACCCACTCATTCACAGTAATGTCATCTTTTGTGAACTCCGAAGGGATGATTCCATTGTAAGCGATATCTGAACAAATGTACGCTAGAATATGTAGCACATGTACCTGCATTTAAAGATTGAAATACTAATTTTAGTACTTATACTCACTAAATGAAGCCAATAAGTGTGATACATAAACAATATCAAGCATGAGCATATCATGAATTTAAAACTCTCACCTCTCTACCTCCAATGACACATACATGCATCTTGCAATGAACAACATGTGCCATGCGTAAGGCCTAATACTTCTACCATGACTCCATTCGTTAGTGTCCATCCTCCACAACCTGCTCAACAAGCTCTACCATGGAGTGTGTTGTGACAAGGAAAAGTAACATCCTTGTGTCCTTGAGAACACGATGAGCCAAATACATGGCATCAGCTAACTCTGCCTCAATATGGGAGTTCCACGATGGAATTCCATTCCCCAATCCATGCAGGACACTATCTTCAGGGAGACAAACCACCATGATATCACATGCTGTGTTTGTGGTTTCTTCGTCAACCTTGACCATCTTGACTTAGTTGACCTCCTCCAATGCCTCTACCAATCAAGAAAATGCCTCACTTGGCTGCATTTCACAATGCATGTCTGCCGCTTCACCTTTGCCATCATAGCGGCATGGGAGATAGTGACTTGCAAAGGGTCTTCCATGGGCTTTCAATGTTGTGGACCTTTGCACATTGACTCCTTGATTAGTAACATATTCTTCTTACTGAATGTTAACGATAGATAATATTCTTCTTACATGTTTGTTTACCTGCATGTGTGGTTGGAACATCTTGCACCATTGTAGCTTCGTGGGAAAAAATGTCTTGCAAGTGGACTTCCACGTGACTCTTAATATGGCCCTCTGCATGATGAATTCATAATTAACATATTTTTCGTTCAAAATGTTATTGTAGATAGTATTATTGAGACACGCTAGTTTACCAGTGTCTGTGGCTAGATCATCCTCTAGCATTATAGGTTGAAAATAAAAAAATTGTATCCCCCTCTGCAAAAATACAGACCATTCTTATTGGCATTGTATTGTGGGAAAAAAAAAACACGAGTCACGCTTGTTTACTGGTAGTTGTCACGTCCCCTAGCACGGCTAGTCCATGTTCTTGCATTATTTCCTTTCCTACATAAGGACACACATCACTATTAACATCATATAATGATAGAATATTTTAAAGCTCTGACATCATCTGATCATGACATGTGTGGAATTCACGAGCATTGTTTCTTTACCTCTCTGTGCACGTGCCACGTCTGATGTGACCTCAAATCCAAGACACTCAGTTCTTCCACCCTCTGCATGTTAAAAAATATTGTTGATGTTACTTTGGTGATAAACAAGAATTACGTGCCTTCACATCATGAGTTTTGTACAAAAGCAAGCTTACCATCTTGGTGCTCTATAATACGTGTGTCAATTCCATGTGATGCCTCATTGCTTCTCGTCACTCATTGTTGTGCATCTCTCTATAGCGGTGTGTAAGGTAACACTCTCCAGTGCAAGATCTGGAAGAACTTATTGTATCCTTCTATCCATGCCAATGTCATGGACCTCCTGGGTGATGCCTTCCATTGCGATTTGCTCTTCAGTGGTATCAATGAAGGGGTCTACATGGTTTGGTGGTTACGATTCATATTCAAGGAAATATTTTCACTGGAGGGACACAAGAGATGTCTTGGCTATAGTACTTCAAAACATCAAACTTTTTAGGTGTGGAGAAACCAAATTAATTGGTGATGAGGGAGGCCTCTCTTCAATTATATTGGATGTGCACTTGCTCTTCTATTTTCTTTTTATAGTAATCACACTACTAGTATCAGTTTCCTATGAACCCATCATAGTCTGTTCATTAGGAGACAACAAAGTGCAATATACTCTTAAGAATGTAGCTCATTTCACTTACCATGCCTTTGGATCCTTGTGTCTCTTGTGTTTGTTTTTTCCTTGAGTACTTTTGGTACAAACTTTTCTCATTGGAGGGGTATTCACCTTTTGGATAGTCGAGGAAAATAGGGCATCTTCGATATACCTCCTTGTCCCACTCTTGCTCTATCTGGTAATCCTCATACAACATGCACGAATCCTCTTGCACATTTTCCTAGTCCTCACACTCTCCTGGCAGAGTTTGTATAGCCCTCCTCTCCATCCGCATGTACATGAACCTGACTTTAAAGTCACCATTACAAATCTTGAATGGATTGGTTGCTGCCCACTTCGTTGACTTCTGTGACTCTATATCTTTGTCTGGCTTGAAATCATGGAAGATAATGCGAAACATTTGCTCTCTATGTTTTCTCTTTATCTTTTGGTGGGTGTATTGGAAGAACAAATCGTGTTCCACTCGACTGTGATAGTAGTCCTCCCAACTCAAAAGTAATCTCTTTCCACCGCCTTACAACATGGCCAAAAATGTCTCTTGTCTTACCCAACTTCGAAACGATGCATTTCCATATACTCGAATCAAAGATATGTCATTAATACCAATTCGTCAAACTTATGATGCACATAATTTAGATGAACAAGAATAACCTACATTCAGACATGCTCATCAACGTTCGAATTTTCCTATCTCTCCATGGCCTTCAATATCCTTACGCTATCATGCCGCTACGCACACAGTGTGTAAAATATTCTAGAGTGTGGCTTTCTTATTGATTTAGAGATCCAATGCCATTTTAGACATTAGTGTTAGTGTCCATGGTTCAAAAATATTAGATTTTTGGACAAGTTTTAGCCCATTTTTTATATTTTAGATATTATCTCTTGTAAAAATCCATAAAACTGTAGATAACTTCTAGATTAGGATGACATGTAAAAGAAAGCATGTAACTTTCAGCCAATTTGAGAGGATTTTATGTAAAAAGAGAGATTGATGAAACCGCACAACGCGCGATCGTTGTTTTCAGGCAATGAACAACACTCCAAAGGGGGAGATGAAGAAGGAGTGATCTGGCAGAATTCTGGCCAAGTGTCCTGGTATTTTACCCCCCTTTTGGAGCCAATGGAAGCATGAGATTGGCAATCTGAGCAGCATAGAGAAAGGTATTATTTTATACACATTTTTGTCTATTAGAGTTATATCTTCTCATAATGCTGAAAGAAACTGACAAGCTTCATCTCTATTAGTATTCTTCTACATTTTCTAATACTTTTTTGGAGTATTCTTCTACATATTCAATTTCTTTGAACCCCTTCTCTTTCGTCTACTCCTCTCCTTGAATCTATCTTCACACTGCTATCTCTTATCCTCGTGGTGGACTTTCGACACCAAACGCTCCGACATCGTGTTAGAGGAAGTTTATGCTATCATTAGAGGTGAATTCCAAAAGATATTTGGGCTGATTTGGGGCTTCAACCATATTCAGAGAATTAGCTACATCATTGTTTTTTTAATTCATTTCTTACTCTACAGAAGATATCTTGTCAAAATATGCAAGTATTATGTGCCCCTATGGCAATGCAATATTTAGATGCTTTGAGTTTAATTAAAATGAGATTTTTCTCTTATTTCTTGGCTGTGGTAACTTATCCTTATCAAGAACTCAATTTGAAGCTCTCTTGAAGCAAGTCTCTTTTCCCTACAAGTCTTATAATTGACTCATAAGCTTTTGTCCCTGACAGTCTACATTGAATGTAATCATGCAAAGTTGATTCATGCTATGGCATCATGTATGAACGATGGGATGTAGAGTTGTTTATGATACATGATAGCTTATTGTACTTGATTTTATAATTTGTGATTGCTCTTACAGTCAAGAAAACAATCTTGATTTGAGATAATACTCTTGTGATCTTTGCTAAGAATATGCAGAAGCTCTATCACCATCTTCAAGAACTTGGCTTGAAACCTTCAATCCTTCTCTTATCTTTATCACCTCCAGAGTCTAAGCTCTTGAACCCCCTTACATTCTTTTCTCTTGCCAAACCCTTGTGGTGACCTTCAACCCTACGCACTACAACAACGCGATCTACCTCGTTTAGCTTTGAGGATGCCAATGTGTATACTCTCTCCTCGTTCAATACACCCCCCATCTTGGAGCCCCACTCCAAGCATTAGACAGTTCTGCATTGACAAAAACATTGTTACTTTGGACCAATGTAGTATGAGTACATATAGATGACATGTACAAAGAGGTAGTAACTTATTGATATCACTTCTCTCGCTAAGGCTAGGGTTTGCAAATTTTAGCAAACGTTGAGTTTTCTTGACGAGCTTTTCATTGACACTATAGTACGCCTCACCCCACTTGGTTCTAAACTCAGAGTCGAAGAGTTGTGTCCGTTTCTGTTCGATCGATTGCAGTACCATATCATACTCTTCTTGCACTTGGTAATTAGGGACAACATCATTGCATTAGAAAAAAATTGCATAGGAAAAACATTGTTAAGATACCTTGAAGAACTACCTACTTTCCACATAACATGGGCCAATGCAATTAATGGTGCCTTGTGTCATACAGAAATGGGTGTTGGCTTTCTGTGCGCTTGCACCCATGTCTTTGCTCATCAGTTAGCTTGTCAAAAATAGTTGCATGGTCAGCCAACCCTAGCATCCTTGCTTCACAAACAAGGTTTGGATACAAGGTATAGACAATTCCCTTTTGTGCCAGCCTATGTACATTTTATATTAGGATCTCATGAATATGGTCCATTGCATTCCTATTTGTACAAGAAATAGTTGACAAAATCTCCCCCTCTACCACACTTGTCACTTTCAAAAGGTGACAATCAACGTGTACATGTTGCCTCGCGTTATATAGAAAGATTGTTGGAAAAAATAAATTATGTTAAGGATGATGTAAGAAACAAACACATTGCAGAATGTTAAGGTCCTACGGTTTAGGGCCACTCACATGTGCGTGTCTCATTCATCCATGCTGTGAACCAATGGTTACCATCCCAAACATAAAACATGAAATTTGACAAAAAGGTCCAATCAGTGTTGCTGATTTTTACCTCGAAGTCCTCATGCTTCTTTAGCCAATGGGGGTCCCACTCAGTTCTAATCATATCATCAACCTCCTTGCACTGGTGTCTTAGAGTTTCTAAATGACACTATGAATATACCCATCCCTCTAATGTACTTGTTACTAAAAAAGGTTTCTGAGAGTTGCTTGTACCTCGATGTGACTTGTCTAATTGTAAGCATGGAAACCAAACGACATAATGGGATGGGTGGCAAAGGGGTGGATGTCCGCTTCTGAATGAGACGATGAAGTAATTAATGTCCAATCAACGTAAAGAAATAAAATGCATAATCTAAATCATGCTACCATATCTTACAAGCACTCACCATCAATGTTTTCAACCAGTCTTCTATACATGCTTGCACAATACATTTATCGCAAGTGATTGTGAGAGTGGTCTCATTAGTCGTTTCATCGGCATCTGTCATGCACTTCTTTTTGGTTCTTTGTGTTTGATTCTTCTTGGGTTGTGTATGGCCATGCCCCTTGTTGTGCATTAACATACTTGATGCTTTCCTCGTCAGTATCACTCTTTGATAGTACGAGCTTTCTCTTGCCCTTCTTTGCCTGCGCCATTGAAGCATGCCTACCTTCTCTTAATGTCACTCCTTCCCCACATGCAATTGCAATGGTTGCTTGTAGCTCGGTGGAAGTCAATGATCGTGTTTGTATTTCTCTTCCTCTCGCTCTTGGAGGGCGACTCCCCCCTTGTGATTGCATGTTGCCAGTGACAATAGCATATCATCCTGCTGTAGATTGTGGAGGAAAGTCAGAGTCCTCGGGAGACTAGTCCAGTCATTGCTCTCTTTCTTGCAGACAATGATTTGAAATAGGATAAGAGGGGAAGATAGAGCAATCTTAACAAAAATCAAGAGAGGAGCTACTTACTGTCTGTTCAATTGGCCATTACACAATTGCATTTTCCTCAACGTCAATCTCAGTATTGCCTTTGCCACGGGCCTTCACACGCCTTTGATGCACGATGGTGATAAGAACTCCCACTCATCCAGGGAGTAAGCTATGTGAGGGGAACATTTGTCGGATTAAACCTGTTGCAATCCTTTCATCGCCTAAAGGGTGACATGATCTTATCTTTTGAAATCAGATTTAGCCGTGATAGAGGGGCTTAGGGTTACTTCTTACAGATATATTGCTTCCTCAATTTCCTGCCAATGAAATACCAATTGAGAGAGAGAGAGAGAGAGAGAGAGAGAGAGAGAGAGAGAGAGAGAGAGAGAGAGAGAGAGAGAGAGAGAGAGAGAGAGAGAGAGAGAGAGAGAGAGAGAGAGAGAGAGAGAGTGTGTGTGTGTGTGTGTGTGTGTGTGAGTAAGTGAGAGAGGGACAGAGAGAGAGAGAGTGGGAGGGGAAGGGGAGAGAAAGAGAGGGGAAAATCCTGGGATAGAATGGTGAGATAGAGTATGTGACTGTGTTAGAGAGAGAGGTGTGGAGAGAGAGAGAGGGGGGAGAGTGATGGAACCATACAGAGGATAGGGGACATAAAACAAGAAGTTGAATTGCAAGGGGAGGGGAATCCTTTTAAAGACAAAGGAGAGAGAGAGAGAGAGAGAGAGAGAGAGAGAGAGAGAGAGAGAGAGAGAGAGAGAGAGAGAGAGAGAGAGAGAGAGAGAGAGAGAGAGAGAGAGAGAGAGAGAGAGAGAGAGAGAGAGTGTGTGTGTGTGTGTGTGTGTGTGTGTGAGTAAGTGAGAGAGGGACAGAGAGAGAGAGTGGGAGGGGAAGGGGAGAGAAAGAGAGGGGAAAATCCTGGGATAGAATGGTGAGATAGAGTATGTGACTGTGTTAGAGAGAGAGGTGTGGAGAGAGAGAGAGGGGGGAGAGTGATGGAACCATACAGAGGATAGGGGACATAAAACAAGAAGTTGAATTGCAAGGGGAGGGGAATCCTTTTAAAGACAAAGGAGAGAGAGAGAGAGAGAGAGAGAGAGAGAGAGAGAGAGAGAGAGAGAGAGAGAGAGAGAGAGAGAGAGAGAGAGAGAGAGAGTCACATACCAAGGGTGGAATGATTTGCAATGTGAAAAGGGGGGGATGGGTCCTGTTATAGGTGAAGGAGAGAGAAAATAGGGGGAGAGGGAAAGAGTGATGAAAGAGAGGGGAAGAGGGGGAGCATGCGATATGTTTAATTTTTTCTCACCAGAAAGGGGTTGCCGACAGCCCATTGTTGAACAATTTTTTTTTTGATGACCCATTCTTGGATAGTAAATTTTCACCCAACTAGATTTTGTAAGAGAGGGGGGGATTTAATAATGGGGAAATATGAGCTACATTGGCTGGTATATAAGGTGTAAGGACTTGATTTTTGACTATCATATAATAATACAAGTCTCCTTTCATCTTCACCTCTCTCTCCAAGCTTTCATGGCTTCTTCCTCTCTCTTTCTGTCTTTCTCTCTCCCTTTCTAGTATTTCTCTCTCCTCTTCATGCTCTTTCTCTCTCTTCTGCACTCTCTCTCCTCTTCTTCTCTCTCCCCTATCCTCTTCTTGACATAGTGGTATCAGAGCCTAGGTGTTTGGTCCCTTCTTCTTTCTCTCCTCCCTCTAGTTTTAGTTTCTTTTAGTTTAAGAACCCCAGTTACTCAGGTGCACAGGTACATTAGGACAGGTACAACATTGAAAGACCACAGATATGGTAGCCTTTCTTGGAAATTTCACCATGGCCAAGTTGAAGGCTCATAGGAATTAGAGGGAACTTTGACTACAGCTACTTTTCAAAGAAAGCTTCTTCTTGATTCGTATTCTCCCTTTCCCTCGCTCCCAGTGCTGCATAAGCCTCCATAGCCTTGCATAGGCCTCTTTCTTGGACTTCACCTCTCTGTTGACTTCTTTAGTGCTCATCTTCTGCTACCGTTGATTGACAAAAAGTCAAATCATATCCTCACCATAAGTTTTGGCAAGGCTATCTGGCAGCAACTTTAGATCCCTCACTTCCCAACACCACAAGCATAGGTTGGAATCATCTTCTAGCACATCTGCGTCTTCTTTTGGCACGCCATAGCTAACGTGCTCCCCCACTGACAGCACGCTGCTCCTCAAGGAAGCCAAAGTTACATCATGGGGCCCGTCAATGCTGCTAAATCTCCCTAGAAGCTTTGTAACTAAACTTGACAAAGGAAGACTGCTCTCTTCAATAACACGAGAAATTTTGGACCATAGGTTTGCGATGCCAACGCCCTGATTCGGACAAGCGTCCCGCTTGAGTATTCCTGCAAATCGAATGCAAAGAAATTCATAAGGCCACTTGCTACTTCCTACAACACCTTATTGTGAACCCAAGGTGACGCTTTGCATGAAGCTTGGGCGGCAACATTTGCAGCAAATACACCCTCATCCTTGTCTCCTGCAAAGGCCTTTTCGAGTGCAACTACTTCCAAGATCTTCTGGGCAGCAAATGCCAACCATGATTTTAGCTCTCCATCAAGCTTAGTCTCATTCTAGAGATCGACATCAGTATGCAAAATAGACGATGATGTGGAAACCACAATTTTATATTTTCCCAGTAATTTGCCCAATTCTTCCAATTGTGCAAGTGACGTGGACAAATTGTTGGCCCAGATATTCCTTTCATCAACGGCTCCAACAAACAAGAGTTTGCCATGTGGAAACACAACTTCCTTGATAATAGTCAAGGTCTTACCACCTCTTACAAGGTCAACTCCAAGTGCAGATACACTTTCCAATCCAATGATGGTCTTGTACGCATCCACTAGAATGTCAGCAAAATATGTCTCAACAAGGAATTTGATTCCACTAAGCTCAGTTCCTAAAAAAAGGAAGGACTGAATCAAGAAGAGAAAGATAATAAAACTTTGGATCAACCCCTTTTCCTAGCTTAGCCAACAACAGATATGATACAGGTGAGCAGTGTCATCACAAGCAGATTGATAAAAAAATGAACCCCACAGCTCTATCAATAGCTAGTCTCTCTAACTGGGTCAATGGGTGACATGTCATATCACTTTGAATTGCTTCTCATTGAAGGCCCTACCCAACATGGAAGATTTGAGTCAAAGATGTGAGGTATACTCAAGTCTTTGCCATCAATAGAGCTTGCCTACCAATTTGGAAGAGGTTTGGAGCACGAGAAGGCATTATGGGGTTAACTTTTGGGAGATTCTTCTTCTATGGCCTTCAAAGCATGCATGGAGCTATTGAAGCTCAACCCCTCCTTCTCCCCTTGAAGAATCAAGCTTGAAGACTCAATTCTTGGCTGAAGATTTGTCATCATGAAGCTGATTGGAGCATTGAAGAGCAACCTTGGGACATTGGCCACTGATTCTTGGTCCTTCTTCATTATCAAAGAGGTAATTAACTCTTGAACTCTCTTTTATTTCCATCCTATTGCTGAGCCAAAAGGCCAATTTTTAGGAGAGATTGAAGTAGTCAATTATGCATTTTATTGAAGTTTTCAATGCTTACATGCTACCAAT
This sequence comes from Lygodium microphyllum, assembly GCF_053477565.2. Taxonomy (NCBI): domain Eukaryota; kingdom Viridiplantae; phylum Streptophyta; class Polypodiopsida; order Schizaeales; family Lygodiaceae; genus Lygodium; species Lygodium microphyllum. The sequence continues at coordinate 83,096,448 of NC_141162.1, forward strand.
TTAATCTCAGTCCTCTCTTAGGCTTTCTTGCATTGAAAATGGTCCATTCTATGCTGAAAATTTTCACTACTATTTAGTGATTACCTCACCCTAATCTCTTGACTTGTGATGATTTTTTGAGCATAAAATAATCTCTAAAATCCATTGTAAATGAGGTAAGATAGTAGTGAGTCACTGCTCGGTAAGCCCTTCCCCTATTCCCAATTCAAATCCATGCAATTCATGAAAAGAATTACTTCAAAGTTCCCATGCATAGCATGCTGATTGTTTAATTAATAAATGTCTACCATGTATATTCAGGGTGAGGAAAAAGCCCGATGCCAGGCGAGGTGGAAAGACAAAAGAGGGGTGACCCTCCCCTTGCCATCAAAGACCCTGAAGGGGTGTACAACTCGGCCGGGGGGAACTTTGCCCACCTCCCGATGATCCAAAGCACGAACTTGTTGGCAAGTGAAGAGATATTTTGGGGACATTGAGAATTGGCATGTCATGATGATGCCATTGATGTTCTTGGGATTATGCCACTAATGTATATGGAATATTGATGTACCACTGATGTACTTGCAATGATGTATGACTAAGAATCAATGCTAAAATTTATCTTTAGATACACATGTAGTCATGTATGTAGTTATGATAGTGAATGTAACAAACAGTGCATGTATGATGCTTATATGTGAGTGACACGGCCATGGGAATGCTCATTTTCATGCTCAACAATGATGTTATGGTGTAGACCATGTGTATGTATGCTGAAGCAATGTATGGTGCCATGGGAGAAGTGGTTGTAGAAATACAATAGACGGCAGGGGACCATATTTCAGCTCTCTTGAATTCCTACAGGGTGTTGTAGACACTTTTAGTCAGTGTTACAGAGGTAAAGAGTGAGTACCAACACTGAAGAGCAAGTCCCAAAGAGTTTTTTCAAACCTCAATAACCCCCCTATCAATTTGGCACTTTAGTTGGGCAGCACCACCCATCCCTTACAGGCCAAAACAGTCCCCTATTGCTCTCAAACAGGGTGCAGGACTGCATAAAATAGCTATAGATTTGCCATTACAGAATTTTATCTACTAAACCTGTAGTAGCGTGCCTATGCTTACTTCAAAGAGGACATCCTTGGCTTTGACTTGAACAAAAAAGTAGGTAAATTTTAGCTCCCTAGCTCAAGTTGCGAGTAAAATAGTGAGCAGGGGTCTAACGGGACTGCACCTAACCATGGCAGGGAATAAGAGAAAAACTAAGGCAAATGATGACCTCCATCAACAAATAAGGGATGCACGCACCCCGAGGGTTGAAACTAACCCTGATGTGGAAGATGAAGATTACTCTCATGACGTGGGGAGCCTCAACGCACTCACTAACACCCTCAGTTTGCATGAGACAAGGCATGCTGAGAGGCATAGAGAATTGATGGAAGGCATTGGTCAAATGAAGACCACTATGGACACCCTTGTTGCCTAGCTCATAAGTGGATGGAATTCCAAATGAAAGGGAAGGAACATGAGGATAGGTTGGGTATGCATGCTGAAAGAGTGACTGGCCCATCAGTGAGTGCAACAAATATGAACTCCCAATGTATTTTGGGGAAAGTAGGCATCCTTAACAACACTTTTGAACAAGGAGAGGCTTCACATAGGCAAGAGGAGCCCATGAACAATGCAATGAGGGGTAATTTCTAGCCATTGCAAGGGCCCATGCCATCTATGCAAGTTCAGTCATCTTTTGGCAGAAATTACTCTAACAATGGATCATTTTTGGGCAGCCACATGGATTAGCCTCAGTTTGGATATATGGGACAACTACGTAATCATGAAAGAGAGCTGAGAGACAAGATTGTTTTCTCAAAATTCAATGGTCAATCGCCATCTTTAGCTAAACTCAAAGAGTGGCCTTCCAAGCTTGAGGATTGTTTTGACGTCTTGCCCTGTAGAGATGACCAAAATATCAATTTTGCAACCATCCACTTGGAAGGATTTGCACGTACATGGTGGAGGTACATTAAAAGAGAAAATCAGCATAGACTTATGGGAAGCGTTCAAGGCACTCATGGTGTAAGTATTTGTCTCACCGGTGGAGAAATAAAAGCTTGACTGCAAATGGTATGGCCTTGAGCAGCGTGATCTTACTGTTAGAGAATACACAAATCAGTTCCTCAACCTTACCATGTATGTTGAGTCGATTAGTGATGATGCCAAGTTACACAAGTATGGGCTAGATCCCCAACTCTCGGCTGATGTTTTAGCTCAAAATCGGATTTGTTCAAAGCTATTGAGTTGGCTAAGAGGTACTCTCGTAAGTATCTTAGGGATGCTTCATTTCAACATGGACAGTAAAGAGGGGCATCTCAGACAGTGTTTGGGCAACAAAAAGGACCTATGTAGTCACATTTTGGGCAGCAAAGAGGTGTTGTAAGGCTGGGACAGTTTGGGGCAAAGTTATGGTGGTGGTAACGTGCCATTCAACACTACTAAGATCCCCACATACCCCACTTTTAATGCCTCAAGTCCACAAAGTAATTTCAAGAAAGCAAACATCCCGAGAATGGATAATAAGCAAGGGGAGAAAGCAAGAATAAAAATGCTTCAGCCTTTGGCAATCCCATGGATTTGTATAAAGAAAGAAAGGAAAAATGGCTTTTTTTCAAGTGTGGTGAGAAGTATACAACTGATCATGCCTCAAAATGTGCTTTTAGAAATGCAAAGCCACGAGTTCACAGCATGTTGGTATTTGAGGACTCAGAGAAGGACCCTGAGGATGCACATGCTTTTATGATGATTGCTGAAATGGATAATAGTGATGAAGAATTTGGTCAAGAAGAGTTCTTTGACCCTATTGACTCTTTTCCTTTTGACCCCTACGGTCATGTATCATGGGATATGGGTGGAAAGAATGAACCACATGCCAAAACACATATTGCCACTATTTATACCATATCTATGGATGCTTGGATAGGATCTAGAAGCCCTAATACATTGCGTATTAAGGGAAAAATTCATGGGAAGGATGTGTTTATACTTGTAGACAATGGTAGCACTCGTAGTTTCATTAATAGAGCAGTCATGGACATGCTAAAGTGTTTTCCCACTGATTTACAACAGTCATTGAAGGTGCAAGTTGCCAATGGGGATGAAGAAATTAGCACTCAAGTATGCCATGCTATTCATATTTAGCTTACTGAAAATTTTAGCAAATGAATTTAATTGCATTGGAAATGGGGCCTATAAATGTTGTCTTGGGTTGTGATTGGCTAAAAAATTTGGGCACTATAACCATGGATTTTCCTTGCTATATACAGAGTTTGTCAGTGCGGGACAGCTCATTCACTTGCAGGGAATTCCAAATAACAGTGAATTTTAGCTCATTACCAGCAAATAACTCAGGAAAGAGTTTAAGAGACGGTCCCAAATCTTTGTATTGCAGTTAAATAAAGAAAATTTTGATCAATCCACTAAACAGTAAAGAATTCAACATTGAGATCTCTTTTAGAATAGTACAAGGAACTCTTCCAAGTACCTACAACACTACCCCCTAATAGGGCGGTTGATCATCCCATAGACCTGGAGCCTCAGTCAAAGCCTATGAATAAGCCACCTTACAGATTGTCTAGGTATGAAAGGGAAGAAGTTTCCAAACAAGTCAAAGAATTACTGGACATGGGATTTATTGAGCCTAGTTCTTCACCATATGCTTCCCCTGTATTATTGGTCAAAAAGAAGGATGGATATTTTAGGATGTGCATAGACTACATGGATCTTAATAAGGTCACTTTGAAGAACAAGTACCCCGTTCCATGCATAGATGACTTGCTAGATGAGCTCAAGGGGGCTAAGTACTTTACAAAGATAGATTTGAGGTCAAGCTATCACCAAATCTGCATGAGGGTAGGGGATGAGGTCAAAATAGCATTTCAGACTGATCAAGGGATTTATCATTTCTTAGTTATGCCTTTTGGGTTAACTAATGCACTGGCCACCTTTCAGAGCTTATTTAACAAAATACTTCAACCCTTTCTTTTCATATTTGTGTTGGTTTTCTTTGATGATATCCTCATCTATAGTAGATTATTGAAGGATCACCTTTGGCATATGAGGTAGGTGTTTGATGTATTGAGGCAGCATAGACTCTTTGCCAAGGTGACAAAATGTTCTTTCATGCATACAGAAGTGGAATACTTGGGGCACATTGTTCATGAAGATGGAATTAGGGATGATCTTAAGAAAGTGCAATGTATAAAAGACTAGCCCACACCTGCAAATACCACTTCACTTAGAGGATTTCTTGGTCTCTCATCATTCTATCGCAGATTCATTAGGTATTATGCCACTATAGCAGCTCCTTTGACAAGTAGGCTTAAGAAATAGGCATTTTTCTGGGATACCATAGCTAATAAGAGCTTTAATCAGCTCAAGAAATTGCTTACATCAGATCCCATCTTGGTATGCCTAGATTTTTCGAAAGAATTCACCATTCAGTGTGATGCCATTGGCAGAGGCATAGGGGCTGTATTGTTACAGGAGCATGGGGTTATAGCGTTTGAGAGCCGCAAACTTGTTGAAAATGAGATGAATGTATATGACCAAGAGATGTTGTCCATCCTTCATGCCATTAAGAAATGGCACCACTACTTATATGGCAGCAGATTTAGGGTTAAGAGTGACCATAGGGTCCTCAAGTATTTCCTCTCTCAGTCTAATATTACCCCCAAACAACGTAGATGGGTAGCTACATTGCAAAACTATGACTTTGACATTACACATACGCAGGGAAAAGACAATGTAGTTGTTGATTCGTTATCTAGAATGTGAGCCTGTAAAGTTTCAGCCATCATGGAAATTCATAATGATTGGATAGAAGACCTTCAGGAAAACAAGGATAGCACCTTAAAACCAAATGGTTTACTTCAGCCATTGCCTATGCCCGAAGGCAAATGGACACACATTACTATGGATTTCATTACCGGCCTATCAGTGACCAAAAAAGGATGGAATAGCATCTATGTAGTTATGGACAGACTCACCAAGGCAACCCACTTCATTCCTACAAAGACTCAATATAATGCTCCTCAAGTAGCCAGCCAATTCATGGAACATGTTTTCAGATTATATGGCTTACCATAGGTCATTGTGCATGACTGGGATGCTAAGTTAATGAGTAACTTTTGGCAGGCAGTTTTCAGCTCTATGGGCACTCAGTTAGCCCCTTCCCACTGCTTACCATCCACAAACCAATGGCCAGACAAAGGAGTTAACAAGTGGTTGGAAACTTACTTGAGGCATTTCTATCATGATGTGCAGCATGCTTGGGACTCATGGTTGCATTTGGCTGAGTTTGCCTATAATAACTCTACACACTCTAGCATTGGAGTTTCACCTTTTGAGGCATTGTACGACTATAAGGTGCCCCTTCCCACGGTTATCTTCAATGATAAAATAAACTCACAAAGCAAGGAGGAGTTGGATAGAATACATGCCTTACTTTAGCAGTGTAAAGTCAACTTGAAGAAAGCTCAAGATAAAATGAAGCTTTATGGTGATGGACAAAAGAAGGGATGTTGAGTTCCAAGAAGGGGATTTGGTGCTTTTGAAGGTGCCCAAGTCTAGATATACCACCCTTAAGGATGGGTCCAGCAACAAGTTAGCTCACAGGTTCTATGGGCCATATCGGATTGTCAAAAGAGTGGGAGACTTGGCATATCGGTTGGCATTGCCCCCATCCACAAAGATTCATAATGTCTTCCATGTGAGTCAATTGAAGCCCTTCATTGGATCATCAATGGATTATGTTGAGGAGCTACCACAAATAGATGAAGAAGGCATCATTCAATACATACCCGAGCAAGTCATAGGACAAAGGGAAAAGAAGCTTTGCTCTCGCTCCATCATAGAATACTTGATTAAGTGGCGAGGTTTACCACTTGAGGAAGCTTCTTGGAGGCCAGCTTCAATTTTGGAAGAGTTTCCATACCTATTAGAAACAGATTTGGCCACTATGGACATCAATGGACATCATACATGGGCTAAAAGTACTCCTCAAGAAATCCATTTTGACTTATGGTACACCCCGATTAAAGTCTCCTACAGAAAGTTATGACAGATTTACTATAGCAGGGCCCTGAAGTAAACAACTCGTTGTCCATTGTCTGCAGCTCGCATTTACTCAAGATATTTGGGTCAAATATTCATTCCCAATAAGACCCATGTATCGTACATACCCCAATGACCCATCATACACAATAATACCTCTTCATTCATTAGTATACCCCCATAATAATGCACCAGAGTAGTACTCTGATCTGCTCCTGCGTAGTTATCATAAGTGCCCAAATTGTTTTTTAGGGCAAAAACCTTCGAGTGGGGATGGAATGTAAGAGAGGGGGGATTTAATAATGGGGAAATACTAGCTACACTGGCTGGTATATAAGGTATTAGGGATTTGATTTTTGACTATCAAATAATAATGCAAGTCTCCTTTCATCTTCACCTCTCTCTCCAAGCTTTCATGGCTTCTTCCTCTCTCTTCCTGTCTTTCTCTCTCCCTTTCTAGTGTTTCTCTCTCCTCGTCACTCTCTTTCTCTCTTCTTGCAATCTTTCTCTCTCTTTTGCACACACACTCTCTCTCCTCTTCTTCTCTCTCTCCCCTATCCTCTTCTTGATAGATTTGTGGTTTTTTTTTCTGCCCATTAAGGGGTTGCTGACGACCTGCTTTTGGGGAAAAAAACAAACCACAAATCTGAGAATATACAGCATGGGAGAATAGGGACCAATAGGGTATGGGTTTTTTTTCCGCTCTTGGGTGAAAAAAAAAACCCATACCCTATTGGCTCTTATTCTTCCCATGCTATATATTCTTGGATCTTTGGTTTGTTTTTTTGCCAAAAAGGGGTCACTCGCAGCCCCTCATTAGGTGAAGAAAATCGACAAATCCAGTTGGGTGAAAAGTTACTCTCACAAGGAATGGGTCGCTAGAAAATTTTTCGTCCGATAAGGGGTTGCTAGTGACCCCTTTCTGGTGAGAAAAAATTACACACATCACACGTCCCCCTCTCTCATTACCCTTTCTCTCTCTCCCCCCATTATCTCAACTAATTAACAAATATTTACTTAATTAATTTTATGAGCAAAAGAGAGAGATATAATTTATTTTAATAAACAATGTGCATATACATTCCAAAGAAAATTGATTTATGTTGCACATTTTTAAAAACTAGCTCTAATTATGAAACTGGATCTAGTTATGAAGATAATTGTTATTATTAATGAGGTATTATATGCCAGTTCATGGAAGAAAGACTTGGGAAACCCTCCCAAGACTAGCTTATTAAAACTATGCTTGTAGTATACAACAACAAAAAGAACTAGTCTAGTGGATATTCACTTGGCAGTTAAGTGCACCTGGGTGATGACATTGCTGGGATGGGTGACCTCTCGGGAAGATTTTCCTATAAGCTAGTGGGAGCTTCTCATGCGCAGCAACGGCACCACTGAAGCCTTCGTAGCCCATTGCCAAGTATGCAAAGGCCAGGATGTCAAGGTCTATGCCTTGGTCACTACCTTGGTCGTACACTAGGGAGTTTGCGTCGCATCCGTCCCCGCGACGCCCGTCCATCCGTGCTCTCTCTCTCTCTCTCTCTCTCTCTCTCTCTCTCTCTCTCTCTCTCTCTCTTTCTCTCTCTCTCTCATGTAAAGACAAAAAAAACAAAAAACCTTATTTAATTTCTCCTAAATTGAGAAATTATTTCACTAATTTAAAAATATTTATTAATTAGTTCATTAGTTCATTAAGTAACTAATTAACTAAATAATTAATTATTAACTAGTTAATTGCTAATTAATAGTAATTACTATATAATTAATACTTAATCAAGTAATTAGTAATTAGTTAGTTAGTAATTACTATTATTTAGTAAATAATTAATTGAGAAATTATTTAACTAATCTAAGTAATTAAAGCAAAAACATTATTTAATTTATCTTAAATTGAGAAATTAATTCACTAATCAACCAATAGTTATTAATTAATTAATTAATTAATTAATTAATTAATAAGTAATTAACTTTATTATTAAATTAACTTACTAATTAATTAATAGTATAATTATTTTATTAATTATACTCAATATGTAATTAATTTAATAACTATTGAGTCAAATAATAAGTGAACAAAATTAACTATGAATTAATTAATTAATTATTAATAACTTAAATGTTATGCATTAAATTAATTAGTAATTAGTTATTTAGTAATTAGCATTTCACTAATAGTAATTAAAATTAGTTAATTAACTAATTACTAATTAACCTTACTAATTAATCTAACTAATTAACTTAATTATTAAATTAATTAAATATACTAAATGAGTAATTAGACAAACAATTATTGAGTCGAAAAATGAGAGAAATAAAATTAACTATTAACTAGATCAACAAATTAACTATTAAGTATTTAATTAATTATTAATCAAATTTCTGTACTAATCAATCTATTGATTAACTAAGTAACTAATAAAAATTAAGTAATAAATTTTTTGAACAATTAATTAATTAATAACTTTTTAAATTCAATTATTTAATAAGTAATTAATTAATTAAGCAACTAATTAACCAATAAATTAAGTACCTAATTAAAAATTAAGTAATTAATTAAGCAACCATTTAACCAATTAAGAAATTAAGTATTAATTAACAAATAATATTATATTGTATATTTTTTACTTAGTTAAATAATTAATCACTTAAAATTAATAATTAATCAATAACTAATTTGTATATTAACTATTAATTAATTACTTAGCCAATAAAATTATATATTGATCAATTAATTGAAATTAAAAACTAATTGCTTAAAATTAATGACTACAAACTAAAAAACAATTAGTATTAACCAATAACCTGTTACTTAAAATTAAGAAATAATTTATTAAAATTATAAACTAATAATTAATTATAAATTATTTATGAATTAGTTATAAATTACTTAAATATCTTTAGTTAGTTTTTAGCAACCTATGAATATCTTTTATTCAAGTAGTAATTGCTCATGGTAATATTATGTATTTATTTTATTTAAAAATATTAAATAATTTTATCACATAGTTATTCAGTAATTAAAATTATTTATCACTCAATTAATTAACATTAATCTATTAATTAACATTTTTATTGATTTATATAAATTAAATAATATTTAACAAGATTATATCTGTTAATTCATTGATTAGATAATTAGTGTATCGATCAAATTATATAAATTAGAGTATTACTTAATTTCTTAATTGATAATAGTTATCTTATTTTTTAATTCATGTATATCAACTAGCTTATTAATTAATTAGTTATTATAGTTATCAATTAGTATGAAGTGAACCATTAGTATATTAATATTACTTAACTTGTTTATTAAGTTATATATTACTATTAATCATTTCATATAAATCAATATATTGTAATAGCAATACTAATTAATCAGTTAATATGATTGTACATTAATACATTAGTTGTATGGGATTTCTTTGGAGGGAATGAAGAGAGTGCAAGTGCATGTGAATTAGGATCATTCTGCAAAATATAACTAGCACCCCCCCCTCTCACATCTCTCTCTTCGTATGGCACATGTCTCCTAGTCTCCCTTTCTCCATCTCTCTCTCTCTCTCTCTCTCTCTCTCTCTCTCTCTCTCTCTCTCTCTCTCTCTCTCTCTCTCTCTCTCTCTCTCTCTCTCTCTCTCTCTGAGACATGCATTTAATGCCCCACTATGTCAAAGTGGTTATATAAGGCCACACACCCCTATGACACAATGCCTCCCCCTCCCTCAAGTTGTGGCTTATTTTCTTAATCTCGCATGTATGTACACATCTTCCCCCCTCCTCTCTCTCTCTCTCTCTCTCTCTCTCTCTCTCTCTCTCCGTGGCACCCACATCCACTCACACACACACAACTCTCTCTCTCCCTCACACAAATCTTTATATCCTCTCTCTCTTTCACTCACACACACACACACACTCTCTCTCTCTCTCTCCCTCTCTCTCTCTCTCTCTTTCTCTCTCTCTCTCTCTCATATGTGGCACCTGTATCCATACATACACGCACACACACACACACACTCTCTCTCTCTCTGTCTCTCTCTCTCTCATGCCAAATACTTTATATATATAGCACTTGAATGAACACAAATGCATATACACTCTCTATCTCCCCCCCCCCTCTCTCTCTCTCTCTCTCTCTCTCTCTCTCTCTCTCTCTCTCTCTCTCTCTCTCTCTCTCACACACTTTAACTAAGTCTTTCAATGACACCCATATCTGACATGAGTATTCGTACATGGTAGATAGCTTTGGAAATGGATCAACATCCAGTGCTACACCAAATACTGAGGTCCGCATATATGTATTGTCCCTCTCTGCCAAACCGATTATGCACTACACAAGTAGTCGGTTCCTGATGTTGAAGAAGAAAGACATTTGCAATGGCAATGGCTACTATGTTCTTGCTATCACCCATGCAAATGTCCGAATACAAAGCATGCTTGATGTGGAAGAGGAGTGATGCAACAATCCTCTTATGTTGTAAGTGTGGTTGAGTACACTGAGTCTTACATCATTTGCTTCAGAATACGAGCACTATAGAGAGAGTGGAGGAGATCCGAGTATTCTATGATGGAAATGTGGCATACAAGCTTCCACCAGTAGCAGACAATATGCGACCAATGGAGGGTATAGAGAAATAGTACGATGGCCATTGCTAGACAAAGCCCACGTCAACATCAATGGCATTCCTCGGTACTGTTTGCCGAAACAAATGTATTGGAGAGCTAGAGTGTCCCAATAGAGATTGTACTAACATGTCAATTTTTAGCTCCCCAAACAAGATGGCATGGATAGGTGCAAGATTCTTCATTCACTCCACTATCATTAAAGTGATTGCAGAGTCTCATGACATGGTTCTAGTACCCTATTGCAAGTAAATTGCACTAATCAAGTCCAAATACATGCCATGTAGGTAAACTCAGTACCACCATACTGACTATTGGAATGTCAATTGTTGGTCTTGAAAGACTGGATGCTTGTATTGTAAGAACCCCCCCCATCCTGCTCTCCAAGTGCAAGTGTGTAGTGTATTATGTGATATCAGCAAGGCCAATGTCAAGACTATTTATTCATCAAGGCACACATAACCATGAGGTGCAAAGAGGCACATGTAGAGCTAATGTCAAAGAGGTGCAAAAGATTGTAGAGGAAATTGTAAGAGACTTTAGTGTAGCTAGATCTCGACACTTGCAAATGACTGTGGCTAGAAGGCTAATGATGGGTGCCTTGGTTCATGAGCAAGGTGTCCTCATATCCGACACTAAACTCTTGACGATGCTTGAGGAACTCCAACCACTCATTCAGAGGAACATCTAACATATTATTCCATTCATAACACATTTCAAAATATCTTTAAAAGGCCATGCATATGAAGATCAATATTTTGTACATGGAGGTTCAAACACATGGTCCGTGCAGCACGCGCTGAGAGTGATCAGGGAATGGAATCTCATCTTCTAAAGTTAAAGAAACATTGTGCATATAGATTTTTCCATGGTAGCCTATTTCCTAGGCAAGCCATTGACAATGATAGTAGGTGCTTTACATTCAAAATGTCAACAATTGGGCCAGCCTCAAGGGTTGACTTAGTGAATCGTATGCGAAGGAATGGAACTGGGGACCTATAAAATAGCTGGGTATGCTTTGACCACGTGTATCGCATTAATGATTGGACTACCATGGCAGCACTTGTGTATGATCTAATGTAGTTTCTCTTACCTGATTCTACCGTCACAACACAAACTTAAGTGACATAGTTCTCCTTACTCTCCCATTCATGTCTTGTGTTTCTATAGTGTACAAGAGTTGGTGACTCCGGTAATATGTGAGATGAAGGAAGAGGATACATATGCACAAGCTCTTTTTTGGACAAAGACGAATGAGGTGATGGAGAAGTGTGGCCACCCAAGCGTTAATTTTCGAGGATTCATGGCAGACGAGGTAGCTGCCAATTGGAGGGCCATCCGCACAATGTTCAATGGTGATTCGGACAACGTAATGCAAGGAAAGGAGAGATCTTGCTTATTTCATTGGGAACAAAGTCTCCAAATACACACATCACAGTATGTGCACAAGAGTTTTCAAGATGAGCATAAGCGCTTGTGCCACATGTGGAGGTGTGTAGTCACGGAAGATGATGTAACAATGCAATATTGATTCATTTGAGCTTGGTGGGCCTCAAGGAAAGTTGCGGATTGCAATATACCAGCAATGGATTTTTGGCTTAGTTGGTGGCATATCATATATCCATGTTGGAAGCGGCACTTTGTTGGGGTAAGACTAGTTTGTGATAGTAGGATGTGATGTGTGGTGCATTTTTGTCTCATGCTCCACACCTTCTCGTACATTGCTCACATGCTAACCACAACCTTGGCAGAGCCAATGCATGCAAGTTGGTTGGCAGGGGAGGGATTCAAGGGATCTATCAGCTTGTACGATGCATGTGTCAGTGATTTGGCCAACGCTCTACTACAGAGCACAAAATGACATGCATTCATTGGTGGAAAGTTCTATGGTGTAGGACCTAGTGTAGAGAAGCTTTTGAGTCAACTACAACAATGAATTAGCCCCACACCTCAAGAAACGGTAAGGATGGTTGAGGAGGTGGCAAGAGGACGTCTCGATTTTCAAGGAGATAATGTGACTATAGTAAGAAAATGCAAGATTGATGGGAAAGTGGGGTCTGAGGAAGCCAACGCCTCTCACAGGCCTGAGTATGTAACCAAAAACATACCTAGAAGAAAGGGTACAAGAAAACTAAACTTTGAGGACCCGTTGGCTTCTAACCAATTAAGGACAGTATCACCAAATTGCTCACAGGAAATGGTGGCGGAGACAGTCCTTCATGACACCGTTTGGACTATAAGAAGCATTTTAGCTCGCACCCATGTACAATGTCAAGGATGGTTGGGTGGTAGAGAGGGAAAATGCAAAAAACCTATAAAAAATACATCATATGGGGTGCTTGCACCTTCATTTTGGGGCATCATGGAGTAATCTAGCTCAAGAGGAGAAGCTAGCAATCAACATGGAATGCGGCGCCAGTTCATGTGGTTTTGTAATGATAGTGTGGACCATACATGGAACATTTGTTCTTCCATTCAACACGCATGGCCCAAAGTTCCACAAGTATGGCCAATGGCACGAGGCACTAATTTGACCATAGAAGAAATCCACATGTTGGAGAGTGGTGGGTTTGTTTTACAAAATGTGGCATAAGAGGCGGATATTAACAAGGGCTCATGTAGATATCGAATAGGTGTTTCATAGGCTGCAGGGAAAAGGATAGACTCAACGTTGGATCTAGATGCAATTGTGAAGGGCCACACAATGGTGAAGGCCTTGAAGCATGAGGTTTTCAAACTAGAGACAACTAACTCAAGTGTCATGCATGAGTATTATGATGTGCACATTGCAAAGAATCCAACATGTAATTGCCAGGATTTCATGGACCATGTCGCAAAAACAAAAGAGTATTTGGCATGCAAGCACCTATACTATGTGTACCTCCAAGTGTTTGGGATGGATGCAAATGCCAACATGTTTATACACCAACCCACACTCACTAAAGAAAACTTGCACATTGTATTTCGAAGCAAAATAACTTTTCCAACACCACCTATATAGTGACCAGCAATGTAATGCCAACACTACCTCTCACAGCACAACCACATTTTATTTTGTTGAGAAGTCACCACTATATAATCCATTTGGATGGAAAGCCTTTGGTGAACTTGACTCTCTTAATTTGAGAAGAAAAACCACGTTTCCCAGAGTTAACACAATATAAATGTACATTTGGATTGCTTGTATGAATTGTCTTGTATCCTATTTGTTGGGGGGAGAGAAGTGGAAGGGAGAGAGAAGGGGAGGGGAGGGAGCTATCAATGCATTGAAATTAAAGTTCTAAAAACACCGAGTGGCTACCCAAGCATTCACATTATGAGAGAGAGAGAGAGAGAGAGAGAGAGAGAGAGAGAGAGAGAGAGAGAGAGAGAGAGAGAGAGAGAGAGAGAGAGAGAGAGAGAGAGAGAGAGAGAGAGAGAGAGAGAGAGAGAGAGAGAGAGAGAGAGAGAGACATAGACGTATTTAGGATTTAAGAGAAGTATTTGTTACAACACATGCCATAATCTAATGTGAGGCATTATGATACAATGTGGATTGATCGCATGCATGAGAGAGAGAGGGAGATAAACACAGAGAGTGAGTGAGTGACTAAGATTTATATACGTATATATATGTATGTATATGTGTGTGTGTGTGTGTAGGTGAGAGGGAGAGAGAGAGAGAGAGAGAGAGAGAGATGAAAGGTGTGAAGGATCGAAGCTTGCACGCGAGAGCTATGGCAGAAGAGCAAGACCAAGAAAGAGAGAGACATGAAATGGGAACTCCAACAGTGTGACCAGGCCTTCCTTTATTCAAACTATCACTAAAAGAATAAAGAATAAAGTGACGGTGATGAGCGCCCGCCACCTGCAGTGTGCAATGGCAGCGACTGTCGGTGTAGTAATACACGGGCGGCTAGGCGGAGGCACCTTTACCCCCAACAACCTCCCACTTAAAGGCGAATCTACCCTAGAGAGGAGTGAAAAGAAAAAGAAAAAATACAGTACAACATGTATACATGTACAATAGGATGAGAAAAGACGTCATCTCATGCCATGCCCATCAACCTCCTAAGGAAGGCAAAGCGCTCTGTAGAGAGGCTTTTCTTGAGCAGATCTGTAGGATTCTGGTTAGTCGAGATCTTGACAAGATCAACAGACTTGTCGTCAATGACCCCACCTATGAAGTGATACCTCACCTCAATGTGTTTCATCTTCATATGGAAGACCGAATTCTTGGCTAACCGAATAGCACTCATAGAATCCGAATGCAGTGTAAGGATAGCATCAATACCAAGGTCAGCAACCAAACGACCCAACCAAATGGCCTCCTTGCAAGCCTCAGTGGCTACAACATACTCGGCCTCTGTAGTAGAAAGGGCCATGCATTTCTGTACCCTGGACATCCAAGAAACAGCACCTCTAGCATATGTGAATACATAGCCGGAAGTGGACTTCCTACTATATGTATGTCCTGCATAATCAGAGTCAGTGTACCCCACGACTCCTGTATCCTAGCTGCCATAGCATATGCACATATCTGCAGTGCCCTTCAGGTACCTCATGATACCCTTCACGACATCCCAATGCTTCTTGTCAAGTGTAGCCATATAGCGTTCCACAACACCAACTGCAAAGGCAATATCTGGATGAGTGGCTATCATGGCATACATAAGATTGCCCACCGCAGATGGCATACATAAATATCTATTTATGACATGCACAGCTGTACTAACTGCCTCAGCCCAAAAGCTCTGTGGTAGGCTTGCATGGCTAACCATTCTATGTACACGCTCCTGGATGGTTCTATTCATCCGCTCAACCAAACCATTCTGGGGGGGTGTAGGGGGCGGTCAACTCATGCTTAATACCCCTCTCATCACAAAACTGCTCAAAAGCACGTGATACATACTCATCCCCATTATCTGTCCTTAGGCATTTTAGCCTATACCCAGACTGGTTCTCAACCAATGCAAGCCATCTCTGAAACACAGCCAAGACATCAAATTTCAGCTTAATGGGATAAGCCCAAACTTTTCGTGAAAAATCATCTATGAAAGTAACAAAATACTTTGCACCACCCATAGACTGACAAGGCATGAGCACACAGACATCCGAATGTACCAATGCCAAGGGCTCACTCATGCGTGGCCTACAAGACTTCTTATGTATAGACCTAGTCTGCCTGCCATAAAGACAATGCTTACATGAATCAAAACATGCATAATTAAGGGGCGGTAAGTACTGCAAACTAGAAAGCATTTTCATTCCCTTCAAAGACATATGGCCCAAACGGGCATATGCCAAAGAGATACATGTGGGATAGAACCCACAAACAAAACATGATCAAGGGAAGAAGTGGATATAATCAAGGCATAGAGGCTGCCAACCGTGGCACCTCTCGCAATCACAAGTCTGCCACGAGTGATCTTCCATGCAGAGTCTCCAAAAGATACATGATAACCTGCATCATCAAGTTGTCCAGCTAACATGAGACTGCGTGTCAAAGCAGGTACATGACGTACATCCTACATAACAAAACTACTGCCAGAAGGAAACTGCAGCCTAACATCACCAATGCCCACAATATCAAGAGAGTTTTCATCACCCAAGCGCACAGAACCTGAAACAGTACGATATGAATGAAACCACTCTCGGTAAGGTGTCACATGAAAGGATGCACCTGAGTCCAAGAGCCAACACTGTGCATACATAGAATGTGTCTTTGCCATCTGTGAAGCACTAGAAGAAGTTGCAAGGATATAATCATCATCATCAACATCCTCAGGCTGCATAACATTGATCTCTTCAATTTTAACACTGGACTTTGCAGGCACTATGATGCGATCATAAGACTTATCCTGCACTTTGCCTTTCCCCTTATCTTTGTGCCTTTCATTGCGCAGTTCATGGCATTGTGGCCTAATATGGCCCTTTTTCCCACAATGGTGACAAGTAACATCTGTATTCCTGCCACGGGATTTGCTACGTGACTTCCCACGAGACTTGGACCAAGATTTCTAAGAATCCCGTCCACAACCACTGCCACTGCCACTATCACTGCCATGCTTTCCATATCCATCATTCCTGCCTCTAACTGTCATAGCATGCGACATACAAGAGGCATCCAAATTCTTACAGTTAATCTCTTCCTGTAGAAGAGCACTCTCAACATCATATAATTTCAAGGTAGCAGTAGAGGCACATAATGCAGGGCGGAATACATCCCATGACTCATTAAGAGTACCAAGCAAGAAAAGAGGAGTGAAATCCTCTACAAAAGTGATGCCCTTCTTGAGTATAGCATGGAACTGGCTCAAGTGAGCAGACATAGTCACATTCTCCTTCGTGCGCAGATCCATAAGCTACTTCAGCCAATACATCTGACTCGCTGGACTTTTCTTGTCATAGAGATTCTTGATTTTATCCCACAAATACCATGCACTCTGTTCTTCCTTAAAGACATTGTAATGAACCTATTATGTGAGAGATAATACAATAGTGGACTTGTATAACTCATCAAGCTCAAGCCATTCCTCATCTGGCATAGTTGTAGGCAGATGCCTGCTCAACCTCAAAGGTTTGATCTACGATTTTTGCACCAACACATGCCAAATCTGGCTCTTCCAATAAGAGTAATTCGTACCATCAAGCTTAGTGATGTTGACAATAGCATGTTCAGTGGATGAAATCGCCATAATGCAGGCTGGAAGACTGTAGACAGTTCAAAACTGCTTGCTGTTTACTGTAGAAAATGACCAAAAAATCACCAAAATCGAGAGAAAATGGCGAGAAAAGTGTAACCAAAGCTACTGCCCACCAAGTACTAGTGAAAGTACATCATTTCAAAATATTTCAGCATGAAAAATCCATGTCATTCCATACATATATGCTTGCTGTAATAAATTATAGATTTCAGTAAATGAGAGCTAACAATGCCAAAATTGGATCCCAAGTCAATCCGTATGTAGCATCCATAAGCATGTAAGAAATCAAGTACATCCCAAGATACAACTCTGGCAAGCCAATAAATAGCTCAAGTAAGCTCTGGGAATCCAAGGTCAAGCCAAGACAGAGCTCCAGTAGCAATAGGCTCCAAACAATGTAACTAGCATGTAGTAATGGCATAGGCTAAGCATGTCAAGACCGGTCAGACATAGGCAACATAGATGCCATAAGTACATCCAAGACAGAGCATCTAAATACTTTGCAAAGTGAGATCAAGCTCATCCAATGATCTTGAATCAAAACCAAGCTCTATGTCGAGCCCCAAGTGTCAATACATCACCATATATGCCCGAAACATAGCCCGAAAAGCATAGGCATAAGCATACATGAGTAAAATGACTTCAGCCCAACTATGTACGTAGTGATTTACTGTTCAAAACTGAGAATTTCAGCACCAAAATCAGATCCAAATGGTTGCCAAACAATAGGCATACATTCCCCTAACATCTGGGCATCAAACGGGACCAACTGGGCATAAAATGACAATGCCAAACAAACTGTAGCATTAAATGTCAATGTAAAACTGTCATAAACTACCTGTGAACTGTTATGACCATCCCAAAATAGTGTTAAATCAGTCCAAATGCTATGCCAACACATCAACCATCAAAACCAAGCATCAAAGCATGTTCATATGCCCGAAATGGAGCCTTTCCAAGTTCCAATGGAGGGGGAGAGCTGCTTTTGTGACTGTCAATGCTGAAGACACATATGGGAGGGCTGCATGATTCCGCCAACTGTAAATGCTGGTCCTGGGGCTGCAAAAAATGGTGGCCAAGCTTCAGAGGGGTCTGGTTAAAGCCAAGGAAGGCCTCAAACAAGCTCCAGCAGAAGGGGAGAGCAGCCCACATATGAAATGAGAGCTGGGAGTGTAATGGCTGCCCTATTTCAAGAGGGCTGAAAACTGAGGTAAACCCTATAAAGAGTGAAGAAATACCTCTGTGTGAATGCCTTGAGGGTGCCCAAAGGGGTCAGGAAGGTGCTCGAGAAGCCGGGGAGTGAGGGGAGCTCGAAGGAGTCAGATATGGCTGCCGAGAAGGAGACCCAATGCGAGTGGGGAGTCGATGAGAAGCTGAGAATGCCATGAACCAAGCTCAAGAGTTGGGAAGCAGAGCTCTGATACCATTTGAAAGGTGTGAAGAATCGAAGCTTGCACGCGAGAGCTATGGCGGGAGAGCAAAAGCAAGAAAGAGAGAGACAAGAAATGGGAACTCCAACAGTTACAATGTGTGACCGGGCCTTCCTTTATTCAAACTGTCACTAAAAGAATAAAGAATAAAGTGACGGTGACGGGCACCCGCCACCTGCAGTGTGCAGTGGCGGTGACTATTAGTGTAGTAATACACAGGCGGCTAGGCGGAGGCACCTTTACCCCCAACGAGAGAGAGAGAGAGAGAGAGAGAGAGAGAGAGAGAGAGGTGTGGGCTATGGTGTTCCATTCTTCCAGGGTGATCGCATGAATGAATCCACGTTACGTGCTAGAGAGAGAGAAATTTGTTACATGAGATGGAGTGCTATTTGATCAAGTGTGCGAGAAAGAGAAAAAGAGAATATACACGTAGAGGGAGAAACAGAGAGAGAGAGAGAGAGAGAGAGAGAGAGAGAGAGAGAGAGAGTGTGTGTGTGTGTGTGTGAGTGAAGATAGTGGTGGCAACAGTATTGGTGGCGGCTACAGAGATGGTGGTAGGGTGGGTGGAGGTAGCCATGGTGGTGGTGGCGGCAGTGGCATGGCAACAGTGATGGTGGTGGTGGTGGTGGTGGTGGAGAAAGTTATTGTGGTAGTGGTAGTGGAGGTCAAAAAAATCAAGGGGTGGAATAAGTAGACTATGTGGAACAAGAAATGGAGGTTGCCTAGAAAAGCTCGCTAAAAAAACTCGCTTCTCACATGCACTCATTTGAATACATGTGCTTGCTTGGCATCTTGCATAAGGTTGTTTGCTTTGTGGAGTTGCTCAAACAATTCAATGAATCTATAAGGGTTGTCCTCGTGCCCAATTCTTATCCAATTACTTGGCCCACAAGAAGGATGTTTAGTTGATTCTTAGTTCTTGCTATATTCCCCATCCTTCTCAAGAGGGTTTTTAGTGATGTGATTTCCTACTTGAAGCATGTCCATGTGGTCAAACACACATCATTGCACAATATTCATTGATAAAAAATATGTGAGGATTTTGTGGCTCTAGCATTCAATAGCATCCTTTGGATCCTATCCATTCCCACTTGCATATGTACATGCTAGGTGGAATGTGCATAGGAATATTCATTGATAACAAATCTTGTGAGGATTCTATGGCTCTAGCATTCAATAACATCCTTTGGATACTATCCATTCCCACTTGCATACATACATGCTAGGTGGATTCTATGGCTCTAGTATTCAATAGCATCCTTTAGATACTATCCATTCCCACTTGCATGTGTGCATGCTAGATGGACTGCGCATAGGAACATATGATGTGTGGTGCTAGGATGAAGCAAGGGAAGTGCACTAGTGTACTTGTGCACTGGTGGATGCATTAGTGCACTTGTGTGTGCTAAGGATGAGTAGCTTGCAGTAGGATGAAATTATGCACTCTATGTGCAATAATTTGAGTGTGGGAGGTGCAAATATGAGTGCACTAATATGGTTCAAGATAGATGTACTAGTGTATGTGTACTAACGTGTAGGGCAGTGCACTAGGGAATTGTGATGGTGTACTAAGATCAAATACAAGTATGTGCGATGGTATTATGTTTCCTATGGGATGTGTGTACTAATTAAGGAGCAAGGGATGATTCTAGTACATGTGTATAGTAGGTTAAGACTGAGGGTGCACTAGTGGGTGTATGAGATGTGTTAGTACACTAGGTGTGTGTGTGTGTGTGTGTGTGTGTGTGTGTGTGTGTGTGTGTGTGTGTGTGTGTGTGTGTGTGTGTGTGTGTGTGTGTGTGTGTGTGTGTGTGTGTGTGTGTGTGTGTGTGTGTGTGTGTGTGTGTGTGTGTGTGTGTGTGTGTGTGTGTGTGTGTGTGTGTGTGTGTGTGTGTGTGTGTGTGTGTGTGTGTGTGTGTGTGTGTGTGTGTGTGTGTGTGTGTGTGTGTGTGTGTGTGTGTGTGTGTGTGTGTGTGTGTGTGTGTGTGTGTGTGTGTGTGTGTGTGTGTGTGTGCGTGTGCGCGTGCGTGCGTGTGACTAGTGCACTAGGCCACACACCTTGTGTGTGTACTAGGGTAGTGCTAGTGCACTTGAGTGGACTAAAGGGGGGTACACAATGTATTGAGGTGCAATGCACTAGGGTTGTGCAACAATTGCACTAGTGCATGTGTACACTAGTGGGTGCACAAGTGCAATAGAGGTATGCTATTGTTCTCTTAAAATGTAGTGATGTGCCCTATGTGCAAGGAGTATGTGTAGTGAGCCTAGGATGGGTTAAGGGGTGGTGCATTAGTGCATTGCAATGTGCCGTCTTCCTCCCTCCTGATTCCTTTAACCCTCCCTTGCAAATAGGATGGATGAGAGAGAGAGAGAGAGAGAGAGAGAGAGAGAGAGAGAGAGAGAGAGAGAGAGAGAGTCAGTAGGTGCACAAGTATATTTGGATAGGTGCAAGAATGGTGTGCATGGTGTGTGTACACTAGGGTATGCTAGTGCAAAGTGGATGCATAGTACATGCACACTAGTGCATAGTGCATTGAGGTGTATGCAAGGTGACTGGTTCACTTAGCAAAATGAGGTGTGTTCCTAGGTGTGCAAGGATGCATGCACAGTGGTATGCAAAGGGTGTGTTGATGTCAAGGCACTTAGTAGCAAAGGGGTGTGTGCATGGGTGGGCAAGGATGGGATTGGTTAACGATGCATATATAGGAGGGTAGGACACTAGCATACTAGGTTAGTGCATAGTGCACTTAGGTGTAGTACACTAGGCTGTAGTGCACAATGTTAGTGTATGTGAGTGTAGTGCGCCAAGGATAATGTCTAGGGCACTAGTACACAATTGTGTGCACAAGGTGTGTTGGATTTAGAGGGATGATTAGTGCATTATGGTGGGTGTGTGGTGTACACTAGTATGCTAGCACACTAGTGCATGTGCAATGTGCACCAACGTAGTGTGCTAGTGTAGTCTACTAGCATATTTGTAATTGGGTGTCTGAGCATCGCTACCATAGTGCAAAGTGTGGTCATACTCAGAACTCGACATAAGTGGAAACTGACATCCTAGCCTCCAAGGTAAGAAGACAAATATAGCCAGAATAATGAAGACAAAGACAATATACTCAAACAAAAAACTCCCAAGTGTATTAATATCTATATCTAATACAAGATTCTTATCATCAGAGATGGGAATGACAATATTTGAATGCATAGAGACCAACATTGGAGAAGTAGCATAACATCATAGACTCAGAGACAATAGAAATACAAGGGGGGGTAGTACTACTGCCAATGATCATGACTCAAGACATACATAGGGGTCAGCCCTATAGCAAATAGGTTACCAATAGGTTGACTATGAACCATTGAACCAACCTATTGGCAACTACCCCCAAAAGACAAATGAACCCCTTTCTTGGGTGAGCTGCTCCCTTTCATAGCTTGCTACTAGCTACAATATTCTCTTTGAACAGATGCCAAGCCAATGGCCATAACTACCATTGTAGCCATTTGCTCATCAATGCACCATTAGCCATCTTGCTTTTAATTCTACTAACTATCACCACCCTTAACAATAGTGTGGTCATGTAGTGCATTAGTGTGGTGGACTAGTGCATTCATATAATGCACTATAGTTAGTACTACGCAAGGATAAGACTAGTTGGCTATGCAATAGGACTTGCTACATGATGGTGGTGTGGAGTGTGTGTGCTGATGCATGTGCACTAAGATGCTAGTGCATGTGGGATGTGTGCACTAAGGCTAGGTATATTGGTGCATAATGCATAGTGCACAATGCATTAATCTATTTACACTAGTCTAGTGCATTAGTGGGCGCTCTTAAATTCTTCAATCAATTTTCAACCATGGTGGTTCTTTTAATGAGAGTGAGTGAACAACCTTAAATGGTGAGACTAAATTTGATGAATAACTAGTGGAACTTTAATCAACAAAAGCTAACTCAATCATTAAAGATTATAGAAAGGGGATTGTTAGAGAGTATAAAAAAGAAGGAACCTCCCCCCTTTTTTGCAACTGACTCCGTAGCTTGGCCCTTCTCTCTCCTCTTACCCCTTGTTAGACCCTCCCTTGCATACAGGGTAGTGGGAGCTAGTGAGGAAGGATGAGAGAAGAGGACCCACTTCTTAGTGCAACATAGCCACTTCTTCTCCTAATTATTTTAACAATTAGAGTCTCAATAAAAGAATACCTTGTGTAGTTTGGAGCTTGCTTCCCCTCATCTTGTCTTATCTCTGTAGTAGCCACTGCTTTTGTGGTGGCTCCTCTTTGGGTTGTGGTAGCTCCCTCTCCTCATAGTTGTGATTATGATGGATCGATAGAGCTAGGGGAAAGTCGATAGTGTTAGAGGGTTATAAGGGTAAGAAGGCATATGGTAGAGATAATTAGGAAGTGGTGGGTGGGACAAGATTGAAAGTAGAGATGGGTAGGTGAAAATGGATGGTGGAAAAGAGGGTATTGGTGTAGGGATGAATGTATGTAGATGGGGATGAGACAAGGAGCCTTCAAGAGATGAAGGGATCTTTATTATTGCAAGTTACTCATTAGGAGGCATTAGGGGATGAAAATGTGAGCAACGGTGATGGAACAAATCATGTTGTTTCATCAAGTCTTGTGAGGATTATGGAAATATCTTTGCCATGGTTTCTAAGTGCTTCTTTGTGTCCATCATTCAAATTGTCAATGTATTATGAAATGAGAAGCTATTTGTGATCAAGAGATATACTTTTTGCATCAAAAGCTTCATCACGCCATCTAGTGTTGTTCAACCAATTGATGATAGGATACTTGTATCTTTTCAAAGTCTTTACCTCCTCTTTTGCATTGTAATTCTCAAATAATTTTGAAATCTTCATCACCTGGTCAACCAATCGATGATAGGCTACTTGTATCTTTTCAAAGCTCTTTACATCCTCTTTTGCATTGTAACTCTCAAATAATTCTGAAATCTTCCCTGATGCTTCAAGACTACATCTCTACTTTCTTTAGAGAAAGGAAACCAATTATCTATTGTTTAGGGCCACCAACCATTGTTGTTGATATCTACTATTTAAGGTCAACCATTATTTTTCAAGTATGATCACCTATTTCCACAAGAATGTCCCTACTACTCCTAAAATGAACATGGTGATGTTGCTTCTAATTACCTAGTTTGTGGTCATCCTTCCTTTATTGCTACATGAGGCACATCATGGCAAACACAATGTTACAAGGGGGGATAGTCTAGATTTTCTACCTCCCCCACAAAGAGCAAAAGCAATTGTTAAAAAAATAAATCCAACATAATATTACACACAATAGTACACAAATCTAAAGCATACTCACACACAACCACAATACATAGGCTTTGATCTCAAGATAATAAAAATCTCTCCCCCTACTATGTTTACCCATGGAGCAAAACTTATTGACCATAATCTTCCTCTCTCTTCCCTTGCCTAAGAGAGTGTTGTTATCCATTGTAGAGGTGCACTATGTGTGTTGTAAATGTAAGTTTAACATATTCTAGTTATTTTTATTCACAATCATGAGTCGACATTCTTTCCTAAATTCTTCCTAATATGCATGACAAAAAAATAAATGGCTCTTAATTATGTTCTAAGAAGCACTTACGAATTGACCAAATTCACATTTCTAAAACAAAAACAAATTCTAGCTATTCTTGTGCACTTTGGGATTGCATTGGTATGCCCCTCCTAATCCACATCGTGAAACATGTAAGTAGCTTTGTAGTTGAAGTGTCCTTGGTCCTAGAAATGGAACCAAAATGTTATGCTCTATGAGCTCAATGTCCAAACTTGTAGACACTAAATCTTTCAGGTGCTCGATGCATGAAGTATACAACTATCTCTCATCTTATCTACTCACACATGTAAGCATATGAACTAAACCCAGCAAATGATAGATTGACTTGAGGTAGATGTATTGAGTGCTCTTATTAATACTTACCACATTGTATTGACTTGGGGTAGATGTATTGAGTGCTCTTATTAATACTTACCACATTGTAGTCACTTTGCTCATGATCTCACCTCCATTGTTGCCCACATAAGAGAGGAAATTCTGCTAGTGATCTTGAAGAGATCAAGAGAAGGGGAGAACTTCATGTTGCCACATCCCTCACACTCTCAACTTCACAAAGTCACTCTCTCACACTCAACTCACCAAGAACATGGGATGGAGAATAAGAGAAAATAATGCTAAGAGCTTCACAATACACTCTCACACACTCAATTCACCAAGAAGATGGGGTAGAGAAGAAGATAAGAAAATGCTAAAAGCTTCACAAAACCATGCATCTCACTCCATCCTCTCTCTCCTTCACTCTCAGTCAGACAATAGAGTAGCAAGAAAATAAGGAGAGAAAGTTTTCATATGCATAAATAGCATCTTCTATTCTTTTTCATCCTTTTATTACAAGTTTTCTAGGGTTAGGGTTTCCACCTTCCCCTTGGGCATCCAATCCCGTTTCTTTGGCTATATGACCTGTGTATCCTCATTTGCATGCACCTAAAACTTACTATTAATGTGAGAAAACCTTATATTTCCACTTGAAATTTGTATGCAATTTGTATGTAAGGGAGCCTGGCTCTCAAATAAAATATCCAAGATAACTAACACAATAGTCCAAAATTACTTCTAAAAATTTTGTGGAGGCCTTTGTACTTTGTGGTTAACAATTTCTAACTCTTTCTCCTTCTCCTTTATCTACCCTTATAGCTCTCAGTGGTGTTGGCCAGCCAGACTAGATGATGAGCCTTTCATAAATGGGCAAGATTAGACTTGGCCTATGGCCTCATGAATAACTTGTATTAATTTTTTTGCAATAAAGATCTATTTTGAAAGTTTACATGTGCTAAATTTTGTGTAAGAAAATTGTCCTTAATAGACTAATCAATGAAACTACTTCTAAACATTCACATTAAACCATGGTAGCTAATTAGAAAACTAAAGTACTCTTTCAGTGTGTGCTTGGGAAGTGGGTGGATGACTTGGCATTCAATTGAGTGGAGGTGCATTTTGCAATGTTTTATGTTATTTTTTGTAGGGTGTTGGTTATAGGTGTAATCAAGTCCAAGCATCACCATCACAATGTAGAGTGAGGTCATACGCAAAACCAACACAAGTGGACACTGACATCCTATAACCTACAATCAACAACTGAGGTAAGAAGACAGGCACAACCAAAATAACAGAGACAAAGATGATATACTTAGACAAAGAACTCCTAAGTATATTGATATTTGTATCCAATATAATCTCATCAGAGATAGGAATGACAGTATTCAAATACAAGGGGACCAACACTAGAGAAGTAGCATAATATCATAGACTTAGAGACAATAGGAATACAAGGGGAGGGGTTTAGAACTACTGCCAATGATCATGACTCAACACATGCACGAGAGGATAGGTTTACTTTGTTGTCATAGCAAGCAAGCTACCAGTCAAAGAACATGTTGATTGTGATCCATTGAACCAACCTACTACGAACTACCCCCAAAAGACAAAAAAACCCCTTGCTTGGCCAAGCCTTTCCCTTTTATAACTTGCTACTAGTTGCAATATTCTCTCTAACCATGTGTCATGACAATGGTTATAAGTGCCATTACTTTCATTTTCTCTCATCAATGCAGTGCTAGCCATCTTTGTTATAACACTACTAACTACCACCACCTTTAACACTAGCATGCATGGTGGACTTAAATCTATGAGTTATTCATTGATGTTTCCTTCATCCTCGGTGGCGGGTGCATCATCTTGCTAGATTTGTACCAGGGTCTAATGCAAGGAAATGGGAGCCCTAACCTAGAGGAGGGATGGGTGGAAGTAAGGGGTGGGGTGGGTTGGAGTTTGGTGGAGACCAGAGGCAGAGTGCTATCAAACTAGGTGGTTAGGATCACATGGAGGGAACAGATTATGTTGTAGGCGGTGTTGTTGCAATGAGAAATTGATACAGGTCTAAAGTGAAGGCTACGACGCATTATGAAATATTAGCTCAACTATGAGCTTTTTTTAAGTATATTGCTCCTATTCAATTAGGAGCAAAGGGGTCTTCGAAGGGTAGATCATTATTTAGGGTTATGATATTCACCTCTATGATCTTTACCTAGATCGTTAAGATTGGGGGATTCTTCTCCCTGATCCTTGCATGGTTCTTTCTTAGATGTGGCTTGTAGGGTGGAGGGGAAAGTGCTCCAACAGTATTTTGGTGGAGGGAAAACTGGGTCTAGGTTGACCAAATCTTAATCGAGATGGGGAATGCCAACCTCTGTCATTTCTTGAGCCACGTTGGCTCGCTCTTCCTTGGGAATATATTGCCACAGTAGGTTGGATTTGACCTTCCAATCTCAATTTAGATTGAGCATTGCATGTTGCAAGACTTTAATCCACTCCTTTGCCTCAATGTTTTGGTGCTCTAGCACTTTGTAGTTCTCCACTTGCATCTACCACTTTAGATCTAAAGAGCTATTGCCAATGGAGAAGTCAAACAAGTCTGCAATCGAAGCCTTTGGTGACACATTCTCATCACTTATGGTAGTGATGGGTTCTTTCGTGGCAATCTACTTCCCTTTTCCTAGAGGTGGGGCCATAATATGCTTTGTTGTTGTCCCTTTATCTCTAGGTAACCAATCTGAGAGGATTTAGAGAGTGGGAATTTCAATGTGGGGGGCTAGGGCCACAAGTTCAAATGTGGTAAAAGAGCCTAATGTAGAGTGCGAGTGAGATGGGACTGAACTAGCATGGCACTTTCAACTTGCTACTAGTCGATGTGTGGAGTGGTGGTAATCTATGTGATTGAGCACAAGGGGTAGACTAAGCATCTATGTCCGACTCATCCAGTTTGTTAGATAGGGGCAAGATCTTGGAGCAATGTTTTGACATGGTGGCTTGGAATTCACACTTTAGCTTTTCCCAGTGGTAGAGCCACTCCTTCCCGTAATCTTGCTAGAGTTTCTCAATGGTCTCTAGATTTAGCAAGGTCAAACCATTCGATTGCTCCGTGCCTGTTACACATGCATAAAGGAAGACATTTTTCTTCTACACCTACTATGCTCTATTCCAAATGTCATTTGTACATGCCAGCTACACTTGTTGCTAGCATGCCTCCAAATCTTATTGATGTCCATGGAGGCCAGCATCCTTCTATCGAAGCTATGCGGAGAGGGCAGAATTGGCTTGCTTGAGACAAGCCACTTGGGTAGTGAGCTCCTAATGAGGGTGCTATTTCTGAGTAAAAAACCCATTAACAAATTTGAGGGAATAGTGTGTCATTTCCTAGCTAAACTCTGAAGTGATGAGGATGAGTTATTAGGAAGAAAGAGCAGAAGATGAGGTAGCAACAGTGGAGGCACCATTCGAACTATTGAGTGTTGTCATGCAGTCATAGCGTACTTGTTAACTTGGGAGGCTTCTTCCTCCCATTGGCACTTTTTTCCTTGAGATTTAAGGAGCATGAGTTTAGCAAAAAGGCGATTAGCAGAAGTGGACTTCTTGAGCGAGTTGGGAGGAGGAATTTCCTAGGCTGGCAGGTGTGTTGTGATGTGACTTAGCAAGGTCTTGATTTTTCTGATCTGATTTTTTGAAGATGTGGTCTTCTAAGCTCTTCGTCGCTAGGTCTTGGTGAAGGTTAGGGCCTAGGCTCTTGTGAGGCACTAGCTTGAGGTGTGAGATTAAGCGACATCTAGTACTATGAACAAAGCTTGTGAGGCAAGCAGTAGAAGTTGTCGGGCTAGGTCGACGATAGTAGGTAGGGGAAAGAGCAAGGAAAAATATTGGATGCACATTATCTATGTTGTTTTAGTACCGGTTGTGGGCTAGCCACTTTGCCTCTATGAAGAGGTGGTCATGCGCCCAAAAAATAAGAAGAGCAGAAGGAGAGAAGAATAGAGAAGCTACATTTTTAGATACACTAAAAACCTTGGCCTATAGATACGGGACCTCCACAAAGAACTTTAAGGTATCATGCTTGGACTTGTGGGGGTTGAGGAGACAAGTTAGGTGATATTCTTTGTGAAGAAATGGATCAAATACACCTTTGATGTTTGAGGTGGAAAGTAGTGGAGGGTCAATGTTGTCATTATTGGGGAGGCATAACTTCTCTTGGACCTACTTAGTTGACATGGTGTCCTTGTGGCCTTAGATGTAGATGCTAGATCCTGAGATGAGTTGCTCCAAAATAGACTATGTTCAAGGATGAAGTGGGGTGCCCCATGGAAGGCTGATAAAGTGGTTGAGCTCCGAGTCTACATCTAGGGTTGTATTGCAACCATAGTCTCTAGGAGGGGAGGGAAGACTTCCTCAGTTGTGAGTTGAAAGTTGGCCATAGTAGTGAGGATAGAGAAGGTGAATGCACAGATAAAGAAGAAGAGGTGAAAAATGATCGACAAAGCAAAGTGATGAATACAAGTGTAAGATAAAAACTCAAGGCGATGAGAGAAAGAAACTTCCTTAAAAGGCCATTGAGTTAATGTGAATGTACTATGGCCAATGAGGGTGGAGAGGGACTTGTTTATAAATAGGTTGTAAGTAATACATCAAAATGACTAGTTGGCCAGCACAATAAGGTGCATTAAATGCAATCAACCAAACAAAAGGGCATTGTCTCAAAAATAAAATGCACACTGGTTGTTGCAGGTTACTGCACCCACAATTACCACTTTGGAACCCAAGTTATGTACATTCCTAACAAGGCATACCTTTAGATTTGAAATCTCTTCAAGGGGGAGCTATTTTGGATTTTTTACAAAAAAAATGTAGCAATAAAGAGGCCATCAAACCACATGATTAAGATGAACTTTTTGAGATACCATGCTAGCATCAAGAGATAGGGTTTCATCACATGAGTTAGTTTCATAAATGAGCATCACATCACCTTGACTCACGACTATTGGATCCAACTCAATTTGAAGGCGGGCAACAAATGGGGTGAAATGTCTAGAATTCGATAGTGAATGACTAACAAAGATAGTAGGGAAATCCAAATCGATAGGAAATGGACACAAGAAGTTGTCGTCGGCATAATAATGCCATATCTGAAACCCATTGACAAGATTTGGTAATAAATTTCCCTACAAGTTAGAAAGAGTTAGTAGCAAAATCATGGAACATCCAGAATGGACCACTCCACCAGAATTTCAACTTGCCTAGAAGCTTACCCATCTGGGTCTTGAAGACCAAGACAAGGTGGCCCTTTTGGAAGAGTTGTTTCTTGGAAATCCATTCAACTTAATGCTTTTGTTGGGCTTAGACTTCAGATAAGATGTAAGCATTGTGGATCTAGTCCTCTTCTAGCTCTACTAGGGCTTCTATTCAAAAGGGAAGAGATTCCTCTAGGGATGAGCCAACCTTGTACCACGATCCATAGACATTCGTAGACTGGAGACCATATACTCGAGAGGTGTGATGGCTTCTAAGCTTAATGCAAATTTGTAAGATGTTGTTTTGATAGCTACCTTGAAGGAAGTGTAGTAGGTCCATATTGTTGTTAAAAGTATGGTATCCAAATCCTTTCAATTTTGATCTACCAATATGGTTGAAACTTTACAAAGCTTTTTGTTTGTGGATTCTACTAAGCCATTGGCTTGCAAATAATATGGTGATGATTTCTTATACACAATGAGAAAAAAGGGTTCCTTGATGACCTTATTAATAAAATGTGTACCTCAATCAACTAATCAATTCTATGGGGTACCATATCAGGTGAAGATATCTTTAAATAAGCATTTGGCAAGAGATTTGGCAGTGTTATCTAGGAGAGCCCATGCTTCCATCCATTTCCTATAGTAGTTAGTTATTGTCAAGATGCACTTTTTTTTTGTGCGTATGTTGGAACCGATGAGATCAAACCAACAAAGTCCAAAACCCATTTCTAAAAGGGCCCCAAGGGTAAGATTGACTAAAGCGATAAGTAGTCTCTAGCACCAAGTTGGCCCAACCTTTGGCAGGAAACACATTTCTAGACTTATGCACATCACCATGTATTTTTGAGATGTCAAGCTCTACAAGAGTTCACGTTCACTATGCAGCTTGGTAATGTGGCAAGATATTACTCATTAGCATGTTAAATAACTAACATGTTACGCAAGTGATTCTATAGCTGGACTACACCCACATAGTCCACCCTTGGTTGTGGCACATTTATTGTACCACCTCTTCTTTTCTTAATGGGTTCATATATAATGACCATATGTTGTGATACTTTCATATTAGTCCTTTATCATGTTATAGACTTAGTTCTTTTTGTGAAAGAAGAAGATTTCAACCTATCTCTTTGTGTCCTCAAGTCTCCATTGGTTTTATATGTGTTCTCTTGGTCTCTTCACATCTCTTCCATCTTGTCTATTTTTAGGGTATTAGAGGTATCCCATGGTTGCACAGAGCTTGATAGAAGGAAAGGGTGAAAGTGTTTGAGCATGAAAGCAACCAAACAAACAATAGGTAAGAAGCTCTTCTACCTTTCTCGATTTTCCTTGGGTTACAAATGCAGGAGGCTCCTAAGCTTAGTAGAGCTTCAGTATCCAATTGCAGTGAAACTTGCTAAGAAGGAAGAATTTGAGATTGCATTTTGAGATCATTGTAGGGATTGTATCTGAGGTTATTTCAACCTCCATTATGGGCTTGCAAGTGATCTAACAATAGTTTTTGGGTATATTATAGTTTCAGTTGTGTTAGCCGTTTGCATGTGCACAAGTTACAAATTTCAAATTTATAAGGTTTTAAGTATTTGCTAGGTTGAAGACACAAAATGCATCTACATACAAATTGCAAATTGTGGTTATTGTGGTGAAGTCATTGAAAAAAAACTACATGTTTAGTTATGGTGCACTTGGTATCCGCTTATTGCAAACTGCAACTTTTTGCAAGTTGTTTGTTTTTTCAAAACGTCTGACAACTTCAACCAGATTGTTAGTGAGAATCTTGATAAGAACAATTAGCATGTATGAAAGTTTAGGATGAAAATTTCCTTGAAGGGAAAATGCATTTGGAATTACATTGAAGGAGACATGGCAGTAGCACTTGAAGTTCTTGCACGAAATGCTACTATAAAACATGTAAAAGATAATAAGGATTGGGAGTAGACACAGAGTAAAGTCATATATTGGCTATCTTTGAGTGCCACATATAGCATGATAGGCTATTTTTAGGAATCTAAAACCCTTGCTATTGTATGAAAGAATTTGGCAAGACTATTTGAAGTAAACCAAAGGCGAAAAAGCTATAGCTCAAGTCAAAGCTAAAGCAAGTGAAAAGAGGAACCCCATCCATTAATTATTATGCCTTGAAGATCAAGAGTATTGTAAAAGCTCTTGCATCTATCAATGTGGTAGTATGAGGGATGATATCCCTGATTTTGTAGACTTGATTTCTATGCTAATACTTGAGGAGAAGAACCTTGGCTTGGAATCCTCTTCTTCTCAAAGCAAGAATAATTCTAAACATGTGTTTTACTCTACTAATAGAGGTAGAGTGCGTAGCAAAATAGACGAGGATAGTCTCGAGGAAGAGAGACTCAAAGAGGGAAAATTGTTGATTCTAATAGACAACAAAATTCTAGTGATAGCAAAGAGTACTAGCAGAGGTAGAGGTCATGGTAGAGGCCAAAGTTGTGGTCAAGTTATGATGCATAGCAAAATAGAGGAGGATAGTCTCGAGGAAGAGAGACTCAAAGAGGGCAAGTTGCTAATTCTAATAGACAACAAAATTCTAGTGATAGCAAAGAGTACTAGTATTATGATAATAATTGTCACATTTCTAAAAATTGCTTCAAAAAGAAGGCTAAAATTAGAAATGGAAAAAAATAACAAGAAACAATGATGACAGAAGTGAACAATTATTTGTTATATAGTAGCGCTTTATGAATACTATGACTAATGATGGTTCATCATAGAATAATGTATGATATGTAGATGCAGGTGCCTCTAACCACATGATTTCTCATGGAGAGTGATTTATAGAGATGCTCAGAGTCTCTCCAGGCTATGTGAAGACATGGGATGATACAACTCACCCCCCATTACTCATATTGAAAATGTTTCTTTGAAAATATAGGATGGTAAAACTTACTTGGCTGATGTGTTACATATACCAAATATTATAAAAAACTTAGCTTCTATTGGTCAGATGATGGAATAGGGATTGCACGTTTGGTTCACATATAATGTTGTTATGTAGAAGATCTCAAAAATCATTGCAAGTTGATTGCAAGAGGGAAACATGTTGGCAGATTGTTTACTCTGGATGTAAGTCTACCTGAAGTGGATGCTACCATGTTTGCACAAGGTTTAGGTGTTGTGTTGGCTGATAATGAAATTTAGCACAAGAGAATTGATCATGTGAATGTGCAGGAGCTAAAAGATATGCATTTAGAACAGGTTGTCTAGGTTTAAAGTTGATGGGATGTATAAATATGTAAAGCATGTTGATTTGGAAAACAAGCAAGGCATCCGTTTCCACATGAAAAGCATGTATGCAAGAAGCCATTTGAATTGATACATTCTTATGTGTCGGATCATACAAAGGCTGCAACTTTGAGTGGTTGCAAGTATTATGTTTTCTTCATTGATAATCATACTTGTAAAGTATGTGTTTACTTTATACGTGAGAAAAGTGATGTGTTCACTCACTTTAAAAGCTTTAAGGCTTTGGTTGACAAAGACATAAGGTTGCATATTAAATGCCTAAGATTGGATGGAGGGGGAGAATATCTCTCCAATGAGTTTTCCACTTTTTTGCACAAAAAAAAAAAGGTATATGAAGGCATATACTTCACACCAAAATGGAGTTGCTAAGCAAAAAAACAAGCATATCGTAGAGGTGGCTCATATAGTAATGTCATAAAGAAATTTTCCTCATTACTATCAGGCTAAAGACATTGCTAATACTATATATATTATGAACAAGGCACCCACTATTGTTGCGCATTGTATGACACCCAAAGAGGAGTTTACAGGTAGAAAGCCAAATTTGTCCCATCCCAAAATATTTGAATAAATTACTTATATGCATATTCCTTCATAAGTTGCATTGTAAATTGGATCCCAAAGCAAAAAAATGTGTATTTGTGGGATATTCTCTTGACCAAAAGGGATTTAGATGTTATAATCATATTACACATGAGCTGAGAGTTAGCAGGGATGTTGTTTTTAATGAAATTAGTAGCTAGTATAGTAATGTGTAGACTGCACTTGGGGCTGATGAGAATGAGAGTGTAGATGTGCAAAAAATAGGTCAACAGTCACAAGCATTGAGTGGACTACAAGAGTCTCCTACTCATGGTTCTATTGATAAACCTTGGAGCGATAGATTAAGGTCATAGGTTACTCCACTAAGTATATCACAAATGTCAAGAAAGGGTAAAGAGAAAGTTGGGTAGTCACCTATTATGATAGATGTATCATCAAGTTTCTCTCATATTGATATTGACATAGATAGCTCTAAGTAGAGCTTGGATGAGGAGTTTGGGATTTTGTCTATTAAGACACTTGGTGTGCAAAAGGCACAAGAGAGTGATCTAGGTCCATACATGTGAAGTAAAGTAAGAAATCCAATACATTGATTGACATATGATAACTATGTGGCTCATCATTATGCACACATAGCTATGTAGACCATCAATATGCACACATATCTAAGGTTGTGTAAGATGTGGAACCCACTTGTTTTGAGGATGTAGTGGGTAATGAGTATTCGGATCATGCTATGGTTGAAAAAATGGCTACACTTAAGGATAATGACAGAAAGGAGTTGGTGTCTTTACCTAAAGGCAAGAAAGCTATTAGCTACAAATGGATTTATAAGGTCAAGCATGGATCTATTGAGTGCTATAAGGCATAAATGGTTGCCAAATGATATATACTAACTCATGGTATTGATTATGATGAGATTTTTACTCCAATTACTAAAGCGGCCAATATAAGGGATATCATAGTAGCAATGGCTATATCAGAAGATTGGATCATGTATCAAATGAATGTAAAGAATGCCTTCTTGTAGAGGGAGTTGCAAGAGGAAGTTTATGTGGAGCAACCACTTGGTTATGTAGACGAGAGTCATCCAAATTATGTACGTAAGCTTTGTAAGGCCTTGTATGGGTTGAAGCAAGCACCCAAGTAATGGTGTGATAGGATTACTGAATACCTTGTCAGCATTGGATTTCACAAAGCATAAGATGGTCACTCACTCTATGCATGTGACAGTGATGCAAGTATTGTGGTCATTACTATATATATGGATGATTTGATCATTGTGGGTGATAGTGAGACAGAGATTAATAATGTAAAGGGTCTCCTCAAGAATGAATTTGAGATGAAGGATTTTGGGGAGCTGTGCTATTTTCTTGGCATAGAGATAATTAGGACTCTATAGGATATATGGTTTTCATAGAGATATTGTGCATTGGATATCTTGAAGAAGTATGATATGGCTGACTGCAAGCCCATTTATATACTTTTGGATGATGCTAAGCTTAGTATACATGAGGGTGACTTGATTGAGGATATAACTAAGCATCAAAAGATTGTGGGAAGCCTTATCTATTTTACGACAATCACTAGGCCAGACTTAAACTACATAGTTGGTTTGGAGAGTCAATTTATCTAGCTTCCATAGAAGCCACGTTTGGATGGAGTGTGGTACACATTGCATTATGTCAAGCCCACATTGGACTATGCTTATTCTATGGAGCAAGCACATCATTGGAGTTGCATGGGTACACAAATGTAGATTGGATCGGAACTATTTCAGACATGTAATATTCCCCCCCACCCGGTACCTTCCCCGTAAGAACCCCCCCTTAAAATTTTTAAATTTAACACAAATTGTTTTACTCCCTCTCTCTCTCCCTACCGACAGCATGTCACAGAGAGAGAGAGAGAGAGAGAGAGAGAGGGAGTGAAGAGAGTGAAAGGGGGGGCATAGAGCCCCCCAGGTGGAGGGTGGCGACCATTAATAGCCGTCTCCCTCCCCTCGTGAAGCCCTCCTCCCCACCATATAAGGTAGCCCCTCTCCTCCCTTGTCAACGGATGCAACGCCCCTCCCTCGTCGTCAACAACACCCCCCCCATCATCATCACAGAGAGAAAGAGAGAGAGAGAGAGAGAGAGAGGGGGGGGGGAGGGAGGGAGAGAGGGAGAGAGGGAGAGAGAGAGAGAGAGAAGCTTCTGGAAACTTCTTCTCCCCTCTAAAGAGAGGTCACACACCCCTCTATATTGCCGAAAATACACCCCTCCCCTTCATTATCTTTTCTCCACTCAAGGAGAGGCAATGAGAAATTTGCATAGGAGAGTGCGAGCATTCTATCTCTCGTACACGTGTCTTCGAGTATGGCCCTGAAGCGTAGTTCCACAAGGATGGCCGGAAACCCTACAAGTGTGGATGGAGGTTCGAAACAAGGTGGCACCGCAACCGCGAACGGTTCATCAGGCATCAATACCACTGGAATCAAGACATCACTCCAAACCCAGGTTGCTCTATTATTAAATCATAGGTTATAAATATCACGATGAAAAATCATATTCACATGCATCACATTAATTGTGTGTTCTAAGTATAAACTTAGTTGTGATGTATGTAACGAGCAAGATAATTTCCATTGTAAGATGATATCATAATAGGTGAAATTGATTAGATAATTTCATCGTAAATTACCAAAAATGTCTTGCAAGAATTCTTGCAAAAAGTGCATTGCTTCTTGCACAAGTTCTTGCTTAAAATGCATTTCAGAGGACATTGAAAGAAACAAAAGTGCATCCCCGTATCGCAAGAAGGATTCTAAGGTACATGTAATAAGCTACAGAAAAGATTACAGTGCAGCTAGACTCATACAACAATTACATTAAGTTATAAAGATCAGATCATTCAAGAAGATTATAGATCGTGTAAATAATTACATAGAGGATAATGTTAAGATTGCATGCATAGAAAGTACCTTCGCATGTGTGGCATAAAATATCGTATGGATTATATAAAAATTGTAAGCATTGAAATGAAGGCATGGCATGACGTTGAGTGCATTAAAGTTGTTGGAAAAATTCAACGTTGTTTGTAATCTACCAAATGGGACTGAGATCCATGAGTCCCATGTTAAAGTCCTTGGTGACTTCAAGAGGGATAGGTAAAAGCTTAAGTGCTTGTGAGTATTATTAAGAGGACTTAAGAAGATTACTTAAGACAGAGTAGGAACTATTCTAAACAGAACCATCTTGACTGACCATGGTCACGGGGATAGACAACCTTGATCAATTAAGATCAAAGATAAAGGTACATAGGTACTACAAGGGATCTACGAGATAACCAGCAAGTTGACCAACCGAGGATGACTGGGTTGTCCATGATCTATTTTACAAGGAGATCTAAGGTAAGGATAATTAGGGTCAGTATGGTACAAACCCTAACCCGAAGATAAAGGGGAAACAAGCAACCTAGCTTGCCAAGCCCTTGGGATCTCGCCAAGTCGCGAACAATCCAGGATCGAATGCTGGCAACATCCAGGAAAAAGGAATCACACCTTAGCAGTTGGTCGTACAAATGACCTCTAAAATGATCGTGATTATACACTTAGGTACATTGTTTGAACTTCTTTGCTCAAGGAACTAATTCAAGGTAAAACACTTAATGCTTCAGGTTAAAGGCTTGGAGGGAGTGGCAGGTTCAGTTACCTCCGACTGTTTGCCTGGTCCTATCCAAGGGGGTTGTTAGCCACGCCAGGTATATGGACCAAACCCGTCGCGAGAGGTCTCTCCGTGGGTGCTGCTTGGAGCAGGAGGATGCTTGGGTGCCAGGGGAGGCTCTGGCTATAAATTCCTTGCATTCGGATCCCACACAAGAGGCTGACGTGACTCGAGATGGGATATCAAGGCCCGTGTACTAGTCTACGGGTGGAACTTGGAGCAACAATCATGTTGATTGCTGGGATAGACTTCGGGCATGATACTTGATGTATTCCAAGACTATGATAAATAAAGATCACATATTTGAAAAAGGAGCTTGCTTGACATTGTTTTTGTGTCAGTGCCTAAGTTACGTGAAGGAACCTGTGTTTAAAATTGATTAATTAAGGAAGCTGCTTTTGCATGTCAAACATAATGTGGTAGGTAATTAGATAACTAAGCGACCCGAGGAAAGTGTGGTGGACGCGACTTGGGTCCGTCCTATGGAAGGGTGGTCCCGGTTAGCTGGGAACTTTTCTCAAAAGACATGATAACGAGACTGTGAAGACCTAGCCTCAGTAGATTTAGAATCTCGATTTATGTTGTTTTAGGGGAGCGGAATGGGACTATGCCTTATGGGCAGAGAGGTTGAGCTTCGCATCCCTCTCATTTCCCATTCTCTATGAACCAAGTGCAGCATAAATTCGATTCGACTCTGTTGTTCCTATGCAAAGTGGTTCATCTGGAGCTCGACGCTAGCTACTTCCTAGAGACTTTGCTGATAGGAAAGAAACCCTGACTTCAGGTCGGGGGAACAGTCGGATACTTCCACTCAGGGCAGACTCGGGAAGACCTAGATCGCAAACTATGTGACATTCCTTGCGAGTGCTAGGCGGCGCTTTCTAGACTCTCTTCCCGATGGGATGCTAAGACATGTCCCAAAAGTGGATGAGCGGACACGTTACAGTTGGTATCAGAGCAAACCAACGAGTTCTAAATATTACAAGGGAACTTAATGGAGGAGAATAAAGGAAATAAGGGGATAAAAAAGGGGAAGGTGAGTAGAATAGAGTAGTGTTTTCTGTTGAAAACATTTCTTTACTCACTTATGGATGCTGGGTTGCAGAGTCACAAAGCATGGAGCAAGTTCTTGGTGTTCCAGGTCATGTTCATGACTGCAATGCATGCCTCGAATTATCGTCTAAGGCTTGGCATGATGGATATTCTTGACCGCATCTATAATCCTTCGCCCCTGTATGTGGAGTGGAGATGGACGGGAGACTTAGGAATATACTACATAGCAGCCCACCAACTCGCGTACCTTCAAACCAACTTGAAGAGAATCAAGTGGATGGAGGATTTAAAGTTAGTGAAGTTGTTCATCTTTGTCAAAGCTCGCATAAACACAACTTTGCACATTAGCGGTCAGCAAGTTAAGCAGAACAAGTTTTTCTATGAAGAAGTGACCCGGGCGATCTTTGTGTTGATAGAATCAAAGTGTTAGGGTGCTATGAGAAGAACGGGTATCAAAGGAAGGGATACCCCAAGCTTCCTATGACTTACCGTTTCCTGAAAATCCATGATCCCACTCCATATTATTATTTCATCCCTGTAGCCGAATCCTATTTTCCCCAAATTGATGTATTAATCAGCCAGTCCTACTTATCCAAAATAAATGTACTCAAAGGGTTATACCTTCATGAATAAATAAGACTTTTCACAATTGTCTATCTTGATCATAAATGTTAACTGAGGTGTTAAGTGATTAAATCACTTAGCTAAAAAGTTGTGCTAGTCATATTAACATAATATGGAAATGTATGATAAGATGTTAACATAAAGAATCTTATTGTTCATACGTAACCCCAAGTGCATATTCCAAATCTGACTCTTGCACTAAGTCCAGCTGTGGTTCAAGAGAAGAAGTTCCTTCTCAAACAAATTAAGCCACCCAAGTTGATGGCAAGGGGAGGACTGTTCAAGCCGACGCCGAGATCTGGATTGAGTCAATGGAGGACTATTTTGAGGTAGTAGGAACTGCACGTGCTAACCAAGCCATGCTCACCAAACTTAAGCTTACAGGCAAAGCGAGACTTTGGTAGAAACAGTGGTGCAGAGATCAAGCGATCTCGGAGGGGACAGTCACTTGGGATAAGCTTAAGGAAGCTATGCAAGGGAGGTATCTACCACCTGCCTACCGCACATAAAAGATGAATGAATTCTATGACTTGAAGCAGCTAGGATTATCCCTTGAAGCATATTATTCGAAGTTTGTTTCACTCCTAAAGTATGCACCCCCAATGGATATGACACAACACGTGTCAAAATTCTTTGTTGGGTTGAATCCACCAATAAACACTCAATTGGAATCAATGCGCCCAACAGACCTACAAGACGCACTCATTCGAGTTGCTCCAATAATACAGGAGGTGCAGACCAAACCAAGGAACAACAGGATTTGGCCTTACAAGGATCAGAATAAGTGTATGTCTAAGGCTCAAACTAAGAGAGAGCAGGGTCAGAATCAAGGCCAAAGGAAGAAAGCTAGAGTCAATGCTATCAACAACTTTGTTCCAACACAAAGCAATGATCGCAACCCACATTGATTCCATTGCTACGAGCCCAAACAATTCAAAAGGGAGTGCCCCAAGGTTGGTAGAGGGCATCGTCAAGGGCAATTCCAAGGTCAAAATAAAGCTCCTCATGGCCAAGGAACCACCATTATTGCCAGAGGGAGAACCTCCAGTGTTTCCAACAAGGAGCTGGACAATGAAGAAGATCCATCCATGGATGCTGACATTGAGAGGGCAACGATCCACGCCACTCTTCACAAGAAGGGTCCGAATCGCCAATTCTCAATGATTTGAACTCCATCAAAATATCAAGGTAAAAGCTTCAAAACCCTGATTGACTATGGCAGTACACACTCCTTCATTTCACCAATCTGTGCAAAAAGATTAGGGATAGCCACAATAGATGCACCTAATTTACTTGTGGAATTAGCAAATGGTCATGAGGTTACTTGTACTAGGCAAACTGCTAAGATAAATTTCCTACTGGGTGGGAAGCCAACTTCTGTGAGATTCAAGGTAATGAACCTAGGTGTCCACGAATGTTTACTCGGAATGAATTTGCTAATACCCAATGATGCCCACATCCACTGTGGGAAGGGCCAAGTCTCCTTCTGAAATTCTGAAGGGGAACTAGTCACGACTCA
Source organism: Lygodium microphyllum (assembly GCF_053477565.2). Taxonomy (NCBI): domain Eukaryota; kingdom Viridiplantae; phylum Streptophyta; class Polypodiopsida; order Schizaeales; family Lygodiaceae; genus Lygodium; species Lygodium microphyllum. The sequence goes on from NC_141162.1 coordinate 83,137,149, forward strand.
AGGTGAGGCTGGTAAGCCAAAAATACAGTTGGCAAAAGCAACACGGATAATAAAAGGTGTTAAAAAGGGCCTACTTGTCTATCTGATTAAATTGAATAAGCTAGATCAAAATCAAGAATCTAGAGAAGAACCTTCATGGTTAAAGGAATACGCAGACGTATTTCCTGAAGATCTAATGAAACTTCCTCCCCAAAGGGAAGTCGACTCCCCAAAGGGAAGTCAACCACAAATCAAACTTGTGCCAGGAGCTGCATCGGTCGCAAAGAGACCGTATAAGATGTCCATTCTGGAAGCTATCGAATTGAAAGAGCAACTCAAGCAACTGTTAGACCAAGGCTACATCCATCCTAGTAGTTCACCATGGGGAGCTCCAGTGTTGTTCCAAAGAAGAAAGATGGAACGCTTTGCCTATGCATTGACTACAGAGGGTTGAATCAAGCAACCTTCAAAAATAAATATCCCATTCCAAGAATAGATGAATTACTTGACCGTCTTCAAGGGGCGAAGATCTTCTCAAAGATAGATCTCAAATCTGGGTATTATCAGATAAGGATCAAGGAAGAAGATATCCTGAAGACTACATTCAGTACAAGGTATGGACACTTCGAATTCCTAGTGATGTCATTCGGGCTGTCAAATGCTCCTGCTACCTTCAACAGGTTAATGTAGGATATCTTTAGGCCCTATCTCGATGAATTCATACTCGTCTTTTTTGACGATACCCTAGTCTACTCAAAATAGGGAAAGGATCATGAACCCTAGCTTCTCATTGTTCTTGAAACAATGAGAGCACACAAGCTTTATGCCAAGAAGAAGAAGTGCGCATTTTTCAAGCGACAGATTGAATATCTGGGATTCATTGTATCAACAGAAGGAATTTCAGTAGATCCAGTTAAGGTGAGAGACATTGTGGGAGCTCTTCGAGCTTTACCCAGAACAGTAGTCCTAATCTAATGCTTCCAACAAACCCAAATACTTACATGTTCTTCAGATTAAAACCTCCTAAGTCTCCTAGTTATCTCGAGCACTGGTTCAGGCTGCAAACCCTACTTCCATGCTCGATCTAATGTGCGCGGCGCTCAAAGCTCGATTCCGCTGGTCCCGGTAACGGAACCAAAATGTGGGAGCTCTTCGAGCTCTACCCCGAGACCTACGGACCACTTATTACTCAAGTGTTTCGAACTAAGCAGCCATGGCTACCTCTCACATAGCCGTCACGCAATGCCTGCCTTGTGGGTGTAGTGAGCTTACCTTGATGCTCGATCAAGTACCTTCCTCTCTCTTGCACCCCTGCAGCTCCACGATCCTTGAGGCAAGCTCAAGCAACCTCAATCCCTCTCCCATGAGCTTCATCCTCCATAGCCACATTCAAGACCAGAGGAGAGAAGAGAGGAGGAGAAGATGAAGAGAGAGGATGGAGAGATTCTTCTCCAAGATCCCTTGCCCTCCCATGATCACTCCCTCACACGCTCTCAGCCCCTCTCACAAGCACAAGCAAGGAGGCAAGAAGGTGAGAAACAGGAGGAGAAGAAGAAGACGCTGTCTGCCACACATGAGGATGCTCTTCTCATTCATTTTTTAACTTTATATACATGCCCTAATTTCCATGGGCGGTCCTCCCCCTTTTTTACATGGCCGGCCCTTAGCCTAGGCCCCTTTTCTCAGTGCCCGTCTATCCTCCTATCTTCCTTTCCACCTCCTGTCTGCATTTATAAATTGCACGAGTGAGAGCCATGCGCTCTTTTACAATTTTTCAAGGTGCACCTTTTCCATTTTAAAATGCGCCTTTCCCCTTCGGCATTTGCCTTGGACTTTTGTCTTTTTCGCTTTCTTTTGCTTTCTTAGTGTTGGGGTTTTGCTTTCTTAGTGTTGGGGTTAACAGACGTTCTGGAATGGCCAACACCAACTTCTATCAAAGAAATACGAAGTTTTCTTAGGTTGACAGGGTGGTACAAAATTTTCATCAAAGATTATGCTTTGATTGCAGCAACTCTGATTGATCTACTAAAGAAGCAAGTAGCAATTGCATAGTCACCTATCCTGAACAGAACAGCTTTGACAAACTAAAGCAAAGCTTAGTATCAACACCCATCTTGAAACTTCCTGATCTTAGTAAGGAGTTTGAAGTGGTAACTGATGCTAGTGCACTTGCTTTAGGATGTGTACTTATGCAAGAAGGTCATCCCATAGCATATTCTTCAAGAAAATTGAAGAGCCATGAAAGGAATTATGCTACCCACGACCTGGAGCTGTTGGCTGTCATCCATGCTCTCAAACTTTGGAGACATTACTTGCTAGGTAACAAATTTTCCTTAGTAACGGACCACAAGAGTCTTAAATGAATCTTCACCCAAAATGAGCTTAATATGAGGCAACGTCGATGGATCGAAGTGCTGGAAGAATACGATTTTGAAATCAAATATAGGCCTAGAAAAGAGAATGTGGTTGTTGATGCACTCAGTCACAAGGCATTTCTAAATTCTCTCATTTTCCAAGATCCATCAACAGCAAGGTCTCTAGCCACAAAGGTGTCAATGCCAAATAACCCGATTCTTGAGCTAGCAAAAGAAGAGGCATATCATGATCCAGTCTATCAGAAAATGCTAAGGGAGATCCCCATCAAGGGTCAAGACCCGAAGCTAAAGATGAAGTATCAAGAATTCTCCATCAGTAGTGGGCTTGTCTACTTTAGGACAAGATTATGTATCCTTGGAAGCCAAACTATCAAGTAGAAGATACTGTGGGAAGCCCACGACTCCCCTTTCTCAGGACATCCTGGTTATGCCAAGACCCTTAATGCGGTCACAAAGAGCTATTATTGGGAAAGGATCAAGGGAGACGTACTCAAATATGTCACGAAATGTTTGTCATGTCAGCGCATTAAGGCAAAACATGTTAAAATGCCTAGGAAATTGTAACCACTTGACATTCCACAAATGAAATGGGAGTTCATTAGTATGGACTTCATTGTTGGCTTACCTCAAGTTCAGGGAGGATATAACTCTATTATGGTTGTAGTAGATATGCTCATCAAGGTCGCACATCTCATCCCTACCAAGACGAACTATAAAGCTTCAGACATTGCAAGATTATTCATCAATGAAATATTCAAGCTTCATGGGTTACCCAGAAGAATCATTAGTGATCGTGGCTTTCTTTTCACATCACACTTCTGGAGGGCTATCTTTGAGGCTATTGGTACTCAACTCTGTTTCAGTATAGCTTACCATCCCCAAACTGATGGTCAAACAGAACGAGTTAATCAAGTCATTAAAGATATGCTTAGGGCATACTACTATTGCGAACCCAAAAAGTGGATTCAATACTTACCACTGGTTGAGTTTGCCTACAATGCTTCTTACCAACTGAGTATTCAGATGACCCCTTTCCAAGCATTGTATGGGCATGATTGTCGTACCCCTTTGAACTTCTCAGATCCAGCTTTGAGGATAGAAGCTTCAAGACAGATGCTGGAAGACATGGATGATCAAATCAAATCAATAAGACAAGACATTGAAGCTACCAAGGATAGACAGAAGGCTTACACTGACTTGAAATGGCAAGACAAATCCTTCGTTGAAGGTGATATGGTCTTCATCCATGTACGCCCTAAAAAGAGTTCACTGTCCTTGGGAGAGTACAAAAAATTAAGTCCGAGGTATTGTGGACCTTATAAGATCACCAAGTCCCTAGGGCAAATGCTTACAAACTACAGCTGCCCGTAACTCTAAAGATTCATAATGTATTCCACATTAGCCTATTGAAAAAGTATCTACCTCATCCGAATCATGTACTTGATGATTAGCAAATTGTAATGCCTAGCCAAGGAGTCCTTGAGCTACGGCCCGATAGAATCCTAGATGTTAGGGAGAGGCTTTTGAGATCAAAGATCTTGAGAGAATACCTCATCTAGTGGAAAGATTATTCAGAGGAGGATGCCACCTAGATGGATGTAAATACTCTCAACCAACAATTCCCCCAGGTCTTCTCGAGATGAGGACATCTCGATTCCTCTAAGGGGGAGAGGATGTAATATTCCCCCCCTACCTTCCCCATAAGAACCCCCCTTAAAATTTTTTAATTTAACACAAATTTTTTTACTCCCTCTCTCTCTCCCCGCCGACACCACGTCAGGGAGAGAGAGAGAGAGAGAGAGGGAGTAAAGAGAGCGAAAGGGGGGCTATGCAATCCCCCATGTGGAGGGTGGTGGCCGTTAATGGTCGTCTTTCTCCCATCGTGAAGCCCTCCTCCCCACCATATAAGGCAGCCCCTCCCCTCCCTCGTCGCCTAACAAGCAGCCCCTCCCCTCCATCGTCAACGGACGCAACCCCCCTCCCTCGTCATCACAGCAGCATCCCCCCCCCCCCCCCCATCATCATCACAAAGAGAAAGAGAGAGAAAGAGAGAGACAGAGAGACAGAGAGACAGAGAGAGAGAGAAAGAGAGAGGGGGAGAGAGAGAGAGAGAAAGAGAGAGAGGGAGAGAGAGAGAGAGAGAGAGAGAGAGAGAGAGAGAAGCTTTTGGAAGCTTCTTCTCCCCCTCCTTAAAGAGAGGTCACACACCCCTCTATATTGCCGAAAATACACCCCTCCCCTTCATTATCTTTTCTCCACTCAAGGAGAGGCGATGAGAATTTTGCATAGGAGAGTGCGAGGATTCTATCTCTCGTACACACGTCTTCGAGTATGGCCCCGAAGCATAGTTCCACAAGGATGGTCGGAAACCCTGCAAGTGTGGATGGAGGTTCGAAACAAGGTGGCACCGCAACCGCAAACAGTTTATTAGGCATCAATACCACTAGAATCAAGACATCACTCCAAACCCAGGTTGCTCTATTATTAAATCATAGGTTATAAATATCACGGTGAAAAATCATATTCACATGCATCACATTAATTGCGTGTTTGATAATTTCCTAGGTATGAACTTAGTTGTGACGTATCTAACGAGCAAGATAATTTCCATTGTAAGATGACATCATAATAGGTAAAATTGATTAGATAATCGCATCATAAATTACCAAAAACATCTTGCAAGAATTCTTGCATAAAGTGCATTGCTCTTTGCACAAGTTCTTGCTTAAAATGCATTTCAGAGGACATTGAAAGAAACAAAAGTGCATCCCCGTATCGCAAGAAAGATTCTAAGGTACATGTAATAAGCTGCAGAAAAGATTAAAGCGCAGCTAGACTCATACAATAATTACATTAAGTTATAAATATCAGATCATTCAAGAAGGTTATAGATCGTGTAAATAATTACATAGAGGATAATGTTAAGATTGCATGCATAGAAAGTACCTTCGCATGTGTGGCATAAAATATCGTATGGATTATATAAAAATTGTAAGCATTGAAATGAAGGCATGGCATTATGTTGCGTGCATTAAAGTTGTTGGGAAAATTCAACATTGTTTGTAATCTACCAAATGGGACTGAGATCCATGAGTCCCATGTCAAAGTCCTTGGTGACTTCAAGAGGGATAGGTAAAAGCTTAAGCGCCTGTGAGTATTATTAAGAGGGCTTAAGAAGAGTACTTAAGACAGAGTAGGAAATGTTCTAAACAGAACCATCTTGACCAACCGTGATCAAGGGGATAGACAATCTTGATCAATTAAGATCAAAGATAAAGGTACATAGGTACTACAAGGGATCTAGGAGATAACCAGCAAGTTGACCAACCGAGGACGACAGGGTTGTCCATGATCTATTTTACAAGGAGATCTAAGGTAAGGATAATTAGGGTCGGCAGGGTACAAACCCTAAAGGGGAAACAAGAAACCTAGCTTGCCAAGCCCTTGGGATCTCGCCAAGTCGCGAATGATCCAGGATCGAATGTTGGGAGCATCCGGGAAAAAGGAATCACACCTTAGTAGTTGGTCATACAAACGACCTCTGAAATGATCGTGATTCTACACTTAGGTACATTGTTTGAACTTCTTTGCTCAAGGAACTAATTCAAGGCAAAACACTTAATACTTCAAGTTAAAGGCCTGGAGGGAGTGGCAGGTTCAATTACCTCTGACTGTCTGCCTGGCCCTATCCAAGGAGGTTGTTAGCCACGCTAGGTATATGGACCGAACCCACCGCGAGAGGTCTCTCCGTGGGTGCTACTTGGAGTGAGAGGATGCTTGGGTGCCAGGGGAGGCTCTGACTATAAATTTCTTGCCTTCGGATCTCGCACAAGAGGCCGACATAACTTGAGATGGGATCTCGAGGCCCATGTACTAGTCTATAGGCGGAACTTGGAGCAGCAATCCTGTTGACAGCTAGGATAGCCTTCGGGCATGATACTTGATGTATTCCAGGACTATGATAAGTAAAGATCAGATATTTGAAAAAGGGGCTTACTTGACATTGTTTTTGTGTCAGTGCCTACGTTACGTGAAGGAACCTGTGTTTAAAATTGATTAATTAAGGAAGTTGCTTTTGCATGTCAAACATAATGTGGTAGGTAATTAAGGAAGCTGCTTTTGCATGTCAAACATAATGTGGTAAGTTACGTGAAGAAACCTGTGTTTAAAATTGATTAATTAAGAAAGCTATTTTTGCATGTCAAACATAATGTGGTAGGTAATTAGATAACTAAGCAACCCGAGGAAAGTGCGGATGCAACTTGGGTCCATCCTATGGAAGGGTGGTCCCAATTAGCTGGGAACTTTTCTCAAAAGACGTGATAATAAGACTGTGAAGACCTAGCGTCAATAGAGTTAGAATCCCGATTTATGCTATTTTAGGGGAGCAAAATGGGACTATGCCTTATGGGCAGAGAGGTTGAGCTTCGCATCCCTCTTGTTTCCCATTCTCCATGAACCAAGTGCAGCATAAATCTGCTTCGACTCTATTGTTCCTATGCAAAGTGGTTCATCTGGAGCTCGACGCTAGCTACTTCCTAGAGACTTTGTTGATAGGAAAGAAACCTTGACTTCAGGTCGGAAATGGCCGAATACTTCCGCTTGGGGTAAACTCTGGAAGACCTAGATCGCAAACTGTGTGACATTCCTTGCGAGTGCTAGGTGGCGCTTTCTAGATTCTCTTCCCGATGGGCTGCTAAGATGTGTCCCACAAGTGGACGAGCAGACACGTTACAAGATAGGAGGTCTACTTGTAGTTTTATGTATTTCTTTGGTAGTGCTGTTGTTGGTTGGAGCAAAAAGAAATAGCCAATACTTGCATTTTTTAGTATAGAGGTTGAGTATAGAGGTGTTGCAATCGTAGTATGTGAGGTAGCTTGGTTACCAAGTTACTTGGTAATTTGGGAATGCATGTAGACAAAAAGGGGTTATCATCTACTATGATAACCTTAGTAGCATTCAATTGGCTAAGAACCCAGTGTATCATGCATGGACCAAACTCATAGAGCTCCATTACCATTTCATTTGGGAGCTAAGAATCATGTTCATATTAGTCTTTTGTCATGTTGTATACTTAGTTCTTTTTGCAAAAGAAGAAGAAGAAGGTTTCAGCTTTGTCTCTCTATCTACTCTAGCCTCCATTGCTTTTGTATGTGTGCTCTTGGTCTCCTCACCTCTCTTACTTCTTATTTGTTTTTTGCATGGTCAACCACCACTATCTGGTCTTTTGGATCTTTTTTTATGGTCACATTAGTAGCAAAATGGCTGCAAAAAAATCATTGACGAGCTTCCTCTAGGACTATGAAGTGGTTCATTGATAAAGCCACTCTCTATAGTACTCTAGATAGGGTGTGATGATATAATTAGCCCATGATGGCCTCAAAAAACTAGCTCCAAAGAGCCTATCATATCTACTAATCATTTTGGAGATGTGATGGAGACACTACAATCTCCATGAAGGTCAGCATTTTCTCATATTTAGTCCATGGTGTATTGGGTGGTTCAGGCCTTGGTTCGTCCACTTCTATTGCAAATAAGTGGGCATCTGGGAAATCATCATCAAAAGTTGTCGATGCTTTTCCAAAATCTAGTTAGAAAAGAAAGTCACCAAGAGCTCCTGGTCGATGTATCACTTTGCACTAACATTCTTGTAGCAGCAAAATCCACCTTGTTAATCTTCCATTCACATTCTATTACTTAACTAGGTAATAAACCAAGGCTAAGTGACCCACATGAAAAATAAAAGCACGCCCTAACAAATAATAATGAAATTTATTCATAAATAAATCATGCCAGGGCAGTCTCTTTTAGTAACGAATTAATTCTTCTCCGCATCGGATAATAGCTGGCTTGCATAGAAGATTGGCCAAAACCACCCATTGGAATCCTCATACATGAGAACATTACCAATAGCCACATCAGATGCATCAACAAAGACATGAGATAGTCTTTTCCGATCTAGTGGGATTTGGATTAGGGATTGGGACAATAATAGCCACGTGCCAACTGATTCAAGGGAACATCTAAATGCACCAAGAGTCGTAGATGATGCCCATTCCATCAAATTTTCCCCAAGAATCAGAGAATTGTGGATGGTGAATTAGGCACTACAACTTGCATGATGGCTACAACCTTCATGAGGTTGATAGCAATGCCATCTTTGGAAATAAATATGGCAAAAAAAAAACATTGCTGGGGGTAAAAGCATTCAGATACTTGAGACTGGGATCTTCACTTGGATGTTGCATGGTTGATATGCGGTGGTCCTCATAGATGTACTTGGCCTGATTTGGACTTTGCACTCCTAAGCATACACCTCTTTGTGTCATGTCTTACCAATGTTGTGTACACTTTGCGCCCTATTACACAGGGGGCGTGCCGGCTTATTGATGGATTCATTTAACATGCTTGGATATTTTCTCAATGTCCATATGACTATCACATGTTGATTTATGCTCGCTTGATGTTGGTTATGCTTTGACAATTAGTGGGTGGTTGACTTGGTGCATTCATTTTTCCTACAAGTTGCTCTCATTGTACATTACTGTAATTTATTACATCAAGCAGTTATGCATGGACTGACATGGAATTTTCATGCTGAATCATTCTGATTTTATGTACTTTTGATGATACTTGGTGGGCAGCATCATTAGCCAATAGTTCGTGGTCATTTTGCCTTGGTTTTGGTGGTATTTTGGTTATTTACAGGCAGAAAATAGCAAGCAATTTTGAACTGTCTGTACCATTTTGGACTGCAGTATGGCATCTTCTTCCACTGATAGTGCTATCTTCAACATCATTAAGCTTGATGGTATGAATTATGCCTATTGGAAGAGCCACGTTTGGCAGGTATTGGTGCAAAAATCTCAGATCAAACCACTAAGAATGCATGGCAAGCAACCTGAAATTATGGCTGATGATGAATGGGATGAGCTTGATGAGTTATCCAAGTCCACCTTCATCTTGTCTCTCACTAAACAGGTGCATTTCAATGTGGTTGAGGAAGCACAGAGTGCTTGGCAGGTTTGGGATAAAATTAAGAACCTCTATGACAAGAAAAGTCCAACAAGTCAAATGTATTAGCTAAAGCAGCTTATGGACCTACGCATGAAGGAGAATATGACAATGTATGCTCATTTGAGCCAGTTCCATGCTATTCTCAAGAACTTGACTTCGCAAGGCATTACATTTATGATGAGGTTACTCCATTGTTTTTTATTGGGATTCTGAGTGAGTCATGGGATGTATTATGCACTGCCTTATGCACTCCTGCTACTATTTTGAACTTGCCCGATGTAGAGAGTGTTCTTCTGCGCAGGAAGAGATCAACCGTAAGAACATGGATGCCTCTCATGTGTCACATGCTTTGACTATTAGAGGCAGAGATGGTACTGGAAAGAATGACTGTGGGTATGGATGTGGCAAAGACTTGCAGAAGTCTAGGTCTAAGTCAAATGGTAAGTCGAGCAGCAAGTCTTGTGGGAGAAATGCTAATGTGACATGTCATCATTGCAGCAAGAAGGGTCATATATGTCCACAGTGTCATGAGTTGCGCAATGAGAAGCGCAAAGAGAAGGGGAAAGACAAAGTACATGAAAGGTCCTTTGATCACAATATTATGCCTACGAAATTGAGTGTGAATATCAAGGAGATGAATGTCATGCAGACTGATGACTCCGATGGGGAGTACATACTTGCAGCTAGTTCTTGTGATGCTACGTCGTTGACCAAGGTTCACTCTATGTATGCACAATGTTGGCTTTTGGATTCTAGTGCTTCATTTCATGTTACACCATGCCATGAGTGGTTCCATTTCTACCGCATTGTCTCTGGTTTAGTTTTCTTCGGTGATGACAGATCACTTGCTATTGTTGGCATTGGGGATGTACAACTACAATTCTCTACTAGCAATACTTTTCTGTTATAGGATGTACGTCATGTACCTATGCCTACACACAATCTTATGTCTGCAGAGTAGCTTGATGATGCTAGATTTCATGTTTCATTTGGGGATTCTGCATGGAAGATCACCCGTGGCAGGCTTGTGCTTGCTAGAGGTACCAAGGCCGGTAGCCTCTAGCCTCTTGTAGTTGATGGGTCCTTTGTTGACCATGTTTTATCAGTCAATTCCATCCCACATGTATCTCTTTGGCATGCTCATTTAGGCCATATGTCCTTGAAGGAAATGAAAATGCTTTCTGATTTTTGCAATACTTACCGCCCCTTGACTATGCATGTTTTGATTCATGTGAGCATTGTCTTTATGACACACAGACTAGGAATACGCATAAGAAGTTTGGTAGGACACGCATGAGTGAGCCCCTGGCATTGGTACATACTGATGTCTGTGGACCCACCATCCCTTGTCACTCTATGGGTGGTGCAAAGTATTTTGGGATGTTCATTGACAATTTTTCACATAAAGTCTAGGATTACCCCATTAAGCTTAAGTCAAATGTCTTGGCTGTGTTTCAGAGATAGCTTGCATTGGTTGAGAACCAGACTGGGCATAGGCTATGAAATGCCTTAGGACTAACGACGGGGGAGAATATGTGTCGCATGCCTTTAAGAAACTATGTGATGAGAGGGGTATTAAGCGTCAATTGACCTCCCCCTATATCCCACCCCAGAATGGTTTGGTTGAGCGGATGAATAGAAACATCCAGGAGCGCGTATGTAGTATGCTTAGCCATGCAGGCCTACCACAGAGCTTTTGGGCTAAGGTAGTTAGTACATCTGTGCATATCATAAATAGATCACCTTCTAGTGGTTTGAATTTCCAAGTTGCAGAGGAGATATGGATTAGGAAACCTCCATCTTATGCACATCTACGTGTCTTTGGATGATGGGAGGCATTCTACCATGTGCCCAAGAACAAGTGTAGTAAGCTAGATCCTAAGAGTGTCAAATGTATTTTCCTTGGCTATGAAGATGTAGGTGAAATGGGTTACCACCTCTGGGATCCATAGGCACAGAAAGTCATCCACAGCCATGATGTAGTCTTCTATGAAGACAAGATGCATAGGTAGCCTGAGAAGGTGGTAGAGATACACAATGTTATATTCCAAGAGGAGCCACGTGCTCCTACACATCCAGTTGGAGAGCGTGCAGTAGCAGTCATCGGTATACATAGCTAAGGTGTTGGACATGATGCTAGACATGCAGTAGAGCCTGCAGTGAAATGGTCTACTAGAGCTAGACATCCACTTGATAGATTTGAGCCCTCGATACATTATTTCTTAGTTACAAATGCAAGACAGTCTCTCACCTATGATGAGGCTATGCACAGGGGTGATAGTCACTCTTGGGAGAGGGCTATGCAATCTGAGATGGACTCCCTACATAAGAATATGACTTGGGATTTGGTTGCATTGCCTAACGACAAGAAGGCTTTGCCATGCAAATGGGTGTACAAGCTGAGAAGTACCCCTAGGCACCCCAAGCCGGCTTATAAGACAAGACTTGTTGCTAAGGGTTTTAAGTAGGAGCATGGAGTTGACTTTGATAAAGTCTTTTCTCCTGTGGTCAAGTTGACCACACTACACTTGGTTTTAACCTTAGTCATACAGTTGACTTGGACATGTATCAGATGGATATCAAGACTGCATTCTTGGATGGGGATTTACATGATGAGATTTACATGGAATAGGCCAAGGGCTTTGCATAACCTGGCAAGGAGCATCTAGCGTGCAAGTTGAAGAAAAGTCTTTATTGCTTAAAACAGGCACCTAGGGAGTGGTATCATAAGTTTGATGCCTTTATGCAATCAGAGGGCTACAGCAAGAGTGCTATGGATCCATGTCTTTACATAAAGAAAGCCCGTGATGGCTCATTGCTTATTTTGGTACTTTATGTGGATGATATGCTGATAGCAAGGAAATCTCATGATGAGCTGGATGCTCTTAAATATCAATTGAAAAAGAGCTTTGAGATGAAGGATTTGGGAAAGCCTCTCACGTTCTTGGTATGCCCATTAAGCATGACAAGCATCAGGGACTACTCTACCTCTCATAGAGGGAGTACATTCATAAAGTCCATGAGTGTTTCTGCATGCAGGACATGAAGCCTATTGGCTGTCCATTACCTTCTTATGTGAAGGTCTCACAGGCTGATTGTATGCAGTTGTCCATAGACAGATGAGCAGAGGGCCGAGATGGCCAAGATCCCTTTTGCATCAACCATGGGCAGTTTGATGCATGCCATGATAGCAACTCTTCCATATATTGCCTTTGCAGTTGGTGTTGTGGCATGCTATATGGCTACACCTGGCAAGAAGCATTGGGATGTCGTGAAGGGTATCATGAGATACCTGAAGAGCACAATAGATATGTGTATTTGCTATGGTAGCCAAAGACTCCGATTTTGCAGGACATGCATATAGTAGGAAGTCCACTTCTGGCTATGTATTCACCTATGCTAGATGTGCTATCTCTTGGATGTCCAGGGTTTAGAAGTGTACGGCTCTCTCTACCACTAAGGCCGAGTATGTTGCAGCCACAGAGGCTTGCAAGGAGGCCATATGGATGGGTCATTTGATTCATGACCTTAGGATTGATACTATACCTACGCTTTATTCAAATTCTATGAGTGCTATTCAACTAGCCAAGAATCTGGTCTTCCATGTGAAGATGAAACACATTGAGGTGAGGTATCACTTCATATGTGGGGTCGTGGAGGACAAGTCTATTGACTGTGTCAAGATCTCCACTGACAAAAATCTTACATATCTGCTCACGAAAAGCCTCACAACTGAGCTTTTTGCCTTCCTCTCAGGAGATTGATGGGCACTGTATGAGATGATGTTTTTCCTCATCTTGCTATACATGTGTACATTGTACTATCTTTTCTTTTTCTTTTCACTCCTCACTAGGGCAGATTTGCTTTTAAGTGGGAGGTTGTTGGGGGTAAAGGCGCCTCCGCTAGCCGCCCGTGTATTACTACACTGACAGTACCCGCCACTACACACTACAGGTGACGAGCACTTGTCACCATTACTTTATTCTTTATTCTTTTAGTGAGAATTTGAATAAAGGAAGTCCTAGTCACACATTGTGACTGTTGAAGTTCCCACATTGTGAGTCTCTCTCTCTCTTGCTCTTGATCTCCTGCCATAGCTCTCCTATGCAAGCTTTGATCCTTCTTACCTTTCAAACACCTCCTCAAACAACAAATATACGCTTTAAAGGATTCAGACTCAAACTTACCTCATCATCTTGTTAGACATAACCAAAGGTGCATCACGTGGAGAATACTTTCTCAAACACATTGAAGTCATCTTAAAAAATTCTCTTGAAATCGATCAAATAGGGGCCAAATATCTCCTGCATGTCCCTTTGAAAAGTTAGTCTATACTAGGTTTGCATGGTCTTATTTGCTGGGGCTCTTATTGAGTGACATGAGCAATTGGAATCTTGGTGGTATATGGGAGTGGTTCATTATTATTTCTTGATATGAATTCCATTAAAATATCTAATTTCCTCTCCTTGTAGGGTCTCCAATTTGCTTTCTTGGATTGCTATGTGCAGGCTAGGCATAATAAACTCAACAAGCATGATGGAATCTATGCTATGGGTCATCTTGAAGGGCACTTTGATCCATGGAGGTCTTATAAGCAGTCTGATAAGCCCATAATGTTTCCATGATTCATTGCCACAATCAACTTATGATGTGAACATTGTCTTGGTCAATACATTGACTAGGGTATTGTTGTGAGTATTGAGCTGTAGAGCTGATGGGTCATATATAATTGACTCCCCGCTTCTCAAATGGATGATGGGCCAATATGTGCGCTAACTCCATTTTATCATTTCTCGTGTTTACTTTGGTGCATTGACACTCATCTCAAGGTTTCACAAATCGGATAGCATTTTTGAACAAGGTCGATCACTAGAGCCAAGACTAGAGCACCTTTTGTATTGTGGTTCTAGTATTAAAGTAGACTCCCACTATTCCCCCATGAGCTTCTTATAGCACTTCAATTTTATGCTCACAAACACATCTCCTCATCAATAGACCATCCTATCCAAGTTTATTTAATTGTCCTGAAATATTTATTTGATATGACCTAGTCTTGATGAAAAGACGTGCGAGTCGTGCTTTCTCCACTAGGTATTTAGGCAATCCATGCTTTAATATGTCTACAATATTATCGTCCCAATAAGAAGTTAAGTTTGCTTTGAACAATTTTACTTCTTACTACTTCATGAACAATTGGAAAGCACAAATATTATTGTCAATCCCAGTTACCTTTTCACCACTTGTCACTTTTGACGTGGTTGGCTATGTCATGCTACTTACCATTCCTCACAAACTATGTTAAAGTTTTATTTGGAGAGCAGTAGAAGCCATCTTGTGATGCGGTTTGTAATTTGTGGCTTGTTAACCAAGTACAATACACTTAATTATCTATGAAGAAGGTGAAGGGGGTGGCTAGTAAATAGTGATGGAACTTCTTGAAAGCATATATCATGCCAAGCTCTTCATATTCCATTATGGAGTAGGTCATTTTGGTCTCTACGAGTTGTTATCTCTAGTGAAGATCACTAAAGAAATCCATGTTATATTTATGAGGCTGGTAGAGCATTGCTCCAATCATGATTTTAGATCAGCACATGAAATATGATTTTCTAGCATGGGAGTAATAAGATAGGTGCACTAACAAGTTCCTTCTTAAGGGCTTCACATGCTTTGTTAACACTCCTTATTCCACTCCCAATCTACTAAGAACTTGTACTGTGAGCCACATAATTCAGCACGAAACATCTACTGTAGCTAGTGTGTCTAAGGAAGCATTACATGCCCTTACTATTCTTAGGGGGATATAGCTCCATATCATAATTTTTGCTATGATCTAGTGGCATTGTTCTTGGATACCATATGGCCTAAAATGATGCTATGCTTCACTCCAAATTGGCACTTGAGTGGTTTGGTGAGATTTGATACTATGTGCACCACTCAAAGATTGCTCAAAGCTTATCTAACTACTCATTCCATGAAGAGTTAATAAAAATATCACCTACAAACACCTCGAGGTTCTTACAAAGTATGTCCTTCCATATTGTACACATCAAGCATTGCAAGGTTATTCATATATTTTTTAGCCCAAAGGGCATGACTATGTACATGAACAATCCTCAATTCTATGATAAAGGTAGTCTTGTGCTAGCCAATTGAGCTGGACCTGCACACCTAGTTGTAACATGAAAATCTATCTAGAAAGCTATCTGCTTCCTTGCTTGTCATGCACTTGATCATGTGTCCCTTTATAGGTTTCTTAGACTTGCCTTCCCATTTAGCATGAAGCATGACAATTATCCGATCTCATTTCTTAAATAACGTGAAGCATTTTGGGAGATCTTAAGGTTTCTTTTTATTTTCCTCATTAGAATCTATGTTATTTTGAGAATCCCTCAGTATCCACCTCCTTAAATGTATCAGTAGGTCTCTCTTTGACCCGTTAGCTTTGCTAGGTGGTGGGATCTCACGATTCATATTTGTGTGAACATTGAACTCTAAGTTTGTAACTAAATTCTTGCAGTGAGTCTTCACCATTTTCCTCCTCTTGCATGATCTCAAGGACTTGAAAGCAAGGACTAGGGTCATACACTTATACCCCTCTTTTTTTTTGTCTCGGACCTCTAGGCATTCTAGTTATTCTAACTTTAGCTTTACTATCACTAGTCTCATATCCACTAGCAGTCCTTCCATCTTCCTAAGCTTAGGATCTATTGCAATATGCTCTACTATTCTATCATCAAAGTTGTAGTCACTCGACTCATTGTCTTCATCATGTGCATTGTTATCTTTGGAGAATTCCTCCCAATGTCACTACACTCAATAAGTGACATGATTAGATCATTTGATGGTCAAGTAATGCATTGTGTAGCTTGTGTTCAATTTCATTCTTATCATTGAAGTAATTCCTAAGGAGGTTGGCTTTGTGGTTTTCCTTGAGGCACTATCACCATTGAGTGAGGATTTTCCTCTGCTTCTAGTGCTTGATGGGAATATTTAACCCCTTGACAATTGGCCAATATGATTATGAGCTCATCATGAGGACAACCCAATTGTGCTAAATCCATGTGTGTGACAAACCCTTGTCCACCTTTCTAACTCATCTATTCAAAGGCCTCCTTGTATTTTTTTTCTTCTGTGAATGTCAAGTCCAAAGTAGCTAAGATGTGCATCCATTCCTACCCATCTTCTGGGTAGAAAATGTACTTGTTAAGAAACCCAATCACATGGATGGCAAGTAGTGGTTAGGTCCATGAGCTTGTCCAATGGTTAGGTCCATGAGCTTGTCCAATGTCAGCTTGCTTTGTCCTACAAGTAGTGGTACTACTCTTATATATCCACTAGATCAAAAATGTCCTTTTTAGCTACCATGGCTCAAAAGTTATCAAGTCCTACACTTAGGTCCTCAAGTACACCCTTCAATAGAGCTCTCACTCCTCCATTGCAACTACTCTATTCTATATTGTACTGGCTTATTGATTTAGTGTGAGTACAATGCTTTAACCTAGGTTAGGATTCTATCTACTATTTTCATAAGCTCTTATGTGGCCTAGCCCAAAATGGCTTGACTTAGCATTGTTTGTGCATTCCTTTATTGATTTATGTGAGGTTCTTTTATGGCTTATAGGGTAAATCCTAATTGTTTTGGGGCTTTAACTCATTGCACACGATGGGTTCCTTCTATGAGTGTTGTTTTAATTGCTCTTATGATAGTCTGATTTGATTGCATGGGTCTTCAATCAAACACTTAAATTTAATCATTTTATATTGTGGTTTCGTGCTCAAACAAGATTTGTTCTATTTGCAAACAAGTGAGATTCTCAAACAATCTCTCTCTCTCTCTCTCTCTCTCTCTCTCTCTCTCTCTCTCTCTCTCTCTCTCTCTCTCTCTCTCTCTCTCTCTCTCTCTCTCTCTCTCTCTCTCTCTCTCTCTCTCTCTCTCTCTCTCTCTCTCTCTCTCTCTCTCTCAAAATAGTAGTATTTTGTTAAGCCTTAGGCTTTTATAGCCTCAGAGGGGCGATGTCTCTCCTCTCCTTTGCTTGTAACACCTTGTCAACAATTTGTGGTAGACACATTTAACTCACAACGTTACTTGATTAATTTTTTGTCCCTAAGTTGAGTTTTAGAGTTTTAATTATAGTTCCAAAAGTGTTCTCCTATTTTTATTATCTTTCCCCTTTTTAGTTGCCTTGGGTTTTCTTAGTTTTTCATTTAGTTCATATTTTTAACTATTGGGTTGCTTGATTTCTTTGATTAAATGTGTGCGTACGTGTGTGTGTGTGTGTGTGTGTGTGTGTGTGTGTGTGTGTGTGTGTGTGTGTGTGTGTGTGTGTGTGTGTGTGTGTGTGTGTGTGTGTGTGTGTGTGTGTGTGTGTGTGTGTGTGTGTGTGTGTGTGTGTGTCCCCTAAGTGTTTGTGTGGTGTGAATGCACCTAAGAGGGAGGAAAGAAAACATAGTTTTTTTAATAAATAACTAACTGTCGTCCATCACCTTAGCTTGCTATTGTCACATGACACAATTTAGCCACCCCCTCCTCGTCTCACGTGCAATACCAATAGGACTCTACTAATGCAACAATTGCCAGTAGCCCAATGCAAATTGACACCTTGGTAGTTGTTAACCCTCAGGCAAACAAGGTGGAAAATCTAAAGCAAAAGACAAGGCCAAGGCAAAAGTGAAACGGAAGGTGAAGGCGCACCAAGAAAAATCTGGAAACACAAGTGTAAAAAAGTCCTAAATCAAGGAGAGAGGTGCACAAGAAAAAGTGCAAGTCAATACTTTTGTAAAAGAGTGCAAGGCGTGCCATGATTTATTTTAAGAGCTTCGGGCTCTCATCCGTGCAAATTATAAAGGTAGATGGGTGGTAGGAAGGAAGCTAAGAAGATAGGAACAATGGAAAAAAGGGCCTAGGCTACTAAGCCAATCATGTAAAAAAGGGGATAAGAGGATGACCACCCAAAACGGATTTAGGGTTTTGTATATAAAGTTGAAAAGTGAATGAGAAGCTCATTCTTGTGTGTGGCCAAAAGTGGCTCTCCTCTTTTTCTTCTTCTTCTTCTTCTTCTTGCTTGCTTAAGCTTGTGCTTGAGAGAGGGAGTGTGAGAGTGTGAGGGAGTGAGTGTGTAAGGGTGAGGGACCGTGGTGGAGAATCTCTCCATCTTCTCCTCTGTTCTTCTCTTCTCTTCTCTTCTCTTACTCGGGGCAATGGAGCTTTGAGCATGGAGCTTGAGGATCGAGCTCACTTGAAGCTTGCACTTGGATCATGGAGCTACCGGAGTGCTTAGGAGAAGAGGCAACTCAATTGAGCATGGAGATAAGCTCACTACACTTGTAGAGATAGATAGCACATCAGCTATGTGAGAGGTAGCCAATAGTGCTCAACTTGAAACGCTTGAAACAATAAGTGGTCCGTGGGTCTTGGCGGTGGAGCTTGAGCTCGCCTCTACATTTTGGTTTCATTGTTGCCAGGATCAACAAATTTAAGCCTTGAGTACTTGTGTGCTCCAAATTGAGCTCGAAGTAGGGTTTTCCCCGAATAGGGAGCTTGAGGTAGATAGGTAGGAAGTGAGGGAGTTTGAAGAGGGTTTTTTGGATTTAAAAAAGCATGTTGGAGTAGTGTAGGTGTTTTCTTTGTGATTTGGATGCATTAGGGTAGGAAAAAACGGAGAAAATAAAAGAAAACAAGCATTAGGGTTTTTCATGTCATAACATGGCAAAAGGGTTTGATTTACTTGTCAATTTACATTTTGGAGTTTATTTACTATTCCAGGTGTATACAAGTCTTCTCCTCTATCCATAACTTTGATATGGAGGTGTGTGCTATATGTCATGACCTAAATCACACAATTTGATCACTTCATCGTCATGTCTGCCAAAATTGTGCCATGTTCAGTAGCCCACCATTCGAGTGAGGGCGATTTTGGGCCGAAACTCACCATCGGCCCTTGGCTCTCTTGTATTCAGCCATTCAGCCCACCACCATTCAAATGACCGAATCAACCATTCAGGCCATCTTACTCAGACACTTGAAATTTTGGCCCTCGGCCCTCCCAACTCGACCCGGACAAGCTAACATCGGCTCGATCGAATTCACCATTCGGACCAACTTTGCATTCGGCCCACCCAACTTGGCCCTCGGCCATTCAGCGCGAACCCACTCGGATGATGAACCACTTGGCCCTCGGCCCCGTTATGGCCAACTACCGTTCAACCATTCGATCCTCAAACAACCACATTCGAACTGGCCGAATTAAACATTCGGACTAATTACATTCGGCCCTTTCTCATTTGGCCCTCGGTCATAGGCTGAATTGGACATTCAGCCCTTGCAATTTGGACCTATTCGGCCAAATTTGGATTTTTTCACATTTTTAACCTCTAGACCCCATAACCAACCCAAAGACCATATAGAGCCAAAAGCATATCATAGACCTATCACTAGGCTGAAATCTAAAGCAAGTAGTTCAAAACTTAGCTACCAGTCCTTCAAATTGCACATGGTATTTAGTGTAACGGTCCCTAGACCCCCGTAGAGGCTACCCCCTCCACACCTCCCCCAAGTAGGCTAGAGAGAAAATGTGCACCGTGACAGGTCCTCCAAACTAGATCCTAGTGTAGTAATGGCTCTACACAAGCATAGATTCTCACTTGCAAAGCAGTAACCAAAAGCCCATACCCGAACAAAGACAAACAGAGACCCTAGAACCTCAAAGGGCCAATCTAGCCAACAAGGGCAAAAAGCCACACCACAAAAATATGTATATGTTGCATTCGGACTGCATCTAATCAAAGTAAAATGCAACAACATCAAGTTACAACTTCAAGAATAACTAGACATGACAATCCTGATGATAGATGCACCTTGAATGCCACTGCACAGATGACCCAAGACATCAATGGAGAATCCACATCGGGTTGTGCAATTGGGAACTCAAAGGCATGTATCAGAAGGCTTGAATTTATCAGCTAAGAGCCAAAAGATGAAGACATAGTACTGCCTACTTATCTTAAGGTCAAACTCACCACAAAAACATAGCATAGTGTTGATGCTCTCATCGATGAAGGAGCAAATTTTAATATCTTAACCTATGAAGCATGGACTCGACTTGGCCAACCAGAGCTCACACCAACTAATGCAAGTCTTAATCCTTACGGGGAATACCCACAAGCACTTATAGGGAAGTGCAAAATCTTTGTAACTATTGAAACTGAAAGCTTGGCTATCCTATTTCATGTTCCTCCAAATAGCACTAATTGTGGAAAGGAAACCCTCCTAGGAAGACCCTTCAAAAGGGCAATGAAGTGTGAGGTCGATTATGTTGCACAGAGGATACACTTGACACTACCGGATGCGAGGATAATCACAACCTTTAGTAAGGGTGACCTCATCAAACCTCGAGGAAAAGACAAGGAACATTTTGACATACTAGGCAAGCCTAGTAATGAGAGCAAGGACTTGTTGAAAGAGTTGATACAAGTGTATGTTGAACAAAGAGAACCAGTGAGCGAGACCATGTTTCAAACAAGAAGGTTAGGAGACAATGCCAAGGATAGGCTTTGGACTTACAAATATCATAAAAGACTACAAAAGAAGCCCAAGTCTTATAGACAAAGGTATTGATGGAGAGCCAGCACAATGCCACAATGGATATCCAAAGTGTTGCTACATGCCCAAGGGTATTATGCAGGTAACCGATGGATTTGGGTACTAAAACCCCCTACTAAACCACCTTTTTTAGTTAAAGGCCAAACCGCATCAGAAGCAAAGAAGCACGAGAAGAAATCTAAACAAAATTCCAAGTCTCAGGTCAACAACATTGGAGTGACTGAGCCCCTAACGATTGAAATCAAGAAACCAAACAAGACTATTCAAAAGGTAGATCCTCAACCTAGCGTGCTTAACAAGAAAATATCATATGTAACCATCAAGTGTGCACAAAAGCCACTAGTGCCCAAAAAGCCTTTAACTTCCCAAGAGAATAATGAGCACTACAAGCGCAATGTTGCTCATGATGATAAGGTTGATTGCTCAACAAAACAAATGGAAGAATCATCTAACAAACACTAGCAAATATTCCAATCAGTGCCAAGTCCACCTAGGAGTCCCAAATCTACTACACCCTCTTTTTCGAAATAGACATAGGAAGCACAATAGCAATCGTCCAAATCCCCTACCAAGACTATGAAGTTCAACCTGCCAACAGAGGGACATAGCAGTACAAGACAGAACAGTGCAGTACGGAGCATTGCAGTGCCACAGAGAGTCATAGAGACAGTCCCAGAAACAAGACCAGAGGTCCAAAGGAGATAGACGATACAAAGGCAACTCCAAAAATAGAAGAAGTGCCGATGCTGCCATTGCTATAAGAAAAAGGAAAGATGAAAATGGGTGTAGCTCCATTCCCCAGCAGGCTGGAGAAGCCCGTGGATCCTATCAAAGAATATGACTTGGTAAAAGACCTAGACACTTTTAAACCAAACCTAACATTTCCACAGTTGCTGATGATGTCCCCCAATTGCCGAAAGAAATTCAAAAGTATTTTGACTCGAAGACATGGATTAAGAATTGCTTCTTCAACAGTGACCAAGACCAATAAGGCCCCAGAGCCTGTAAAGGAAGTAGATGTGGCTAACACCTTCCTAGATCCTAGAATCCCAAATATTAGTGTATGGATAGAAGAATGCTTTATTTCAAATGCATTGATTGATGGAGGCTCATCAGTAAACATAATGGTGGATGTAACAATGAAGGACCTGGGCCTACAAGGTATGCAACCTACATAATGGCTTATTAGATTGGCATATCAGAGCAGAATCAAGCCATTGAGCATCCTCCCATATGTAAAAACAACCCTTGCAGGAAGAGACTATTGGCTGACATATTTGGTGGTCAAACCAAATTCTTATGGGACCTTATACCCTCTACTGTTGGGAAGACCTTGGCTTTTTGAAGCAAGAGCCAGGACGGACTGGTTCAAAGGAACCCTAACCCTAGGCAGAGGACCCCACAAAGTGGTGTTGAAATTGTATGGATCGCAAAAAGGCAATGGATCCACATCTATTGAAGTCATAAAGACTCCTCCAATGAAGTAATAGATGGTACATCAGGAGACGAAGAGGCTATTAAACAAATCTTTCCCAAGAAAATAGAGGTACAATCCCTAACAATGGGCATTGTAATCCAACTACCAAAGGAAGCAAAGTCTTTGTTCATGGGAGAATACCTCCTGCCTCAACTCGAATTGTCTTTTGAAATCACCTCTGACAGCGAGACAGAAGCATGGATGTATTGTTCTCCTTGTTACATGGCAGTCGCAAAGACAATAGTAGAGACAGAGCCAGAGATAGAAGTAGAGACAGAGCCAGAGATAGAAGCAGAGATAGAGCAAGAGACAGAAGCAGAAGCAGACACAGAGGCGGAAGATCTGTTCTTCTCTTACAGAACCTCTACAAAAGTAGAGACAGAGCCTTCAGAGGAAGAGGATGAAAATGATGAGGAAGAAAACAAAGTTGGTTATGGAAGTGCATATGAAGACGTTCTTTTGATAGCGGCCAATCTTGTTAATGTCCCTACAGAGGCCTCAGAGGCCGAAGATCTCAAGGTGTTGGATGGAATGACTATGGTTCCATTTGCGTTGACCAATGGACCACAAAGTATGTAGAATCTACATAATCAATGGATCAAAGGTATAAAAATTAAGTTCACCAGTGGCTCTTGTCGCCCTGACCAGTCATTTTGGAGAAAAGATGATGATAATGCCCCTTGTCAACAAAAGCCAGAGCCACGGCTTATAGAAGGTCCGTGCTATGTGACATTCCTGGTCGCATCCTCTGAAGATGAATCCCTAATTCCTGAAGAAATCACCAATCACACAGAATCAAATAAAGTTCTGATACCCTTCCAGCAATCTCAACAGACAAGTGAGTCATATGTTCAGAAGGAGGATACCGGTTCTAGTGGAACATCAGATGATGATACTACTCCCTTGAATGAGTCAGACCTCTATCCAAAAGCAATCCATGGGACATTTATCCGTGAAGTGGAAGGTGAAAGGCAAGTGACGTTCTTGGATACTGACTGTACTGAACGTCACCTAAAAGCGGATCTAAATCTTCCAGAAGAAGAACTAGTGGTCCTACGAGACCTACTAAAGGAGAACTTAGACATGTTTGCTTGGTTGTACAAATACCTAAAGGGGATTGATCCCACAAAATGCCAACATCACATTGACCTAAACCCTGATGCCAAACTTGTGAGGCAGAGACAAAGGCATATGATCCCTAATTATTTGGCCCTGGTGAAGGCCGAATTATTGAAGCTTATTGAAGCCGAGTTCATTTATCCCGTGGCTAACAGTGAATGGTTTTTGCCCATTGTAGTAGTACCCAAGAAGAATGGGAAACTTTGAATATGTGTGGACTTTTGAAAGCTGAACTCGAAGACGAAGAAATATCATTTTCCTATCCCTTTCACAAACCTACTATTGGACACAGTGGCAGGTCATTAGCTCTATTCCCTCTTGGATGGATTCAGCGGATATAATTAAGTCCAAATCACAGAAGAGGACCAATCCAAAACAACCTTCACCACAGAATGGGGAACCTATGCTTATAGAGTGATGCTATTTGGGCTCTATAATGCTCCTGCCACCTTTCAACAAGTAATGATGGCTGCCTTCCAGAATCATTTGCATGATTTCACTGAGGTGTATCTTAATGACTTCTATGTCTATAGCTTAATCTGTGAGCATTGGGGACACCTATAGCAATGTTTTGACACATGCCGAGAATATGGGATTTCTCTCAACCCCGACAAATGTGTCTTTAGTGTCTCATCAGGAGTTCTTCTGGGCCATGTTGACTCTGCGCAAGGGATTGCAATAGACCCGGTGAAGATTGAGAAGATTGCCGCCTTGACAGCACCAACAAACCTCAAGCAATTGAGAGGATTTCTTGGCCATGTGGGCTATTACATAAGATTTATTGCACAGGGTGCCTCTAAATTAGATCAACCAATATATTATGCAAGCCGAAAGGTCATTCATAGGGAACGGAACTACACAGTGATAGAGCTTGAGTGCTTAGCAATGGTGTTTGCAATAATGAAGAAGTTTCGACACTATCTACTGTCAATGCATTTCAAGTTCTACATGGATCATGAAGCCATGTCCTTCCTGATGAACAAAATAGATGTTACAGGATGACTGATGAGATGGTTGCTCCTATTCCAAGAGTTCGATTTTGAAGTGGTCACTAATCCTAGCCGTTCCCATGTCCTAGTTGATCATCTGTCCACGGATCCCTCAAACTACAGAAGAGGAACAGGATGATCCAAACCCTCCTGATGCTTCCTTATTTCTTGTCAAAATAGTTATTCCAGTGCACTGTATAAGAGAGGCAAAGATGAAGTATTGGGAAGATGTGTTGCAAGAGACAAAATCGGCATAGTATTGAAAGAATGCCATGACGAACCATGTGGTGGATATTTCGCATAAGAAGCAACAACTAGGAAGGCTCTGTTAGCAAGATACTGGTGGCCAACCCTCCACAAGGATGCGTATGACTACTACAAGAGATGCGATGCTTGTCAGCGAATGGGAAAACCCACCAAAACAAGTACCATGCCACTGCAACCTATTCTTCCCCTAAAGCTGTTCGACAAGTGGGGGATTGATTTCGTAGGTCCCATTGATCCACCTACCAAACGGAAGCAGAATAGATACATCTTAGTATGTACGGATTATGTCACAAAGTGGTGTGAAGCTAAAGCTCCGAAGCGGGATGGTGGTAACGATATAGCCCTGTTCATGTATAAAAATATTATCACCCGTTGGTAGAACTGTATAAGATCTGCCATCGCAAGTCCACTCCTTACTACCCCAGAGCCAACGGCCAAGTTGAAGTCACCAATCGCATCCTTTGCTCGATCCTAACCAGAACAATTGCCGCACATCATCGCGACTAGGACGATCGACTTATAGAGGCCCTCTGGGCATACAAAACCTCCCATAAGGCAACTACAAGGGACAAACCCCTTTCCAACTAGTGTATGGTACAAAAGATGTCTTCCTTGTTGAACTAGAATTGCCCTTTTTGCGAGTGGCAGTTAAAGAACGCTTCCCGTACAAGGTACTTGCTGTCAATCCTAATGGCTCTGTCCAAGTGCAAGTTGACCACGCTTCTGAGAATCCCCTTCTAATAAATGGCTATTGCCTGAAGAAGTACTTCCCTCCTTGGGGATCTTGACAATCATAGTCGACTTACCCTTTCCCTTTTGGGTGTCGCACTATCCTTCTCTTCATGCTCCTAACAGCCCTTATAATCTTCCTCATGAGGCGGTCTCATTCTACTAGCCCCTCATCACAGATACCTCTTAACCCTACCTTGTTCTCTTCTTGTTTGATCCAGCAATAGTGGCGAGATTGGTCTTAACACATGGTATTTCTACCATTCTCTTTACTAACGAAAAAAAAATCAAAAGGAAAAAAAAACAAAGAAAATAATATAAAAATACAAAACAAAACAAACAAACTGTTATGGAAGAAAATGAAGAAATTCCTTGTCATAACAGGCCTCGTTCCAAGAAAATGTGGAAACACCCTTGGGCGGGAAGCCGGCTGTGGAAAAGGTGGTAACACCCCGCAGTCCAAAATAACGGAATCACCAGCCAAACTTTTCAAGATGTACTTTCAAATCCATCTCCCTTGGTGCGCTGTCTCTGTAACTTTATCAGTCCATCTTAC
Organism: Lygodium microphyllum; assembly: GCF_053477565.2. Taxonomy (NCBI): domain Eukaryota; kingdom Viridiplantae; phylum Streptophyta; class Polypodiopsida; order Schizaeales; family Lygodiaceae; genus Lygodium; species Lygodium microphyllum. The sequence continues at coordinate 83,163,259 of NC_141162.1, forward strand.
CCCTACAACAAATGACATCTTCTATAAACAATCCAAGTATCAGACATGTTGGCTGCCTCTCTAGGTACACCTCATCTTCAACACCCTCATGCCAGCACACAGACAATGTGATCTTCATCAACAACCCCTTGAGCAAGGTGAGCTTTCATCTTAACCAAATGGGGATGTGAGTATTGACTACCCTCTATATTTATCAAATGTGAGTGAGATAGAGGGTGGAATGAGTGACCAGTCCTTGCCCTTTACATTCAACAGAGAGGTGCGATGTGTGAATGGAGTGTTGCATGCACGAGTTGGGCCTCTCAAGGCACAAAGCACGATCTGTTTTTCCTATGCACTGCACTATAAGGCTCCTTGGCCTTCCTTCCTTCTTGCACCGCGTATGCTGGCACAGGGCGGGATGCACAGTTGCACCATCAAATGTACACAAGGTATACAACCTCTGCACAATAGAATGTGAGGAGTACATCAATGGGTTTCAAGAACGGGTTGCCCTCCTGTATCTATCGACAAAGTGTGAGACAGAGGGGGGGTTAAGTGTGACTGGTATTTCTTCAATCAATTATTGAGAGGTAAGGATTGAGGGACGTTACAATAATTGGAGTCAGGTACGTTCCCATTTCCCTATGCACCCACAGGATGGGTCTCTACCATCAGCACATGACACGTTACTCTGTTCTATACACTGTACTGCAAGGCTCCCTGGCCTTCCTGCTTGCACCTATGCCAAACGGGGTTGGATGCACTGATGCACCATCAATTTTGCACCCTAGCATACTCCCTCTATACCATTCCCTTGTCGATTCCTAACCGGATGTGAGATCTGGGTTTCCATCAATATTCACTCACGTGATGTAAGTTATGGGACGAGTGGCTGTTCTCTCATCCCATTCGAGTGCCTGTAAGTTATGGGACGAGTGGCTGTTCTCTCATCCCATTCAAGTGCCTGTGAGTTGAGTGACTATCATTCGTCCACGACACCTACCCCGATGGGCTTTATTAACTAGGTACCTCCCTGGGTGCTGTTACATGGTCCTTGCCATGCTGCCTAAATGCTGGAGCGAGCCATGGTACCTCCTGCCGCCGACTCCAACCCTTCTATAGCAATGACGGTTCCTTCAACCATACGCGAAACGTGCCAAGTTTTTCTAACCATATCCTTATGATTGCAAGTGTATGTTATGTGTTAAGTGTGGGGACATCAGAGTCCAGTCAATTGACGAGTCCTAGGCTGTGTTGATGCACCTAACTCTGTCCGTTAAGGTTTTCAGTGTGGGGACGTGTCCCTACGCATCTATGATACATACCCCCCTGTATATGCCTCAATTTAATCATGCATGTATGCCATGACCCGATTTTACCGTGATGGGGTCCCTTCCCCACCCACCCGTTCATGTTCAACACACCCTTGGGGCCGTTCCTTCTCTTTTTTCCTTTATCCCTTATTGTGATGTTTTTCCATGTGAATGTATCATACGTTCACCGAAACCCACATCCAACCTTACAGCCCTGTTTGTCCCTTTGACCTGACCATTTTTCCTTTTTACCAACTCCTGTTCCAACTTATGGTTCTTTAGTTATTAATTTTTGAAGAATTTCCTATAAATTGGACGGTTTTCCATGTGAATGTACCTTTATTATTTCGGAACAACAATCTGACATGACAGCCCTGGCCTCCATCTTCCCCCTGATATTTTTCCTTTTTTCTCCTTGTCCTTCCAATGCACAGTTCATTTGATCTTTATTTTTGCGTGTTTTCGAGTCCTTTTCGTGCATATTTTTTTCATTTTTCCATGTGAACATGCCCTATTTTCACCACAATTCTAGTTTACTTTGACAGCCCTGTCCATCCAACCTTTCCCCATCTATTTCCTTTTTTCTCCACCCTATTTCAACCATTGGATTTTTCGTTATTGATTTTTCAATATATTTTTTGTTTCGTTTTTTGTGTTTTTCACATGTGAACCCGTCCTACTTCCCCTGGAACTGCATGTTGATGTGACAGCCCTGTGAATCCCCTTCCCTGGACATTTTCCCTTTTTACTGCCCTTCGTTTCGCTGCTTGGTGCTTTCTATATTAATTTTTTAGCGCATTTTCAGGTCTGTTTTTTGGATTTTTTCCATGTGAACGCGTCCTCTCTCGGTCGAAACCGTGTTTTGACATGATAAGTTTATCTAACATGTTATTTTGCAAATTTTCATTCTTTTTGCCCTACATTCCGATGAGTAAATTTTCCCATATTAATCCCTGTGTATTTTGGGAGCTATTTTTCGTATTTTTCCCATATGAACACCTTGATTTCATGCTGGCACCCATGTTGTATTTTTCTGTCATCTTTCCCTCGTCTCCTGGCACATTTTTCCTTTTTACAGTCTTTCGATCAGGTATACGGTTTGGGTTTTATTAATTTTTCTTCCTCTCAACATGTAGCCGCATCCCTCGTGTCACACGTGAACACGCCTTTTTTGGGTTTTAAGCGTCTCAGGATGCCCCCTGGTATCTCACGTGTTGTCGTCCCAACCCCATCTGATCCTGTCGACGCAAATTTTTTTTACTCCCGCCCCGCACTTGCGGGCGAGACGGTGGTGAGCTCACCTTTTCATGGATTTATTTAAAAACAAAAAAAATAACCCCTACCCAAAAAAATATAAAAACAAAAAATTGATGCACAAACCCAAAAACTTAAAAATAACAAAAAGAACAAACACAAAAAAAACAAAACAAAACAAACAAACAAAAACCCAAACCAAACACAAAACCAAACAACCAAAAATAAACAAAACCAAAACCAAAAAAAAAAAAGATTAAAAAACAACAAAAACCAAAACAAAAAAACACAAAAACACAAAAACCAAAACAACAAAAAAAAAAATCCCAAAAAATCAAAGAAAACAAACAAAAAAATACTAACAAACAAACCCAAAAAAAAAAACTTTATTTTTAAAAAAACCAAAAAAAGACACATACACAACCAACATATCACGAAAAACACAAAGAAGGAAAAAAAAAACCCACTTACCAACCGTCCTCGCATTCGTCCACCTCCTCTCCATCGCCTGCACTTCTCTTTCCTCCTCTCCTTCACGCCTCCCCTCCCTCCCTCTCCTTCTGCGCCTTCTCCCTTCAACCTCCCCTCTCTCCTTCACGCCTCCTCTCCCTCCCTCTCCTTCTTCGCCTTCTCCCTTCGACCTCCCCCTCCTTCACGCACCTCCTTCCTCCCCCTCCTTCATGCGCCTCTTTCCTCCTCTCCTTCACACCTCCCCTCCTTCACGCCCGCTGGGCCTCCCCCGCCTTGGACGTCCCGCCCGCTGCTCTTTGGGCCTCCCCCCCGCTTGCCTGGTCCCCGCCCGCCTGGTCCACGCCCATTGGTCTTTGGGCCACCCCCCACCCATTTCTAAACCCCTCCCCCCCTGCTACCATTTTTATTTCCCCCCCCCCCCCCCAAATTATCCCCTCTCCCTACCATTTTACCCCCCCGCGCCCCTCTTTTTTACCCCCCCCGCCCCTATTTTTAACCCCCTACCATTTTTACCCCCCCACCCCCCACTACAATGTGTTCACATGCTCACGTATTTGCGTGTGCGTGTGTTCGAGTGGCATCACGCAGGAGACCCTCTCATGTTTGTGTGCCTCGTGCGTGCGCGAGTCTATGGGAATTTTCCAGCGAGCATTCATCTACGAGGGCGTGCCCCCGGCCTTGTTCGTGCGGTGGTGCATGCTTAGCCGTTTCCATGCACTTGTTCACACGCAGCCCGAGTACTTATTTTAAATTTCAAAACCCGCTTAAAAACCCGAGAAAACACCTAAAAACCTAAAAATTCATTTAAAAAGCATAAAAATCAATTCAAAATAAAAATAGCTTAAAAATTCTTTACCAAATTGAAAATTTTTCTATTTTATTTTTTTAGTTGAAATGCAAAAAATAAATTGCATATAAATTACAAAAATTAAAAATCTTTCAAAATCCATTGAAAATTGAATAAAATTCATTAAAAATCAAAAAAATCAAAAAATAATCAAATAAGATTCCAAAAATTCCACCAACTCATCTGAATATTTCTAGAATGTTCCATATGTTGACAATGTTTTGCCAAATGGTCCAACTATTATTTTAAAATAAAAATACTAAATTCAATATCTAAATTCATGGAAAAATCATTTTTAATTCTAAAAATAAGCTAAAAAATACTAGAAAAATCCAAAAACATTGTTGAAATTTGATGGTCTAGTCCTTATTCATGGTGGATTGCTGAAATCTCACCATTAAAAATTAAAATATATTCATGTGTCTTATTTATCTCATTTTAATCATAATTTTTTAAAACAAAACAAACAAACAAACAAATAAATAAATAATAATAATAAATAATAAACTAACAACACAATCAACAAAATAAAAACAAAACAAATCGCGCACAGTAAACAAATATACTTCCACTAAGCTTGCTTAAAATAAACCCCCCGTTCACTTTCCACGTACTACGTGCGATTCAGAGACATCTTAATTTTTAAATAAAATGAACAAGCTGTCACAAAAATGCACGTACTGAAAAAGAAGAGCACTTCAGACACATTAAATTTTTAATCAATGAATCTGCATTTAGAGACCTAAGTCTGGGTATCGAAGTCCGAGATTCGTTAAAAGTATCATTCTACATTAATAAATTGTGACTAACAATTTAAAAATGAATCACCGTTTTCTTATTAAGGTTTACAACCTAATAAAATTTCAACCATTGTTAATAAATTATTAAAATGAACCCTTCACTAAAATCATTCTCCTCACTGCACTTTTTTCCCTTTTCAATAAATACGCTTTGTGGGATGGGCACGTGTAGTCTTTTGAGCTGTCATTGCTTATAGAAGTTCTGGTTATGTCATGAGAAGGTTATTGAGGTATTATGATTTGATTGTGTGATACGATTACAGGTGCGGTCTGTAGTTTTCTTTTCTACCTGATATGGGGTATCGGGTACATGTTTGTTGCATAGCACGAAGCTTTTGGTCACATATGTGTAGAGATCATGCCGAATTTTTTTCAGGTTATGGATTGTTTGGGGTGGTCAGTGGGTTAGTCACGTCTATGTATGCTTATTCTGATTGATTTTTTTTTATAGATATTCTATTGTTTTGCAGGCATTCACTGTGATTGTCGGTGTATGTGGTGTGTGTGTGTATTCCATCTGAATTGCGTCTCAAGCTCCTCCTCATGTTCAGTATGTTCCATTGATCGGTAGAGATTATTCTTCCCTATTGACTTTTGAGCCTATTGCGAAAGCTGGTCTTGCATCTTTTGTGGCTGCTTCACTTCCTCTGATTCCAGATAATCCAACCCTTTGTCATGAGTTTCTCACGTCATACAATAAGAAATCGGACTTGGTTCGTGGTACTTCCATGGTCCTAACACCTAGAGGGTTAGGGAATGCTTTGTCTCTTTCCTATAAAGGAGAACCCTTCGTCACAGCCAAAGAGTTATTCTCAAATGAAGAGATCCTCAAGCTATTACAGAAGCAGACTAAAGAGGTTCTTGATATCAAAAAGGTGATTAACTACTTTTCTTGCTTATCAATTAACACCTTGCCTAACTGATTCACCTAAATTTTCAGCTAATCCTTATTTACCTTATTTCTCATTTTATGATTTTGCCTACCCATCTCTTCATCCTCTTTTACTCTTTCCTCTTCCATCTCCTAGCACTTCTATTTCTCAACCCTCTCAGTTGGTTAGTGGGTATGAAGGATTTAATCAGCAAATTCCAAGAAGAAGAGGATGGAGCTCAACTGATTCTCTCACGGACCACAAATTAATTGGCCATTAATTCTAGGGAACTGGATAACTGCTAGTCAAGCGTACCAAAATTATCTCCATTTTTCCCAACAATATTCACAATCTCTAGATCCTTTAGTGAGATTGACATCCCATTTTGCTTGATACCTAGCATATATGCATAGGCATTCCCATAACGATCAAAAGGCCATTCCAAAGCTTTGTATGAATGTCAGTGTGAACATTGATTCCCAACAGTTGGATGTCCTATATTTTCATGCCCTTTGTTTACCTAGCAGATACCTTGTTTTGCTAGAAAGGATGTGTTGCCTTCAATTCTTTCAAAATCCTCCAAAATCTTCTATAGATGAGTCTTTATCCATGGATCGCTTCTGTAATCATCAAGCTTTCAAGAGGGATTATCTTCACTGATACCCCTGAATGTATCTTCTATGCTTCTTAATTATCTTTTTTTTTTAAGGTGCCATTCAAATGGTTGTTCTGTGTTTGTGATGTATTAATTTGTATGTGATGAGTTCATGTTGATTGAATAATTTGTTCGAGAGCTCTCTTTTTGACCACTGACACAACTAATGGTGATGGTGGATGGCAAGCCTACAATGCAAAGCTAAGTAACCTCTTATATCCTTTACAAATTTGTCATGACTTTTTATTGTTTATAAGATGTGTTACTAAATAACAATGTTTTCCTTTAGTAGTATTCTTTCCTAGATACAAATGATAAGTTGGGGTCGTGGTTTGGGGTGATTATTGAAGATACTAAAGAAGATCGAATTGAGCTATTTACTGAACTTATATTCTTATTTTCCTTAGGTCGTGAGGACGCTTCCTTTCTAAGTGTGGGGATATGTTAAGAGTGGAAAAAGACTAAATTTTTGACTGATTTTTGTTGTTTTTGAGGTTTGGATGGTTGATTTTTTATGGATTTTGAGTGATGTTTGGTTGTTTTTGGAAGTGTTTGAGAGTTTTTTGGATTATATTGATTATGTTTTGGAAGCTCATGATGATTCTTAGTGGAAATATGAAGCTCTATGATGTTCTGATAGGTTCTATTGAGGTTCTGATTGGTTCTGATACCTTCTGTTTAGCTTCAGTTTTATTCTGATTTTCTTCTGTATGAAGCACGGATTGATGATTGATGAAGGTTGAGGTCTTTTAAAAGTTCATTAAATAGTTTTTGATAGTTTGGAATGAATTTAGTATGAGTTATAAGAATCTATTGTTCTCTGATGACCTTCTGGTAACCCTCTGTAGACCTTCTGTAGAGCCTCTGTCTCTGCTCTATCTCTCCTCTATTTCTGTTCTATTCTATTCTGTAGATCTTCTGTAAGTGTTCTATAGAATGTATGTGTGACTTTGGGAAAGTTTTCTAACTTTTGGAAAGGATGAATCCAAGTTCAAAAGATCTAAAACAAATGGAAGAAGCAACTGTTGAAGACTGAAGAGAAGACTGAAGTGACAGTGACATTAGTGAGCTATGAAGAGACACTGTAGTGGCTCTAGTGCCCTTTCATACCTCTTGGGAGGTGCATCCACGATCTAAGAAGGATTATTAAGTGTTATTCTTGAGTATTGTAGTGAGGAGATGATGTACTATTGATAGAGAGAGAGAGAGAGAGAGAGCCAGAGATAGCCAATTCTATCAAAACAATGTACCTTTCTATGAGAGATTGAAAGAGAAAACTATGAAGACATTGAATATGAATACTATGTGATTGATTTCCATTCAAAAGTGGTGTATTCTTTTATGTTCTTTGTTCTATTGATGGATTCTGTGAAGATGTTGAAGATTATGGTTGATTCTATCAAATCCGTGGGAGATATCTACTATGATACTGCGTGAAAATTTGTTATTTTCCTTGTTTTGGTCATCAAAAGAATGAAACAAAAGCTTGTTGATGTTACAAGATAGATTTTATTGTAGTAGAATCCCCTTTTCCTTGGTGTTCCTCTTGGGGCTCCAGGGACAACACCACAGGCTTTCCTAAGGTTCGACCCAACTCCCAGTTTCACTAGCACAGACATCGTGCAACACTACACAAAGAGGTAGATGCACCCCCAGGTAGTGCACTTCCTTTTTCTTTTTTCAAGTATACTGAAAAATGGCAATCAACCACCGACATTGAAGTGCCCCACTAGCTGCCGATCAAATCTAATCTCGATGTCAATGAGCTCAATTATCCTACATTGTGTTGACAAAAGCACAAATAATGTCTCAAGAAGCCTTCAAGTGTACTTCTCCTCAACATCGATAATTTTTTCCACCCGATTGAACCCTCGCTTCATCCACACATTGCTACAAGGAACCAAACCAGCAATATCCTAACTACGTACTATCTAATAAGTACATGCACACACATAATATCTGCACCACAATCTATACACAATTTGGGTCCTCAAATGCAAGACAATACTCTCGACTTGATTAGAGTTCGGCCTGTCTCCCAAAGTAATCAAACTACGTCTTGTACACAATAAGAAGACTAGCACCAACCCCTACGGAGAGACCATGTGAGAGGTTATCAATTGTAGGTATTGAAGACTCCAACGAAAGTACAGTCAGCTCTTCATCAACACTCAAACCTAAACTCTTATCATTTATCATCATGCAAGCCCACCAAAGAATCGTCATATGCACAAAATCCCCAAAAACCAACACTTGTGCCAACCATGAGTGAAATTTTCAACAGACAACAGGCCTATCACCAACTCTAACAACCCTATCACTAACCAACCAGGTCAACAACATGCCTCCAATGACCTTCATCTGCACCACCACCAAAACTGCTCCAAGGCAAACCACAGCAGTCCCTTCCACTCATGTCTTTGGTGCATGCCAAAGCCTGCTACCTACGATGGTGAGTGCCATGGGACTGGCACTCGTTTAGGAGGGGAGTAATGTTAACCCTCAAACGAACAAGGTGGAATATCCAGAAAATCTAAAGTAGAAGACAAGGCCAAGGCAAAAGTGAAACGGAAGACGAAGGCATGCCAAGAAAAATCTGATAACACAAGAAGTGAAAAAAAATCCTAAATCAAGGAGCGAGAGGCACATAAGAAAAAGTGCAAGTCAATACTTTTGCAAAAGAGTGCAAGGTACACCATGATTTATTTTAAGAGCGTCGGGCTCTCATCCGTGCAAATTGTAAAGCTAGCTGGGCAGTAGGAAGGCAGCTAAGAAGATAGGAGGACAATGGGATAAAGGGCCTAGGCCAGCCATGTAAAAAAGGAGATGACCGTCCAAAAGGGATTTAGGGTTTTGTATATATAGTTGAAAAGTGAATGAGAAGCTCATTATTGTGTGTGGATAAAAGTGGTTGTCCTCTTCTTCTTCTTCTTCTTCTTGCTTGCTTGAGCTTATGCTTGTTGAGAGAGGGAGTGTGAGAGTGTGAGGGTGTGAGTGTGTGAGGGTGAGGGACTATGGTGGAGAAGCTCTCCATCTTCTCTTCTCTTCTCTTCTCTTCTCTTCTCTTCTCTTCTCTTCTCTTCTCTTCTCTTCTCTTCTCTTCTCTTCTCTTGCTCATAGTAATGGAGCTTGGAGCGTGGAGCTACCGGAGTGCTTGGGAGAGGAGGCAACTCAATCGGGCATGGAGGTAAGCTCACTACACTCCTAGAGATAGATAGGATGTTGACTACTATGTGAGAAGTAGCCATTACTGCTCAGCTTGAAACTCTTGAAACAATAAGCGGTCCATGGATCTTGGCAATTGAGCTTGAGCTCGTCTCTATAGTAGCAGTCAACAGCTACTACAATCATCAACAGTCTCACCAATAGTTCAACTACATAGTCAACAGCACTGCTTACTAACTTGTAGAAAAGTTGTCACCCATACACATCCTGACCTATATATACCCCTAACCTACTTGCTGCTGGCCAACCCTCACCTTCACCACCTTCTTCTTTTTATTCTTATTCTTTCTTTCTTCTTTCTACCTCTTCCTCTTCTCCTTTTCCCTTATTTTCTTCTTCTTCTATTCTTCTTCCTCTTCCTTATTTTCTCTTATTCTTCTTCTTCTCCTTCTTCTTCTTTCTATCGCTCTTCTTCTTCTCTTTCTTCTTCCAATCTCTTCTTCTTCTCTTTCTTTTCCTCTTCCTCTCATCTTCTCCTTCTCTTCTCCTATTCTTCTTCTCTATTCTCCTCCTTCCCTTCTATTAACTCTTCTTCTACTTCTCATTTTCCTTCTATACTTCTTTTCTTCTTCATCACCTTCTTCTTATGTCTTCCTCTTACTTAATAATAATGCTAAGATAGGCAAGGCAATATCTTAAGAATTTATAGGGCATCAACCATTCATGACAAGCAAGAATCACATACAATGCCACACAATTATCCAACATGAGAAGAATTTAATATCTACATTTTGCATTTTTATTTTGAGTTTTATGATTTTTTCTTTTTTGTATTTTATTTTCTATGCTAGCGATTTTTTCAGTGTTTTTCTTTCTCTATTCTATTTCTTCATCTTCTTGTCCTATTCACATTCCAACCTTGTCCTAACCTAGCTGCAAACATTTCGAAGCATGCAATATGCAAGCGCAATTAATCAATCCCCCTGACCAATCTAACCATGCTCAACACAAAGCCTTCTAGTCCATCACATAGTAGGAATGTGAGAACCTTGGCAGTTGCACTATGCAAGCGCAATCAATCAATCCCCCTGACCAATCTAACCATGCTCAACACAAAGTCTTCTATTCCATCACATAGTAGGAATGTGAGAACCTTGGCAATTGCACTATCCTAGGTCTCCCAACAATGGAACCAAAATTTTGGGCTAAATGCATTAACATTCAAGACATTACATGGACTTCTATTCTTTCATAAGTTACACCTCACTTCAACTACAATCTCTCACCTTGTCTCTCAACACTCTACTCTAACTAACCATGCATCCCTCTCTCTATCCAAAGAAAGCAAGAGCATAAGATTACATCGAGTTATATTAAACTCAGCTACCTTACCTTCTCGCATTTGATATCTCAAATGGGCCCAAGCAACATGATCCAATGCCATCGTTCCTGCACATCTACCACCAAGCACACCAACAACTTGAGTAGCCAGTAGAGAAGAAGAGAAAAGGAAGAAGACAATGAAGAGCTTCACTTCCCTTGGTCCCTTGCTCTACACACTTCTTATTCACCCTCTCTCGCTCACTCTCAACAATGGAAGCAAGATAACAAAATAGAAAGATTGAATGGTTACACTAAGACAACTTATGTAGCATGGATGCACCAAAAGGATAAATACAACTAAGATCTTCCACCATTATATAGATACAAATTAGGGTTAGGTTTAGGTCACTTCTATAGGGTGGTGGATTGTTTGTATTTTAGGGTTTGCATCCCCTTTGCATTTCAGAGTTTCCACATCTATAAATTAGGGTTTGCACCTTCTTTTGAGCCTTTTATCCACTTTATGGAATTTAAGTCATGGTCAATCCTTGAACCATCCTTGGTCCTTAACCTAAATCAAACAAGCCTACACTAATACAATTGTGTTTCCATGTGCACAACCTGAATTGTCTAGCCTACACTAATACAATGATGTTTCCAAGTGTAAAACCCACACAATAATTGCGGGTGCCAAAAATACAATGTGGGAGAAAATTACAATGTGCACGGGTATTGTGACCCCAAGTCTTACAAAAAAATAGTACATCCATGAATAGAATGTGTCCATGAAGTATAGCAATAATAAATGTACCCAAAAATAATACACTAAAGTGCTCTAATAATAATAATCCACCATCAAATAGATCAAGTACTTGCATTTTAACTTTTCTTTGACCTTCTTTGACTTTAACCTTCACGAAATACTTTTAATATTTGCCACCCTTTTGTCCATGTTGTGCATGAAAAACATGACAAGCATCATCATATCGCATGCATCAACTGGAGACTGTTGCCACTTGTACTTATTTAGACATTTAGAATGCAACTCAACAACCCTATCCCTCATACATACACTTTGCTTAGCCTCCTAGTCAAAAATATCCATGCATCATAACATCTCTATCACATCCCCCTTACTTTGAAGCAAGGACTCCAAAGTGTAAAAGTGGGTGCAAAATCGTGTCTTTGCCAAGAAGCTTTAGCATACATGACATTTGAGCTTGTTAAATAGTCAATTTCTCTTGAGAAAAAACTTGACAGCTCTTATGTAATCATCAATAATCAAAAATACTAGTAAAGTATACTAGAAAATTAAGTTTAATCCTTGTTTACCATTTCACAGATGGAATGGTAGTGATGTCTCTTTTTTAGATAGCTAGGGGAAAGTGGCTTGTGATCCCTAACTCTAAAGGGAGGTGCATTGAATTCATGCATGGTGGGTAGAGTGACTAGTAGGGATTCAGTTGAGGATTCTTCATGAGACATTTGGTTGTCGGCTAGGCTCATGGTTTCTTGTGCCATGAATGTCTCAGGGAGGACTTATGGAGTCTCTATAGTCTACTTAGGTTGATAAACCATGATGGACATATTTTCCTTTTTGATATTACTAGTAGTGGTTGGACTAGGCATGGTTTGGCATGATGGGTTCTAGTAATAGGATAGCCCTTCGTAAGAACTTATGACATTGAATCAAGGGCCATTATAAAGAGAGGCACAGAGGCACACTTTAATTGAAAGTTGATTTTTTGGATAGTAGGGTCTTGTACTACTCCTAACTGAGCTTCTCGATATTTGGGTTCCTTTATGAATGCAACTTCTAGAGTGGCAAGTACCTACATCCAGTCTTACCCAATTAGGGAAATGGAATGTAGCTTGGAAAGTGGGTAGGAGGGAAATTAGCATATCCTCACAACATGCTAGAAATTATATCTAGGTCAATTGGAGATGTTTTCTAAGTCTCCATTTCTATTTGTATTATGTCCTTCATATTCCCAAGGAAGACTTGACCATTGTCCTAGTCCTCTATGAGTCATGCATTATGCATATGTAAGGGCATCCAAGCAACAAATCATAGTTGACTCCTTTCATGATAACAAAGCTAACTGCAAACTATACCCCAACTATCATGACTAGGAATCCTTCAATACGCCTCTTCTAGGTGGACCTTAAATCCATTAGTGACAATCAAGTTGAAGTGAATATATTTGATTGGAGGATTTCCAAAAGCAAAAGCACGTTCTCGTTAACTATGCTTAAATCCCACTCTAGGGGCAATGACTCCTTTCTTGGTGGAGTCCAAGGGCTTCTAGTAGAAGTTTTGCATGATACTCTTCCCCTTCCCAAAAGGTTCTAACTCCCAAGGCTCCTAGGATTTGCACAGTTGGTGTGCAGCTAGGCTATGGATACTAAGTTAATGGTGAAAATTTTGTGCCATCCATCCAACTTTTGAATGCCTTTCATATGGTGGGGCTTTATAATGTGCCTAGCTAAAAAGTTCTCAGTGTGACAAAATTTAGTCACCCATCAAGAAATATTCATCGGTGATGTCGTCCATTACTCCTTAGAATAACATGGGGTTTATTGCCTAGGTTCACTTGAGTCCACTTCACAGTGGAAGTTTTTTTATCGTGGCCCACAAGGATTAACCTATTTCTAGGTTCTCAAAGTACACTAAGGTCTCCTATTGGTATATCTACTAGCATCACTCTTTGAGCGCCCATTTTGCACTATATCACTCAAACTGAACCAACTTGTGTCACACTTGGTTCAAAGAGAGTGAGAAACAAGGGGGAGTACATCACTTCAACCCCTCTGCTCATAAGGTATAGCCTCACTTTGATCCCCTAAAATGATGTGGAATCACTAAAACAACATAGAATCTAGATTCTATTTGATCTCCTAGTTAGGCCAATGTTTAGTTTCCATTTAATGCATTTGAAGAAGCTCTCAACTCATTGAGACCACCTTGCCTTAGGGTAGATCCATTGAGGATCTCACCCTCCTGCTTTCCTTTATGGATCATTTTTAGTTAACTAATTACCTATCACTCTTATGCTATACCTTTAACCATCGAGGCCATGGTCTGAGCTCTCCGAGGTAGTAAAACCAAACCCCTTGGCATGTTGAGATATCAAGCTCCACTCGTGATATGCTAGGGTGACCGTTGTGCATTTATATCACCGACTTGTCAGTGATGCGGTTGGTACACTGCCCATGAATAATAGCTAGATGACAGCTATCCTTATCTACTCTAGTTCGTGGCTCAGTTAGTATGCCACCTTAGTTAGTTGAGTTTGGTTTGAGACCCATATATAGGGTTCCTCTATTTCTATGTACTAGAGTTCTTTTTGGCTTACACAACTAAGAAGAGGAAAACTGTTTTTCAGCCTCCACCTGTGTGTGTATTCCCCCATTGTGCAAGCGAGAAAGCTACAAGTGAGACTCCTTCCTTCTCTCCCACAATCTTGACATGGTATCAGAGCCTTGTTCGTGGTAAGGAGCTCAAGAAAGCAAGCCAAGTTCGCGGTGTTCTGGTAAGAGGACCAGTGTTACTTTCATTCTTCTGTTTTGGGAGCAAATCTCTGCAGGTAGCACAGCCGAAAAGTGCAAGAGTGTATTGTCTCAGGTTGAGATGCCCTTCGTCGTGAAGCAAGAGGGCAGTATATCCTACGGGTCTGGGCTTTAGCCCTCGGTGACCCTGTTTTTTTTATTTGAGGCCATTTCGGGGCCTGTTTTGGATGCGGAAGTTTTCTGCACACAGTCAGGAAAGGGCCCTGTTTTATGCTGTGCGACCACTGTTCTACAAGTCGGTGAAAAGTTACTATAGAAATTGCATCGTATGCTTGTGCGCAAAGACATTGGGAGTTACAGAATCATCCTTGTTGCCTGTTGATGCAAAAATCGTCACTAGGAAGTGACTGTGTGGTCAAATACCACTTTCATCAGTTTTGCAGATTTGCCCTTGAGAGGCTGAAGCTGTATTCTTTGCAGTGATAGAATTTTTTGCAGTGTTTTGTAATGGCGTCTGATTCTCTTTCACAGATTGTCACTGAAAAGCTTGACAAGAACAACTTCCAAGCATGGAAGTTTAGAATGACGAATTTCCTTATGGGAAAAGGATATTGGAAATTCGTTGCAGGAAATGAAGAAGAACCAGTTCTTCCTGATGTTCCCAATCAACAGCAAATGCAGGCATTTAAAGCATGGCATGAGAGAGCTAGGAAAGTTATGTATTGGCTGTCTATCAACATTTCAGACTCTATGATTGTACATATTCAGGATGCAAGTATGCCAAAGGAGGCATGGGATACTTTGTCAAAAATATATAGCACAAATACACAAGCCAGAAAAATGCAGCTCAAGCAAGAGTTGCACAATGTGCAAAGAGAAAGTATGAGCGTCAATGACTACCACATGAAGGTGAAGAAGATTGCAGATGCACTTGTTCCATTGGGTCACCAGTGGAAGATGATGATTTAGTTTTTGTGACCTTGAATGGTCTAGGAAAGGATTATGCACAGTTTCGAACATCCATTTCCGTCCATGAAGGATTTCCTGATTTTGAGGAGTTGATTGCTCTTCTAATTTCTGAGGAGCAGAGAAATGGTGGTGCATCTTCTTCAGGAGGAACCTCAAAATAAGCTATCTTCTACTCAAATGCTGGAAGAGGTAGAGGCAAAGGTAGAGGAGGCCGATCTGGAGGCCGTGGTAGAAATCACAATATGCAGCAAACTCAAGAAAACCAGTCCTATGGAGGAGGACGTGGTAACTCTAGAGGCAAGGGGAGCCAAAGAGGTCGTGGTGGATGGCAAAGAGGGCAAAATGCAAACAGCAATGTTGAATGCTACTACTGTGGTAAAATGGGTCATATGGCTAAAGATTGCTATAAAAAGCAGAATGACATCATGAATGGAAAACTGCAACAAGGGAATTATGCATCTTCTAGTACACAGGGTGATGACAGAAATGAGCATTTGTTTATGGTGCAGCACATGACCAATTCTGTGACAAGTGTAGGAGAAAGTAACGATATGTGGTATGTTGACTCAGGTGCATCAAACCACATGACAGGTCATGCAGAATGGATGTAGAATGCAAGGAAAATGGAAAAACCAGGATTTGTGGAGACTGGTGATGATACTGCACATCCTATTGTGCAGATTGGAAATATTCATTTGTCTATGCAGGATAGAAAAAAGAAATACCTGTCGGATGTATTTCATGTTTCGAATATCACCAAGAACCTGGTTTCTGTTGGTCAAATGGTTGAGTAGGGCTTCCAGGTCAGATTTAATTCCCATGGATGCTTTATTGAGGATATGAAAAATAAAGGTCAAGGAAAGAAGAAGGGCAGAATGTTTACATTGGATGCAGACATGCCTGAATTGAGTGCAGCAATGTTTGCACATGGGACCGGTGTAGTTGCAGATATTGATATCTGGCATAAACTCATTGGTCATGTTAATGTACAGCGACTTAAATCAATGCAGGCCCAAAATATTGTTGCAGGATTGCCAAAATTCAAGGTTACAGAAATACATAAGGTATGTGAAGCCTGTCAATTTGAAAAACAGGCAAGGAAACCATTTCCTAGACATGTTCAAGAGAGTAAGAAGCCATTGGAATTAATCCACTCTGATGTGTGGACTACTAAAGCTGCATCTCTTGGAGACTGTCATTATTTTGTCACTTTTATTGATGACTATAGCAGAAAAGTTTGGGTGTATTTTATGAAAAAGAAAAGTGAAGTTTTTGGGCATTTCAAAACTCTTAAAGCTATGGTTGAAAAAGAAACAGGCCTGCAAATAAGATGCCTAAGGTCAGATGGAGGGGGAGAGTACCTCTCAAATGAGTTTGCAAGGTTCTTGCAGGAGCATGGCATAAAGCAACAATATTCATGCAATCATACCCCACAGCAAAATGGAATTGCAGAAAGGAAAAACAGGCATATTGGAGAGGTATCTCATGCCATGCTCAATGAAAAAGACTTGCCAGATTTTTACTAGGCTGAGGTAGTTGCTACAACAGTCTACATAATGAACAGGACTCCCACTGTAGCAATACATGGGATGACTCCAGAGAAGAGGTATACTGGTAGGAAACCAGATATTTCTCATTTGAAGATTTTTTGTTGTATTGCCTATGTTCATGTGCCAGATGAGTTGAGATCGAAGTTGGATCCAAAAGCTGAGAAGTGCATCTTTATTGGTTATTCTCTGCAACAAAAAGGGTATAGATGCTATAACCCTTCTACTCGTAAGTTTACAGTGAGCAAAGATGTTGTTTTTGATGAGATGAGTAGCTGGTATAAACCAGTAAATGTGATTGATAATGTAGATATACAAAATGGTAATGCTGCACAGAATTCACAGCAGCAGTCATCACAAGATATTAGTGGACCTGGAGCGTCCTCTAGCAGTGGTTCACATTCTTCGCCATGGACATGCAGATTAAGATCAGGAGAATCTTCTCAAAGCAATGCAGATAGTGATATGTAGGTATCACGAAAAGGGAAAGAGAAGGTAGATCAACCCATGTTTGATGTGAATGCAGGTCACTCTTATGTGGATGGTGAATCCAATGGCTCAGAACAGAGCATTGATGATGAGTTGGGTATTCCTTCTATTGTTACACCTGGAGTAAGGAAGACCAGGGATGTTTTCAGAGCACCTGGGAGTGAACCTACTTTGCGTAGGTCTATCAAAGCTAGGTATCCTTTGGATAGGCTGAAATATGATGGATTTACAGCCATTCACTATGCATATATGGTCAAGGTAATACAGGAACCAGAACCCACTTCTTTTGAGCAAGCCATGGGAAAAGAAAAATGGAAGAAAGCCATGGATGAAGAAATGGATGCCTTGGAAGCAAATGCTACATGGGAATTGGTACCTTTGCCTAAAGATAAGAATGCAATTGGTTGTAAGTGGGTTTATAATGTGAAACACAATGCAGATGGTTTTGTGAATAGATACAAGGCAAGATTAGTAGTCAAGGGGTATGCACAAACATATGGCATTGATTATGAAGAAACATGCAGTCCGGTTGCAAGGATGGCAACCGTAAGAGCAGTCATTGCTATGGATGCATCAAAGGAATGGTCTTTACATTAGATGGATGTAAAGAATGTCTTCTTGCATGGTGATTTGCAAGAAGAGGTCTATATGGAGCAGCCACCAGGTTATGTGCATGTTGTTCATCCTGAGTTTGTTTGCAGGTTGAAGAAAGCTTTGTATGGCTTGAAGCAAGCACCTAGAGCATGGTCTGACAAGATAGGACAGTATCTTGTCACTATTGGCTTTCAGATTTCCAAGGCAGATTTTTCACTTTATATGAGAAAAACAGAGAAAGGTATTATGCTACTTGTCATTTATGTTGATGATTTGATTATGACAGGTGACAGTGATGAAGATATCCTTCATGTGAAAATGCTATTGAAGCAGAAGTTCGAGATGAAGGATTTGGGAGAGCTGCCTTATTTCTTGGGCATTGAGGTGATTAGATCACCAAGTGGGATACGGCTCTTGCAGAGGCAGTATGGATTGGACATGCTGTCCAAATATGGGATGACAGGCTGTAAGCCTATTTCAGTCCTTTGGAGCAGAATGTGAAGCTGAGCGTAGATGCAGGTGAGCTTCTCGAAGACCCTACTATGTACAGACGCATAGTAGGAAGTTTGATTTATATGACTATTACCAGGCCAGATTTGAGCTATGCTGTTGGATTGGTAAGTCAGTTTATGCAGACTCCAAGGAAACCGCATTTGGATGCAACTAGACGCATACTCATGTATGTGAAGTCCACATTGCAGTATGGACTACTTTATGAGACTGGGGCTCAGATACAGTTGCATGGATACACTGATGCCGATTGGGTTGGTAGTATTTCTGATAGACGATCTACCAGTGGATATGTGTTCTCTTTTGGGAGTGCTGCAGTCACTTGGAGCAGCAAGAAACAGCCTACAGTTGCCTTGTCGAGCACAGAGGCTGAGTACAGGGGTGCAACAATGGCTGCATGTGAGGTAGCTTGGTTGCATAAGCTACTTTATGATATGCATCAGCCTATAGATGGGCCAGTTGTCATTTATTGTGACAACATGAGCAGTATACACTTGGAAAATAACCCAGTCTATCATGCTAGAACAAAGCACATTGAGGTGCATTATCACTATGTGCGGGAGAGGGTTTTACTAGGTCTTATTGATCTAGTTTATGTCAGCATAGAGGATCAGGTAGCTGACATATTTACGAAGGCATTGGGCGCAGAGAAGCTGCACAAGTTTAGAGACCTGCTTGGTGTGTAGGAATTGGGATTGAGCTCGAGGGGGAGTGTTGAGATATCGAGCTCCACTCGTGATATGCCAGGGTGACCGTTGTGCATTTATGTCACCGACTTGTCAGTTGCAGATGCGGTTGGTACACCACCCATGAATAATAGCTAGATGACAGCTATCCTTATCTACTCTAGTTCGTGGCTCAATTAGTATGCCACCTTAGTTAGTTGAGTTTGGTTTGAGACCCATATATAGGGTTCCTCTATTTCTATGTACTAGAGTTCTTTTTGGCTTACACAACTAAGAAGAGGAAAACCGTTTTTCAGCCTCCACCTGTGTGTGTATTCCCCCATTGTGCAAGTGAGAAAGCTACAAGTGAGACTCCTTCCTTCTCTCCCACAACCTTGACATGGCATAAGGTTTTGCAACTAGCCTTGGGGAAGGCCTAGTGCAATCCTTCCTTTTAACTTGTTATATTTCAATTCAATTAGAATCCTAAAGCTTTACAACATAAACATTTCTTTATTAGTGCATCAAGCAGTCCTTTGAATGCCCAATTGAAATCACAAACAAATTTTATCCTATTAGGCAATCTTTTCAACATTCCTTTGGCTCTCTCTTCATCTTGGGACTTCTAGGAGTTTTAAGGTAGGAACTTTTATCATCTTTCCCTTATCTTATA